>NC_081189.1:87645556-88861806 GCF_902713425.1 Acipenser ruthenus | reverse complement strand
ATTTTAAGGCCTACATTTGAGCAGCACACCACCTTGCATGGAACCTACAATTCATCTATCTACCTACAGCTGCCAGCTCTGAGACAGGGGAGTAAAGGGACAGCACATTATACAGTTGTACACTTGGAGGGGCAGCCCACAAACGTCCGGGAATATATTGGGCAACTTTTATAATACGGGCCGTTCCTGGAGATCTTGTAATGAAAATTGAACTTTGTTTGATGTTCTGACTGACAGTCAGGTGTTTTTGTTTGGTTTTATCACAAATGAATAATAATAAATGTTGGTTGCTAGATTCAGCAGCTATTTTGCCATGGTACTATTGTAAATGGTATCTTCTATATATCAATGTTTTTTTTTTTTTTTTTTTTTTAAATCCTGGTTATAAAATAAATAGACATTGGCCAGTTGGCATAATATGATACCTACCTTCTATGCTAGTCTAATAGTGCGGTACTGCACCAATCTTACACTACTACAACAGCTTATTTACAAATATCGCAACATGTTTTGGTAAATGTCATTACAGTGGGTTTTACAGGGAAACTACTGAGCTACTCATGACTTGGCTCTGTTATCAACAACACACTACTTGCACCAGCTTGTACTTGCACTGACCTGCTCCATACCTTGCCACATTCAACTACTGCTCCTAACTATAACTACTTACTGTATCTTGCATTTGATTTTACTCTTATAGGTAACCGTACTCGCGTTTTTTGTAACTGCTCTTATTTGAAATCATTCTCATCCATTTATCATACTTACTATGTGTTCTTACCAGACTTCACTCATATAATGTTCCATATAATTTGGAACATTCTTTTTGTCTTAAATGTAATCTCCAGAGTCAATTTTAAGGTTTACCTGAAAGATAACCACAATCTCACTGCCATCTACACACCTGCAGGGGTACAAAAATGGCGCTATGGTGTTAAATTCTAGCGCCAGGGTACCTCATGTAGCGCCAGAAACATTAAATTCTGGCACCAGCAGACATGTTACATTGTTTACATTTTTGTTTTATTTGTATTCCTTAGCAACCATAGATGATGATAGTTTCTCATTGGGTCTGGACTACTCACATGACCAACACACACTCATCCGCATACACAGGAGAGAAGGTTTGTGTGGTGTGGTAAGTTGTGAGGGCGGCTTGATTAGGGTGGGTTTGATAATTTAGCACCAGTAAGCTCTCTGCTGCTAAACTTTCAAAACAGTTTAGCACCAATATACAAAACAATTTGCACCCCTGACCTGACATATATAATGTTGACCCAAATTTTAGAAATATGTATTGCATTAGAAATAACATTCATTCTTATCATACCTCCTTCCACAGGTTTTCCCTCTCAGCCATGAGTGTTGACAGATTGGTATAAGCAGAGTGTGCTAATGTGATTTCTTGTCTTGTGACTATGCCCATTCAGAGAGAAAACAGACGTTAATTGCCTATTACCTTAAAGAAAATGTTTATTTTATTGTCTCTGATAGAAAAACTGTTGAATACCTTCTATAAAGTAGCGTGAGGTTTCCAAACCTGTGCCGTACTCCCATTCCTAACCAATGCATAAAGATAGACTGCAAATCCCAATACAGCTAATTTGTTTTTTAGTCACAGTTTTTATAGTGGCTTGATTCCTATCTTGTCAGCCCCCTGTGATGACTTTGCTTAGATATTTGTATAATGAAGGCAAGTAATTTAAATATTCCCACAGCATTAAATATAATATGTATTTTACACTATGCAGCAATTTACAGACCATAATTGGGCTCTTTGGAATTTACCAATAGAAAGACAAAATGAATTACTTATATCTACAAAATGTCAGAAACATGACTACATAATAATTAAATTGTTTACCAACATTGTTGTTTTACGTCATCCTTATGTATATTTTGACTTTAATCTAATAAACATCCATCAGTTCGCTCCGTTTAACTGATTTAAAACTAATTAGCAATATAAGTTACAAACAGGCTCCATATATTTTAATATTTTATTTCACTCTGGGGAAATGTTGCAAAATGTATTTTCCTGTTTATTAACCAGGAGCTCATGTTTTTTTAAAATATATCTTACCAAAGTACTGTACCTACTGTGAAATGCAAAAAAAAAAAAAAAAAAAAAAAAATCTTCATATTGAACATATAAAATGTCTGACATTAAGATGCCAATAGCTTCAGCTGCACTGAATACTGGATTTACAAGCTAGGTACGGGCTGGAAAGCACTGCATTATGGGTTAGCTCTCACGAGGGGTCCCGAGACTCAGAAGGTGAGTTACGGCAACACTTTTAACAGGGAATCTCTTCAGTGCTCTCATCCACTTTAAGATACTCCTTGAAATGGAAATGAAGACTCAATAGTTACTTGCCCTTTTTAAGCTTTCAAATGTATTATGTTTAAAATTTTAAGGGACATAAACTATAGTGTCTAAAGTCATCATTTCTCCTGCCCACATTTTCAATCAATTCGACTCGGTGGATCCAATCCAAAAATACAGTGCCCCTTTATAAGCAACAAAACAATTTATATTATATATTGAATAACACCACAACCCAGTATAGCCAGTAAACCCTTTAGTGTGTTTATATGTAAGAGATAAACACCGACAAGTGTTGAATCATTAGGCATGAGAAAATGGGGAGTCTTTTCTAACCAATTCAACACTTTGAGTTGTTTATGCCATTATGGCAGGGTGTGTGTCGTTTGTGTTATATGTTGTATGTAGTGTGTTATTGTTGGGGTATATATATATTGGTGCACAGAATATAAATTGGGCTATGTAGCATCAGTGTTGTAATATGTATTTAGGCACGGGGATTGCACAATCACTTCACATGCAGATAAAGTATGTAATAGTATGTGAGCACGGGGAGTGCACAAATTAGTTCACGTGCTGGGATTCAAGTGAATGATTGATTAGTAATTGAATCCCGGCACAACTGTATATATAGATGCATGAGTCACTCACTCGGGGCTGGTGTGTTCAAGGGTGAAGGAACAGGAGAGTCAGGAGAGAAAAAACTAGAATTAAAACAATTGCTACCTGTGCTGGGAGGACCAGCACGATACCCATTTGTTTCGTCCACTGTTCGTTAGTGTCTGTTTGTTTGGCCATTGTGCCGTTGTGTTTGTTCAGTGTTTGTGTTTTGTTAAAACTTTTTATTTTATTAAAACATGCAAGCAAGTGCATTCACATTTCACTATCAGTGCTGTGTGTGTTTCTTCTGGGTTTGACGTTACCACTCAGGTCAGCTTGCCACAGCCACTTAAAACATTTCTTCCGAATTGATACTTTTTCGATAATGAAACTCAGTTGATTGTTTATTTGGTAATTTGATTTGTTTTTTGCTCTTTTGTTACGCTTCAAACAGTTAAAATGTGTGTCTCTCACATTGTGGAAATGTTGTCATGAGTTCCTTGGAGTTTGAAATCCCACTTACATAGACACAATTGTCAAGATAGTAGTGAGGACTATGTGTTAGGTGTAGAACACGAAAGTGTCATTTGAAAAATAAAAATGCAAAAAACAAAGAAATGTGAACCAGCAACGGAAAGTAAAATTATTGACCGTTTTGTCAAACCTAAAACTGATGAAGACCTAAATATCACTGCCAGCGATCAGTTTTTGAGACTCAGGCAAAATGTAAGTGGGCTATGCGTATTTGAATGATGGTTAAATGAATGAAATACAAAAGCTGAGTTTACATCTAACATCTGTGTAATTGATGGAGAATTACTAAGTAATGATGAAATTGCTGTTTTTCCTGAACCTGTCCAGAAGAAATGTGAAAAATTAGAAGGGGGATGTTAATGTGGAAATTTCTTTTTTACATTATGTTAATGTATAATTGTATTGTATATAGAACTGCTAAACTGAAATGGTAAGCCCTTTTCTAAGTGTTACGTTTAAAATGTGTAATACTATAATTAAGTAATTGTTGAAATGATTGTTTTGCGCAATAAATTTGTATTCACTTTTCTGTTGAATTGTTCTGACAGTGGTTTCATTGACAAATCAACAGTTTTCTGTGGATTTGTAGCATAAACTGAGTATTCATTAAATCGACAATATATCTGCCTCACATTCTCCTTCTCTTCAAAGCCACACATCCACTTTCAGTTAGAAGATTTGTAGAATGAATCAATTAAAAGAAACCTGTGGCCTTTTTCGCTGGGAACACTGAGGTGCACACCAGTCACTGGACGCCAGTCTGCTCTGAGAACCAGCAGGACTTGTGTAAGGTATAGAAAATAAACCCTGTGACAGGAACCGAAGCCAAAAGCCTGGTTTTGAACAGACAAGTTGCGTGGGAATTGTAGCACCTCTGACTTAACCTGCAAAAGAGGTCAAATTATTATTGCTAGCCCTCCATCACTGTTACCCTACAGTCTTACTGACGTTCCCACTCCCCTGGGCAGCCTTTTCCTGTATAAAATGACACCCTTAGTGCCACCCAGTCACCTTTCAGCAGCTAGGTGATGCTTTTCAATAATGTCTCTGAAATCTTTCAGAGTGCAACCATGGGGTCAGGGCTGTACACTAAATAAAGAAAAGTAGAATAACTTTGTCCAGAAAAACAAAAACAAAAAATATAAATAAACAAAAGAAAGGTATCACAAATCTCTTGTGCCTGTTTGTTTTTAACCAAGATTAGTTACTTCCAGCCTGTACTCTGACTGACCTAATGGTATCAATGCTGCTGGGCTTTGGAAGATACATGCACAAACTTTGCCAGATTTCAACAGTCTCATTGGGTTTACAAATTCTTAGAAAAGGGGAGCAAGTTAGGTGCAGACACACTGCAAGTTTCTATCAGGATAAGGAAAAAAATAAAAGCAATAGAGTGAAAAAATATTGCCTTTTTTGGGTAGTAAATGGAATTCCCAACTTTAGTGCCCACTTTATACTCAAATCATTTTGTTTGTATTTTTCTGGCAATATTTGATTCAGATGACTGCTCTTAATGAGAACAGTCTCGTGATGACTGCACAATTTAAGATAATCAGATGCAGGAAATTGTAATAAACATATCTGGCCTGTGTGAAAGTTGGACAATAAAAATGACAGTTAGTTGATGCTTTACATATTCAGGGACACCAATAATTTCTCAGCAAGTTACCTAGGGCCTGATTTCCAAAGCCTGGTTAGAGGATTCTGAGTATTGTCTCTTTTATCAATTTATAAATCTGCTTTGATTTAGCTTTTCAATTTTAAATCTGCTGTTCTGTTTTACTTAGTGATGTTATGTTGTCTGTGTAAATATGAAAAAAAAACATGATTAGCTTTTTTAGTTCTAGAGCTTTATTATCAGAGATTTACTCAATATAGTTACCAAAAACAAGCCCTAAGTGTTATATAAATAGCTTGACAGTTAATTCAATTGACATTAATTAGTTTAAATTGCAAATATGTCTAACATTAGTTTATAGCAGAATTTCTTCTTTTTTTTTAAATCAACTCACTTAGCTGTTCTGTGATGTCTGGAATGATATTTTATTATTTTGCGGTGCATACTTTTCATAACATAAATCCAACACATTTAGAAGGGCAGATTTTACTTTTTACTTAGCAAATGTTTAAAAGGAAGCGTGGTTTTTTAAACTCAAACCCAAAGGTTTTCTTGGAAGAAAGTTTTCATTGGAAACAAATTATGATTTTCCGCTATTCAACTTGCTTTAGGATTTAAAGGTGGGGTGCAATGATTTTTCATTTTTTTCAGAATTCATATGAATAGTACTGTTGGTAGGTCAATAAAAGTATCGGTGTAGTTTTAATGTATAGGTTTTAATGCTAAGTGTATAAAAAACAACTCTGAAGTTGACACCTCTATGAAAACTCCAGCTCACTCGAAGCTGCTGCTAATTTATGCATGACATCACACCAGAACAAACTCACCATCCCGCCTGCTGCTTTCCTGCATTACCGCTTACCAAAACACAACGCACCCAGGGGAGAGATACCATGGTAAATAGGTGTGTAATATATAGTTGCTCCAACACAGCAGAGCCATTGGTATCTCTCCACGAGTTTCCTAAAAAGCTGGTACAATGCCGGCAATGGGTGAAGTTCGTGAGGAGGACCAGGGATTGGGATGCTAAGACAGGGGCGTAGCTAGGGTTAGATTTTTACTGAGGCAAAAAAAAAAAAAAAAAGTTGAACAAACCTCTTGCAGATCCTGTTCATGTTACAAAGGTAAAAGTTATCATCTTATAAAGCCTGGAGACTGTTCATGCAAACTGCAAGGCAATATTAAGTCCCTTGGATGATGATGATGTTAATGTTAAAATTTGATGACCCATATTATTTCAAAGATTAAAACTAATTATCTCCCAGCAAAAACACTTATTTTAAAAGGACAAGAATATACATCAATATTAATAAGTAGATGGGTTCATACCTTTATTGACATGCATTTGGTTCACTGCTATTTAAGTTGCCTTACACTGCTGGGACTGGTAACTGCTGCTGACTTAAGACTGGTGCTGACAACACTGTGACTGGTGCTGACACTGTGACTGGTGCTGACACTGCTGGGACTGGTGCTGACACTGTGACTGGTGCTGACACTGTGACTGGTGCTGACACTGCTGAGACTGGTGCTGACACTGTGACTGGTGCTGACACTGGGACTGGTGCTGACACTGCTGGGACTGGTGCTGACACTGCTGGGACTGGTGATGACAAAATAGACACATTCTATCAGTATGTACATCAGTATGTTACTATTTGTTATAATATTAAACTTTTTTTTTGTTCATTAAAAAAGTTGTATTAAACAAGATAACATATTCAAAACATGTTGTACAGCGAAAACAATGTGTAATCCCTCGAGAATGATTGTTGTTTTTGAAGCAAAGGAACTCAAACCAGTATTCTTGAAAGAATGCATCCATTAGCCATAGATTCCAATTTACTGTATTTCGTCTGTGTGTGTGTGTGTGTGTGTGTGTGTGTGTGTGTGTGTTTCTGTATGTAGTACTGTTTTTTTTTTCTTTAATGTGTATAGTTAATTTTGGTAATTTTTATTTTTTGATTGCTTTGTATTTCAACTCGATATTTTGATATACAGTAATTTGTATGGTTACAGCTTCTATTAGTACATTGTTATGTTAGTTAATTCAGTTCGCTTTAGCTGAAAAACGTTTGGGGAAAATACAAATGTAATACCTTAACTGTAAAAAGCAACATGTTTTGAGCTTGAGAGCGTTTTGAAAGTGACTAGTAGTGTGTTTTGAGTGTACACTACAGGTGTATTGCCTGTGCATGCACTGTTTCAGAACGGGAGAGTAAACATCAAGGAACAAGTGACTAAGAAAATGATGAAAAAAAATGTAATAATGGTTCCACAAATGGGGGCCTACAAATCTGTTTGGCGCCAGGCCCACAAACGGTTAATCAGGCCCTGGCTGTGGTAGTTAGAGCTCTGGACTCTGACGGCTGGGTTTAAGCCATATAATGGCTGTTCATGTACAATATTTGTATGACTCTATATTACTTTTGAAAAGGTATTCACCAAAAATAACAATAATAATAATCTTTTGTCAATATAAATCAACGACAGGGAGTAGTACAGTACTTCAAGCGGGGGAAACCGGTCGCAGAGGTCCCGGTGCTGCCTAGTGCACAGGCCGGGTCGCTATACATGCAAATACACAGCCACTATGCTATAATAAAACGCTATGCTATGGCAGGTAGGGTGATACTTGGTCGAGCTGACTGTCCAGTTAAGGTGACGAGAAAAAACAAACAAACAAAAAAAAACATACAGCCAGCTATCCCGGTTTAGCTACACATTTAATGTCATCATAAAAACAGGTACTTGGATTTTTGCTGTGCTGGCGTTAAAACATTTCTACATGGGAGAAAAAAAACAAAATCAAAACGTATTGCAGCTAAACATCACATTGCGCAGGGGAAAAACAACAATATAAATGATAAATTCACTTAACATTGATTCTTATCAAGAGTTGGCTTCTTTAGAAAGAAATGTAATTGGTTGGTTTTTTCTCTGTTTCATGTTAGTGCTGCACTGTAAACCAGAGTACAGTCACTTGGGAAACTGACTAATGAGAAACTTCTTCGTGGCCCGAATTTTACATACCGCAGTGTCTGTACAGCCCGAGATCACAGTAATGTGAAGAAATTAAAAATAATATATATATATATATATATATATATTTTACACTCTTAAAAAAAAAAGTGGGTACATTTTGGTTTTTTTCGTCTTCACAATTAAGAATTGAGCCGATTTTTACTGAGACAACCGCCTCGGCTGCCTCAATGGACGCTACGCGCCTGTAAGCCCAACAGCAGCTGCATCGGCAGCACCCACTTTACCGAAGACAACTTTATTAATGTAATGATGTTCAAGATGGCTGCTGTTAAAAAAGTTGCTGCCAGGAAAAGAGAGGTGCAGAGTGTAAGGGCATGAAATTATCATTTCATTATAATTATCTCTTACTGTTTGATGAAACAGTGACACGATTATATAGCCAACAACCTCCCATGTACATTATTAATAAATAATGTGATAAAATGATCCCGTTATGTCACGTTCTCGGCTGCATTCCTGTGAAGTCTCGATTTCGTCGGGACACTCCCGCGTAAGATCTTCTGCCTCCGGATTATTTAGATCACCAATCTTAACATAAACTTCAACTTTATTTATTTAGTATTATTTTCCCAATCCAACCTGCGAAAATGTCTTAGGCTACTTTATATGTTGATGAGGGCTATATCAGATTCTAATAGGCTACAAGTTAAGAATAAAGTATTATTTACTGTATATGTAAGAATTATTATATTGATTTGTTAAGAGAAAGTTGTGCAGTAAGTCAGAAGGAGACCTCTGGTTCTCGTGTTTTCATAAGTTGACAGGTATTACTGTACTTGTTTTGCATGTTAAATTGCAGCTGATCTGTTGCCACGGAGATCCGACACACTGTGTCTATTGCTTAGCTTTTTAAAAAGCCTACAGTGAAAAAACGAGAGAATGGCTATTTTGTACGGCGTTCCTGAGCTGGGAGAACGCACCTTTTTTGTTCTTTGTGTCTCGAAACAAAGACGGTACAGTCTGTATTCTTTTTTGTTTATTTGTTTATGTTTAAAGGGTGTCAGCCGACTGAGTGACTAAGAACCTTTGCAGCGAGGCATAGCCTATAGACAGTGAAGGTTATCGGGTTGTGCGTGTGTGACGCTGTGTAATTGACTGTACTATTATGTAAAGTCTGGTGTTACCTCAAGTAAATCCTATCACTATTGAACATGAGCAACAAATGTAACAATAACTAAAACTTTCAGAATACTTCAGGGTCTAGGTCATGTTTTTACTGTGAACCTGAACAATAAACGCTCAATTATTTTGCAATCTGCCTCCTTGTTGTTTTGTATACTTCCTATCAGTCACTGATGTTCTGCCCAGTTAAATACCTGTGCAGGAGATAAATAGGTACCTCACCTTTATTGAGGGTGGTGTAGTCAAAACATACAATTGAGAATTTAACCTGTTGTTTGATTAATAACTAAATTCCAGTAACTCACTACAGCAGGGATGCATAGATGCAACAATCAAGCGATATTCTTCAAAATAAATTCACCGTCTGAATATGGATGCTTGAAAAAACTGTCACGTGCTACTCTATCATCAACATGCTACAACAAACCACGCAAGAGAGAGAAGTAAAACAGTCACGTGCTACTCTATCATCAACATGCTACAACAAACCACGCAAGAGAGAGAAGTAAAACAGTCACGTGCTACTCTATCATCAACATGCTACAACAAACCACGCAAGAGAGAGAAGTAAAACTGTCACGTGCTACTCTATCATCAACATGCTACAACAAACCACGCAAGAGAGAGAAGTAAAACAGTCACGTGCTACTCTATCATCAACATGCTACAACAAACCACGCAAGAGAGAGAAGTAAAACAGTCACGTGCTACTCTATCATCAACCTGCTACAACAAACCACGCAAGAGAGAGAAGTAAAACTGTCACGTGCTACTCTATCATCAACATGCTACAACAAACCACGCAAGAGAGAGAAGTAAAACTGTCACGTGCTACTCTATCATCAACATGCTACAACAAACCACGCAAGAGAGAGAAGTAAAACAGGCACGTGCTACTCTATCATCAACATGCTACAACAAACCACGGAAGAGAGAGAAGTGCAAATGTAACAAGCTTTTTTTTTTTTTTTTTTACATTATGAAGCCAATATAAATGAAGCACAAGACCAACATTTCTGATCTGTTTGATTTAAGATGCTAAAACATCCAAACCGGTAACATCGCTTTCACTTCTGTCCTCCATCAACTGCATTTGTTTACACCAGTGAATGTCCTGGTGTGACGTCACACACGCGTGCTCTTCTGGGTAGAGGTCTCAAAAGTTTTTGAAAACGGTCTAACCACCAATCTGCCTTTTTTCCACTTTAATGTGAATGAAACTTTCAGGACAGTACAGAAAGTTTAGCTGCACTCAACACTTTTTTTTTCTTTGTCATTGCACCCCACCCTTAAAGTTAGCTACTGTACTAAACTCTACTGACAAGTTTTCTTTTTACAAAATATAAATAGTGAAACTTTTTTGGATGCCACTGTATATATTATTTTTCATTTCTTAGCTGACGCCCTTATCCAGGGCGACTTAAAATTGTTACAAGATATCACATTATTTTTTACATATAATTACCCATTTATACAGTTGGGTTTTTACTGGAGCAATCTAGGTAAAGTACTTTACTCAAGGGTACAGCAGCAGTGTCCCCACCGGGGATTGAACCCACAACCTTCCAGTTAAGAGTCCAGATCCCTAACCACTACTCCACACTGCTGATATGCAAGACAGAGAGACATGGGAGTTGGAGTTGAAACACCACTCAGGCGCGCAGGATTTATTAACAAGAAAAAGTAAACAAACAGGTCATGTGATGCTACCAGCCAGCCAAGAGTCCAGAGCCCTAACCACTACTCCACACTGCTGCCCATTTTGATCATTACTGTACCTACACAGTATCTCCTTAACAACATTTTGTTTAACAAAAGTAGGCTAACCCACACTTGATGTAAAGTTCCTTCATGCCTATGCTTTGAACACAAAACATTGTATTTACAGTAGGTATTGAAAGCATTGAACAAAACTACTGCTATATCTCCAATGGTTCAGTTCTTAAATCAAAGCAATTTTAAGCTACAGACTTTACATCTCAAAGTTCCTCCAAGGTTTCAACAGCACTGGTAACTCCCAATTCCAACATGGACTTCATTCAAGCAGATAACCCTGGTGTCTGCCCTAGCATGAGACATTCTAAAACGACAGTCCTTCAAATTTGCAAAGTACATCACTCTGGAGCTTGTTGCTCTGTGCTGCTGCAAATCATCAAATCATTTTCCCTCCAATGCTGAGTGGCTGCAGATCATTGATATCACTTTTAACACAGGGCTCTGTGGAAAGGAAAGACTTACTCTTATCTGTGGCATTCCTGTATATTTGTGCTGCGAGAGCCTATTGGCTGGAGCTCAGCTGCACTACGACTTGGCTCCTACCTACTAATCAGCAACAAGTCTTATCAAAATGTTGTTTTGGCCAAGACAAACACGGCCTGGGTTTTATTGCACTGTTTTCACAGACCGTTAATGGAAGATACATTGATTACTTTGCCAGGTGTTTATTGATATATATATATATCAATATATATATATATTGATATATATACACACACATATATAGTGTGGTAAAGTGCGTGGTCAGATAGTGAATGGGATTGAGAACGGATTGTTCAGGGTTCCTGTCCCTACACGAAATGGCAGCCATCAGAAACTACATTTCACAAAATGGCCGACCTTAATAAACTACATCCCAGTTATCCCCAGGTAGAAAGCAGGCACACCTGTCAGTTATTAGACCTGGGCTGCCTATATAAAGCGTACCCAGGGACAGAGAGGGGGTTGGTAGTAGGGGAGTGTTGTGAGAACTGAAATGAACTGTGAGTATTGCTGAAACTTTTACCGTGTATGACCTATGCTTTGGATGACTTGATTGCTAGGCTTTGAAAACCCTGTTTTGTATGAATACCCGATTTGGTAAATTAACTTGGACTGGACTGTTTATGAAATCCCTGGTATGTGGTGTAAAGGTTTGTCTGCGCTTGGAATTTGTGATGAAAGCAACAGACGCTTTGCCACATATGGAGGAGAATGCGGGCATTGCCTAGACAACACAACTGAAAGAATACTAAAATGGAGGCAATTGTACAAGCGCAAGAAGATACACGAGTGCAACAGAAAGCACTGAGGGTCCAACAAGAGATTAATCAATCGCTCAGAGAAGAACAACAAAAGGTAACCCAAAAAATACGACAGGGTATCCAACAGTTGTCTATACAGGTCGGAGCAACAACCCAATCATCGGCCCAGCCGATACGGGATAATTATTACCTACAAAAGATGACAAAGCAGGACAATGTGGACGCCTACTTAATTACAATATAACTACAATAAACTCAAAACCGAGATACTTGCCAGACTCGGTGTTACCAGCACAGTAAGAGCACAACGTTTTCATCAATGGTGGAAAGATGTTTAACCGCAGAAAAATCACCCAGGCCCCCAACTACCCAAGAGTCAACCCGAACAGAGAAAACACAGTTCCTCAGGTCCTGGCGAACCTGCGGATACGGTAAGAATGTTCCAGTAAAATCGGAGGGTTAAGAACAGCCGGCGGCTGAGAAAAAACTTGGGGACTTTGGGGGGATAAAATGGACTCCGGCAAAAGTGAACTAGGACAATTGATAATAAAATCACCTACCAGACCAATTATTTGTTTCCACTATAATAAACCAGGACCTATTTTGGTTTATTGTCCATTGAAAGAAGAAGCTATGCAATGCAATTTAGGGCATGAATATAATGAGGATGCAATGTACTCCTGCCCTGTTGTCTCAGCCATATCCTTGGAGGGGAAACAAAGAAATACACATGTGCAAATTTAAGACTGATGGAAATGAAGTGGCAGCCTTGTTAGATTTGGGTAGCATGCTTACCTTTGTTGCAGCAAAATTAGTTCCACACAAGCCCAAGACCCACATTTGTACCATCCTAGGGAGAATGTAAAAATGATTAATGATGTCCCGGGTGATGAAAATATACCTGCATCATTGCCTTATATCCTTGTGAGAAATGATTTGTTGTACTCGCAAACAGGTGGGGATAGAGGTGATTGAGCAATTACTGGTGCCAGCGACCTTTAAAAAGAAGGTGTTTAAGCTAGCACACGGGCATATACTAGGAGGCCACCTATGAATAGACAAAACCAGGGAGAGAGTGTTGAGGAGGTTTTTTTGGTCTGGGGTGTACGCCGACATTGCAGAATACTGCACAGCGTGTCCTAAATGTCAGCGGATGGCCCATAAGCCAGTTTTCCGTAGCCCCCTTGTACCCTTGCCAATTATAGAGACTCCCTTTAAACAAATCGCTATGGATTTAGTGGGGCCTCTACCAAAGTCCTCTAGAGGACACCAGTACATTTCGGTGATCCGGAAGCAGTTCCATTGCGAAACACAATATCCATATATATCGCTAAAGAGCTTATGATGATGTTTAGCCGAGTTGGGATCCCTAAAGAGATTTTGAGACATTGCCAGGGAGACATGGGAAAAGGAGACCACCCCCTACCATAGTGTTAAAGAACACATCACACAAATGCAGGACTGAATAGCAGCGGAAACCCCGATAGTTTGCGAACACCTGAGACAAGCACAGGAGAATCAGCGATATGCCTATAATCGGCAAGCAACGCTGAGGGTTTTTCACAAACACAAGAAATATGACAGAGAAAAGAGGCAGCACACTTTAAGTAACCTGGCTTCACAATTTGACTGGCTGCAGTAAGTCTACGCCTTCAGAAAATGAGATTTGTGTGCAAGGTTTGTGTCCGGTATGACAAAAGCCAGAGTGGCACATTTGTGACTGGGTTGTCTACCTTTAAGATAGTGGATTTTAAAGTGCATGAAAAATCAAGCAATCATTATAACTGTGTGAAACTGGTGAAGGCAAATACTGCCAGACAAGGCACAGCAAAATTGTAATAATAACTACACACCATAAACACCTCTGTAATTTTAAAATTTCAAGTGCTTTTAGAACAGATCACGCCCTTGCAAAGCATGCACGACAGTATTCTGATTCTGAATGGAGGTGTGACCTGGATGAGGCAAAAGAATTAAATGTGGGGGAAACATCTCCCAACCCCTTGTTCGCTGTATTTATCACATACCTCTTCATAGTCATGCATACTGATAAATCATCTCCTGATCATTCAGTTTATCACCTAAGTCCTCAATAATGCTATCCAAGTCATTATTTTATTACTATAACATCTCAAAAAGCTTGGCAAATGTCCGCGATTTTCTTTGAGTGCTGGATGCGGAAGCAGCTATCTTGTTTGTTTATGTCCGTGTTATGTCTGTGGCGAAGGGACTATGCGTATTGCTCAGATCCGCCTCCATCTCGGCCTCTCTTTTCTGCTTTTTCCAGAGAAAAACCGACTAGGGACCTGTGATTGACGTCTTTTTGATGATGTTGGACAGGGTCGGACATAGGACCGCAAAGGGTTAATGTTTACTGTATCTGTTTGTTTTTAAATTCAATACAAAAATCTATATTTATAGGTGTTAATTTTGTATATTTTAAAATATTGTACAGATAATTGCACACACATATATATATAAACATTTAATTTCTATTGTTTTAAAGAGAAGAGAAAAAGCTAAATAAATAGCTTGGGCTGTGCTGTATTTATTTAAGACATCCACTTCCTGGATTGTAGAATTTAGGAACCAAGAGGAAACTCTTGTCCATGGCTGGGTTTTTTTAATTTAATGCAACGTTAAAGCACATTGTTCCTTTTCTTATCTACATTTCAAAGGACTGTACCAGGGGTTGAGAGAAATATAAGCAAACGTGCACCCTCTGAATGTTCCTTTAGAAAATGATTGCAAGTTTAGCATGGTAAATTTGCACACTAATAATGCATTCATTTTCACGTACATTCATAACCATACTCATCTGTGATTTACCAGGGTAGCGTTCACCCTGGCATTCTGCAGAGTTTTTAAAAGCTATGTCTTACAACACTATCTTACATTTTGAACATCTTATATAGGGCTCAATTCACAAAATGTTAAGGACTGATTTAAAGAATTCTATGCCCCATTTGAATTTATAGTTAAGTTTGTGAAGCCCTTTTCAAGTGTTTTATAAAGAGTTTTTAGTTCCCATTGGATCTATAAATGTTCCCTGTATAAAAGGTCATTTGACCCACACACTGTAAAAATCCCCTGACAATGTGGAGCATGGAAGCCTATCATTCAATATCCACCGGTTCCCTGTCAAAAAAAGACTGAACAGTTTCATTTTTAGGTTTAGGTTTAAGTCATACAGAACGATAATGAAGACTGTTGAAAAAAGTGCTGAGAGAGAGAGAGAGAGAGAGAGAGAGAGAGAGAGAGAGAGAGAGAGAGAGAGAGAGAGAGAAAGAGAGAGAGAGAAACTCCTCCTTCCCTAGTGGCCACACTGAGATCCTATCGGAGCTCCGGCACGCTAATTAGTGCCAGTTTGGAGGAGCTCTGTGATGTGCACTCATCTGCATTAAAGACTGGGTCGGGACAGCTTTAATTAATTCCACACGCGACCTATATAGCCATTAGTCACTCCAGTTTCACAACTTCAAAAGCAGGGTCCCCCATCTAACTGTCGACTATTGCATTTAGAGATGTTAGCTGGCAGAATAATGCACCTCACTTCAACTGAACGGAAAGGGAAAGTTTTTCAAATGAATCAGTGTAGGGGATTGTGGTTTAATAGTTTTAGATTGGTTAAATCCCAGACTTAGACCAACCAGTGAGAATGAATGTCTCTTTAATATTTCCCCTGCTCTAATCTCTTGATAGCAGCATGGTGACAATGCTGAGCTAAGCTGCTAGAGGACACAGAGATAAGCCACTCTTGTCCCAATGAACTCTAAGTACATCAAACTAAACCTGTCACCGTGTATGTTTAAGACTTGGGAAAGAAAGCCACACACTTGATAGCAGATTGTATCTCCTGACCTAGTCTTAAGAGCTGTTTGCCATATAAATGGATCGACTGAACTCAAAGCTGCCTTTGCAAAAAAAAAATTTGAAGTTGTTTAGGCTTTATGACATCACTATATATACGCCCTCGGGGCCACACGTGGTTACTCATGTATTTTCACTGCATTCAGAAGATTAGGATATCTGAAGCGGATATCCCTTTAGACTTTAGAATATTTAGTTGACACCAACTAGTTTAATTAGCACAGTGTGCCCGGTTTACGTATGCGATTTAAAGTGTCGGAATCTTTTTTGTTAATTGTGTTTTGTTTCTTTCAGCCATTTGTGAGTTAAATTGGTATATTTTTTTGTCTTCTTTAAAATTGTTGTTTTTTTGTTGTTGTTTTCTTTCAGGAATAAAAGTACTTTGCTTTACTTTGAACATGGCTTTAAATTTTTTTTTTTTTTTTTTTTTTTTTTTTTTTTACAAAATGTAACCAGGCAGGTACAAAGACAGACAGACACAGGCTTGAAAACATAGTACTCAAAGAAATGAAAGAAGTTATTTACAAACCGCTAACCAAGATCATGCAACAGTCTCTTGACACAGGGGTTGTACCGACAGACTGGAAAATAGCAAACGTAATACCGATCCACAGAAAGGGAGACAAAACCGAACCAGGTAACTACAGACCAATAAGCCTGACTTCTATTATATGTAAACTGATGGAAACTATAATAAGATCCAACATGGAAAATTACCAATATGGTAACAATATCCTGGGAGACAGCCAGCATGGTTTTAGGAAAGGGAGATCGTGTCTAACTAACCTGCTTGACTTTTTTGAGGATGCAACATTGAAAATGGATAATTGCAAAGCATACGACATGGTTTATTTAGATTTCCAGAAAGCTTTTGACAAAGTCCTGCATAAAAGATTAATTCCCAAACTGAATGCAGTAGGGATTCAAGGAAATGCATGCACATGGATTAGGGAGTGGTTAACAGGTAGAAAACAGAAAGTACTGATTAGAGGAGAAACCTCAAAATGGAGTGAGGTAACCAGTGGTGTACCACAGGGATCAGTATTAGGTCCTCTGCTATTCCTAATCTACATTAATGATTTAGATTCTGGTATAGTAAGCAAACTTGTTAAATTTGCAGACGACACAAAATAGGAGACATGGCAAATGAAATTTAATAGAGAAAAGTGTAAAGTATTGCATGCGGGCAATAAAAATGTGCATTATAAATATCATATGGGAGATACTGAAATTGAAGAAGGGAACTATGAAAAAGACCTAGGAGTTTATGTTGACTCAGAAATGTCTTCATCTAGACAATGTGGGGAAGCTATAAAAAAGGCTAACAAGATGCTCGGATATATTGTGAGAAGTGTTGAATTTAAATCAAGGGAAGTAATGTTAAAACTCTACAATGCATTAGTAAGACCTCACCTAGAATATTGTGTTCAGTTCTGGTCACCTCGTTACAAAAAGGATATTGCTGCTCTAGAAAGAGTGCAAAGAAGAGCAACCAGAATTATCCCAGGTTTAAAAGGCATGTCGTATGCAGACAGTCTAAAAGAATTGAATCTATTCTGTCTTGAACAAAGAAGACTACGCGGCGATCTGATTCAAACATTCAAAATCCTAAAAGTATAGACAATGTCAACCCAGGGGACTTCTTTGACTTGAAAAAAGAAACAAGGACCAGGGGTCACAAATGGAGATTAGATAAAGGGGCATTCAGAACAGAAAATAGGAGACACTTTTTTACACAGAGAATTGTGAGGGTCTGGAACCAACTCCCCAGTAATGTTGTTGAAGCTGACACCCTGGGATCCTTCAAGAAGCTGCTTGATGAGATTCTGGGATCAATAAGCTACTAACAACCAAACAAGCAAGATGGGCTGAATGGCCTCTTCTCGTTTGTAAACTTTCTTATGTTCTTGTGTTCTTATATATGGAAAATATATTTAAAAAAAAATGTTTAAATATGAAGAACTATGTTTAAAAATGTCCCTCACAAACACATTGTGTGCGCTATAGTAGTATATTAAAAAGGTACGTCTCCAAGCCCAGTGGTTTTGGTCTGTTGGAAGGTGTTTGTTGATCTGATTGTTATAACTCCATCTCCTATGAGAGTGCAAGTGGCAGGCAGCCATCCACAGAAAAGGAGTGGCTCAAAGGTGATCAGCGGAGCTTGAAACTCTCAGCAAGAAGATAAGAATCAACTTAAAACTGAAGAAGAAGGAGGTGGCCATGCAATGAAATTAAAAACCATTTTGAAAGGGAGCTGCAAACACCCTTTTAACTCATCATAAATTGTCTACGCTGTTACACTTATTGCGTATGGGTTTGTAAAGTGAAAGACATAGTAGGTCCAGACAAGCGAAATCCCAAGCCAAGTTTTGGGACAGAGGAATATATTCACAACTTGCTTTTAATGCATGTGGCAGTGTGGCAGCATGTGTGTGGGGGGAATAATGGGTTGGTAGATCGGGGGTTACATTGCTCCCTGTCAAAACACGTGGGAATGTGCCTGCAGCCGACAAGTGATAAATGATCAAATGATTAATTAGGTTTCAGCCACGGGTGTATAAATAGGGTGTTCACGGGTTAGTTAGATAGAATGATTCGAGTTGGTGCAAGGTGAAGGTGGTGAAAGTGAAGATGAAGGTGGGGAAGGTGAAGGTGGGGAAGGTGAAGGTGTTTTGTGTTCTGTGCTGTCCTGTCTCGTTTGTTTGTTTACATTCGTGACTGTTTTTGTAGACATTTTGTTTTGACCCTTGCATCTGTTATTTTGTTAGTGTTTGTTTCTGTGCTTTTTTTTTTTTGCTATAAACGTGCGCATTAGCACTTCACTGCAAACTCTGTGTCTGAGACTCCCTTCCTGGTCTGGACACCCTGACCAGTGACATGCAGAAGGATTAAGGGTAATTTACCGTACGACTGTTAAGGTACTCCGTTCAAAATGTTGCACTTCTAATACCCCAATTTACAAGAGTGTTGACAGCCTCTCGGGAATACCCAGAATTACACAGTGATTTATTAATAGAAGTTAAGGGATCAGGGAATTCTAATGTATTATTTTAATCAATCAAATCTATATTGATGATGTGCAAGTAAGGCCAGCTTAAGATATTGATTTACAAAAAAAGTTACACAAAAGTGACTTAAAAACTAATAATGCTTGCTCAGTTCTAAATGTTACACAGAACGGATCAGATACGTTTAAACAAAAATAAAAATAAAAATATTGCAGTGTATCATGCATTGTTTGGATTAGATATATTAAAATATAGCAGTTTTCAAGTCATGGAGAAAGGGGGAGTTCTCAATTCAATTCTTTCTTCAATTCTATTCTTTCTTTCCTCTTGATTACTTTCTTTCCTAATACATCCTTCTTAACTATTTATTTTCCCTCTAATAAAAATTGCATGGCCCTTAAAACACTTGGGGGTAGGTATACTAAGATGGGCCAGTCACAGCACAAATATATAACGCATTTTTGTTGAGACACTTAACAAAGTACACATTTTGTCGTATGTACTAAGAGAAAACATGTTAATGAAGACTATACTAATTTAAATATTTGTTTCGTCTTCTTAGCAAGATCTCGAGCATTATACATTGCGAGAGTCATGTGACATTGTTCAAATAAATAGCGGGAGTGGAGCTGTGTTTTGCTGCAGCAGAGGGTGCACGAAGGATAACATCTATACATGCAAGGGTGAAAGAATCTAAATAACATTGTTTTTGTTAAATGTAAATGTCATCTGTATGTTTACATTTAACAAGCATTCTGTTCTGTCTTCATTTTACATATTTTAGTACTGTTATATATTATATAATTATATATATATATATATATATATATATATATATATATATATATATATATATATATATATATATTTAGAACCCTCATTTGCACTCCACCCCCTTTTTGTGAATTTATGCAGGAACGCCTATAATTACATATTCATCTAAGGTTGAACCACAAAGAAAAACTGCTGCTGCAAAGCATTCCCTAAAAAGTTGCTAACAGCATTGCGCTTGTTTAGTACATTTCACCCAAGACTTCCAACTCGTTGGCAACTGGTTTGCAACTAATGCGACAGGTGCAGCACTTTAGTACATCTACCTGTTGGTACGGAACTAATGAACAATGATAACCAATACAACTCTGTTTTTAAGATGTGCCAAGCAGCTAAAACCTTCACATATTAGATTAACTTGTAAAGTAGAGGCTAACTTGAAACACACACGCGCACCAATTTTGATTCCATGTTGGTTTTACGTTCAGTCACAGCCAATAAAATTAGATAATCTTATACGATTAAGAGTGGCTGGAAATATAATATTCTTAGCGGAAAAGAAGTATTTGTATATGAGTTGTAAGAAGTGTTTGATGTACAGCCTGAAGCTCTTTAAAAGGATACTACCTTTGATTTATAACGTTAATGTTAAACATTTCACCTGCAGCCAAAATAACTCTGTGCTGGAGAATTCACTACGTCACTTAGACTAACTAGATTCAAGATTCGAAAACTAAAATCAATACAGGTTTTTGCCACTGCACTTATTTTTTATTTATGCATTTATTTTTTGGTAATATAAGATAGCACTGTAGTTGTCTTTTAATGCTCAATTAGATCTTTGTTCAAAAGGAAATCGGCAGTTTATTTAATCCAAATTCTGAAACCTCTCTATTTTCTGCTCACAAGGTGAGATTGCAGCACTGAGATTTGATATGCATCTCAACAGTGGTCTACAAAAGTGAAACCCGGTCTTTATTTCAAAAGCTACACTCTGGTAAACTGGCAGTTAACACTTCTGTATTTGGAAAAGTGGTAGGGTTTATGAACATGATTTCTTTTACAAATGCTGCAGAATATCACACACTCACAGACAGACTTCACATGTATACATATGGTGCAGAAGTCTGAGACTAGGGGTGTCATAAGTAATAGACTATAGAAGTCTTGCCCTATGACTGCTGTATATGCTGCTTCTATAATGCAGTTGCTTATTTGCTCATGTTATACCTACAGTAGATTTAAATATTATTTATTTATTTATTTATGTATTTATTTATGTTTTTTTTTTTTTTTTAACTGAACACGCCCTAATATTTTATGAACACAAGAAGACACATAATTCAGGTTAGGTTTATTCTCTTTACGTAGAAAAATGTTATTGTCTTTAAAAAACAATGAAGTCCCTGTCACTTAGAACATAGTGGAGACCTGACTTTCACCGTCGACAGGGTTTTTTTTTTTCCACGAAGCTTAGTTGCTTCCTGTGTGTTTGTGTGAGATGAACATTGGCATATGCTTTGTTCCTATGGGCTTCATCTCTTTGCCTGGGTGGGGAATAGTTGTCTTCGCTCTACCAAGGTCAGCCTTCTACGGTTGACAGTTTCTGTCTTTGTACAAACAAGGAATCAATACTTTCGGACTATGGCTGTGCCCTCAGTGTAGAACAACAAACTGGCAGAGACTGACATGCTTCGAGCAGCTCTGTAGCAGAGCCTCCCATCTGATCTGCATCCAAGAGCAGCTTACTTCCCCACTGTCTTCACTCTCTCACAGAGCTGAGGGATGTCTGCTGCTGCTGCTCAGCTACAGCGGCAGTGTGTGTTTTTCCCCTACAGCTACTAGTCACTCAATAAATCACACCTAACGAACACACAGCCAGAAAAAGCACTGATCTGGGCTTCAGCAATGCATCAGAGGGGACAGAGTGCAGGCAAAAGAGATGCTGTAATTGCAATACAACAAAAACATGCAGGCGTGTGAAGAGACGTACGCCTAGAGAGCACGGGGCAAAAGTAGTGCCAGAGGAAAGGATTTTGTAATGTTTTACTTTTGTTGTCTGCAGCCTAAACATGTCTCTCTGGTCTAGTTTCCTCTAAGACGCACCGTCACTTCCCCCAGGCATAGAAATAAAAATACTTTAACCAGAATCTAAGAGACTACTATCTGTTGTTAACACTGCATTGCAGTTTTGTTACTCAATGTTGATCCTTTTGCAATTAAACATCGGAATGAAGTGCCAGGGAAAGCACACAGAGTGTTTTTTTTTTTTTTTTTTTTATGTGAGCACGCAGGGATCCGGCAATACACAGACCCACTCGAAAAAAAACAATATATGCAAAATGAGTAAATTGTAAGCAATGCTTCCTCAGGAAAAGAGATTTCGATCAATCTGCTAACAAGCCTAAAACTTAACACTGGACAAAAGAAGGCACAGGCTTTTTCACGTCATAACTAAAAACAGGCAAGAGGTGCAAATCAAAATGGTTTGTCAATGTTTTTTTTTTTAAAGAATACATTTATAAATACATCTATGACCTACAGTGTGGCTAGCTACTTATAATGACCAGTGTGATTAAGACTACTCTGTCAGCTCCTTTCAATCTGGAGAAATCTGAAGATCTTCCTCAAAAAGGTCTCTTTTAAGGCCATTTCCTACTGGTTGGTGGTTAGAATTGAGGAATTCTGTTGAATTTAATATAATTTACACTTTTTGACTGTGTTTATGTATGAAATGTAGTGTCTCCCATAAAATGCAGGAGAATTGGCAAGAATTAAATGATACATCTGTTTGGGCTAATACCTGTTTTTATCGGCTTCTGGAGCGATGAGTGCTTAAAAACTAAAAAGCAGCTCTTAACACCAGAAAGACCTGTGTGCTTGTTAAGAGAAAAAAACAGCAAGAAGTATGACAAAAAGGGTACTTGTTTATCCTAGTGCCAAATTTATTTAATAATCATTTAATATGCAGACAGCTGGGTAATGATTTCTGGTTATTCTTGATTTGTTTGAGAATAAAAAGGGAGTTTTTTATTCTTATAGCCGTGACTCCTCTTAGAAATGACAGCCTGCAGACATCCATCTTTAAGATTTAGCTATAGCCAGCTTGTACATGAATGAAAGAGGAAATCATTGATTTTCCTATTGCTTAACTTTGCAACTTAATCCTCTAATATGTTGAGAAATGTAGTACTCTGTCAATACATTTTCTTGAGTTAACAAAATGCGTCTGGATCCATGTATAGCCACATATTACAGCTGCCAGTTCTGAGACAGGGGAGCAAAGGGACAGCACATTATACAGTTGTACACTTGGAGGGGCAGCCCACAAACGTCCGGGAATATATTGGGCAACTTTTATAATACGGGCCGTTCCTGGAGATCTTGAAAATTGAACTTTGTTTGATGTTCTGACTGACAGTCAGGTGTTTTTGTTTTGTTTTATCACAACTATGTTGGTCGCTAGATTCAGCAGCTGTTTTGCCATGGTACTATTGTAAATGCTATCTTCTATATCAATGGATTTTTTTTTTTTTAAGTCCTGGTTATTAAATAAATAGACAGTGGCCAGTTGGCATAATATGATACCTACCTTCTATGCTAGTCTAATAGTGCGGTACTGCACTAATCTTACACTACTACAGCAGCTTATTTACCGATATCGCAACATGTTTTGGTAAATGTCATTACAGTGGGATTTACAGGGAAACTACTGAGCTACTCATGACTTGGCTCTGTTATCAACAACACACTACTTGCACCAGCTTGTACTTGCACTGACCTGCTCCATACCTTGCCACATTCAACTACTGCTCCTAACTATAACTACTTACTGTATCTTGCATTTGATTTTACTCTTATAGGTAACCGTACTCGCGTTTTTTGTAACTGCTCTTATTTGAAATCATTCTCATCCATTTATCATACTTCCTATGTGTTCTTACTGGACTTTACTCATATAAGCAAATATTTACAATAACTTTTAACTGCTCTTAGTCAAACTCACTCTTAATTATAATTTACTGTATTCTTTATTTTGCTCTTACTTCAATTTGATCTTATTATACTCTTATAACTGCTCTTATCTTTATTATGATATTCTGTAATGTGATATTTTATAATGTTATACTTTGTACTGTGATATTTTGTAACAATTATAAGTCGCCCTGGATAAGGGCGTCTGATAAGAAATAAATAAATAAATAAATAAATAAATACATAAATAAATAAATAATAATAATAATAATAATAATAATAATAATAATAATAATAATAATAATAATACAGGCCCTTAGTGCAAAGGCATTTTTCTGAACTGAATTAAAAAATTTTAAGACACAGTGTAAAACAAGATAGGAACTTCTGAGAACAATAACTGAGCTGCTCTATTATATTTATCTCCGAAAATGTTCTTGTTCTTATACTGTATGTGTACAAACCAGTGGGTAGTGGGTATGCCCCTGTAACCCCTGTCCCCCTTTGCTTTTCAAGTGTTGCCATTGTGTTGCTGGGGCAACACAACATTGCCAGCAGAGCTGAGGTTCTGGTAGGGTTTTCCTTCTAGACTACTCATACTGATGGGCAGTATTATTTCTGCGAATAAATTTAAAACACACACACACACACTCACACAAAAATAATCTGTTACTGAAAAACAAAGATTCTTTATTGTCATCTGTTTTGAGTTTTGTGCAGATGCTCAGATGTATTGCTTCAGTATAGTATTTCATGGGCGATTTATCAGGCGGTTTCATTTTATACAAACTACATCTTTAATGACTAGATATCTCTTGTAAACTGCAGCATACCAATAACTCATTTCCTGTCGGGTAAAGGAATTTTACACCTCCCTTGTGACCAGTGACCTCGTTACTTTAGACTTTTGATACATCAATAGAGGAACCTGGGTAATTTTTAGGATACTTTAGTGATATGACTGTAAAAGAAAATACATACACACGCGCACACACGCAAACACACAACACATTCCCACATCTGCAGGGAAGACCTAGTGTGTGATAAATACCACATCTTGCTTATTGTTTTTTTGATTGTAGTGTTCATTTTGTCAAACACATTTTAAAGTCATAAAACTACCAGCGAACCGCCTCCGTACTCTAAAAAACGATTTACAAAATTACTAAAATAAGCAACTTAAAATGTTGAATTGCAAAAAAAAAATTAAAAATTGCTCCTACATTTAAAAATTAGGCAGTTAATCAGGCACAGTTCATACCCTACAACTGTTCATACCCTTAGAAAGTGTCTCTGACTGTCTGCATGTGTTTCATGCTAACTTTAAGCTTACAAATACAGTTTGGCTTCAGTTTCTTACATTCGGGTACTCTACCTAATAGTCAAACACAGCCCTGCAGTTACCAGATGGATATCAAATCCCAGTAACTGTGCAGCATTTATTCAAAATCCCTTTAAAAACTCCACAATTTGCTCAGTCACGGCAACAATAATGAGAAGCAGCCTGCTTTATTATATGACTAAATGCAGCAGGGACAAGATTCCGAGCCACTTATTTTGCAACCTAGAAGTCAACTTTCTATTCCCATAGCAGCTGTCTCATATTAGCAAAGACCTCCTTGCATTCCTTGGGAGATACACAGCCACTCCCGTTATTGTAGCTTATTTTATTTTATTATTTTTACTTTTTTTTCACTGTTATTACAGTTCTTCTCTCCATGCAGTGATTTTATTTAATGGGATTCTGGGCCTTATTTTCGCTGCACGCAGTTCTGCTTGACACATGTGCGCACGGCAAATGGAATTTGAACTTAGTTTAACAGCCTCATTTATTCCTGATGGTTTAAATTATTTCATCACAATTAATGACACCCCCTCAGCTTCCTGTGCCGGGCTGCCAGATGTTCCGAGGCCACAGAGCCACTTTCCTGGTTGATGGCTGGTGACAGGTCGTCCTCTGAAGGACGTTCCCCTAGGTGAGCAAGCCGGATGACACCTCCTCTGCTTAGCACCTCTCTACCTCCCCTGGTAGCCTAGCCGAGTGACAAACGGAGCAGGAAAGCAGGCAGAACAAAAAAAAAATTTCTACAAGCTCTGAGGACAATGTTATATAAATTACACAGACTGTGTATCACAAAAGTATTTTTTTTAATTCATTTTTTTTAATTTAAACTCTTCGTATTTCACCATGGCTTTTGCATTTAGTGTAGTAGCCAGTAGAGACTTATGTGAGCTATGCTGTTCAATAGCTAATATAAAATGCAACATACCACACACTTACATACACATATTTTGCAGACCGTTCATTTAGCTATTATAAATTAAAGAAGCTATCCCCATGACATCATTTGTGCAACAAAAAGGGCTAAAATGTATTATTATTACAGTCAATTCCCAGAAGTATTCTCCCTGCACCTCACTGAAGTGACATCAACTCTGCAGCCAATGTTTTAATGAAGCCTTTCATTAATTTTGTGAAGTTTTACAGGAGATGTAGGTCTATGTAATAATATTTTTTTCATACACTGTGTACATTGTATATTTTTTGAATGAAAGTACCAAAAACCTATATGTATCAGAAGTGGTGTCGCATCATTCATTAGCTACAACCATTTTAAAGTCTGATTTGGTTCTACAATTTTCACTGGTGATAGAACTAAAAGTAAATGCATTGGGGCACCAATGACCAAATCTGATTGCCAGATTGTTTACTCACAGATGGCAGTTAAAGTCGAAATAATGACGATCTTCTTTGGAATAAAACATCTTTGTTTGAATCCACCTAACCTCTTGAAATGTGTAAGTGAAAGTTCTTATGTTGAATTAAACTGGAGATTTGAGTGGAGACTCATTTGTTTGTGGTTGCTCTTGTGATTATTATTAAAGTGGAGACTTGAATCACTTGTTTGTTTGTGGTTGCTCTTAAGATTATTGGGGCCTACACACAAAACAACAGTAATTCCAGGTTGCATTATTTACGAGGACTGGAGAGACATCAAATCGAAGGGATACCTTTGTGTAGTTTGGATTTCCTGCAGTGTGTCCTCCTTTGCCAGAAGATGGGGAGGATTATGTTTTAAAATAAGCTTGGTAATTGAAAAGATTAGGTCAATAAATGTATTGCTGTACAACTGAAAATATTGATTCTTCCCAGACCTACAGGCACCCTGTTTCAGCCCCTTTCCTTAAATTAGTTTATATTCTTACTATATTAGCCAGTAATTGATTTATTGATCTGATGAACTGATAATCTGGTGTGTGATAAATACCACCTCTGGCAAAATGTAATGTTTTTTGCTGTTTTATTTTAAATTTTATTTTTGAAACGGGTTAAATGATCACACTCATAAAACCAGAGCTATAGTGAATCGCCTTATAATGTTAGGTATACTGCAGACACATTCGTAGTTTTTCTTTTTAACATATTTGTCTTTATCACAAGACCTTGTCTTTGGAACAGCAGGCACAGGCAAGTATTGCTGCAGGCTTATTTGCATCTTCTGAGGTTTAAAGCAAGTTGTTTAGTTTTTATTGGGAGACAACAAAAAGAAAATGTGTCATCATAAGAGCTTCCACAGGATAAACACCAGAACACTGGCACTGGATTACTGCTTTTATTTATTGACACATTAATTTATTTGTGTTTCTATTTCAAAATGCATCCATTCGTGCAAGTTGTTTCTTGCTAGTTTAATAACGTTACAATAATCTTCCTTTGCCTTTGAATTCACTTTCAAATTAGGATAGAATACTCAGAGAGAATCTGTTCACAGAAGTAAGTTTTGTTTTATTCACTTTGTTCACATAACAAGGTTGTTTCAATGAAGCAATGTTTTTTCTATGGAATTTTTTTTTTTATCACAATATGGCATTCGATCAATTAAACATTTTTCACTGTATTAACATCATAATTGGTTTTTATTCACCTTTTTTTGAAAAATATGTGTTTTTCTAAACTTAATTTTCAAATTGTATTTCCACAACTTGTCTAGTCCTGTTTATTTTCTATCTTTCTGCTTAAGCTGAGTTGCTGTATATACTACATCAATGACTTCTCAATAATAGTTAACTAGTGGACCATTAACCTTTTCAAACACCACTATTTATGTGAATCTTGTGTTTAACCTTAACAACCTATAAAACGATACTTCACTTAAAAAAAAAGTTTCACAGGATAGTACCATGACATATGGTCTAGTTTTATATTGTTCTCCTGTTTAGTCTTGCATATCTTTAAAATACAAACAGTTAGGGAAGCAAAAATCATTCTAATCATTCTAGTATCAGTTCTGAACAAATATTTAATTTGGTGTCAGAACTGTAAATGTTACATTTTGCAACTTTAACTTAAAAATACACCAATGAACATTAATAATTCTACATTGTTACTTTGTATACAATTAAAATTCACTAAAACTCACAATGGAAAGAGATTCTTCTCATGTATTATATACAGTTGGGTGTACATTTCTTTTTTTCATTTAATTGAAGTACTTATCATCATCATTTCGACTTTTACATTTTTATTTCTGTTTCATTAACGGTCAATTTAGTAAAAACAACAATAAAAATAGTGGAAAATCACACACACACACACACACACACACACACACACACACATTGCTTAGTTCAGAGCTGTGGCTAGGGGGTGTCAGTGTCCTGGTGGGCTTCACTGGACAGTCCCTGGGCTGAATCAGAGTACAAAGAAATGAATAAACTTTGCACCCCCACGAAAGCATTGTGCTGCTTGTGTATCCCTGGCAGATGTGGGAAGGAGATGAAATGGAAAGGGGAGAACGGGCTCTCCTGTCACTGCAGGTTTGCTGAGGGGAGAAGGAGCATCGCAAAGATTTTACATCTGGTAATCATTTGTCAAAAGCTGGAAAGAAAATGGCAGGAAACATTCTGGCTGCGGTGGAAGATGAAAAGACAAAATATGTGTCGCACATGTCTGCAGCTGGTTCAATATCTAATATGGATTGGTCTTTCTAGTCTCTGTGCCGTGTTTACAGCTGCGGTACGTGGTAACGCTTTGCAGTGTCCTCCTCTTGTCTTTTAGCCAGCTTCTTTCCGAGGATAGTGCATCTCCTGGACCCCATGAGTTTGGTGGGGGTGTATGAAAGTCTAATTTGCTAAACTTCACAATGCAATCGGATGGGGGTTTACTTTACAGAGCCACCAGATCAGCTGTCGTCTAATTCTTTACTTTGCATGTCCCTGCGCATTGATTAATAAAGCCACTCTATGGCCAAAAGGCAGAGCCGTGTAACATATTATCACACTGGTTGAATTGGTATTTTGAAGAACTTTTTGTTTGAGAAAACTACAGTCCTGTGCAACAGGTGCTATCAAAGTATATTCAGTTTTACATTTACAAGACATTACAACTGACTTCCCTACAGTAGTTCTGTACTGTAGTCAGAAAGTGGAGCTATTTTCGTAAGAAATACTATAGGTCAATAAATAAAGTTTTCTACGATCATTATTATTATTATTTATTTCTTAGCAGACGCCCTTATCCAGGGCGACTTACAATTTTTACAAGATATCACATTATTTTCACATACAATTAACCATTTATACAGTTGGGTTTTTACTGGAGCAATCTAGGTAAAGTACCTTGCTCAAGGGTACAGCAGCAGTGTCCCCTACCAGGGATTGAACCCACGACCCTCCGGTCAAGAGTCCAGAGCCCTAACCACTACTCCACACTGCTGTCCCGTCAATGTAAATGAGGAAAAGAAGCACATTTGTAACACAACCCAATTCTCGTTAAATGAACTCGGATAGACACATTTCCTGACAGTACACATTTTCTACAAGGTCCCGGCCAAATTTAGCAGTCGATTATTGTAAATTACTTCTTATAATACGAATTCACTATACGAATCCCATAGTGGTCACGCAAAAAACGTGCACTGTCCTTGCTAACAAAAGTGGAAGTGTTGAAAGATTGGATAATGCACCACCGTGCGAGAAAAAGAAAGATGTTGCAGCAGATTTCAACATTCCCACACATTTTGTCAACTGTTCTGAAAAAATGGGATACAATAATACAGGCCTATGAACAGCAAAAGTGTGAAAGCAAGTCATCAGCATTTCAAATTTGCATACCCTGATGCTGAGCTTTTGTGGTTTAAAAATCCCTGTGATCAGAATGGGACTTGCAGATTTGAAGTTGCAATGTATACTTCTTAAAAGTTCACTTAACAACCGCATTTTCAATAAAATACACAGTACTTCTAAATGTATAATACTTTCCATTGTTCTTTAATTGAAATTACATTTCAGTGTTACTGTAACTTCAGTACAAATTGACACATGCATTTGGCTTAGACTCCTGATAATACGAACTACTGATAATACAACTTTTTATGCCGGTCCCTTAAAATTCATATTAACGAGAACTGACTGTACATTGATTTTAAAGGTGCTGATGTCCCACAGGGTTTCACATTTTCATGTTTGATGTGGTTGCTACATGATATCCCATGATGAAAATATCTGCAGCAAAGTCTTGGGGAAAAGACCTTTTAAAAAACAAACAAACAAACAAACAAAACTATGCTTCCTGTGCTTTAACCTGGTTAAAAATATGTAGCCTACTACTGCTGGATGTAATAGAGGGAAACAAGGTTGGTTGGCATATACAGAAGTGGCAAGCAGATTTAGGGTGGGAGATGAAGCATGTGTCTCTATGGCTAAAACAACCTTGGGGGACTTTAAGGAAAATGTGGGCAACTAGTGTTTCTAGTCACAACATAATTATAATGGTAACTCTTAAGCAACTGGGTTTCCTAATTCTTAAATAGGATACTGTGATCTTCCATCTAAAACTTTGTTTTCAAGCGGAGTTTAGGCCTGCATGATCACGTTGGATGAGGATGTGTGAGAAAGTAGAATGCGGTGTCTGACAGGACTGAATCTAAACCTTGTGGAGAGCGCCTCAGGTTGTTTGCTATCATGGCTCAATTGCAGCAGCTTGTCAAAGCATTATAGGAACACTGTCATCACTTAACAAGCCTGATCACGGTTAATTATGATGCAGACCAGAAAGCTCCCTCAATTGTTCATTAATTACAGGAAACGCCTCATTTAAATTTTATGGCAATTTACACTTGCACTGCAGTAAGCATGACACAAGAAAGACAAGCAAGATAGAACAAAATATAGTGCTTGCCTTTCTGAACAAGACATGGAAAAGGCACGGTTACTCCTTTGATTGAGAATATACAGAAATACATTATAACAAATGCATTTTTAATTGCATTAGAAATGTACTATTTTCAAATAAAAATATGTAACTTTTTTATTCATCTATACGTTTCTGATGAGAAAGAGCAGAATGCCAATGAGAAAGGTCCAATATTTTGTGTAGACAATCAGTCATAGCAGGATGGTTTTGGCCAAAGACAAAATATAATGTGTAACTTTCCACATTAAATTAAATTCATCATTAAACGCGTATCATACTTAAAAAAAAAATAATAATAATAAAATTTAAAAAAGAAATGTGATCAACCATATGTGTTGAAATAGGAGACTGTTTTATTTTTTTTATCTAATAATAATAATAATAATATTAATAATAATAATAATAATAATAATAATAGCATATTGTACCTAACAGAATATGTTGAAACAACTATAATTCGGTTTTAAATATAGAAATGCTATAATGTCGCTGTATTATCTACCTTTTCAGTTTCAATCACGAAGAATGTGTCTGTATGTGTGTGTGTGTGTGTGTATATATATATATATATATATATATATATATATGTATTACACTCCCATGATCATTATGAGGCTTGCTGAATACACTTAATATGGAGGCTACAGTAACTTGGCTCCCCATCCATATTTAAATCTTAAATGAGGACCTTGTTAGAACACCCAAGGACAGCAGTTTCAATGAAGGTGGTGAAGTATAATTTCCACTCCAGCAGGATTCACGATAGCTCGGAAAATACAAAAAAAAAGAAACAGGGATGAAGACATGGTCTAAGACCTCGACAGACTGATATTGCAGAATTTAGCTTGAAAAGAAAACACAAAACTGTACTGTGGGAGACTACACAAGAGAACCCATTTAGGGAGAAAAAAAATGTTTGAATTACAACCGCTGTTTGACACTCATTAAGTAATTACAGCTTGGTTGATTAATTAACCCCTTACAATAACAGGTGTACACAGTGGCTGGTTGTCTGGCTTCCTGGCATGTCTGTGTAGAACTCAGATTGCACTTCCGTATTTCCAAGTGTAACAACGAAATGCCTTTCTAACATCTGAAAGAATCTGATGAAATATTAATGGCTCCTTTTACAAGTACAAGAAAAACTAAGTTGAAGCTATAATCTATTTATTAAATATGATGAAGAATTTCAAAAAGCTAAGAAGGGGCAGTATTACGAGTTTAAATTCATCAAGTGTATGCTCTCTCAAGGATTAATTATTAATTGTTAATTGTTATAAGCGTAAGAATTAGAAAGGTACAGTGTGGATAGATGTCCTATACCTTTATACATGTTATAGTCAAAAATACCAGTCAACCAGAGCACTAGATTTGAAAATATGTACTGCAAATGATGTACTGTGACCATGAAATCATTCAGCAAAGAATTCTACATTAAAAGTTCAATAAATATGCCAACGATTATTTGCTTCTGTGTGACACAAACAAAAACACAGACTGCTAATAATTATAGTCAATTTAAAAAAATGTACAAAAACAACTTTATATACCGCCTTTCATAGTGGACCACCATCAAAAAGCGCTTTACTGAGATAGGCTGTGAACTGTGCATTATATGCAGAGTCACTTACAATAGGACATTGATTTAACATCTCATCCGCAGGATGGAGCACAAGGAGGTTAAGTGACTTGCTCAGGTCACACAGTGAGTCAGTCAGTGGCAGAGGTGAGATTTGAACCGGTGACCTCCTAAACTTTAACCACTGGACCACATTGCCTCTTAATAGGGAATGTGTGGAGTTCCATCCTCACAATCATAGAACTGTGTGCATGTAGTAAAAAGTAGCAAGTGGTAACAGTGTAACTACATGTATTCTGAAGTGTATACTTTTACAGCAATAAAGACAGAAAAACTCATGTTTGGTTTCTGGCTATTTGTATGTAAAACATTTCTGCAGCCTCAGAATCTCAGTGTGGTTCATTACAGAATAATAATAATAAAAAAGACAATCCCTCATTCAATACATACTGACTACATCACCCTGTCAAGTATGATGCTTAATGGAAATGATAACCCTCACACATGGTACAAGCGCTGTTATATTACCATGCCATATTACAGAACTTAAGAGGCATGAGTATTTTACAGCTCTTTGAAATGCATTCCTATTAAAAATAGATGGCAGGCAATCATTTCAGTGATCTGCCTTAATTTAATTAGTCTAGCAATATGCTCCACTGCAAGGGAAGCGATAGATAACAACATGTATGTGATCTAGAACACTGATACAGAGCATGTGAGATATATATTACCAATCTAAATGGAAAAAACTACAGAATGACTTTTAAACACACAAACTCAAATGTTCATATAAAATTAATATAATACAGTGCACTCTGTTTATAAGAATCACTGATATAAGAATCAACCGCATATAGTGATGAAAACCACTGGGACAAAATCATTCCTATACTAACCAATGTAAAATACTCAGCTTGTAAGAATCAAGTAATCCGCTTATAAGAATAATTTCAGGGCAAATTGACTACATGTAAAAGGTACTTCAAGTGCAATGACGTGTACAGCCAGTAAAGCTGTTTTTGAATTTGATCACATCTAGTGCGATTAGGCATGTATGCAGCGTGGATCGTGCAATGATGCAGGAAACACTGCATTGTTTGTAATCAAATGTGACTGCGCCACTGCTTTGTGCAGGTATGTTTTTTTGTGTTCTCTGTTAGTGAAAATGTGTTTCAATAAAGTGAATACACATTCATTGAATAGATACTGAGTACAGCAGTGTTACTGTGTGATACGCATGTAGAGGGAGTGGGGTTGCGGGGCAGAGCGGTGAGAAGGAGGAGGAGGGAGGAGGAGGGGGGGTGAGGGAGGAGGAGGGGGGGGATGCAAAGCTTTGCATCTCGGCTTAACGAAAAACTGTGAGATTTGCATCACAACAGAAAAAAAGTAAACCAGATGCTTAAATGTAGTGGTAGTCATGACAGTAAAATACTGTACTGTAATGTCATTTTAATTCAAAGGCCATTACACGTAACACCACACGGCAGTTAAACTAGGCACCCTCGCGAGACAATCGCTTCTCAATTATACTGTAGTAAAATAGGATTCTGCAGCCTTGAGTAAGCATAATCATGATCATATAACAGGCTGTTTACCCACGAGGACATGCTTTGATGTATTGTTCTCAGTGATTGAGCACCATTGACATCTGTATACGGTATTTAAACTGCTGATGGCACACTTTTGCTAATTGTAATGCGACAGAGTGGTCGAGGACAGTGTAAATGATCAGGCTGGAGTCTTGATTTACAGTTTTAAGCCGGTGTTGGTTTTATTTTTCTTACACTGCGGTTGTGAAACAACCGCTAATAATGCTGGAGCACTAAGTAAATACGTTGTGTGGAACAAACACTAGATCTCTTACTCACGTTTTGGTTTTGGTTTCAGTTTCAGTTTCGGTTTCTCTTTCTTTCTTCTCTATACCCCCATCACAAAGCTGTCAGCTAAGCCCCTTTTTATCGAGGTGCCATTAACTTTAACAAGCAGACAGTTAACCAATTGACCATTATCCTTCACGGGGCGGAGCTATGCCACCTGATAGTGTTTATTGACAGATGGAGAGAGGGGCTCCGCCTCTTCCAGGCCCAACATTTACTTGATGGATAGACACGACAAACAGGAGGGGGGCCACCATCTTTGAGGTGACCCGACATATGAGAGGGGCACCGTCTCTGAGGTTACCCGACATACGAAGAGGCTCGCGAACCGGAAAGAAAACATGAATTAGTATTGATAACACAAAAGAGGTTCTGGCTCTTCCTGACCCAACATATACAGTAGGGGGGTTCCGTCGCTGAGGAGACCCAACAAACAGGAGAGGGGCCACCGTCTTTGAGGAGACCTGACAAACACGAGGGATGCCACCGCTTGGGGACCCTCACATAGAGGCATCAGACCTGAAAGAAGAATCCCAAAAGAAACATACATGCAGATGGAAGGGTTTGGCCGGGGGTCCCCTCTGACTCATGGAGAACCCTCCTCTATGAGGTAAATGAAGCGGAGCTTAACAAAGGGTTGGAGAAAGTGGACTCACTAACCCCCCAGAGGAGACTGATGCAAAGGCGGTTGAGATGCTAGAGGAGGAGGAGGGAGGAGGAGGAAACGAAAAAACACAAGACAGCGAGGTAGAGGTGACTAATGTTTAAATAAGGTAGATTTAATTGATGACAGCAGATGATAGGTTGTTGGTGCCTAGCTCCGCCCCCTGAACCCCACATATAGGTTAACATTTAAAGTCCATATGTCGCCTATTTCACATTACAATCTGATTAGATTTTATTAAACTACACTATAATAATGTTCTAATATATATATATATATATATATATATATATATATATATATATATATATATATATATATATATATATATATAATTTATACTTTTGCACTGTAACTAAGAAATTTACAATCTAAAGCTAGCTTTGAGAGCTTCTGCCAAAAAGCCCTGATTTCGAATCTTGACATCTGTGACATCACTTGGGGAAAACACGAACCATAAACCATAAACATAAATACAGATGTTTATGGCATAAACAAAACGATCATACATACAGGCCTATTTTATGATGGTTAAACAGTGCCAAAAATACATTTCACCTCAGATAGGTGCAAGGGAATGCATTGCATGAAAAAAAAGTACTATATTCACTGAAAGTAAAATCAGCGAGTTCGTCAGCACACAACGCGACGATCACTTCTACAACACGGAACACGGAGACTGAAGCTTTTGTTTGTTGGCTCCTTGCAGGTACAAATTGTATTTTTTCCCTTTTGTAAGACACTGGTACACAAGTTCACAAACACACGCAGACCTTTACAAAGACAGCTGTTCACGAAGACAATCATCAAGTGACCATTGATTCATTTTCCCCTGACAACAGCGGAACCATTTAGAAACCTCAATACTTTTTTTTTTTCTTTACCATCCTTAATTAAACAATTTCATACCCTTTACTGTTATATCAAAAATACATTTTTAAATAGCTGCACCTATAAGACACTTCATACAGATATAAAAATGATTACCATAGATTGTTCTTTCTTACCCTGTGCACTGGTGCTCAATACTACTAGGCTATCCACTGCGCATAATCAGTTATCTGCAAGTGTTACATTTGTTTTTCAGACGTCAGATATTATTATTATTATTATTATTATTATTATTATTATTATTATTATTATTATTATTATACAATATACCGTTATCAAATAAACTCTGTGGCCCAAAACTACCCAAAGAAAATAAACATGAGCAAGGCTTTCATATTGCTGACTTAATAAAAACAATAACATCGAGTACTATAAACCAGTAGTACAAACACATTGCATGCTCAAGATTTCTGATGCAGAAATCAAAAGAATGAATCCACTCATCCAGCTTTTTTAGGTAAGCTTTCGATTTTCAATTTTATCTTTAAGGTAATGTTCATATATGCACATTACTGGGTAAGGGCGTCTGCCAAGAAATAATAATAATTACATGCAGTTCATAAGGAGGTTAGGCCTATTTCATTTCACTAAATCGGGGAAAGCATACCTAAGCATAAGTGTTTTTTTCATGAATGAAGTTCAAGAGCTGTACGTGACCATGCAAGTCATCTCGGCCCTGTAATATAAACAATGCTTTATTTTTTTAAGTGGATGGGAAACGGTAAACACTATTTGCAAGATATTAATGGTAAAACAAACCAAATATAGAAATACACTTTTTTTATTGCCATAAATAAACTGCTAGCCGGGTTTAACTGTATACAATAACAACATTCAGAATTGCCGACCGGCTGCAGACAAGGGGGCGTGTCGCTTGCATTCCCCATGTCAGCGTGGTTATTTTCTCCTGCTGGAGGTTCAAAACAGTTCAGAATCAGGCCTCAAACCACTTATTCTTCCTCCTCACAATTTCTTTCATTACACACCACACTCCCGCTGTCCTAATTGTAATACAGACTACTCAAAAAATCGGAGAAATTCGTAATTATCGCTTTCACAATCTGAAGCCATGTATATATCTCATCTGTTCCTGGTATGTGTTCCCCTAGTGATGTCACGCCAACGTCGTGCATCTCCGGTGCGTTGTCGGTATTTACCGGAATTATTGATAGTTCTACATCTCTCAGTGCTCTAAAATTGATCATGGAGATTTAATTTCTTGCTCATTGTGAAAGTAACCCAAGTACGACCTCAAAGCCAAAAAATGATTTTCTATGTGATATATGGGCTTTAATTCGTTAAGGAAAGCAGCTGTGGATTTTTCGTGGGCGTGCATACATGCAGGAACTCATGACATCTATTGGTCAACCCATTACACTGCAGCCAGGGAACAAGCTCTTATCATTCTCATACTAACATACTGATTCTGCACCACAGTAATCATATCGGTCCGCTTTTAAGAATCAACCGCTTATAAGAATCAAAACACCTGGGACGGATGTGATTCATATAAACTGAGTGCACTGTATATCAATTAACAACAAGTCAGTGTTATTCTCTAAACCGATACGATGTCATAATGCCTAAACTGAGTGGCGTACAATTATTAATATTCATTGAATAGTCTGTCAGGAAAACATAGTGTGTGTGTGTGTGTGTGTGTGTGTGTGTGTGTGTTTTATTATCATATTGATATGACTTTATCATGTTAGTTTCATTTACTTGACAAAATATGATTTTTTTTTTTTAGTTCACTAAACAGTAATTACAAATTACTTTTTTTTTATTTGCTTGACAGTAACAAATCACTAATAGTTACTTGTCTCTCAAAATGATGGCCTCTCAAAAGTTGTGGGTCATTTCATGTTGAACAGATTATGTTAAAAACAGCATTTCATACTGAAATACAAAAACATATATACAGTATAAGAAATTGGACCAGGAAATGAATCACCACGGTACTTCACCTCCTCTGTTATATTTTGCAGGAGCAGTAATCTGTGTATTCTCTGTTACGCTTGTTCAAAATGTATAGTGTGTGCATGACAAATGGTTAAAAAAAAAAATTATGCAAAGAACAGATAAAAATCCCACTAGTCTTCCAGCTGCTACATATACTGTATACAGGGCATATTTTTCTAGGATATTCACAGCAACCCAGAGCAGGCTACAAGGTACTGCAAAACTGTTATGTAAAGTTCCTATGGATGTTCATAAATGTCCTAAGGTTGAACACAAATCCTTAAGTTTATGACCCTCCCAGACTTTCATAAAAGAGTACATACTGATGATTGGGAGAAAAGAGACACGCCACTTGTTAAGAGACTGAAGACTTTTCTAGATAACCCCCATATGTGTCTTCATGTCATTATATTTCTTAGCACTGTGGTAATAAACTAACTTACTTTGATCAGGCATAAACTAAATGGGTCTATGGTACATACATACTTCTGAAATATTAGCTTACAAGAGGCCTGGGAAGCATGAGTTCTGAACTACATTCTCACCCACAGCACAGCACCTTCTCAGTTTTCATCCATAGCACAGCACCTTCTCAATTCTCATCCACAGCACAGCACCTTCTCAATTCTCACCCACAGCACAGCACCTTCTCAATTCTCATCCATAGCACAGCACCTTCTCAGTTCTCATCCACAGCACAGCACCTTCTCAATTCTCATCCACAGCACAGCACCTTCTCAGTTCTCATCCATAGCACAGCACCTTCTCAATTCTCATCCACAGCACAGCACCTTCTCAATTCTCATCCACAGCACAGCACCTTCTCAATTCTCACCCACAGCACAGCACCTTCTCAATTCTCATCCATAGCACAGCACTTTCTCAGTTCTCATCCACAGCACAGCACCTTCTCAATTCTCATCCACAGCACAGCACCTTCTCAGTTCTCATCCACAGCACAGCACCTTCTCAATTCTCATCCACAGCACAGCACCTTCTCAATTCTCACCCACAGCACAGCACCTTCTCAATTCTCATCCACAGCACAGCACCTTCTCAATTCTCATCCACAGCACAGCACCTTCTCAATTCTCATCCACAGCACAGCACCTTCTCAATTCTCATCCACAGCACAGCACCTTCTCAGTTCTCATCCACAGCACAGCACCTTCTCAATTCTCATCCACAGCACAGCACCTTCTCAATTCTCACCCACAGCACAGCACCTTCTCAATTCTCATCCACAGCACAGCACCTTCTCAATTCTCATCCACAGCACAGCACCTTCTCACAGGGCAGAGGGGCAGATAGGGGCAAACCCCCCATCCCACCCCCCCACCCGCATATCACACAGGTTAATATCAATCAATTCAAATTTAAAATTAAACTGATAGAATTTAACTTGTAGTGTAAAAATTGTTTTACTTTCATGCTAATGCTTGCTTCTGCTCCTTTCACGAGTTATTTTAGTGCTGTGTCAGGCAGTGAACACAGCTCTAGCTTTAAATCTGTGTGCTCATGCACAGTGCAGTTGTTGGCTTAATCCTCTGCAGGTGTGGGGGCGCCTTGTATAAAAGAGTGGACTTTGGTACCTAAGAAAACTCATCACTCCTCACTGCCAACTTCAACTAAATGTTTATGAATTCCATTTTTTAGATGATTAGGGCACTGATTGCAAAAGGTTAATATCAGAGCCATTGTGTTATTGGTGAGCTGGTTAGTGTTTTGGTTAGGGTTAGTGTTTTGGTTAGGGTTATTCAGATGAGTTTTTTGGGATACAGTCAGCACTCACATATCCAACCCTATAAAATTTGGACTTTAAAAGCGGTTAAATGCGCGTGACGCATATCTGATTATTTCATTGTGGCCCGTTCCAGCCCTTGTATCTTTTTTGTGTTCCCTGAAAAATATCAAAAATACATATCTGAAAGGATTGTGTTTTAAAGTAAGTAGGCTTCCTTTTAGATGTACTGTATTGGTTTTGTTGGTACAGTACTATATTTTTAACAGAAGCAGTATTTTAATTCAGAACGATATGATCCTGAAAATATCACTTGCCAAAACTAAAGTGACTACACCATAACTGTAATACAGTACATACTTTTAAATCCGGTACGTATTGTAGTGGTATGTAAAATAGCAGCAAAAATAGCAAAATGAAATCTAAATGCACAGAACTGTGTAAAACGTAAAAGGCAATGCAATTTAGCAAAACCAAAAGATCACAAAAAAAAACCCAACAACACAGTTTCCAGAATTAAAACAGTATCCAAAGTCAGTATTCAAAATTGCAGAATATAGTGCTCGATAAGGCCCTAATGTTACAGTTCACTTGCAAATGAATATGACACAATATAAGACACACTGATCTGGCATTAGAGATTTTATTTTATTTTTTTAAAGCAGGCTGTGATGGATATTCAGATAAATTGTATCATTGAAGAAATGGGCTTTGTATCAGAAAGCTGGTGATGGAGTCGGAAATTGTGTGTGACGGGTAAGTGCATTCATTTGTTACATATATATAATGGGCATTTATTTTATTCTTAATAAAAGGGTGGTTAAAACCTGACTGACGTGTATCTGGGTAACGGATACCCGAGTGCTGACTGTAGTACAGCATGCTTTCAGAGGAATTATTTGTTTATTTAGCAGGCGCCTTTATCCAAGGCGACTTACAGAGACTAGGGTGTGTGAACTATGCATCAGCTGCAGAGTCATTTACAACTACGTTTCACCCGATAGATGGAGCACAAGGAGGTTAAGTGACTTGCTCAGGGTCACACAATGAGTCAGTGGCTGAGGTGGGATTTGAACCGGGAACCTCCTGGTTACAAGCCCTTTCCTTTAACCACTGGACCACACAGAATTCCACAATAGGCGTCAAAGGAAGATGTAAGCAGGCCCTGTTCAAAACATCACAGGTCCATGAGAGATTCTCTGTTAATAAATACATGCAAATTAGATGTAAAATGAAGATAAAAATTGCATCTGTACTCGGTGGGATTACTTGAGGCATTACAGCACCAATAAACTTTAATATATGCACAAACATTCACAGTGTGTATTTTTTAAAAGATCAAATTTTTCCAGTGATAAAATGAATATATATATATTAACCTATTAGGTGTGGAGCTAGCCCCCCCTGCATCCTATCATCTTTTTTAATCAATTAAATCTACCTTATTTAGCCATCAGTCACCCCTATCTAGCTGTCTTGTGTTTTTTCGTTTCCTCCTCCTATATCCTCCTCCTCTAGAATCTCAGTTGCCTTCATCGGTCTCCTCTGGGGGTTAGTGATTCCACTTTCTCCAACCCTTTGTTAAGCTTCACTTCATTTACCTCTTACAGGAGGGTTCTCTGCGAGCCAGAGGGGACCCCTCCTTTAGCATGCATGATTCCTAGTCTTCTTCTCTATCAGGTTCTGATGCCTCTATTTATGTGAGGGCCCCCAAGCGGCGGGACCCCTCTTCATTTATCCGGTCTCCTCAGAGACGATGACCCCTCTCCTGTTTGTCGGGTTCTCTCAGCGACAGAACCCCCCTTCTATTATGTTGGGCTTTTGAAGAGACGGAACACCTCGCTCTGTATGTTCTAATGACTAATAACTCCATGTTTTCTTTCTGGTTCGCGAGCCTCTTTGTATGTTGGGTCACCTCAAAGACAGTGGCCCCCCTCCTGTTTGTCGGGTATCCTCAGCGACAGAACCCCCTTGCTATATGTTGGGCCACCTTGAAGAGGCAGAGCCCCTCTCTCTACACGTTTTATGTTACTACCTCTATGTCTTTGAACACTACATCAGGTGGCCTTGCTCCACCCCATGAAATTATATATATATATATATATATATATATATATATATATATATATATATATATATATATATATATATATATTTTGCAGATGAATTACAACTATAACAGGATTAATTCATATGCTGTCTGCAAACTTCTGCAAAGCACTGCAGCTTGCCCATTGTCCTTATAAAAATCTACCTTGGTGACCATGCTCTCCATGCTTTTGCTAAACCATTTACCATAGTCTATAATGGTTTGGATTTGTTTTTACAATGCTTTACCATACCTCTCTGTACTTAATTATGACTATGCTTTGCTACACCATGGTACAGTAAACCTTCATACTTATGTACTTCTGTACCATCATCAACAGTCAACAATTTATTAGCAGTATAGTTCAGTAGTCATGATCACAAAAAATGACAAATGGCTACAAATGAATTACTACAACTTGCTTAATGTATTGTGGCACAAGGCAATATTTATTTTTAATTGCTTTAAAAAGTAATTACCAAATTTCCTTCACTGTTTGTTTGCCAAACAGTTTACAGATGAACATCCTTTTGTATACTATAAGTGCTGTATTTAAACACAGTCTTAACTCTTATCCCATTTAGATACATAAGATAGATCTGTATTAACAGACAAAACTGAAAACCAAATACATTCATATAAAATACAGCACATTTCAACAAGACGGGGCCAAAACAACTGAAAATTGTAACGGATCTTAAAGCAACAGTAGAAGAAAGAAAAGTAAAATCTGTCTATTTCACAGTACTTATAAGAAATAACTGACACTTAAAAAGCATTCAGAGACTTCTAAATTACTAACACTTCCAATTAAATGGATTATCTATTTAAAGAAAAATCAAAATCATAAAGTTCTCAATATACTTTTTGATTTTTACTGTTGTTTTGGCAATGAGTTAGCCCTGCTCTCTTAAAGAAACAAGCCATGACAAAGGAATGAGGGAGTAATAGTGGTAACATACTGTACCATGAGCTGCTTTTGGCCTCCCAGTCAGTGGTGTACAGTTAACAGATCACTCCTGGCCTTCAAGCAGACTGCACAAAAACACAGCTCTGGGGAAATCTGGCAGTTTACACAAGCAGGAGGCAGCTTCAATCCAGCTCTGGCACATTCCTTTTTTGTCCTCTCTCTCCTCTCTCTTTCTACCTCCCAAACCCGTTTTGCGTGTGTCTTGTCATATTTTCTTCAGCTGCTAATTTTCTGGACTATGTGATTTTTTAAACAGCCACAGTTTAGGAAAAGTGGAATCCTTCTAAGTGACTGTCACAGCAGATCAGCTTCAGACCAGTGGAGTTTTTTTTTTCTCTAAGAGAGAGAGTGTTTCTTCTTCTGATGGTTCCTGAGTCTTCTCTCTTCTCCCCCGTTTGCTCTCTCTCTCTCTCTCTCTCTCTCTCTCTCTCTCTCTCTCTCTCCCTCTCTCCCTAACACACACACATACACAAACCAAACAACCCTCCCCACCTCAACTTCTCGACTCCCCTTGAGGACTAAACACACTTGTGGCAATAAAACATTCATGCGACTTGGAATTTGAACACAATGCAATTTCCCTAGTTTAACCTGAAAGGAATGCACTAGTCACAACAGACTACATCATACTGCCATTAAGGCCTGCCAAGGAACTGCTTTCTTGGCTGCGCTTGGCTGCCTCTGACGGGAAAAGTATACAAAGACCCACACACGCAGAAGACTCTGGGGCCACCTCTGCTTCCTCCTCCACCTTCCCCAGTTACACCCAGTGCTTGACAGCCCCGTTGACCCTCTGCCCCAGCAATGTGACAGCCTTGTGATGCATGTGTCACTGCTTCTTATTACTCCAGAGGCACGATCTGCCGAGTCACCCCACTTTATACACACACGCACGCAAGCACACACGCACACACACACACACGCAAGCACGCACGCACACATACGCGCACACACGCACACGCACACACACACACACACACACAAAGACCGGTCAGTGTGTTGGGCTTATCAGTGGTGCTCTCAACATGCTTTCTGGTGATCTGCCAGTTTTCCTTATTAATAGTTTTTATTTATTTATTTATTTATTTATTACAGAAAATGATAGCTAGAGAAAATTATATTTTGTATGAGGAGAGAAGGATTTTTTTATAAAAAAAAAATGTAATTATTTATTTTGTTTACATTATTTTTATGGACTGATTTGTAAAGCACATTTTCATGTTTCTGTGACTTTTTAGCAAGACTTTGTACCTTTTTTTATCCAGTTTGAAAAGTAGCATGATTGATGAAATTAATAACCTTTTTAAAAGTTACTTTGATGTTTAAAATAATAGTGCATCTGTGTGTAGTTTGCTTTTATATGAAATAGCCAGCTTAAAAGCATATTCTGTATATTTTGAATTTATTTGCAAACAATTATATAAAAAAAGAAGTGTTGTGCAACGTACAATGTATTTTAATGTAAAGAAGATTTCACTGGAAGTGTGTTTGTGTTTCATTTCTCCACACACACTAAAGGCAGGAATTGCTTAGGTTCACAGACCAGCCAGTCCACAAAAGTTAGAATCAAGAATTCATTATTTAAATACTGTAGTTCTATGAGTGGTTAAGTAATTATACATTGCATATTTATTGTACATATTTAATGTTTTCCTTTAATTAAACTAATTCCAATAATATACAAAACCCTAGTAATGTGAATCAAGGAAAACAAGTATGCACATTTGCACCTCTTTAGATTTATTTACACATTATTTTGAAATGTTACAAAGAACAGACAGATATACAGAGAATAGATAAAGTAGGTATTTGATGTTTTCTGAACAGTTTTAGTTAAGATTGTTTAATTGCTCAATGAAAAGGTTGCTATATATTAACTAAGCATTAACAAAAAACACGCAACATTTGTTAACATGCTACTAATATAGTTAATAAACAATTTTAAGACTTATTTTTCTGATAGCAGATGAAAATAAGTTGACCTACGTTTCAGCTGATGTCTTCAGGAAAGTCTTGAAGGCAATAGACCAAATCTATTTCAGCTTGACTTTTCTTATAAGTTATACTACAGTCCAAACATTTGTTTATGTATTTTATGGGCTGTACATACAGACATCAACATCTCACTATCAGTGTCCACCTAAATAAGAATAGATTAAAATGCAAACAACCATGAAGGTCTCTTTCGTTTCATATTCAACGCAAACTTGTTTAATATTATAAAAAAGAAAATAAAAACATTATTTTTACTTTATGTAACCCTACATTTGACATTTTTTTTGCCTTAACAAATAAGGGCGTGTTCATTTGGGCTGAAGTGCAAGCCAACAATTCCTTACTGAACACTTTCAGCTGGAACAGACAAAACTTTTACATTCTTTAAGGTCTCAATGCCCTGAATAATTACGGCTCTGTTTAAAAGATGGACCCGCTCCTAAAATAGGGTGTGTGCGCTATGGGTGTGTGTGTCTTGGTTTAGTCTCAAATTAGAGTTGTTTAAGTCTTTTACACGGGGAGACCTAGTGTCCAGTCCGATCTATTGGAGTGCTCTGTTGCCAAGGGTTTTCTTTTTTTCTGGGTGGTACTGTATTATCTGCCCTCTATTAAAGCCTGTCAGATCAGCTCTCTTACCCATTGTGACTGAAACGAACCAGCAACAAGGACACACTGCATACAAAATACATGTCCGGTATTCCATTTGTGTAACAGTCATTTCATGCTGTTGTTTCTAATTTGACATTCTCTGTATGTGGATATCAGTTGTCTAATGTCAGCCCCACTCCTCTTTGTTCATTAAAAGGTGTGTGAGTGAAGATTGTACAGGGGAAGATTAAAGATTTTTGGAGTTGTAGATACCTCCTGAGAAGCACGGATGGTGTACTGAAATCACCTTTGGTGACAGTGGAAATTAATGGCTTTATCACAGTGTTTCACAAGAAGAATTCAGAAAAGGACACTGCTTTATTTCTATAGGGAATCAATTTAAGTTGATGTGAGGTTTGTCAGATATTTTGTATGTTCACATCATATGCTCATGTTAAAACATTTCCAGTGTTCTTACATCAACTCCAATACCCTGTTCCAATTGCAAATAGGGTTCCCTCCCAAAGCAAAGGACATCATAAAACCTTTTAAGCCAAATAAATAGCATTCTGTATGTGTGTGTTGAGGGATAAGAAAACATTTTTTGGCTCATAGGAAGTGGCTTTTCTACACTTATATACACTTTGGCGTATTCCACTCAACCGACGTGGGTCCTACTACACTTAATGTACAGTATAGGGTGTGGGCACTTTAATAGAAATTGGATGTTTATCACCCTTAATAGGTGTTTAAAATCCTTCTTCCATTTTCATTTGTTAAATGACACAGTGACTTTTGATTTGTACAATTATACTGCTTTCATACTCAGATAAATCATCTCCTGTGTGCTACACAGGTGATTAGATGATGTATTACATGGTTTAGCTTCTTTGAATGATACTGCTTCATTACAAGCCAGCTTTTTTTCTTATTAGTTCTTATTAAAGTGCCACATCCTGGACTATTATTATTTGTTTATTTAGCAGACACCTTTATCCAAGGCAACTTACAGAGACTAGGGTGTCTGAACTATGCATCAGCTGCAGAGTCACTTACAACTACGTCTCACCCAAAAGACGGAGCACAAGGCGGTTAAGTGACTTGCTCAGGGTCACACAATGAGTTAGTGGCTGAGGTGGGATTTGAACCGGGGACCTCCTGGTTACAAGCCCTTTTCTTTAACCACTGGACAACACAGTCTCCTGTTTATCCAGAAAGTCACAGCTGAATCAAGTTTACACAGAGACTATTCTTTGATGCATTTTTATAGTTATTGAGGGGTGAAAGTAGGTAAAATCAGTTGTCGACCCCAAAAAATAAGTATCCATTATTGACAGATATAAAGATCAGACATGTCAGCTCTGTATAACTGCTACCAAAGCCATGCTGAACATATCAATTTCCAGTAAAATGTTATTGACAACAGAAAGTGTATTCGGGAAAAAGACAATCCCCTTTTTAATTTGATGTTTCTTCCTGAGCTATACCAGAGCTGGAAGATGTCATTTACAAAAAATAAATAACATGAGCATGTCGACTTGGCTCTCAGACTGACATACTGTACAGTAGTGGCTAGCAGATTTCAAGGGGGATGGTGTCTGTGTTCCTTTGGAATCAAGAGAAAACTACCTTTTGTGAGATATACAGAAACAACCTGGTTTGTCCACTTTACATACTTCTGGTGGGTGCACGGAAAGCTAATGCTATGACAATGAAAAACATTTTGTATGTCGAAACATAAAGTCTACTCGACTAGATTTTCTTACCTTTGTTTAAACGTATTAAACAATCACCATGGGGTTTTATATTAGCTTGTAAATGATAGTGGGATGCTAAAAAAAGCTGACTACCTTTGAGGGAATCACTATGAAATCAATACATAAATAATAATGAGAGGGTGGCTGGGTGGTGGGGGGTCTGGAACATGAAACCTAATGTAATGTTTTTTTGTCAGAACAAAGCAAACTCTTGGATGCAGTGTAACTTTGATTAGCTTAATAGAGCAGGGTGGGAAGGGAATCACAGGGAGGTAAACTGTATCCTTGTGTGTGGGCCAGGCAGCGCTGGACTGAGAAAGAGCGAGAGGAGATGGAGAGAAAACAAGCCCAACAACTCAACAGCAAAGGAGGCAGCTGGCCTGAGCTGCTAATTCAGCTCTTTAACAAATCAATGCCACTTGAAGAGTACAATGCAAGCCCTCGTTGGCTAGACGTCAGGGGACAGAGAAAATGCATTCTCAAGTATTTCACATTAAGAGGGAATAATGTGTTCATTTATAATTCTTCACCCTATACACTCGGATTATCCATCTGTGTCAACCATTTGACTTCTTAAATTTATCAAAAAAAAAAAAAAAAAAAAAGAAGGAACAGCCAAAAGGAAGGCGTTTTTCTGTCTCCAACTAGGGGGTGTATGATACATCTACTTCTACTTCTCCTTCACCCGGCTCTCTTCTGCACTAACTGCTGTCGTCGGTATCCCAAGGGGAAGCATGCTTGGGCTGCGGCTGGTTGCACAAGGTGCCATCAGTCAAACAGTGACATGGCGATGGGAAAAGTACTGGGGATCAACTTCAGCCAAGGCTGCCATCATCACAATTTACTTTAGGAAACTTGGTGAAGTCCGCAGGTTCCACAATGGCAGAAGAAAAGCTGCTGAAATGCTGCTTTCTGAGAGGGGGCCTGCCACATCGTCACACAATCATGTTGTCTCTGTTGCTAAAAGAAACAGGCCTGTTTATTAGGATACAACTGATCTGTTAATCTGAAACTAATGTTAAATAAAGCAATGCAGATGTAGGAGTGCGTATGTTTCTGAAAAACTTTTTTACAATGTTGTGTTATGTAGTGTGTATATTTCAATCTCCCCCAACAACACACTATACATTTTTTCCAGCTGAATCTGTTTTTACATGTATACTTTATGTTTTCACTTTTTGTTAACTGCTGTGCTAATATATAAATAGAAAAAACAAACAAATCTGTTCCTTACTTAAAGGCTAAAGGGCGACACGTTGGAGAAATCCTCACAAACCGCTCTGTAAACTTAACAACGACTATTTGTGGACGCTGCCTTCATATTATTTACAACACTAATCCGCTTAGCTAATAAACATTATGTTTCCCGTCACCGAGCCAAAACATTACTGTAAATGGAAAAAAAGGTTGTTTTTTTTGGGTAGCGAATAAGTAGAAACTTAAATGGGCCAGGTTCACTAAGAATTTACTGGTAACGTTACAGATACCTAATGGATCTAAGCACTTAATTCCAGTATGAGCAAAATAAAAACTGACAATGCTACAGAGAAACAAATAAAGAAGTTAATTTAAATCTTAAGTCTACTTCAGTTGTGATACTAGTTTTGTAATATTACTGATGTGCTTGGTTTCACAAAAAGTATTCAAATTGGTGGCTCAAAAACATTTGCTTAAGTAGCAGAAATATTTCTTTTTTTGGTTTGTTCTACATTGGAACACAAATAATGTCCAATATGTTTTTATTTTACAGGTTTACAGGCATTGTCCAAAGCAGTCACCCTGGCACTCTGCTCACTGGTGGTGGACTCCTTCAAGCTGTAGTAAATAACGTTGACCAAAGCAAACCCCTGGTCATTTCTCAGCATGTCCACATTTGTTTTGCTTAGGCTCCTTCACAAATCCAAATTCAGGTAGCCAATGTCGGGTCTTCACCCGAACAGATAGAGACAAAAGCCATGGCCTGCAGTCACTCTTCAACTGAGGTTTCTGAGCAGGGCAGCCCAGTGTATTAAAAACAGCGCCCTGCTTGACTGAGTCATTTTCCAGTCCTGTGCCCAAAGAGAACACTTCCCAAAAGAAAAAGTGACACCCGCACAGTGAAACGGTGTCTGCCGTGTCATGGGCCATTGTTCCATTGTTTAAAAGTTGGTGTGAAGTGTTTTTGTATCCCCCTTTCTTCTCTTTCATGCTATTATAACAAATCAGGAAAAATAACCCAGTCTTTCAGAAATGAATTGAAGAAATGCATTGCAAAATAAATTAGATGAACCCTTGTCTTTTTTGTATTTGTTCTAAGCACCAGCCTCCCCTTCCCTAATCATGAGGCTTTCACCTAGTCTATCTCAGTTCAAAAGGTCTTGACAAATCCAATGCCCGCCTGAGTGTAGGCTGTGTGTGTGTAGCTGAACACTCAATACTCACAAATACTCAACTGTTTAATATGAAGCTGTTATAATCACCAAGGAACCTAGTTTTCCGCAATAAAAAAAAAAAAACCTGATAAAAAAAAGAAAATCAACATTATTCCGCAATTAAAATAAAATAAAAGGTGTAATTTTTGGCATCTTTAAACAGGTTGTTGAGTAGTAACAACACACTGGATACTGAAGTAAACTGCAGCTACGTTTCAGCATGAATGTGACAGAGCGCTTTGTTCAACCTTGACCTCTGCACACCAGAAGCAGTTTTATTGAACAGGTATGTTTTTTAAAATTAAAACTTAAATTGTCTGTGCTAATGATTATATATAAGTTGATTTGGTTATCAAACAACCAAAAAAAGCCTTGCATGTTTTTGCCCCGAACCAAGTGTAACACAAAAAATTCTCAGACAGCATAGAAAATCTGTATCGGATTCCTCGGATCCCTGACAATCCCCAAAGAAGTTGGATAAGATAATCACCAGGAGTAAAAAGAAACAATATAAAACCAGACAAACGCTTTAATGAGAAGGGTTTTAAGTCAATTTCTACTACTGAATAACTGTCTGTCAGTGTGTATAATTCAATATAAGTATCTGTTACTGACATTTAAGTAATCTCTTACTTTAATATATATACATATATATTTTTTTTTAGCGCTGGGACGAACACAGGATTTTCGTGTTCGGATATTAGCTCATAATTTAAATATTCGTTCAGATATTCGTTCAAAATTTTTTTCAAAAAGTAATAAAAGCCATTATATTGCTCTGAACGCAGACAAAGTCCGCATAGCAGCAGGGGCAGGGGGCGTGGCCGTGGCCCCTGTGTGTGTGCCTTTATTTTACAGCAAGACATTACAATATGTAACACATTAAAATAGAAACATATTCCAGGAGTAAAGAATAAGTTGTGTAGGACTTACTTTACCCCAATGAATTAACTACAAAACAAACGATGCCAAATAGCAGTTAAAGTTAAACATTGTTTTGTTTATTCCCAAAATAAATAGTACATAAAGTTGACACCGCATTTTATTTTTTGCCATTGCTGTTTCTTCACAGTAAACAGTGGCCATCGACACGTTTTCATAAAGTAATACCATGAGGTTTACTTGTGCCTTTTTGAAGCTGAACAAGCAAACGAAAACTGAAAAGTAACTTTAAATACTTCAAATAAAACAAATGTGGAAATGCCGTTGTAGGGGAAAAAACTCGCCATTTTGGTTCTCGTTTATTACATTCCACATAACAGAAATTCACAACTATATATATATATATATATATATATATATATATATATATAATGCGGTGTCAAAAATTCCAGCCAAATATTTGACTATATTGCCTTCATTTTAGAGGAATCTGAAATGTATCATTATTATTATTATTATTATTATTATGGCAATTTATTTCCATGTAAAGTTAACAGCATACATAGCATCTGCTGTCCAATACCACTACAAAACCACACTGGGCAGACAGAGGGATTTCTATCCCAATCTGTCCTAGCTTCAGCTGTGATTATGCCACACTTTTCCCTTATGTAAACGAGCTATTCTTATCATTCCAGTACAGTTAATCCTTATCCCACCCACCACCCTCCCACTTTCACCTAAGGGGTTAAAGGACTGGAGCACATTTGTGACTTGTCAGTGACATACAATACCAGGGGTCCTTCATGCAATCAACTTTAACTTGACATGTATTTGCTCATCACAGGACCTGCATTACTACTGGGAAAATGAAGAAAACCCTAAATTAACACTTGACATTCAATATGGTCAAGCCCTTAATTGGCTGGGCTTCCTGAGAAAGCAATTTTCTATTCCCCAGACTCTTCATGTGTCATGTGTGGAGTAAAGCACCTTGCCATCACGGCTGTCCCTCGCTCACTCTAATGAGAGCAGATGAATTAGTGCTACGTGACACGATTTTAGCAGGGCTCCCTCCTTCCTTTAACTCCCTCCTCCTACTCCCCTTCCCCCCAACCCTTTCCTCCTGTAGTGACAGCAGTCTGGCAGGAAAAAGCCAAAGCAAACCAGACAGATCTTATGAGAATGTTACCCCCCCCCCCCCCCAACTGATGCTGAAGGATTTTGCTATTTGCTACCTCTATCCCAAAAGAGAAGTTGGACAAAAAAATGTGAACATTTCTTTTGTAAATGGACTATCCCTCAAATGGTCACTGTGTTATGCAAATTCATTTACTGACTTTTAATATTTTGTAGCTAAATCTTGCAAGACAGCAGATCAGATGATGTTTGGCTTAGGGCTGATAGCGGGCTTTTGGTTGGCGGGTGCTTCAACAGACAAGTATGCACCAATTTATGATATTTTCCAAAGTGATGACTTTTTTTTCCCAGAAGGCATCTGAGCCAGTAATCTTTAAGGAAGGGTTACCCATCTCTCCTGAACAATTTCAACACGTTGCAGAATTGTCATGTTAAATCAGTGCCGTCCTGGCAGCCTATGGTGGCCCTACACTCGACTGACAGTGTTATGGCAGGTTTCTGGTTTGTTCCAACCCAAGTATGGTTATATGTATATTACATTACATTATAGTGTGTGTTACTGGCTAAATCAATAAATATATGAAATCCTATTACAGACATTGACATCATTGCCTAGAATGTGTTTATTGCCCCTAACATACATACTTTATAGTACATTAGGGATGTGTAAAAAACGGTATATTGTGGCAAAAATCACACCACTTTAAGGTTCTCAATTTCTTTATTTGTGAAGAGTCTGTCTTGTAGAGATACAGTTACTAACAGATACCAATAGATTCAGAAATATCTAAAATACAACATTTCTATGTAGCATCCTATATAATTACCAAATCCTTATTTATAATAATCTATGTCCTTTGGCTAAGATTGAAGAGAGAATTTTATATTATTTATGAGACGTGGGGCTAGGATGGTGAGTTTATGTGTGGAGAGTGTTGGCAAACAAACATTTAGTTTTTGTGTGATAACTCAGATACAGTAATCGACAAGGTGTATAATCATCTCTGGCAATTTCAAACATCTTTTGCAGCAATACCTAATGGATGAAACATCTCTTAAGTGTTACTTCAGTTATTGTTATGCTCTGGTTAAGATCACTCACTTGTATTGATTTCCACACCACCTAATATCACTTTGGGAAATAATAGAAAAATAAGTTTGACACATGGGTAAGTTGCTGTAAAATATTAAATATTCAGATATATAAAGTACAGTAGGACAATATAATATACAGAACACTGCAATTTATTATTATTATTATTATTATTATTATTATTATTATTATTATTATTATTATTATTATTATTATTGCAAGCACAGCAATACCTAGTACTTTCACAGCAAAACAAGCAGATTTGTTGTATCAACGCCATTTTAATACTTTGCTTAACTCTGCTTATTATGGCGTTTTTTGCTCAGTCCGTTTGAAGTGATATCAAAAGGGTTTGACTGTATATGGTATCAATAACTTTGATTCCCCTGGTGGCAGGGGGGACAGCAAATAACTTTATAACTGACCTACTGGCCCTCTTAATTATATCTGACAGTTCATTTTAAGTCCTTTAGATTGGCAAATGAGGTCATTTGTGACCAAATGGGTACTGTGGATTCCCAGGGTAACAATGTGTTATGTTATTCAATGATTTACATCAAATTGCTCTTTTAACATTATCACTTTCCTTCATTTTTTCTAGCTTGTGAACATTTATCAGTTTGCACGGTTCTTCCCTTTTTGATAAAAGACAAAACGTGTCAAGTAATTTGGGTATTTAATCTTTTAAAATTACAGAGAAAAATAGTTCTGAATGTAGTTATTAATATTAATATATCAAAAATGCTTTTATTTTATTTTAGTCAAAACCTGTTTGCCAAGCACAACCTATTCTTATTATTAAGCCCTTTGTCCCCAAACGGTATCTGTAATTGTACCATTTTAATAAATGTATAAACATTCAGATCTTTTTTAATGCATGCTCCTTTACGACATGTTCAGTATAATTGGCTCCCTGCACAGTGTTCTTAATGAAGAGCCAAAGAAGCTTGTCTGCAAGTTGCACCTTTGTTAAAGAGTGTGATATAGAGGGTATTCTTTACAAAATTAAACTTCAAACTACATTTTATTCTCAATGTTGCCTCAATCTAAAATAAAATACTTCTACTAATGTTCTACCAATGAAAGGGCTCAAGAGTTTTTAGCTTGGTCGCATTCCAGGCCAAATGATTTCTCCCTCCTATTAGATAATGTGTGGTGCCCACCCATAATCCAGTCCATATTAGCTTTCAATTCATTGTTTTCACAGCATACCAGTTACCAGTTAGGAAATTAAATATAGAAGGGGGTGGGGGTGGGGGAGCAGGGATCATATGATGACAGGGTGACATTTTTTGGGGGGTGAACCTGCTGGCTAGACTAAAACCGCAAAAAAACATGGTTTGATGGAACTGAATGCAGCATCTTAAAAAATGGCATTCCCTGTTATCAGGAGACATAGTTAATCTAATTCCCAGTTGAAAGGTTGCTAAAAGCAGCACGTTGCAGCTGTGTTGACACTGAACCTCTTGAACGTGGCTTGCCAGCGTCGCTCTGGCACACTTAAAGATGCTTTGTTACTGCCGGCAGCAGCAGCAGCAATACCTGATTTAGCTGCGAAGCAAAATGCTAATCTCTTACTTTTCCTTTTTTTAAATTATTTTCTTTTCTTCAGCTCGTTAAAACTTGGAAAACAAAGACGTGGCTTCGTTTGGCACAGAGGTAGTCAAGCTCAGTTACTCCAGCACCTTCACCTTGACTTAATGTGCACGTCTACAGCAGGGAACTAATCTCCCTAATCTCTTAACTGCTTGCATTTTTTGTGTATGATGAGGGATTCTCTCCTGTATTCCTCTTTTACAGGAGGGCTTTCGCAGCACTTGATAGCTTTTACATTGATACATACCCCACCCGAGTTAATATAGTTTGGACCACGGTTGCCAAGAATAATTAATGCATAGGTGTGTATTTATGCATCATATTTTAGCACTTCTACAGTTTTACTAAGAAATGCCCCCACATTTTTTTCTTGGTATTAACCGGTAATGTTTTTTTTTTTAACAAGAAAGCACAAATATTGTAGCATAAATACAGGAAATGGTTGGGGTGAGGGCATAAATTTAAATTTCGCACGTAAAGGGGGGAAATCAGGGAACACATCTGTAAAAGTTAGTCTAAATGAGACTCCAGGAGCTAACCTCTTTATTACACAAACAATGGTTTCAAACTGACCGGCTTCCTAGAGAAGGGAAAAAAAGCTCTGTGCTAATATGGTGTGCACTGGCATTCAATGAGTATTGCTACTGAAGATTAGACTTTTGAGACTTCAAAATGGTGGCATTCCTGATGGGTCTCCAAGGCGGTTTTACCAAGTTTCCCTGCTATCTTTGCCTTTGGGACAGCAGGGACACCAAGGCGCACTACCACAGGCGGGACTGGCCACAGCGGACTGAGTTCTCTGTGGGGAGGAACAACGTCAAGTGGGAGCCACTGGTGGACCCCCGGAAGGTGCTGATGCCACCACTGCACATCAAATTGGGCCTTATGAAAGAATTTGTCAGAGCTCTAGATAAGGAGTCGGCAGCCTTCAAGTACCTTCGAGACTTCTTCCCTAAGCTGTCTGAGGCAAAGGTCAAAGCCGGTGTCTTCGTCGGACCACAGATAAAGAAGATCCTGGAGTGCAATGAATTCCCCAAGAGCTCACTAGTAAGGAGAAAGCGGCTTGGAACAGCTTTGTCGCAGTGGTTCGGGGCTTCCTGGGCAATCACAAGGCCGAAAACTATGTGGAGCTGGTTGAGACTCTGGTGAAGAACTACGGCACAATGGGCTGTAGGATGTCCCTCAAAGTCCAAATCCTTGATGCTCATCTTGATAAATTCAAGGAGAACATGGGAGCGTACTCGGAGGAGCAAGGCGAGCGCTTCCACCAGGATATACTGGACTTTGAACGCCGCTACCAAGGACAGTATAACGAGAACATGATGGGAGACTACATTTGGGGGCTGATTCGTGAAAGTGATTTACAGTATAATCGTAAATCTCGAAAAACTACTCACTTCTAAATCTTTTGTAGTCATTTTTGTATTACTTTAGTATAAATACATGTTAATTTGGATTAATATGTTGTTTTTTTCTGACTTTATGTGAACGAAAAGACACAAATTCGCCCGTTTTCTCATTGGAAATAGGTAAATTTCAAAATATCACTGTCCTGGTCACAAAAGCAAAGTTTGTGGGGAATAATAGCCGTTTTCTATACTTTTGAGGCATAAGCAATTAGGAAATAACACTTACTACCCAGGAACAAAAATTGTGTTACATAGTGTAATAATAATAATAATAAACTCCATATGTTAAACTGTTTTTATAAAAAACAAAAAAAATGTTTTAAAAGTTTTGTTGTCTGCAAATGACTGTCATAAGCCACCAGCAGCAGCTGCAGGAAGCATTCTAGCAATGTCAAACGTTCAGGGCACTAACAAGGGGAGGAATGGTGGTAATGTCCCCTCGTTACCGCCTGACAAGGGGTGGTTACATCCTGATTCACAGATTATTGAAACAGCAGTTTCCCTTTTTTTTGTAGACTTCCCTTCGGTTCAAGAAAAAAAAAGAAAATAAAAGAAAAACATTGAAGGAAATTATTATGGTAAACCAATACATTATTAGAGAAAGAGTTAGTCCACTGCAGGGTTACGACATGCTCAACACATTTATAAATTAATTCACTGACAAGATACACATGTTTAACTGCAGTATATTCTGTATATTGTTTTTCATTACACAGTACAAAGTGGTTTCCTGCATTTTTTTTTTTTTGTAATTGTATAAAACTGGTCACAGTTTCAGAAAATGTAGCATGTGTTAACATATTTTTTTTTTTAGCTTGCTAAACTTATATACAAACTGAATTAGTAGAATTAGCAATATAAATGAAAACATGACTTTGTATATCATGATATGTGTGAAAACAATTTGCAAAGGATAAAATTACCTGTCTTAAAGAAAGCACGTTACCCATGTCAGTCTTCTTGAACAGTAATTTCTTAGCTTTCCGTCTACCAGCTACACAGACAGCAAGATAGCACAAAATTACACACATCTTACCATTTCTTTTCTTTTTTTTTTTTTACTTTAAAACCAGATTTTTCTAAATTCATCTTCTCTTCAAATTACTGAAACAAATGGCACAACCTCTCTTTAAAAAGCTATTAAATTCCGAATAAGTAGGAGTCCGGCTTATTTTAAAGGTAAAGAAATCTAGATGTTTGCCACTGAGCTAATATATTATTATTATTTGTTTATTTAGCAGACGCCTTTATCCAAGGTGACTTACAGAGACTAGGGTGTGTGAACTATGCATCAGCTGCAGAGTCACTTTCAACTACGTCTCACCCGAAAGACGGAGCACAAGGAGGTTAAGTGACTTGCTCAGGGTCACACAATGAGTCAGTGGCTGAGGTGGGATTTGAACCAGAGACCTGGTTACAAGCCCTTTTCTTTAACCACTGGACCACACAGCCTCCTATCTTGGCCCACAACCTCAGAATAAACCCTAAACTTTACTTCTTACAAAAAGGAGCACTGTCAATTTTATAAAAAAAGAACCTTAAATCAGAAGGCAAACAAGGCTCAGTTTTCGCCGATGAGCTAGATTTATTTTTTTCTTTGAGCTACTGGTATAGTGCATTGTTTCTACAAAAAGGATAAAAGAAAAAAAAGCAACTACTTGTGACTGATTCTAATACTATCGGCTATCGTATATCCCCAAGCTGTATTTATACTGTGGCACTGCATAGCAACGAAGCTAAAAAGTTCTTGTTTGATCATCTGAACTTAAAATTCTGGAGCTAGCAAGAATGTAAATTAGCCAGTAATGGTTTTATCCACCACCAAAACGTTACTAAGTCTTAGGCCCGCTGTTTGTGCTGTTAGCCCTATGTAGGAATTTCAAGGGATATTTCTGAGAAATCGCAGCTACCTTTCAGCACTCAGGGATGATAAGCCAGGGCATATGGACACACATTTTTATCATGCCTAAACTTACAGGCACACTTACATAGCAAAACAGTGGGCTGACTTCATGCCAACAACTAAATCTTGCCATCACACCACTGATCAGTTACTTCTTGCCAATTTATATGGCAAATGTATTATGGTTTTAAGGTGTTTTAATTTAAAATGGTGGTGACTGTAATATTGTAGTTTCTCCATTGTTGAATGGAGCAAAGACATTTTAAAATAAAAGAAATAGCCTGTATTTATGCACTCATACAGCAAACATTGCCTTCTGTGTCGATTGCACATACTGTTTGTGTAAAAATATTATTTTCAGTTCGAGCAAGACATGCTAAACACAGTAGACCAATGTTCAGAATATACCTATTAAGCTTCTGAATAAATTGCAGCTGACAATATCTATCTATTAATCTATCTATCTCTATGTATAAAATATGTATTCATGTTATAGTAAACGATGGACAGTACATTACACACGGTGCAAACTGCAAGGTATTCTTTTGCAAATGAGATACAGCACTGGGTAGTCTACGAATGAGCTCTCCAGTGCCAGAGCTTTGCTGGTATCAATGCTGGCGCTAGGCATAAGCAGACTAAGCAATTGTTTAGGGCCCCAAGCAGTTCAAGGGGGCCCCGATTCAGGGGGATTTATTTTTTAACTAGAACTTTGATTTTTTTTAGTATTGTACTATAGGCTACAGTATGTATTTATTTTTTATGAACGCGATCCTGAAACACAAACTTAGTAACAGAATGAGACAGGTTTCTCTGGCAGTGCGCATAAACCTCATTTTTAGCACTCGTTAAGGACAAGATTATTTATGTAAAAGGGGGTGTTTATGAGTGACAAGTTTATTTATTATTTGTTTATTTAGCAGACGTCTTTATCCAAGACGACTTACAGACTAGGGTGTGTGAACTATGCATCAGCTGCAGAGTCACTTACAATTACATCTCACCCGAAAGACGGAGCACAAGGAGGTTAAGTGACTTGCTCAGGGTCACACAATGAGTCAGTGGCTGAGGTGGGATTTGAACCGGGGATCTTCTGGTTACAAGCCCTTTTTCTTTAACCACTGGACCACACAGCCTCCTATTTATGAAAAAAGGGGGGTTATGAGTTCACAAGAGGACATAAGGTTGACTGGTACACAACCTTATTTTTTTTTTACAAGTATTTACAATCAAATATAATGTCATCATAAAACTATTAGTGATTCGATTTATAAACAGCACTGTTTGCTGTGACAGCAGGGTCTTCACAAGGTGGTACTGTACATGCACAGTGTGCAGGATTTCTATAGCGGCGCTGTGACGCCAAGGCAATGGCATTGAACATTTGTACTGATGAGATCAGAACGTAGTTATTAATCAGAGTAGATAGCATTGGTACATTGAGAACATAATTTCTGTCAATTTCCTACCAAAATCAACACCGGATTTTAAACCTTAAAAAAAAACAATGGTACTTTGTACATCAGAGGTTCTCAGCTTGAGGCGTCAGACTTTCTAGGGAGGCACAGCGAGCATTCTAATAATACAGTAATTATTGCAATTAAGTTTTAAAAGTTTTACGCATCAGTCTTAATGTGAATCTTACTATTGGGTTCTTTCTTGCTTTTTTCTGTTGAAACGGGATTGACTGCATGTGATAATATTAACTCTGCAGATGTTTGACTAGTAATAAATTAAAATCATAACAATTATCTTTCATTGCATTGATATGGAAAAACTGATATATCTGTGTAACTGGTGGGACTATAGATAACAACTGAACTCTGTGTATTCAACCCATTTGATAGCCTATCCGTTCATGTTGCAAATGTAAGCAAGCCGAATACAGAAAGCAAGTTAGAATTGACTTTAAATAGAAATGCTCTGCTGTTGAAAGCAAGTACAGTAATCTGTTGCATATCCAACTGCAGTGGGACCAGAGTAAGGGTGGATGCATGAATCCTGTTTTAAATACCATTATACTCAGCTGTAACAATTACTATATTCACACAATTATTGTTTTGAGATTCAGCTTTCATTAGGGAGCTGTCCTAAATCCCTTGTTTAGAAAGATACAGGGTATTAATGCTTGTGACAGAGTGGCCGTCTGCTGTGTGGGTGTGTGCATTCACTGCTGAGTGACAGGCAGGAGATCGAGACGGAGGTTGAAGCTGATACGCCCGCAGGCGAACAGGATTTATTTACATATCAACACACTGAACAACTCACGTGACACTACCAGCAAAGGCAGCGCACAGGGCACATACAACACAGTGTACGAAAACTTTGGTAGGATCTTCAATATCTGAACTAATCTTCTCTGTTCAATAAGAAGCTGATGTTGCTGAAGAGATTGATTATGGCAGATAAACAGCTAGGGCTGATATGTGACGGGCGGATACACAACGGATTACAGTATTCAGTCGAGTTTCCATATGTCTGATTAGTAGTATAGCACAACAAGGTGTTGCTGCTGTTCTGCTCTGTATACAAGAACATAGCTAGAATAATGCTATTAAGTAGAGAAAGATTTACAGGACAACTTTCAAACCTTTTTAATCTAGTGTAAAATGTGCTCCACTTTTTCTAACTGCAAATAAACTCCAGCTCATTTTTCAAAACTGTTTTGCTGAAAAAAAATATGAATTTCATTTATCTTTTCCATACCTACATTGCCTCTTGCTAGATTTGCACCTCTAAAGTTTTACAATTACTTTCAGAAAATCAGGAGGAGGTTTATTTATTTATTTATTTATTTATTTTAAATTTAGAGCGACCAATTATTATTTTTTATTTATTTTTCCCCCAATTTAGAATGTCCAATTCTGTTTTTTCTCCTCGCCGCAGCGAGTCCCCACACAGAACAGACGTTCTGAGGGCATATGAGCATCCTCCGATCTCACAAGCCTAAAGCCAGAATCACTTTTACGTTGAGCAGTCCAGAGCAGAGGTGGGCGGGCTACCGATCGCGGAGAACAGAGATCAATCAGTCCTGCTTTTTATCCACTCTGAATGTGCTTGGTGTCTGGCCAGTAGGGTTCGCTGTTGCGCGATGAGGAGAAGGAATCCCTGCTGGTTTCCCATCCCCCACCCCAGGAGCGTCAGAGCCAATGTGACGGCCCTTTCGGAGTCCCCAGCTAAGTTAGGCCTCTTTGCACAGCCTGGACGTGAACTGGTGCTGTCCAAGCTGTGTGACTCATCCTGCACTCCCAGCGGCAGCGCTTCAACTGGATGAGACACTCTGGGACTGCTAACATTTTAATTAAGAATCGGAGTCGGAATAATAGCAATCAATTACAACATGGGTAATAAACCAAATAGAACCCAAAAAAGTGAGGGGGGGCCAAAAAATATTGCTGCTTAGGGCCCCCAATCAGCTAGCACCACCACTGGCTGGTAGGATGGCTAACAACCCTTTTGCTATGCAATACCTGCAGACGAAACTGAAGAGAAGATTCCAAAGGCTCAAATACCTGAACTGAAACAGAAAGGGAAGGGATAAACTCACCACTTCCAAAATTTAAATTATGAAAGGTATCCGTGGCTTACCGGTAGCTGTCAATTAAAAAAACAATACTGCTGGAACGGTCTCTTGTTAATTACAGAAAAGGTGATATGGAACAGCACTGGCTACAGCAATCTATGATATCTAATAGTCAACACAAAAACATGAGCATTCCCAAAGTCACCTGTGAGCCACTGTTGCACTCAAAATGTTTTGGACAAACCCAGATTGATGTTCAACTGGATGAGCAGAAGTGTAGGGATATAATACATCACAATGAGCAAGTAAGAAGAAATCGTGAGGTTCTTGAACGCTTGATTGATTCTGTTGTTTACCTTGGCAAGGAAGGCACCAATTCCTCAAATAGCAGTAATTGTGGAGGCTGTGTGGTCCAGTGGTTAAAGAAAAGGGCTTATAACCTGAAGGTCCCCGGTTCAAATCCCACCTCAGCTACTGACTCATTGTGTGACCCTGAGTAAGTCACTTAACCTCCTTGTGCTCTGTCTTTCGGGTGAGATGTAGTTGTAAGTGACTCTGCAGCTGATGCAGTTCACACACCCTAGTCTCTGTAAGTTGCCATGGATAAAGGTGTCTGCTAAATAAACAACTAAAAATAATTACTTTCTGTGGGAGGCAGCCTGTTAAGCAATCACTTGTCAATAGCCATAGTATTCTTAGGTATTATTATTATTATTTATTTCTTAGCAGATGCCTTTATCCAGGGCGACTTACAATTGTTACAATATATTACTTTTTTTTTTTTTACATACAATTACATTATTTTTTACACATTTTTTTCATACAATTACCCATTTATACAGTTGGGTTTTTACTGGAGCAATCTAGGTAAAATACCTTGCTCAAGGGTACAGCAGCAATGTCCCCAACCTGGGATTGAACCCACGACCCACCGGTCAAGAGTCCAGAGCCCTAACCACTACTCCACACTGCTGCCCCTAACAAAATTCAGAACGACTTAATCTTTTCGTTGTCATGGTTCTGCTAGATGCAATAAAAGCAGAAGTACAGGAAGCCAAGTATGTAGCTGTAATGGTGGATGAAACAACCGATGTTAGAAACACAGGTCAGCTGTCTTGTGTTTTCAGGTATGTGAATGGCAGTGGCCCAAAAGAACGGTTGTTTCGTGAAAATTTGTTATATTTACTAAAATAAAAATAATAATAAAAATGATTTTAAAAAGACCAAATTCCCATTGGGCTTTTTTTTTTTTTTTTTTTTTAGATTCTATTGATTTTTTTAAGTATTACTATGCAGGACAACCGCTATAAGATCATTACCTTTATTAAAAATGTGGACAGATTACCGGTTAATCAACTAATGCCCAAAAATTAACCAATCAAAAATTTGAATCAAGTGACAGCCCTAGTAAAAATATAAATCTGTACAGTAGGCCTATACAGTATACAGTACAGTAATAAAATCAAATGAATGCCTCATGCACTTTCTTTTTACTTTTAGCCTGTATACAGGCAACACAAAATAAATAATGCTTGTGGATGGTACAGTGTACAATGTTTTTAAATTGAAACTAAATGATTTTAGCGTTTAAAATGATTATTATATTTATTATAATTAACATAAAATAGATCATGGTCCTATACAGATGCTAAGAATGAGCTGGAGGGGTTAGCGGCACATGTGTGCAGTCTATTGCTCATGTTAGGGAACACAGAAATGCCATAGAAATTTGTTTTCAAGGCCTGTAAGTACACCCTTTTTTTAGGGAAAACTAGGTACTTGGATGTTTGTCTCAAAAATGCATTGAGCACAGCTGGCAATGCATGAGAAAAAACAACTAGGAAATGCCAGCAACAACTGCGACTGTTTAAAATGTGCTTTCAAATTACTACAATTGTAAGTGTTGCAATTGCCGGCAGCTTTAGTACATCTCATTATATTAGAGAACCCTCATTTGCACTATCTAGAGATGGGAATTTTAAACGTTTAAACGCATACACTCTAAACAAGTGGTAAGACGTTTAATAATATGCTAGACGTATAACCAGTCACGTGACAAATGTCACCAAATGCATATTTTTAGTATATCTGCATAGTATAGTACATCTACCCCTCTGTGTGTACCGTGCGGCAATAACAGCTTTCCTATAATGAGCTGTGAAGTAAGTACTGTAAAAGACTGATGTGCTTAACCTTGTTAGATGCAGCTGCTCTAAAAAGACATTTCTATTAATATGATTATGCAGAGGTTATTAGAATTATGTGCACATGTATGGTGGAATTAGGTAAATAAGCATTACTAAATGAGGTCAATTACTCTGATTAGTGCAGCCTATTAATTAGTATGAATAATAATTACCACCTCTTAACTTTCAGTTTATAATCAAGTTCCAAACAAGCTGAGCACAGGGGTGTCACACTTGTTTTGTTTACCACATTTTTTGTAGACTTATTATAAGCTAACTCCTACTTACCGTATTTTTTTTAATTAAACAACAAAAATTCTTTCTGCTTGTGTAAAAAAATGTGCACCAGTGCTTTTTCTCATTAAATTCCATGACGCCACCGCCACTCATTATCAGTGTACAGCCTGTTCCCAAGAAATCATCACACACAGCCACCCCTACTGTGTCACCACGACCTGGCGATGTGGTTATTTTCACTATCACAGAGGCCTTAAATGATCTGGCCTTCTGCGTGTGACACAGCCACTCTTTCTCCGGCTGCTGCCCAGTTAACAGATGTCTTACTCAGCATCTAATTAGTCACCAAGTTTCTGACTTGGCTCTCACCCTGACAAGCAGTGGGCATTCCCTCAGATATCCCCTTTCAAGGAAATGCTGTTCACTTACAGACAACAAAAACAGAAACAGGTCGACAAAGTCAATATATGAGTAAAATCACAGTTAAAACCATTAGCTGGTGTGCTGTGTCACTGGAAGTTCACCAGTCTCCACAAATAAACAACACAGCTTCAATCACTCACTGAGACTGACAGAAGCATGCACTCACACGAGATTTTATACCGTATATAGATTTACTGCGTACTGCATTAAAAAAAAAAAAAAAAATCATTTAACCTTTTACAGCAAATACATATGTGCAATTCCAATGGCATTCATTTGAAATATACACTTGTGCAGGCTGAGTTTGATTGTTATATTATCACTTCAATTGAAATGCCAGCTTGTGCCTGCAATAAGGTAATATTGTATCAGCATGTATTATGTTCTGCAACAACGAGACACTGCAATGTGACACTTTGTGAACAGTTTTAAAATAATATTTAAAATTGTATTCAATTTACATAGTAGACCAAGTTTACTTGAAGTATATGTTTTATAGGCAGCATAGCCTAGTATAGTACTAGCCTAACTCCCACTAGAATTAACAACCCACAACTAAAGAATGCCATCACTTAAAATATATCCTTAACAGCTGATCCACATAAACCATAACGATCTGATAATCTGAATGACTTTGGAGTTAAATGTGAGTAGCTTAATGACATTGAAAACGGAATTTCCAAACCAGTCCAAAATGTACCTGTCTATATCCTTAATGAGATACCGGTAATTTCATAAGACCTCTGTTTCCTAATTATTCTGACCTCAATTTAGTAATTTCTCAATCAATATGCTTGAAATCAATGACAAAATCTATTTTTGTTAAGTGGGGTATTATATGTATTTTAAATGGTTTTCTGTCGTTTCTAAAGGTGCACACGAACTAAAATGTACAATGTGATAGTTTATTATTGATATACTATTTAAGACACAATTAAAAAAAAAACTTTGTAATATTCCTCACAAAACCCATGCTATGTTTTTTTTTTCGCTACTTAACGCTAATTATGTTTTATTTGTATTATTAATATTCAAGTATGAAATAAAGTGGGTGATTATGTAAAAAAAAATGCCTCCAGGTTTGCTGAAAAAAAGAGTTTGGCGAATAAAGCGAGGTTGGCAGTCATTCTCGACCTGTCACATTTCAAAGGAACAGAACGACAAGGTCTTATAAAATACAATATGAAGAAAAAACAATTAAGGCTATGGGGTCTGCCTGAGCATTAACACTGTAGAGGTATAGCCACTCTTCTGTGTCCGTCTTCTGACACACTTTGAAATCAAAACAAAACTTGCAGCACCATATATATCTTTTAAAGCCACCGAAGCGGTTTCTGTCTTTTGGAAGGGCGACCCTCGATGACTGACTCCCTTAAAACCACACTATGCGTTGCTGTTTGTGATTTTCACTAGATCAAATAAAGGGCGTGAACGCTGTTGCTGGAAAACCCTTTTGTCAAAAAACAAACAAAAAAAACGAACCTGCAACTAACTGGCTGTAAATAAAAGAGTACAGCATTCTTTAGGAGTGTAAGTACTACAATAACCCTGCTTTTTGATTGTTTGCATTTAGTACGGTAATAAAATATTTAGATTTTTGAAAAATATTTCTTCCATTATTTCTTTTTTTTAATTAAAGTTTTCTGGATGTGGATGAATTAAAACGCAATGCGATCTACCTGCAAGTCACTATGACCAACAATAAATAAAAGTAGGCTACACATACGTTCAACGTTATATAATTGCGATTTTATTTTAAAGGCCTACGTTTTATGTTGCCTAATAGAATACATACGAGTATTGATGACATATGCCCCCGCCCTCCCCCAGAATGACAGAAACAATATATGAAATGTATTATTTTTTTAAAAAATCATATTCCAAGTTGTCCATCATTATTAATACTGTTAGTCTAAATTAATTAGTTATTCCACTTGGGCAGGTTCAGGATTGTCTAACATCATACTTTGTATGTCACTTTTTGTTAAATTATTATTTTTTCTTTTACCAGCTGTAGTATTGTCATTACAAGTATTTAATTGGACGTACATTCAATCCTTTAAAATAACATGTCTTTATACAGTGGAATAATGTAGCCTACATCTTCTAATGAGAAGTCTGAAATAAAACCCCAGCACATTCAAATGCCGTGTGTAATGAGTGAATGGATATCAGAGCAAAATTTGAAAAGGTTTTTTTTTTTTTTTTATGCATGTACACAAAAGGTTTAAATGATTCAAAAATAATTTATTTCAGTTCGTTTCGGATAAAAGCCCTTCAGCCTGTATAGGCTATATATAAATGTTACGGAGTTCCTATATAATAATAAAGTATCACTGATCTCACAATTAAAAACACAAGATAAGGTAATAGAAGTATGCTGCTGTTAGTCTAAATAATAATAATAATTAGCGGAAGATAATAAGGAACATATTCTAAACTAAAACATTTTGATTTGATTACCATGACAGCCATATGAAAAGCACGGTCCAGGTTGGTATGTTCAGTCTCGCGACTTGAAAGTATTAGTCGCACTGTTGTTTTTTAGACATTTCCTTACACAAACTAATTTACATTTTTTAAATTACTCAAGATTTTTCTTGGTATAAATGAACCTGTAAAAACTACAACAAGTCTATTGTTCCTCTGTACTTTGTTTTCACTATGATGTTCAAGTGTACCGTATATTGATCACGTTTTATTCTTCAAATTATAAACATTCCTCAACAGAGCAAATACATTGCCTGTGTAATTAATAAAGTAACCTCTTTCAAGTGGTGGTGATTTTAACATTAGAAAACTCACCATCAATATCCACGCATGTAAGCTTTGTAGTTACTATAATATGAAATACACGAAAAATACAAAATACGTTCCTCTTGGTACTCAGTTCAGAATTAAAATTATATAAACTTCAAGACTTTTTATAACTCATAATTATGTTTTTGCAAGGTGAACGTTTTCGGTACAGATTAAATTCCTTAGGTAGGAACCTATTTGTGGATTGTTTCAAGCCAAAAAGCAATCTAACACCACCAATGATATTTATCAATTATCTCATTACCATGGTCTGATTGTGTAACCCTTACCGTTCCTGGGTATAGTGGGGAATTAACTATATATATATATATATATATATATATATATATATATATATATATATATATATATATATATATATATATATATATGGGAAAATAATAACTTTTTGGAGCACGAATTTTAAATTCGAATTCGTTAAAAGCGGATAAAACAGTCGTGCATATAAAATATAAACAGCATCTATCCAAGGATTCCAATACCCCAGGTATATGCGAAGGAACACAAACAAAGTCAGTATCAGTTAGTCTCCAAAGCAGCATTTTGTCAGGTGTTTCTTGTGAGACTTTATGCCAAGCCAACTAAACACGTAAGACCTTGTAATACAAGATTCCGAGGAAATATAAGTCTCCTGGCTGATTACATTGTTACACCAATGCACAGCATCAGCTGTAATCAGGGTCCCTCTACAGGAAATATCAACATTTACCTGATTTAAATACTCACGTCCTAATAAACAGACTCAATTCACTCACTCTTACTGTATTTGGTACGGTACATTGAATTTAAAATATACTCATCTTTTAATTTTTCTTTTTTTCATAATAATAATCTTATCAGTAAAACATTTCATGGTGAAATTACTGGACATGCAAACGATGCCACACGGAATATTTTAAGAAAAAAATAAAGTGAGGATATATAAGGTAAGTCGGCTGATATTTATTTATATAAATCAGCTATGCACAAAGAACACATTGAACTAACTTAAACCCTGGCAATTTAAGACAGTTTTTGCAGAGCAATATGAAAAAAGTGCGAACACATAATTCTGGTCGTCGTACAACATCAACTAAAATAAAATACACTTCAATGCAGTGCCTAACGGTATCCTAAGAAAGCACTGCTTTTAAAAAAGGAAGTTACTCTTATGAAGAACTCCGTTTCAAACTTCCCTCCCCTGGACTGTGCGCAGTCCAAGTAAAAAAATAAATTATATATATATATATATATATATATATATATATATATATATATATATATATATATATATATATATATATATATAAATTAAAACTCAGCCGAGCCAAGTAATTGTGCAAGAAGAGCCGGGGCACGTATCATCGAGTGCATGGTACAGATACACCGACTCCTGTGATTAATTATCAGTTATTATTGGCCCTGCATCACCGCTCCTACTCCCTCCCTCTCCAAGGCAATGCACACCAGCATACCAGCATGCCTTAACGGGGCCCCCCAGTGCCGGAGAACCAGACACCAACACGAAGCTCCGGGGAAGAAACACATTCACACACATATGCGGTGCACAAAAACTCCAGAAGAGAAAGAAAGAGTCCCCACAAATAAAATTGCTTCCACTAATGATCCCTCTGATCAACTTGGACAGCAATTCCTCAACAATTTCTCTCTCTCTCTCTCTCTCTCTCTCTCTCTCTCTCTCTCTCTCTCTCTCTCTCTCTCTCTCTCTCTCTCTCTCTCTCTCTCTCCTGCTCTCTCTTTTTTTTCTTGGCTGCCCAGAGAAAAGCTTTCAGCTTCTACCACATGAAGTCAATTAGGACCCAGAGGGGCCCCCTCTGAAAACTCTTGCTATCAGTGCTTTAAAGTTAAACGCACTGTCTTGCCTGAACAGAAGGGAACATATTGCAACCTAAAAAGTCAGTCATACTGTATGACATACCTTGCTAGATGTATTTTCAAGAAAATAAATAAATAAATAAAATAAAACTGCAGCAGCTGCTTTTCCTCCTTCTACATCAGGTTATTTTATATGGAGGTAACAAATAATTTGATGGCATGTTTATTAGGAGGGTCATGTGACAGAAGGAACAAAAATGCTTAAATACAGTTTAAACCACAAAAAACAGCAATGAAAAAGCATAAACATAAAAAAGAACCCAAAAGCATAAAATAAATAAAAACAACAATAATAATAAAAAATAATAATAACAATGGCAATTTGGATGCACATATGAAAGCAAAACAAAACATCAAGAACATGAAGTGTAGTTATTTAAAAGCAAACTTACCTGTTGGGACATTCTGAAGAGTAGATTATTGTCACTGTTCTGCCATGAACCCATGAAGCCAGGCTCAGCGCTTGTAGTTCTGGTCCCAAACTGCATGGAGTTCTCAGTGCTTGTGTCTCTAAAAGTCAAGTCTCTTGCCCCTTCTCGCTCTCTGTCTCTGTGTGTGTCTCTGTCTCTCACATCCACTTCTGCCTCTTCTGACTGAAAAGTAAAGGTGGATTTGTGTTTTTTTTTTATTATTTTTTTTTTTAAAACCTCTTGGCGGCAAGTAGCAATAAGTGTTTTGTATAGTTCAGAAGCAGGCAGCTCTGTAAGGTTCCTTAGGGGTAGATGATGGAAGAGGGCAGGATGAGCAGACCAAGGAAGGTGGGGGAGGAGAAGGTGGTGGTGGTGATAGTAGAGGGGGGAGTGACGAAGAGGAGGAGGAGAAGAAGAAGGAGGGGGGATGCATTTGCTGTGCCTCGAGCAGTAAGTTAGTTACCCCAGTCGCTTATGCATCAGCTGCTGCCTTCTCCCCCAAACCAACTCAACCCAACCCCCTCTACCAACCACAAAAGCACGCCCTGTGTAGCGTCCGCATCTGCCTGTTAGTAAATCAGCCAGGTGTGCATGTGCAGCACCGAGGAGCCCAGAGCACCAACTAGCCAGCCTGCCTGCCTGCCAGCCGCACACGCTGCACTGCTCTGCTGCTGCTGGTTGCCTTGTCACAGGATAGTATAAGACTGAGCTCAGAGTCAACTGCACTGCTCCTCTCTCAAGCACCAAATGACATCCCACACTAAACCCTCACTGATACTCATGCACTTAAGAACCGCTGAGCAGGATGAGCTATGAAGGGAGGGGAAGGCTGTCCCTGCCTTATTAAGAGCAGGGCTCCACTGTCAGGCTCATCTCGCACTGCCAGCCCCTTGGAATGTGTGCACTTTGTGTTAAACATGCCCCCTTCTTCTTTATCAGCACCAGCACCAGCACCGAAAAAAACTTGGAATTCAGAGTGAAATAAAAACAAATCTCCTGCATGCCTCAGTCAACACACTTTTAAACCTATTTTAGCAGAATTCTTTTTTTCAGCTAACACTGTTAAAGATCTGCAGATATTTACAAATTAAACTAGATTATTATTATTATTATTATTATTATTATTATTATTATTATTATTATTATTATTATTATTATTTTGTCCTTGAACTCATCACATTATACCACCTTTTTTCAAAGATCCAGGACAAATATATTTAAGTGCTAATTGCTTAAGAAGTGAAAAGTTAAACAAAAGCCAAACAGTCATTAGGAAGTGCTGTGCCTTTTTTTCCTTTTGCTGAGGCTACAAGGCACAATAGCATTCAATGACATCACTGCCTGAAAACCTCACCACAGTTATTGAACAGTCACTTAGCAGGACATTGTGCTTCGTCGACTGTAAGAAACCCGATTCGAATGGTTTCAGATTTTAATTAAGAAAATAAAGAGAGAGAGTTGTCTTTAGACAGATCAGTCCTCTTGCAGTCATGCTCCTTTCAGTAGGGAACACAATTTTGCTATGAAATCCTCATGGAATATGGAAAAGAAAAGTGTCTCCCCTTGACATGAAAAAAAAACACTACAATAAAGCTCACAGAGTAATGAGCCAATTTTCATTTTTAGAAAGAAAAAAAAAGACAGTAGCAAAACTTTGACTGATCAGACATTGCCTGGGACAAAATGATGCATAAGTTACTTCTCTCAGTGTGAGAAAGAAAAAGAATTAGAATTCTTAAAATACATTCTTAATAACGATTACAAATCTACCAAGTCACTCAAAATGGGGTTGAAAATTGCAGGAGATAGCAGCTCCTGTCTCTTAAGAGCCCTGGTATGGTACTAATGTCAGCTCCTACTAACCTTTCCAGAAATTATGTGATCAGTAGTAATGTGATTTTTTTTTTTTTTTTAGAAAATAACAAAATGTGCCACTCACTGCCACTTTCTCCAAAACTAAAGAGTTCATAATGGACTTCATTCTTTCTTAGTCTTATTTTCTATTTTTCTTTCTCTAGTGCTGTAACAAAAAAATAAGCCATCCAACAAAGGATCAGTGTCATTAGTGCAAAATGAAAAATAATGAGAATATGTACACAGTGTTGACACAAATGTACCTTCCTATTGAATTTCTGTCTGCTGGTAAAAAGCTTTCCTTTTTTCTTTAGCTTTCAATCTGCCACTAGGAAAAGTATATATATATATATATATATATATATATATATATATATATATATATATATATATATATATATAACACATCAGGACTGAAGGAAGCCACTGAATTAGTGTCTAACATACCACACACACATAATGTCCACCTGTGGTTAACTGGGAAAGCATCAACATTGCCAACAATGACTGTACTTTTAAAGCCAACTATTACCCATTTAAGCTCTCCCTTTCTAAAATGTGCTCGTCTCTTGATTTCTGAAGTGGCACTCAGTGTTTCAGTCAAGCTGCCTGCTCAGCTCCTGACCTTCCCACTAATGGCTGTTATTTGTGGGAGGCTTAAGGACATTGCCAATAGCAAACTCCCTCTCCCCTCTCTCTTTCTCCCTCCTTCCCTCTCTCTATCACCATCTCTCGCTCTCTTTATCTCTTTCTCTCTGTCCTGCAGTGCACTGCTAGTTAGAAGAAAGAAAAAAAAAACAGACACCATGCAGCAGCAGCAGCAGCAGAAAGCACCTGCAGTAATAGACTCCTTTATTAAAACTATTATTCTGCAAGACTTGAAATTCCCCTTAGACCAAGCCATGTCAAAGCCGATATAATTAACTAGAGGCTCAGCAATGGATCAATTACCAGACAAGCAAGTGATAGTGAAATCAATGAAAGATCATCAGCCACATTATCAGTGTTGCAACTCATTAGGGTAAAACTGAAGAAATGCTCTGAGAGTCCTAGCGAGGTGGCATTATGAAACAAAGGGGCTCATTTGGAGGCCATGCTGTGAACAATCTGTAGGACAATTAGCTTTTCAGGTTTTTTTTTTCTTTCTCTCTTGACATTTTTTTTTTTTTTTTGAAACCGCGTCCCCTGTAACTAAATGTGACAGACTGTGTGAAGCAGTTTATTAAGACACCAACTCCAAGTTTATTTAGTTCATAAACTCTACCCTGAAAAATCAATAGACTCTGTACATGGATTATTAGGCTGACTAGCTAATATATCCCAGGGTCTACCCCCCCCCCCCCCCTCCCACCCAGCTTCCAGTCAGTAGCCTTTAGACAAAATGCAACCTAAGTGGACTCAGACCCAGTCAACACATGAAACCAGAGGAGGGAGAGTGGTAGGAGAGAGGATTATAACATTCTGCCTAAATGAACAGCTTTCATTTAATCAACGGCAGAGGCAATTCACAACAGAACATTTAAAGTTAGACATGCCTACATGCTGAACAGTTATGAAAGAAAGAAAAATCTTCTTTTTCCACCAGCAAGGCTGTACGTTGCATAAGGAATTCATCATGATGTAGTCCGTGTGACTATATTTCTTGTCATTACTTTAGACATCTTGTGGTTGTTTGGTTTGAAATCAGTGTAAATTAATGGCAGCATTGAGTGCAGATGTAAGAACACACAATGGAAGTTGGGGCTCATGTAGTGTGACTCATAAACAGCTGCATTAAAGACAATTAGAAATACTAAAAAGAAACTTAAAGTAATGACTTTCTCAATGTCTTCACGTCTATTCTAAATTTGTCATGAGGTTTCTTTTAGAACCAGAATTAGAATGAAATCGAAAAAAGTGCATTTATTTGCCTATTAAAGCTAAAGAGAAGACAATATCATTATAAGGAAACAACACAATATTTACATTGCGCTGAGCAATTTGCAGAACAATAAAGGCCTTATGCCTAAAGCCTAACCTAAACCTAAAACCACACCCTGAGAATTAAACATAGGCCTATAATTGTCACCCAGAAACTAAACTGTGAATACTACTGTCTTTGGTTACATGCGGAGTTGACATCATAAAAAAAAAATAATAATACTTAAAATGTATCAACACAAAGTGCTGTATTGCTTTTTAAATTTCCAAAAGACATCACCCATTATATTATTTTCTGTTAATTAAAAGTCTCCTGATTTGACAAACCAGTTTCACACCGTGCTGTGAACTCCACAGCACACCCGCAATATTGTGTAAAGCTACGCAGACAAAAAAAAAGCTTTCAGATCATCAAAGATACTTGTTTAGCCTAAATACAACAGCCACTGAAATGCCTCATTAGGAATCACAAAAAAAAATTGTTTAGGTCTTTTAGGACAAATAGTTCCTTGTGTAGTATTATAAGCAGTGTGGAGTAGTGGTTAGGGCTCTGGACTCCTGACCAGTGGGTCGTGGGTTCAATCCCAGGTGGGGGACACTGCTGCTGTACCCTTGAGCAAGGTACTTTACCTAGATTGCTCCAGTAAAAACCCAACTGTATAAATGGGTAATTGGATGTAAAAATAATGTGATATCTTGTAATAATTATAATAAGGGCGTCTGCTAAGACATGTAATAAAAAATACATAATAAACAATTGGAACTGAAATTTGGCAGCTTATTTAGGCCACTGGAAAGGAGGATATGTAACAATGACTGTCCCTTGGAGTCATCTGCCAAATGTGTACCCTATTGTTAATTTTAGGTGTTACAATTTGGTGACTGATTTCACAGTTCTGCATAATCATTCCCCGGGACATCATTGTCCTCCCCTTCTCAAGCCTCTTATACAATGTATTAACTCATTCCCTGGCTTGCAATGAGTGGCCTGGAGCAGTGTGTTCCCCTCCAGCCTCCCTGGAGCAGAAAGTGTGCCACTCATACCTCAGCAGGACAAAACCGTCACAGTTTGTGCCTGAGCAGCAACAACAGAGGAGAGAGAGGCCATTTAGAAGCCCCTTTAACTTTAAAAAAATAGTATATATTTGTACAGTGTAACCACTCTTCTGTATAAATACTGAACTTTATACAGTAAGGAATTAATTGAAAGCAAGTGTAAGGGCAAAGATACATTTTGTGATAGGAATAAGATAATTGCAATCACTGTGCATGTTAATGATTTCCTTATTTACTATTGCAATTGTATTAATTATCGCGCGAAATAGTAGGCATATTATGGTGCACACTAATTTTATTGTGCCATACTATGGTAATGAATTGAAAATGTGATTTGTATAGTAGCATGATAATGTATTTAAATGAGGCACCCTGCTCTGAATAATGAGATAAGCTTCATTCACACCGTATTTACTAAAGAGTGATAATCGTATTGTGCACATTAAAGTGAGCAATAATTAGTTTGTTTGGACACCAGGCTTTAACCACTGATAGGTACGCTATTTAAACCTTTTCTGGCCTGAAAACTAGTGATGTGCAGTTCGATTCTTTTTACTGACTCAGTTAATTGGATTCATTCAGTTTAGTGAATCAATTCAACAGATTTGTTTGTTTTTTCACCAAAGCGAAATAAATATATCTTGCTGAATTAGTTGATTATGAAAATTTGTTTGAATGGAAAAATCTGGAAGTAAGGGCCATTTAAGTTAAGACTGTTCACTTGGTGGGCCGCACCGTAAAAAATATATACATACATATATATACATCGTAACGTACATGAAAATGTCTATATGAATTGTATGTAGGCCAATATACTCAAATATACTACTTTACACAAAACACATTAATTAGAAGCAGCTTTTCTAGAACACTGACTAAAATATCAAAAAATGTAATGTAATGGAGAAAATAGAAGAGCATTTTACTTTCAATGGAAATCTCAAACAGTAAAAAAAAAAAAAAAAAAGATGTTGGAGTATATAATGCTAGGTCTCAATATTTAACTTATATTCCAAAATATAACGTTTGTAACAGCACTGCAAAAGATACTGACAAGCTGTGGAAATGTGAAATAGTAAACAGTACCACTTTGAAATTTCCCCTCTCTGTAAATTAGTGTTAATGAGAAGTAAACTAGAATCTTTCTTTAAAATTCCAATTTTAAAATAACTTTGCTCACAGAGACAAGCCCACCCATCGCATTGAAACAAAGAAAGGTAAGAAAGGTAAGTTTGTTGTGTGGTCCGCCGAGATAAAAAACACAGCAGTGTGGAGTAGTGGTTAGGGCTCTGGGCTCTAGACTCTTGACCGGAGGGTCGTGGGTTCAATCCCAGGTTGGGGGACACTGCTGCTGTACCCTTGAGCAAGGCACTTTACCTAGATTGCTCCAGTAAAAACCCAACTGTATAAATGGGTAATTGTATGTAAAAATAATGTGTAACAATTGTAAGTCGCCCTGGATAAGGGCGTCTGCTAAGAAATAAATAAATAATAATAAAAAAAAAAAAATCTTGTAACAATTGTAAGTCGCCCTGGATAAGGGCGTCTGCTAAGAAATAAATAAATAATAAAAAATAAATAAATAATGAAATTTCAATGTACCATTTGTAATTCAGTAATATGAGAGAATTGGTCAGGGGTCTGAATACTTTTGCAAGGCACTGTGTGTGTATATATATATATATATATATATATATATATATATATATATATATATAATTTAACAGCCTAATAAATGAGGGCATATTAAAACAACATTAATGTGTTTGTACACATTACATTATGTTAATATATATATATATATATATATATATATATATATATATATATATATATATATATATTGTCTATCCTACATGTAATAATAAAACAAACCATGCTGATGCTTTGCAGGCTTCACATTGTTGTACCATGCGTAGATAATAAAATATGATTTTAAATTGAGACTAAATTATTTTCTTTTTTATCTTAGTCTACTTACAATTAGCCCAAAATAAATCAGTGTCGCATTGACACATTATGGCTATACAGGACCTTAAATATCTGCCATTTCAAATCAGTACACCCCTTCCACTGCCTATGCTCTCCGCTTTGCAGGAGGATTCAGTCAGCTGAATTTGTGGGTATTTTTTTGTGAATAGCTCATGAATATATGGCAGCTCATTATCTGTGTTTAACATGCTGCTTTGCATACGTAAACATCATCAATTCAATGTAAATGAGGCGGCTGCGCTATTCTCTTTCGTTTTGCATCCGCTAAATCCTTTTTTCCGCACGGAAATGGCAATAGTAAATAGGACGGGGACGGCGTACGGTAAACGCTTCGTAAATGAGGCCCTATGTGCGTAAAACACAACATTACCTTGAAGTCACAAGTATTTCCAATAAATACACTACATACTTTAATGCTAACTTATGGGGTCTGCATTAACTCCAGCATTACATTTGAACGGTAATGTTACTTTTAACTACTGCACAAATACTTGGTCTTACAATAAAAACTGCCTGAAAAAAAATCCAACAAAGTTATTATTTTTCGCAGCCACTTAGTCCTGCCTTAATAATATGAATAACATTATTATTTGTTTATTTAGCAAACGCCTTTATCCAAGGCAGCTTACAGAGACTAGGGTGTGTGAACTATGCATCAGCTGCAGAGTCACTTACAATTACGTCTCACCCGAAAGACGGAGCACGAAGAGATTAAGTGACTTGCTCAGGGTCACACAATGAGTCAGTGGCTGAGGTGGGATTTGAACTGGGGACCTCCTGGTTACAAGCCCTTTTCTTTAACCACTGGACCACACAGCCTCCTATAATTGTAGTTTGGGAAGTTGCTACTCTCAATGTATTTAGCTATTTTTTTTTTTTTTTAAACTACCGATACTGGACTAATGCAAATAAAGAAATGATAATATTGTATTCCTTATTGATGGCCTTTCTATTATTATTATTTATTTCTTAGCAGACGCCCTTATCCAGGGCGACTTACAACTGTTACAAGATATCACATTATTTTTTACCTACAATTACCCATTTATACTGTTGGTTTTTTACTGGAGCAATCTAGGTAAAAGTACCTTGCTCAAGGGTACAGCAGCAGTGTCTCCCACCTGGGATTGAACCCACAACTCTCTGGTCAAGAGTCCAGAGCCCTAACCACTACTCCACACTGCTGCAATATAAAGCATCCTGACATTTGGTTGACAAGAGAGGTATATTGGTAGGTTAGGTTGAGGGGGCATTTGCATGGCCCATTCTCTAGTTACCACTTGCAGTATATTAAACACTAGCCATTGAGAAGTTGGGAACACACGAAGTACAAGAAGCTTGATAACATGCGAACTCAAGCTGTGCAGGAAAATTGCTATGTGTATTCTTTCTGCATTTAAATATCATGCGTTATTCATATTTGTATATGTGAAGCATGCTTTAGGTGTGGCCAGAATTTAAGAATGGCCTTACTAGTCCACAATGTGTAGCTCCAGGCACATATGAAAACAGGTGTATCTTATCCAGTATTGAAGGTTTATGCAACGTGGGACACTAGCACGTCTGTTGCTTGTCACAACATGTTGCACATGTCTGCTGGCTCAATCTGTCATGACCCACTTGAGACCACAGTTCTGCTTTGTTGGTGGTGGTTTACTGCAAATGCTGCCATTCCAAGAACACACCCGGAAGACTGGCTTGATAGACACACTGCTCAGTGCAGCCAATGCATGTGCACGGGCACTCACTCTCATAATTGAGAAGCCACAGAAATCCTTCTGTGTACCCCGATTGTTGGTGAATATATTCACACTTCTCTCAAGCAGTAGATCACTGAAGAGATTGAGAAAGACTTCTTGTCGAAACATTTGTGATTTAATTTATTATGTTTCTTTTTGTATTTCTAAATTTAGCACTATTAAGTGTTTAATGACATGTCAAATTTCGGGAGTTTATAATTGTAATTATTCTTCATTTTTTTTAGCCAGTCAGTATACTGCATATCGGATGTGGACACCACCCTGAGTCACTGTTATTTCGATAAGTCACACAGTAAATAAGGTTTAGAGTTTAATTAGTTAGTTGCCCATAAAATTAGATTTTATTTTTGTTTTGTGAAAGGGGCATGATGGTGAAAAATGAAGGACCACTGTGACCCACATGTGTCTCAGGAGGAAACTAGACTGGTTTAAATTTGGTGGGCAGTGACTGGTGATTCAAAAAGGAAGACAATGGTTGCAGAGGATTGCAACCTCTGTAATCTCTCAATCAATATACATTTAGCCAAACAGCAGGGAGTTATTTACACTGATGGGTTTATTGCCACATTTTGAGTGTGGCTGTTTTACCCCCACTTTCTATTAAGACATAAGACAGTTGAATATTGTAGAAGATTTAATGAGTGAGAAAGACAATGTGACCATAATGGAGTCTGATATCCTATGTGTGCAAGTTACTGTATATACTTCATAACATTAACTAAGTATCACCTTTCAGAGCCAAATGTATACTGTATAAACATACAGTAATACAGCAAACACAGTAATTAGATTTTTTTTAACAGGACAGTTTCATGTGAGGTAATCTATTTGCAATTATACACTTCCAGTTGACTGCAGAATCTATTCACTACAATTCCAGGAAATCTCAGGTACATAAAATAAACAGTCCTGCCTTGTCTTATTATGTGCATATATACAAAAGACTTGGAAGTTGGATGTCACTCCCATACTTCTCCCCCATAAAACAGTCAGTCTTTGCTTAAAACTGACAATTCTAACAGTGCAAGTGTGCTTAGTGTATTTCTTTCTGTTACAATATAATAAAAAAGCTTCATGCCGTTGTTTTTTTTATTAATTTGAATGGCTGCGGTATTAAGACGTCACTATTAATATAAATTCATACATGCCAACAGTCCCTATATGGTTGGGACAGTCCCGATGCATAGGAAGAAAGTCCCAATATTTACCCATTGAAAAAAAAAAATTTATTCTGCACAGTGTGCTCTTCGTGCGGTTGACACATCTGCTGATCACTAACTTATACAAAGGTAATAACGCTTCCTTATGTCGGTCGTGTTGTGTTGAGTTGGGGGGGATACATCTATTATATGATAATGAGTGTTTTTTGCATATGACTCCTCCCATGTGTATGATGCGTAAGACCCCGCCCCCGGTCCTCCCCCGGAGACGATCATCCCGCTGAACAGTTTCCAAATGTTGGCAAGTATGTAAATTGAATAGACGCCATGGTTGTTATAAAGTCAGTAGGACACTTTTCAATTCTGCTGTGGCAAAAAAAATAAAAAAATCGTAACTGATTTGAAGGATGATGCTATCCATCAATACAATAGGTGGTGTGTGTCCCTGTGAGGGCCCTTTATGAACTGTATTGATAGTCCCAAGATTGTTCTTGCCATTCCTTTGGTGCCTACAAGTTTTATTGCTCCCTCTAACATGTATAGGGACACAGGAGGTCCTAATATTTGTTGGAGAGTGCTACAGTACATTACAGTATGTTATTGGGGTGTCCCAATTAGTGGCTAGCTGTATAGTTTAAATGACATGATCCCACCTTCAACTTTTTATCTCAAACTTTATATGATACTGATCTGTAACTAAAGTATGTGCTAAAAAGAAAATCATCAGTTTCTGTATCCCAATACAGTTCACAGTAAAAGAGCTCCAGTGCTCCAGTGACTGAATTATACAGTACCAACACACACACAGTCACACACACACACACCCACGCACACTAAGCCAGCTCAGCATACTCCTGCGCTTTTGCAGGGTTCACGTTAACAAGGCCTGTGCACTTTGTCTCTTGTTTCTCAGGAGACGTGAGGAATGAGTTCCACTGCCTGCCCAGCAGCAGCCACAGAATGACCTCTGGGACTTGGACAGACACGTACATCTGTAGTCTTTCAGCCATTACAGCATGCTCTTAGCAGACACTTACATTAGGCCAAACTGACCCAGGGTTCAGCGAGTAACTGCTAGCCAAGTACTACCTGCCATCTAGCCTGACAACATAACACCACAGACTGTTTGCAAGAATAAAATTTGATCAACGATCCATAACTTTATGTTGGCTATGATATATATGTATAGTGTATATTGTATAAAAGACGAGACCATGAGATTTATTGTTCAATAGCTGTATGAACGATTTTAACCACAGCATATCTTTTCTATAAAACATTTGTTATTTGTCTTCTTTCTAAATGTGCTGTCTACATTTGATTATTTTTTGATGATAATATACGCCAGAAGAGGTGCGTCACGTTCAAGTCTGTACGCTCTAATGACAAATTGATGGTGAATTTCTTTATTTTCTTCTTTAATTATATATTTTATAATGTTTATGGGGAAAACACCTAGAGATGCTACATCGGCTTGCATATTCCAGAGAGGAAAAAGGACACAAATTAAAAATGTGCATCTAAAATAATACGTAATCCAATTATATACACCTGATTCTTGCTGAAGCACTTCAGTATAGCCAACACAAACACCTGACATTCTCATCTTTAAAGGTAACATAATCTAATAAAAAATATATATTCTTACACAAAAATAACTTTTCCAACCAGTCACTTTCAGATTTTAATCAGGGGATCAATAGCTCACCCCCTGCTCTTTACTTTTTGTCTTGCTGCACCAAAATGTGCATTACAATATTAATACCACCAAACATAATACCAATAAAATAATAATGAAAAGAATGTACCATTCTTTGCACAAGTAAAGATTAACCTCAGAAACAGGTTACCCTAAATTCAGCATTTACTTTTTCAAAATTCAATTCTTCTTTCGTGATCAAGCGTACATACTGGGGCTGTGAGTAAAAGTGCCAGGTCTGTGTATTTGGTGCTTTACCCTTTATTTAAGAAACTCAGCTGACAGAATGAAGGTCTCACTGGTTTGCATAACAAGGTCATTGATGCATGCCTGTTGTTCTGGTGATTCAGTTTACAAACTTGCAGACTGTCATTAATTATCCTGCTTGAGGTCTATTCCTTAACGCCGATCCACAGTGTAGGGTAGGCGTGGTGCACAGAGGTCCAGGCTTTATACTACAGGGTGGCTACATGAATTTGTGAATTACACCGTGCATCTACCATGTGCTTTGAAAGCACTTCTCTCTGCCAGTACCCATCATGACCAATTACTAACCACACAGTGGTGTACATCTGTACCTTTGTGGATACAGTACTGGTAGGTTAGTTTTAAGCTTTAAATAGATTCATAATAAAGTGCTTCACAAGCAGCTAGTAATGTAAACCAAATTAACGTTTACTGGAGATGTATACAATACAATATATTACAAAGACAGAAGAATCTTTTAAAATTAGTTTACTTTGACAGTGATACTCTTACAACATCTTTTCAAAATGCAATACACCTCCACCCCTGTTTCCCTAGTTTTTTCTGTTGCCAATATATATATATATATATATATATATATATATATATATATATATATATATATATATATATATATATATATACAATTTTCCTGTAAACAAAGTCGTGTGGCTAGCAGCTAGAAATATCACAAGGTATTATTGTTAATTTATTCCACACATTAATATTAAATAATGCTAGTAAATAAAGTGTTGCTAGTTTTCTGGGATTTCAAACAAAAAATACAATTTTTTTTTTTTTTTTTTTTTTTTAAATCACTGCTGCAAGTCGTTCTTTTGAACCTTGACAAACTCCATATTCTTTTGTTTCAGTGAGGTAAAATATGTTTGCTGGGCTTCATTAAGTAACCGCATCAGGAGAACTACCGGTAATTTAACAGAATCCTTCTGCTGTTCATACCAAGACATGAATCCTCGCATCTTTAGCGCTGCTGTCTTGGCGTCGACTCCACAGGTTAGTCTGATGCATGCGTCTTTATATATATATATATATATATATATATATATATATATATGTGTGTGTGTGTGTGTTCACTGCGGGCATTAAGTTTACATTGGCAATAATGTACTGTATTTCAGAGATAAAACTTGTCAGGGACCTGTGGATAATTTAAGTCGCGGATGAACGCGGTGTGGAAAAATGAGATTCTACTGTACATGTCACAGTAATTGGAAAAACAATTATGTATGTACCAACATATGATTTCCTGTGGAATTCAAACAGCATATAATTAATATGAAGTGTATCCTTATCCAACAATAATTCGTCATGGACAGGCTGTTATTTTAATGTGAGTGGAACAAGAATGATATTCCACATGCAAAATGTGGTTGTTTCTTAGGACTAGTCACGTTCTCTATTTCTTCTTCTTCTTCTTCTTCTTCTTCTTCTTCTTCTTCTTCTTCTTCTTCGTAATAATAATAATAATAATTTTAGTAAAAGTATTTATTGATGTCCTTTATTTTTATTAACAGAGCACAGAAAGCACAAGCTGTGATCTGCTTTCTCTACACTGACCCGCGAGCATGACAGCATGACAGTAAAGGTGATGTGTGTTCTACTGTCGACTACATTTGAGACTCAATTTCCCTTCAGATTCAAACCTAGTCCTTCAGAGCTACCCCCCCACCCTACACACACACATACACACACACACACACACACGCACACACACACACGTGTTTTAATCAAAACAATGCTGCTTTTATGACCAGTCAACTCACCACCCCCTATCACCCACCAGCCAGCAGTCACTAAAAGCGCCTGTTACATCAACAAACTATCCGGCCTGCCAAAACCAGAGGTACTGATGGGAATCGTAAACAAATTCCACATGGTTATTATTAAAAGAAAAATGTAAAAAAAAAAAAAAAAAATGACCAGAATATACCACTCTAATTTACAAGGAAGTATTGACTTTATGCATTTGCATTTTGTAATCAAGAGAGCTACGTGGTGGGCACAGGCTTTGAGACATTTCGGCATGATGACAATAATTAGATTCAACAAGGCCAGTTTATATATTTATTGTTAGACCACGGAAATTACAGGAAAGCCTGAGTCAAATCTAGCCTTTGGTCAAAAACGGCATCCAGTTTGTTGTTATTACTTTACACAAGGATTCACCTATCTCTTGATGAAAGTCCTCGATACAGTACAATAACTCAAATTGTTGCAGTAAAGGCAGTCTGGTGGATGCAAAATTATTATTTTTCAACCATCAGGTTTCAATTACTGTCGTTTAAGTACACAATACATCAAGCCATGTTGAAACGCATGGCCAGTAGTGGCTCTCAGTTTTAACACATTCTTACGTGGAGCCAAGCTATCTTACTCTATTATTGCACAGATCTGCATGGGCTTGGGATAACAATTCACTTGTGTTAGAACTGGTTCCATATAAAACAAGCTAAAATTAGCTTTAGTCAAGAAAGCCTGCTCTACTCACAAGGTTGCCGATCATTAGGAGTGCTTTTTGGGAATTTTTTTTTTTTTGTATTTGATTTGGTTTCTGGTATTTTAGTTTCAGAATATGTGTATTAATGTCTATGCTGTGTATAACTCAAACAAGTGATTACATGGTTTATTTAAATTATTTTTTTATGAACAAAATAAAGTTAGATATTCATGAAATTGCTGTCAGGAAGAAAACCAAATACTGTCTAAAACAGTTTAATCAACAGTGTGAAAAAAGAAAGACAACTTATGAGTTACATTTTTCTTCCATGCAATAATTGCTATAGGTACTTGTGGCAGGATGACAGAGGTTTGAGGCTCAGAGACAGTGGAAGGGGCAAAATAATGATCTTTATTAAACAAAAATAATCAAATAAATAGGCACAAGGGCCCAAACAAAAGGTTTAAACAAAATACAGAAATGTAGGCTGGGCATTAGCCTTCACTACAGTTTCTTTTCTCAAAAAAACTAAACAGCACAGCACGCCAACAAACTAACTCACCCAAAAAAACCCTCCACACAAAAGGTTTCACCTGACTTTTATAGTCTGTGGCTGGAGCCCAATTAACTAATAATTAACAATTAAACACTTAAGGCTCCAGCCACATTCTCACATGTATTTTACAGGGAGGAATTTAACCCCCTCCCTGCCAATCCAAAACAAACAAGAATTCTAAGAAAAACAACAGTAAAAATAACAATAATAAACACCAATTATAGGAGCGCGCTGGCACCCCATCACATTCCCCCCCCCTTGTGCGCAGCACACTTGGCCCCAACGGCCACCTCCCCCCTTTGTCCCAAAGTCCCGGACGAGGGGAAGCAAGTGGCCCATGGGGGCGGCCATGGTGGGAGGTCTTCCTTCTCCCATTGCTGAGGGAGGGTCAGTCCATAGCCCGGCGCCCTCTTGGCGGGACCGAGACCTGGCGAAAGGGGACCCAGGTGCATTGGATGGGGCGTCGGGAGCACAGGCAGGCGACCAGTCGGCTGCAGCCCCAGGCAGAGGTGCGAGCCCAGGTGACAGTGCAGCGACGTCTGGGCAACCAGGGGGAGCGAAGCAGGAGACCAGGCGACCTCCTGTGCCTGGTGGTGCTGCGACCTGGGAGTCAGGCCCAGCGACCAAAGGTCCAGACATGGAGCCTGGGTGTCCGGGAGCCCAGGCCGAGGGATCCAACCCCCAGGCACCGGGCTGTGGCACAGGGGTGGTGGTTGGGGCTGTGGTGGAGGTGGTCTCCTCACCTCCCCCCCCTTCTTCGTGGCCGGCAGCTCCCCTTTGTGAGGCTCAGACACAGTACTTCCTGCTGCCATTCAGGACTGGCAGCGACCCCAGGAGAAGCAGGACCCTCGGGAGGTAAGCTCGGGAGGGGACCCCTGGCCATGAAGACGGCAGCGGGAGCTCCACTTCTCCCTCGTACTCTGCAAACGGTGGCTGCCAAGGCGATGCAGAGCAGCAGGCAACCCCAGGCGAAGCAGGACCCTCGGCGACCCCAGGCGAAGCAGGACCTTCGGCAACCCTAGGAGGAACAAAAGCAGAGCAGCAGGCAACCCCAGGCGATGCGAGGCAGGCATCCTTGGGCGTGGCCAACATTGCAGGAACCTCCGGCCAGGGTGGCAGTAGCCAGAGTTCCTCTTCCCTGTTGGCAGCAGGAGGTAGAGCCCGCTCCAGCTCCTCTGGTGGCGGACGCGGGAACAGCAGCTCGTCTCCCTCTGGTGGCGGAGGCGGGAACGGCGACGCTGGTCCTTCCGGCGACGCTGGACCCTGGCGACGCGGGACCCCCTGGCCCCTCTGGCGACGCTGGACCCTCTGGTCCCCCTGGCGGCGCGGGACCCTCTGGACCCTCTGGACCCCCTGGCGGCACTGGACCCTCTGGCCCCTCTGGCGCTCGGGACAGTAGCTCCACCCCAGGCGACGGCAGACCAGCAGCGACCCCAGGCGACGGCGGACCAGCATCCCTAGGAGAAAGCACACAGAGTTTCTCTAGACGATGCGGGCAGGCAGGCAACCCCAGGCGATGCGAACAGGCAGGCAACCCCAGGCGATGCGAACAGGCAGGCAACCCCAGGCGATGCGAACAGGCAGGCAACCCCAGGCGATGCGAACAGGCAGGCATCCTTGGGCGGTGCTGTGCCTCTTAGCCGCCGGGCAGTTTGTCCCCGCGCTCCCTTCAGCAGCCGGTACAGAGGCTGGGAGGGACCTCCAGCATCTTCTGCTGGCGCTGGAGGGAGAGACAGCGCCCGCTGTTCCCCCTCTGCTGGCGGTGGAGGGAGAGACAGCTCCGGCTGTTCCCCCTCTGCTGGCGGTGGAGGGAGAGACAGCTCCGGCTGTTCCCCCTCTGCTGGCGGTGGAGGGAGAGACAGCTCCGGCTCCTCCCGCTCGGGCCGTGGACGCACCGACTCCTCCCGCTCGGGCCGTGGACGCACCGACTCCTCCCGCTCGGGCCGTGGACACACCGACTCCTCCCGCTCGGGCCGTGGACGTTCGGGCTCCTCCCCCTCGGGCTGTGGACGTTCGGGCTCCTCCCCCTCGGGCTGTGGACGTTCGGGCTCCTCCCCCTCGGGCTGCGGACGTTCGGGCTCCTCCCTCTCGGGCGACGGCAGCGGCTCCCCATCTCTGGGCGACGGCAGCGGCTCCACCCCCTTTTCTTCAAGGAGGGGGATCTCCCCCATGTCTATCGCCAGGTATGCCAGGACCATGACGGCTATCTCCTGGAGGGACCCCGGGTGGTGCTCTCTCTCCCACCTCTCCCCATCTCGATGCCACAGCGTGCTGAGGGCTGTGGGGAGGTCTTGGAAGAGGTCTGCTTCGGGGTGCACCAACCACTCCCAGATCTCCCGTGATGGTGGTGAAGGCGGTGTTGGTGGGGTGGCTGCCGAGGACGGGGTTGGTAGCTGCTCCTGGTCCGGGTTGTGGGGGCATCCTGCCCAGCTGTGGCCATCCAGCTCACAGCGCCCACACCAGTCAGCTGGTGGCCCATCCGGACAGGACCTCCACCGGTGGTCCTCCTTCCCGCACCAGGAGCACCACAGGAACAAGCTCGCTGGGTCCTCCCTCAGGGTTTGGGTTGGTGGTGGCAGCCGCTGCTGCTGCTGCTTTCTTCGCTGCCTTTGTTTTTTCCCCATTCTGCGCACCGCCAAAAAAAAAACCTCAAAAAATCCAAAAATTCAAAAAAATTCAAAATTCAAAAAATACTGCTCTGAGCCTCTAGGTGGCACTATCCCACTTCTGACACCACGTGTGGCAGGATGACAGAGGTTTGAGGCTCAGAGACAGTGGAAGGGGCAAAATAATGATCTTTATTAAACAAAAATAATCAAATAAATAGGCACAAGGGCCCAAACAAAAGGTTTAAACAAAATACAGAAATGTAGGCTGGGCATTAGCCTTCACTACAGTTTCTTTTCTCAAAAAAACTAAACAGCACAGCACACCAACAAACAAACTCACCCAAAAAACCCTCCACACAAAGGGTTTCACCTGCCTTTTATAGTCTGTGGCTGGAGCCCAATTAACTAATAATTAACAATTAAACACTTAAGGCTCCAGCCACATTCTCACATGTATTTTACAGGGAGGAATTTAACCCCCTCCCTGCCAATCCAAAACAAACAAGAATTCTAAGAAAAATAACAGTAAAATTAACAATAATAAACACCAATTATAGGAGCGCGCTGGCACCCCATCACAGTACTGTAAAATATAAAGTGGTTAAAGCATAGTGGGCTAGATTCTCAAAGCTATTTACTCCTAAACGTCATTAGCATTATATGTTTAAAGCAATAACACACCCAATTAAGTTATCAAACCAGAAATAAACACTCCGACATTTGAGGCTGGGGCTTGTGAGTAGCCTTGAGTTGTTTCTTATTCGTTTTAAAATTGTAAATAGTGTTTTTCAAAACAGACTAAAATAATGCTGATGAGGATTTGGAGTAAATACCTGTAGCTTTGATAATCTGGCCCAGTGTACCACTAAATAGAGGAAATCTTCAATGATCATTTTGATTATACTGTAAACAGGGATTCTGACCTTTTTTTTTTTTTTTCAAACTGTGCACCCCGAAGGCGAGTGCTCAAGTTTAGGACAAACAGGCAATAGAGAAAATGTCGCAGGCTTTAGCTAATCAAAGCAAAGTAGTCATTGTGATGCAATGTTTGGGTGAGTACACAAGGAATCATGTGCAAGCTGCGTTTGATTGACAGCTTGTGAGGCAGTTGCCGCGGATCTGTTAAGTCCCAGATGTTTCCATATTCCAACTTTATTTAAAATGTGTAGTTTTTTAAGCAAACTTGCAGGCTAGTAGTAGTGCAGCGGTCAACATGCCAAAATAAATTAATATTTTTTTTTTTTTTTTAAAGACAACGGACAGATAACAAAGCCACAAAGCAACTCACATATCATCATCTTCCTCTGAAGAGGAAGCACTGGAAATGGCAACATTACCAAATTACTAAATTACCACTGTAATTAAGATTTGAGAGCAATGTGGAATCATATTTTACTAGATTTGTGAATTTAACAGCTGCTTTCAAAATGACACATATGATATGATATGGCCTCATGAAAGCTGCGTCTGCATGCTTGCCAACATCAGACACATTCAGCAATAAAGTCTAGTACTGGCATGTACTTTGTTGTACAACATTAATATGGATGAAGTTTTTAGTCTTCGTTCAACAAATAAAGCGCAAATCGACTGTGGGGAAAAATAATCCAACCCTAATTTAAGTTTGAGATGATTTCCACTTGATTTACTTTCCAAATATGCACGCACTTTTAAGGCTCTTCTCCACTATGAACTGGATTAAGACAGCTGAGTGAGCCTCAATGCTAACAAGTCACTTGAACATGCTGTCTCTCCCGTCGATTCTCTGGACTATGATTCTATAATTGCACTATTCAGCAGCAAGCCTCAGCGCCTTACCCTGTTCCTAACTAGGCAATGGTAAGTCATTTACTAGCTACTAGTTTTATTTAATAATTGTTTGATGTCTGTGTTCTCACTGGTTTGGTGATGCTGCCCATTTGGGTTTTTAAAGCACATTCACTGTGGATATATGTAAATGTATTTTTGTGTCTACTTACAAACATCTGAAATCGATTTACAGGGGAAATATTTGATGTATTCAGGGTTTTAAGGGATTTAAATTGTTTTTGCAAACTATTTCCTGTGACGTCAGACCTTTGGTCATTGCCCGTCCACCCAAAGTTGGGGCCCACCCAAATTTTCCAAGCCTAGCTACGCCACTGCCATACACCCTTCATTCCTTTCTACGATCATCCAATCAAAAACATCGAGGTCCATAGCATTAGATATGGATTCCCTGCCTTGATGCAGAGATCGTAATTGTTTGTTTTTCCTGTGACACGGCGATCTCAGCTCGAATTCCTTTTGTACCCACTCACGAATCCGACGGCGGTCAATTTGGAACTCCTGTAATGCAGCTCGATAATTTTGATTGTGTTGCCGCCACCAATCAATGACTTGAAGTTTAGTTTCAACTGTATAGCTTCTCCTTTTTGGTGGCATAATCGAACAATTTATTCAGTCAATGCACAGAGCAACTACTGTACTGCACAGCTTGTTCTACTCACTTGAAGCGTGAGATTTGAAATCTCAGGCATTATTTGCACATGGTTATTATTGTCATTTTTATCATAGTTCAAACATGGGCGTTGACTCGGCAGAATCTGGTAAGTATTATTATTATTATCATCATCGTCATCAGTAATAATAATACTACTACTACGACTACTAAATAATAATAATAATAATAATAATAATAATAATAATAATAATAATAATTTGTTTTTCTATGAAAAATGATTTTACCAAAAAATTACTTTTTTGCGAGGTACTTCAAATACGTCATAGACCCATGTTAACGGATGCAGAATTAGATGTGGTACAGAAATCTGCACTGAAGCGTTATAGTGGGCGTGGATTAAAAGGCAACATCACACTTGACTGTATATCAATTTTGTTTTAAACACAGGCTGTTGCACTAGGTAGTTTGTGAAGGACTATATTATAATAAAAGGTATTTTTTATTCTAATGGGGCTTATGATGTCACTGCACTGAAAACTGTCATTCTGTCAGTACAGAGCCGTGGAACCCGATGGTGATTTACTACTGGCAGCCTACCAACACTGATAGGCTTACTAGTCGCGAATTAATAAATACATTTAAAATTAACACATTGGCTACTTTACCTAGTTATTTATCCTATTATATTTTAATGCCATTACACACTGGTGTCTTGTTTATGAAACGAATGGTTACATTTTCTGTAAATAATATATCAATAAAATGACCGTAGCTCCCCAAACTCATTTGAAGGTACTGTATGGTAATCTATGACTTTTTACAAGGCAATAGTACAGAGCAGGCAGTACGTAGCCAGTCCCTTCTGACCGGTGGGCTGGGTGTGGAGAAGTGCATTCTTCATACCAGGTGTTTTGTCAAGTCTTTATGAAATTCTTCTATTAAAATATCCTTAGCAATAGAAAGTATTTGTGGTGCAGTATGTCACAATGAAAAAAAGATGATTTGGTCATAACAAACAACTCATGGAAATGTAGCCACGAGTGGTATAAATACAAATACTGTACATCACCGTGTCGGTATTCCCTTAGCCAAGTACTATGGTAGGCAGTTTAAGAAACTGCCTTTTTGTGGATGATAAAACTCCAGCTTGAACCATAACTATCCAGTTCTGTAGTCATGGCAATATTCTGTGAAGGACAATCACACTAATTTAGTCTAATAGTAGTTTCACAGAGAAAGACGATTCCCAGAGGCATTCCCATTCCAGGAGGTTCAGAATTTCACGATTCTTAGAATGATTCTTTAAACAGTTCTACTGATAATTCATTATCCTATTGTACTTAAGTAGTATAATTTGCACTTACTGTAAAGTATACTGTATTTAAATATTGACCTTGCATTGTAACCCTGTATTGCCCTGTAACACCTGTAAGTCGCCTTGGATAAATAATCATAAATAATGACCATTTTGCAACCTGCTTTGCCATCCCTGGTTTTAGTGCCAGTTTAGGCATACAGCCTGCTGGTTTTATATATCTGTCTTCAGTGACTGTACTGTATTTTCAAACAAGAGAAGGCAATTGATTTTTACAGGAGTGACAACCAGGTTTTTGTTATAGCCTTTTTAGCATCTGTAACATTATCAATGGCACCACCCTTCTTGTATTTTTTGCTTGCTTTATTTAGAAAACAAATACAAATCTAGATTATTCACAAAAACTTCCATAAAACCCAATCACAAATTCTAAGGTAAAACTAGACTATAAAGAAATGAAGGAGGCATATTACATCAAAAATGATATTGCATATAGAAAGTGTTTTGTTAGCTGTTCATAGTTTCATAGTTTTCCTACCAAATCTAAAAAGCACAGATCCCAGTGAAAACAAATTAAGCACTACCTTACCACCATCTCTATTGGTACATTAACTATTAGAGCTACCACAGATGTCTTTTATAACCTCTCAGTGTTGCAAGTACGAGTATATCTGTTAGGTTCACTGAGTGATGTTGTGGAAAGCAGGTTTCCAAAGGGAGGAAGCTTGTGCCTTCGGGGTATGTAAACAATCATGACTGTCATCAAGTAGAACACCAACCTATGGCAGAATGTATTAGTATAACTAAGAAAAAAAGACAGCAAGAAAGGAAGTATATACATTACAGTATAAAACTGAACATGATAACAGTGGAACGCTGCCACTTTCAAACAACCTTTACTTATCCATTCTTTGGGATTCAGTTAATATAAACTAAATTATATCAGTTGTCTTTTTGTGTACAGCACAAGACTTACATTTACTGCAATCCATTACTCGCAGAAACTAGCTGAAGGGCCAATTGCTCACCCTCCAAAACTTCACATTCCTTATTTACCCTTTACAAGGCTTTATTTGTCAAAGTGCCGGCACAGTGCTGATGTCGCATCCGATGGTGCATTTACACAGTCAGGGTGAGCTGTAGCGAAGCGACAGGCCTGAGAGCACTACGCTACAGAGAGTGTGATTGCCTTCCTGCCCCATGGGACAAGTAAATTATTAACTGACACTTACACAACTGAAAAACTGTCGAGAATAAACCCATTAAAACTGTTAGCCCGCTGAATGCTCCTCAGTTCTGGTTTGTTAAATCTTTGTCAAAGTCATCACTGGACTGTGCTTTTAAAATTTTTATAGGAATTTTATAGGGAGCTTTTCAGCATTGTCATTGTTCAGAATAAATGAATAAAGAAAATAACAGAATAATGTGCCCTAAAGAGACCACCATTATTACAGCAATAAAAGTTAACCAATATTCATTTTAACAGCTTATTTTTAAACAAATCACAGACAACTGACCAACTAACCAGCTCTCGTGTTTCAGCACTCCAGACTTTCCCATATAGACTCTGTAATTTCTTGGCAGCTTTCTATTTACACCCCTTCCCCCACTTTTGATTTACTGGTGGCTCCATTGAACACATACAGCAGTAGTTTTTTCAATTAACCAGACTGCTTGAAAGGGTGATGAACCATTGTGTCATCATTGCAGATGATGTACTTATCTCCTGGGATGTCCACCAATATGTGTTTTCTTATGATCTTGATTTTCTGACTCAGTATACAGATTTCCCTCTAAGGGGTAAAACGCAATAAAAAAGTATTTTGCCATAACACGTGTATGAGGTGACGGGTCATCATGGACAGGTAGAATCATTGAGTAGTCTGCAAGGTGTTTCAGATGTTATGAGATATGTGACCATTTCTTACTGGATTGGAAATATGCAGCAAAGTGTTTTCTCTGAAATCACCCAATCAGAGACATCACTTTTGTGACAATTTCTTGAGAAATATCAGTAATTTGTGCAGTCTTGGATACGGAAGCACATGCCAAGCAAATCGTCTTCATGAAAATTAGTCACACCTTCACCCCATCGTGACTGAAACTAACAACATTTGGTTATGGCTATTGCCTTCATCAGTGTAAAGTTTTTAAAAACATGGAGTGAAGTTATTTATGTTATTGAGGCTGTTTCCAAAATAAATGAATCACTAATGTGACCCAATTTACACAAAAGTGTGTTCTACATATCACTATGTGTGTCCATCCCCTGTTGTAAGGATTCATAGAAATAGTCAAGGTTTAATATCCCAAGCTTCAGGATATTATTAACGAAAGTTACTGCAATAATGAATAACAACACAGCAGAACAAAATGATAATAGTAACCAGATACAATAACAGGATTTACTGGAGATTAAGCATTTTAACTGCTATTAAAATATTCATCTCCTGGGGCATTGGGTTCACACAGTCTAGGTGAAGGTGTTGATTTTAAGAGTCGTTAATAATAATAATAATAATAATAATAATAATAATAATAATAATAATAATAATAATAATAATAATAATAATAGATGTTTAAAATAAAAAATGTGCCCATTTGTTTTTCGTTATTCAAAAAAGAACAATGAACTTTGATCTAACTTCAGCCTCCCCTTCAAATTCTATTTTTATAGTTTTTTTTTTTGTTTTTTTTTTACTGTTCTCTTATCTTTTTGTGTCTGCAGTCATTCTCAAAGCATAACAAATACAAATAAACAAACACAGGATTTTAGCAATTGCATATAAGAACCACTCCAAAGGATCACACAAAAGGAAAGTACAAAACAAAGAAAACTGAAAATGAACATTTCAGCTATTTTTTGTTGCTGATTGTATGGTTAATTTTCTTAATGATGCAATAAAGAGTTTACAGATAACAGTATACATTAGTTGTATAGTGATGAAAGGCATGTAGACCATTGTATTCACTATGTACTGCAACAGGATTAAGCTCATCCGCCTCCTTTTTATAAACTACATTTTATGAGAATACACCTGGGGAATAAAGGCAAGCATTACTCTCTTGTAAAGCATCCTGTACCACCCGAGAGAGGAAGCAGTTTGTTTCACAGAGTTTAGTGTCATATCCAACAAAATCCAAATTTGATTTACACCCCTCGTAGCGTGACAGTAAATAATAGCCATCTAAATCAAATACAAACCTTCAGTGGGTTTTTAGGGATGTCTTGAAACATTTTTCTTTAAAAATCAAGATTTATTTTCTGATTAAAATGTGTTATTTTTATTTTACTACATTAATATCTCCTCTGAACAAAAATAAGAATTCCTACATGGGCATAATTCTAGAATACCATTCAGAACTATTCAAGTACAGGGTTGATTCTCAATTTGAATGCCATAAAATTAACTCTAATCTGTTGTGTTGTTGTTCTACAACACAATGTCTTCTGACAGAATGCATCACTGATAGAGATGTTGTTTAATGATCTAAGTGAGTTTGTCTCCGCCACTAAGTTCAATTCAATATACGCTGAAACCTTAGCAACTGCTTTATATCCAGAGGTCAAAGATTAAAAATAGATTATTCAAAGCTAAGGATTGTATAGCCACAAACTAGACAAGATGTTGTCTGTCTCCATAATGTATTATATAGAAAAATAACCTGGGTTTCAAGGGAAAAGTGCAATGTTGTCATATTAAGGAAAAAAATAAAACTCCCAAGTCTCAGAAGGTGTATTTGTGGACATTAATTTCTGTATTAAGGCTTTTAATCCGTTGGTGTCTGCAATACTGTATTAGACAGCACGGAGACTCATGGCTTCACACAAACCCCTGAGCAGGTAGCAGCATATTGTTATAAGAGTTCCCAAGGGCCTCAATTTGAAAGTGTCGCTAACATGATTAAATCATGACCAGAATCAGCTCTGTGTCACAAGAAACACGTGGCTATCTGAAACACTGATACAGCAGTGTCTCTTTCCAAAAGTAAAAAAACCAAAAAAACTTGAAGGTGTCCCTTATGGTTTAAAATATTTTTAGGAAGGTTGTAAACCTGTGTTGAAAATGTTAACTCTTACAGTTACCAGGATAAACACACAGATCTAAATTATAACATACAGACCTATATATTTTCAACTAATGGCTCACAAATGACCAACCTCTATATAATATATATTGGTAACTTTAATAGGCCACATGTGCAATTAATTTAAAATAGTAACAGAAAAGGAACACATATGGCCTAGTTTACGAAGCGTTTACCGTACGCAAAACCAGTGCCGAGAAAAAGTTTGTGAACCCCTTAGGATTTTCACATATTTCAAACCTAAAATGTTATTAGACCTTAATCTAACCTGATTAAACAAATGACACAAAACATGATACTTTTTCAACATTTATCCACAAATGATTCAACATTCAATATCCATGTGTGGAAAAGTATGTGAACCTTTAGATTCAGTAACTGGTGGCACCCCCTTGAGCAGCAATGACTAACGGCGTTTCCTGTAACTGTTGGTCTCTCACATCGGTTTTGAGGAATTTTGGCTCATTCCTCCTTACAGAACTGCTTCAACTCGGTGACATTTGAGGGCTTCCTTGCATGGACAGCTCGCTTCAGGTCCTGCCACAACATTTCGATGGGGTTTAGGTCCGGACTTTGACTAGGCCATTCTAAAACACCATTCTTTTGTAGATCTGCTTGTATGTTTAGGATCATTGTCTTGCTGCATGACCCACTTTCGGTTCAGCTTCAGCTCACGGATGGATGGCCTGACATTCTCCTCTAGAATCTTCTGATACAATGCAGAATTCATGGTTGTGTCAATGATGGCAAGCTGTCCAGGTCCTGAGGCAGCAAAGCAGCCCCAAACCATCACACTTCCGCCACTATGCTTGACGGTTGGGATGAGGTTCTTTTGTTCGAACGCAGTGTTTGGTTTTCAGCAAACATAACGTTTCTCATTGAGGCAAAAAAGTTCTACCTTTGACTCGCCTGTCCAGAGAACATTGTTCCAGAAGTCTTGTGGATCATCTATGTGCTCTTTGGCGAACTTCAGACGGGCAGCAATGTTCTTTTTAGAGAGCAGTGGTTTCCTCCTGGCTATCCTTCCATGAACACCATTCTTGTTCAGTCTTTTTCCGATAGTTGAGTCATGAACACTCACATTAGCCAAGGCAAGAGTGCCTTGCAGATCCTTGGATGTCACTCTGGGGTTCTTTGTGACTTCCTTGATGATTTTCCGGTTTGTTCTTGGAGAGATTTTGGTAGGACGACCGCTCCTGGGTAGAGTGACCATTTGTAGACTATCTGTCTGACAGTGGATTGGTGGAGCCCCAAATCCTTAGAAATGGTTTTGTAACCCTTTCCAGACTGATGAGGTCCTCAGAGATTTATTTTGATCGTGGCATGACGTGTTTCCACACATCTGTATGGTGAAGACCAAACTCACAAAGTTTCTGATCTTAATATAGGGTGGGGCCTCCCAAACTCACCCCTGAAGATCTACCTAATTATTTAAACACCTGATTCTAATTATCCCCTTAATTGAGCTGGTAAAACCAGGGGTTCACTTACTTTTTCACATACCCTGAATCTTAATTACTCATTGTTTAATGAGTAATTGTCTAATTCATACATCATTTTGTTTCAAAAGACTTGGATTTGGTTAATATAAACCCTATTGGATATTTAAGAAAAACTGGTTTTGATTCAAGAAGGTAAAACTATGGAATTTCCATAATTATCATTGTGGTTCACAAATGTTTTCTCGGCACTGTGTATATAATATATAATATATATATATATAGCCATTGCTTTATATGTATTGACTACTGTGATGGACTCGTTTCTAGTTCTGGAGGCTCGGTGGTTGGGCTGGGGCTGTTCATCACAAAGCCCTCATTAATGCTGATTTTCTTAATGCATGTTGATTCAACACTGGGATGTTCACTCACACGGGTAAGTTATGCAGGCTTAATTTGGCATTGTGTTGTTTAATCAAAGAGAATAGGACCTCTTGTGAATATGAAACCACATGCTCCCGGACTTAAGACGTAAGGAGCTGACCAATAGGTTACATTAAAGAAATCCAAACAGCTAACCCAGAGTTTTCCTTTTCTTTGATGTCTTTGAAAGAAAGGGCACAATGTCACCTGTGTGAAAACATAATGTACAGATTTCAATAATGATACACACTTAAAACAGTATAATCAAAAAGATTTTTTTAGCAGATGTTTTTTTTTTTTTTTTTTACAAGATCTGTTGGGGAGGAATAAATATAATGAAAATTATTGCAAATATATATTTTAAAATAATATTAATAATACAATCTAGGCAAGTTAAATAGCTAAAACTAATATAAAGGGATACAAAATAAATATCACAAATAAAATAAGAATCTCTGCATATACACATATATATATTTTTTTCTTTTCATAATTTATGTTTTATTTTGTTTAATTATACATACATAACCTAGTCAACAAAATCCTCTGTTTATATATAAATCAAACCTTACAGCAGACATTTTTTTAAAAAATTGTAAAGCCAATACTTCACCCCCTTTCTCTCATTCTTATAACATTAAAGTGTTACTGAATAGGCTGTAGGGTTTACAACAAAACAGCTTACTTAATGTTGCTACCTGGTGTGTTGTATGTGTTCCTGCAATATCTTTTTTTTTAAACATAATAACAATTGTTTTGATATTTTTATTCACATGTCCTTGGTCATAAGTTAGTTTTAGTCTCCTGACCGGATAAATGTGTGGCTTTATGAGTGGAATTCTGTCTTAGTTTATTGTTATTCGGTTTCTATCCCATCCTTACCTAGCTAAATAAACCTTATTAATGTTTTTTTCTTGCCGTTTGACCCAGATCAATAATAATTATTTTCATACAATATGTAGTATTGCTAGAAATGAGAGACAATGGCTACAAAGTGTGGGCCTGCTTCAGCATTTCATTGTTTTTCAAGTATTGCATTGTTGTGGGTTTTACAATCCTATTCTTTTAATAGATGCATTTACAGTAGCTTTGAATGGTTCCCTTTAATGCATATTCATGAACCTGTTAACGCCCCCCGTGTACATCCCAGAGTGAGCTGATCACTAAGCATTCTACAAATCCTGATGAACGATCCAATCAAAATGCTGAACTTGGTGAGAAGGGTCTGGAACCAATGACATGTGTCTGATTGGGTGCAAATGGAGGATGATGAAGGCATGTGAATAAAAACTATCAAAATAATTATGCTGATAAAGATATTGAAGCAATACAGTTCATTCAACACAGCACTGAGCAACCAAACAGACTATTCAGTAGCACTTTTAACAGTTTTCTTTTCTTTTTTTTTTTTTATAGAAGCAAAAGCTTTATGGCAAATCAGATCCAATATTTCATTTCTGCAGTACAATACTGGGCTATATTGGCTACAATATTTCTACAACACACTTTGAAACAGATTAATTTTTCAATTCAACTGAAAACTGTGGATTTGTCAAATTAGCCAGCCAAAGAATCCAGTAGACAAGTGGTCCTTTTTCTATCTGTTAATAATAAATGTATTTGGTCGCGGTGGACAATCAATATCAGTCTGAATTAGAAATGTTTCAATGGGATAAACAACTGAAAGTGTTAAATATATATATATATATATATATATATATATATATATATATATATATATATATATATATATATATATATATATATAATCCACAATACATTTAAGCTCTCTCTCTCTCTCTCTCTCTCTCTCTCTCTCTCTCTCTCTCTCTCTCTCTCTCTATATATATATATATATATATATATATATATATATATATATATAGACAGAAATGTAACTGTTCTCATGGCTCACACTGCCTATAACTGTGTTTCTGAGGTTTCGTTCAATACATAACCAGCTTCTTCACAGAGGTCTTAGGATGCCCTCCATAACAATTCAATACATCAAACAGAATATAGGATATGAAATGCTGACAATGCAGTATTGTTTCCAGTATAACTTTATTTGTAATGTTTCACTGATTTTTCAAGAAACGTAGCTAGCCAGAACTTCTAAAAACTATGTGCATCACATCATGAAATATCAGTTATTATTATTATTATTTAGCAGACTCCTATCCAAAGCGACTTACATAGACTAGGGGGTGAACTATGCATCACAACTGCTCCTGCAGAGTCACTTACAATAGGACCTCGGTTTTACATCTCATCCGCAGTTATTCTGTGTTTTAAAAAGTCACCAAGACCTGAACAAAGTGAATCTAAACAAGTAGAAAAATAAATTAGGTAACGCCCATACAAAGTTTCCTGAAGAACCTGCCAGTTGATGTTGGTTACAGGAATGTAAAGAGAAATACAGTGCTGTGCAGGTATGTGTGGAACATGTCAATGGCTATCCTTGAACACATGGCCTTTCTACCTACCCCCTGGTAAGCCAATGAAAAACAAAGATGACCAAACTGAGAGCCGCTGTTTTGTTTTGACATTTCCTAGTTGCCAAACATATTCCACTGAAAAAGCCATTTATCTATTTAACAATGTTTTACAAGTGTCAGCGTCCCCCATATGTGTGGGTTGATTGACGATTTATTACTTGAATAAAGCTGTTTACTTGTAATGTTTCACAATGTCCAGAATGTGATGGTGAGGGCTGTCTATGAAAATTGGAAACGGCTAATAATATGTTTCCATTCAGCAGAATTTATTTTTTACTCCCGTAGAGGATTCTCAAAGATAATTATTTGTAGTTAAAGGTATTGCATGTAACAAAGGTATACTTTTTATCAAAAGAGATGTTTCTACTGGTGTAATGTAGTTTGTTTACACCTTACTGAAAATTGCATTTAAAAAAGGTGCCAACTTCAGTTTTTGGCACTTCACTACCCCTTTGGCAGCCAAGTTATTTAAAGATGATTTACAAGCACAATCAGGCCAAACACAAAAAATATTCCTAAGGCTTTAATTTCCAAACGCACATCAAGACAGAAAATCAAAGGAAACGTCGAAAGGCATTTTGTCTTGTGGCACCAAAGATGCTCAGTATCGAGAGAGGTTTTTAAATGTTTCATAATAAATATTTATTTTTGTAGGGACAGGTTATAGATTCCAGTAAAAAGCCAAGCCTCTGGCCTTTACTGCTTGAAACAAGGCAGAGCCTGGCACTGGCCCCACCTGGTCTCTCCGGCTCGCTGAAGGAGAAGGCAGCTCCTCACGTCTCTGTAAGTTATTATTATTTTATAATTATTTATTTCTTAGCAGACGCCCTTATCCAGGGCGACTTACAATCGTAAGCAAATACATGGCTGGGCTGAGCTGCTGAGAAGGCCGGTGCTGATGTTTGACTCTACCCAGATCCGACAAACATTATTAACGAGCTGCTTTAGCCCTCAGTCACAGAAAGGGGAAGTGCTAAAGCTCTAACATTTTTCATTTTAGCTTTTATTATTTTGTAAAATTATGATTTTTGTGTAAATATGATGGTTTTATGTCTTGTGTCTCTTTAACATTGCTGTTTACTTGGCAGTGTGAATTATGCATTTTATTTACAGCTGCTCAACATATTAAATAGAGCCAAACAAAGTTACAGTCTCAGCATTTTCAAGAATAAGTCCTTCCCATATGGCAGTTTTGAGTGCGCTGCTGCAGCCAAAAAAAAAAAAAAAAAAAATTACCTGTCGAAAGCTGTGTCCACAAGGATCTTTTTTAAAATTCAGTCCAGTTTCAAATCTAGATGTATACATTTTGGGGTCTATTCAATTGATTTAAAACAAATAATTAAAACTGGTGTAATGAAAATCAAACATCTGCACGTGAGTCTCAGTAGTGTGTTTCTGTCTGTAAAATAAGTAAAACACCAGACAGACATTTAGATCTGCCACAGTTTAAATCAACTGAATAGATCACTTTGTGTCTTATCATGGGGTTTCACTTTTTTAGTATAACTATAGTATTTTTCTAACAGTATCAGACTTCATTAAAGATCAGATATAAATAAGGTTGCCATGAATATCATTTACTACTGTATTAACGATATTGTATTGCTATGATAATACTTACAATGTTAATTTTAAAATACCATAGAATACAAACCATTTGATAATCGTGATATGGGAAATGACCTAGTCACATTCATTGCGTTTACATGGCCAGTAATATTCCACTAGTATTCAGATTACTGAATAATCCGAATATATATTCCGCCATGTAAACAGCATATTCGGAATATGAAGAGGAATATTCCACCTCTGCATATTCGGAATATTGGAGGTGTCATATTCCACTAGTATGCAGAATACTAGTGGAATATAAAGCCATGTAAACAGCATATTCTGACTACGAAGTGTAACCCACAACAGACACGGGTAATAACAAATACTCACAGCAGTAAACATGATGGCACGTGTGAGAAAACGCAGTTGATGAGGAGAGTCCTAAAACAGCTTGATGGCAAGAAACAGAGATGAGCAGAAGTGTTTAAAAGGATGGCAGAATAAATCATGAAGGGGGATTTGAGAGAACTGTGGATCAAGTTTGTCATCGATGCAAAGTTTTTAAATTACAGTACTATAAAGCAAAAAAACAAACAAAAAAAAAAAACAGAAGTGTTATGACTTATGAATGAGTAGGTTAATCACCCTTTGGCTTCACCCGTGAGATCGTGCACCCCTTCAGCACCGCAGTGTGCCTTTAACATGCGCACATCATGCGATGTAAGGGGTGGCGATGGAAAAAACCTGGAGTTTAACATTTTAAAGCTATTCAAATGTTTTTAAAAATATTGCAAATTTTCCTCTTTGCAAGCTTTTCCCTCACCTTTACCTTTGCTGTAGGTGTATTTATTCACACAACTTTTTATTCATATTACAAAACTGATGATAAATGTTTAAAAAAATAGATGTTGTATTCAATGTTTTAAGTGTAGCTGTGTATATAACTAGTAAGTAGAAAAAATGGCCCAAAAAAAAATGCACTTTCACAGTGGCATGGTGTGGACATCGGATTTGAAGAAGAAAGTTACCCTGACAAGAACTGAAGGAAAATAACTCCATCAGTATGTCATCACATTGTAATATATTAGCCCTCACATGCATAGTATCTATTTATTTATTTATTTATTTTACAAATTTTCTGAAGTGCCGCTCACCAGTAGGTATCAGAGTGCTGTACAGATACAGTATAAAATGCTCTTACAATTTGAGTACAAAAGAATATATAGAAAACAAATATCAATACATGCTAGATCTGCAAATATGCATCTAAATTTAAAAACAGCATACATTTATTTATTTATGTATATAAAATTTATACACAGTTCTCGATAACAGAAATTCAATCAAATGCTCTTTCAACTATGCATGTGATATGTGATGACATATATATATATATATATATATATATATATATATATATATATATATATATATATACACACACATACACACACACACACACACAGTTGAAACAGGTTTTCATTCGCCACTTTGTGGTTTTATTTTTACACAACCAAAGGAAAGGATTTTAGGCAGCAAGATTAAAAATAAGGGAAGTTCAAGTTTAAAAATAAGGGGGAGGGGTTAGGTTTTTGTTTTTACAATAGATCAACCTGAGGTGGAGAGTGACTGTGCCCGAGGCAGCACTTCCACTGACACAGTTTACACAGGATACAGGAACAGGATCTGCACCAAAATTAAAAAGATGGTGATCCCTGGTTTGGGATTATTTTGGTTTAAAAAAAACAAATAAATAAAAAGGAGATGGTACTTCTATTAATGGCCTGTGAAAAACGACTGTCAATCATCCACTTGCACAATAGGAAATATTATAAAGTAGGTTAATAATCTTCTAACTACATACATAAGATAGTTTAAAACGCTTTAAAACAAAGTGAGTTCTACCTGTGAACTTTAAGTTATAGTAAAATATTTCAACCCAGTTGAGCCTTACCAAAATACACAAGCTTTATATTCAAATTAAAATATGTTTTTTTTTATTGTCATTTGTAATGCTAAAAATGATGTAAACTAATTTAAATATCATATCCTAGATTTCAAAATTTAAATAATCGTAGAATAAAAATGGTTCAAGAATCGGAAAATTTAATTTTGATATCGTGGCAATACCCTAGATATATAGCCCAAAGAAGTTCTGATTGGTATGTATTATGTCAAGCACTACTGGCTTAATAATTAGTCGACATGCATTAAAAAGCCTAATCAGAGTGTTTTAATATTGGCATATTACAAAAGCTAAGGCTTGAAAGTTTGAATGTCATCTTGTATTCATAATCGTGAACCGACATGGGTTATTCAAGTGAAATTTGTCGAGCAGCTTATTATGTTATATTAGTATGATTTATTATTATTATTATTATTATTATTATTATTATTTGGCTGACGCCAAGGCTTATATGTATTGTAAACCCCCCTTATATGTAAGCAACACTGTCATTGCTTTTCCACCCTCATTAGTCCTGAACCTTTGTGATCAAAAATGCTCTTTAAGTAGACTAATTGATTGGAAAGGATGAGGCAAGGTCTGGATTGTAAGACAAACCTTCTAATTCATGCTCTGAAGGGTGAACTGGAAAATGTGTGGTCAAGCATCATAGCCAATATTTTTTAACAGTAGCTCAGACTTTTGAAAAAGCATCTCCATAGTAAAACGTTCAAGTCAAATGAGGAAGTGGATGCCCTGGCTTGTCTGTGGGGTGCAGTGTTCTGATGCACCCAAATTGATAGGAAATACACTGTGTAATAACTACAGTATTACGTCTGCAGTGTTTACAGTACACCCTCTAGAACAGTGAGTGACTCTGAGACTAAGCGCCGGACCAAATCAAACCCGATCGCACTTGTGAAAGAGTGTTTATGCGATAATATCGTAAATTTCCATATCGCATTTTCTTTATCATGAATCCAAAACTATATGTTACAAATGTAATCCCGGTTCCCTGAAAGAGAAGATGACCGCCAAATTGAATACTTTTGGCATATGCCTGCTTGTCAGGTATTCGCTGAGCATTTTATATCAAAGGTGCTGATAGGCCCCTCCGTGGTGTGATGTCATCGGTCCCACCTCACCGAGGTAATAGTCACAGAGCAGAGATCTCAGTCTCTGCTGCATTGAACCCGCAAATGCGAGTGATGCGACCTCACAAAGTTGACGGTCATCTTCTCTTTCAATTCGAAGATGACCGCCAAATTGAATACCTTTGGGAAAGTATACCAGAGCCGTCGTGAGGGAGAATGAGCGGACAGCATCTGAGGGACATCTTGCTGCCGCCATCTAGTGTTGGTGGTGTGAGCGTGCAATCTCAAGGACCCTAGTGCCTATTAAAGGCATAGAGGGATCCACGACATTAAATCGGTAGAACCTGGTAAACGTATGCGGGGTAGTCCAGCTAGCTGCAGTACATATATCGGTCAACGAGGCACCTCTGAAGAGGGGGCTAAGGCGAGGCCGAATGGAAGCACGGAGAACTCGAAGATGCTCCCCTGAAAGGCGAAGCGGAGATATTTCCTGGCGCTGGATGGATAGGAATTTGAAACTATGAGTCCTTCAGGTCCACTGTAAACCAGTCGCCTGGCCGGACAGACTGGAGGATGTGGCGATGTGTGACCATCTGGAACCTCCTCTCCTGAAACCAAGAAATACCTTGAGTAGAACCCCTCTTTTTGAGAGGTGTGTTCTACAAGATGGATGGCTTGTTTTTGAAGTAGTGTTTCTACTTATTGTTTGAGTGCCAAGACCTGGAGAGGGTCGTACTGCCTCTGCTCCCTCCATGGAGGCAAGTGCGGCTGCGCTCTTGGACATGTTGGGCGCTGAGGCCGGGTGTTGCCATGAGGATTTGATCTCCTCCAAGAAGTCCGAAAACAGACCTGCTCTGCACAGAACTTGCCTTTCAGGGTACCTGGAGGAAGTTGGCGGCCCTTTCCATCAGTGCCCTAAACGAGTTAGAGGGCGCTGGAATCTCAGGCTTCGAGGCGAGCTTGGAGCTGGGGGCAGTTACCTGAGTCAGGTCTGGGTCCTTAGTCTCCATTCACAAGAAGGACTCCTCATCCCAGGAAGTCGTTAGGGAGAGCGCATCCTGTTCCTCATTGCTCATCACCATGTCCTGTTGCTCAACCTCTGTAGCAACCACTGGCGAAGCTGGGGTATGCTCTGGGGTAGGCGCTGGTGGAGCTGGGGCAGGCGCAGGGGGAACCTGCTGCCTGCTTAAGTGCTCAAGTATCGGGGCCAATTGGCCCTTTAACTCGGCAATATCCCTTGCCTGGTCCGCATTTCTAGCTCTCTTTCTGCGGTGGCGCTATGAAGCCTGCACAGAAGGAATACTTTGCGCAGGACTTGGAGGGTACGGAGGGGGGGCCTGGGATCCCGAGACCGATGACGGCTCTCCTAGGCTGGCTGCAGGGTTCTCGTCTGAGAAAAGCGCCAGTCTTTTTTGTAGGGTGCTCTCCTTCGACCTGGCACTAAAGGAGCAGGACGAGCAGAGGCCTGCTCAATGCCCAGGCACACAGTGTGTTTGTCCTGTGGAGGCAATTTCCGCCTGCAGGATGCGCATGGGTGGAAATTGTGTAGCTCTGGAACATCGACGGAGCACCGAGGTGTCGAGGCTGTATAACACAGAGATACCGAAAAAAAACCCTGGGGATTGAGTGTGCTGGTGAAACACCGCCGGCGTCGAAGCCCCGAAGCCTCTAGGCACCGAGGGTGTCAAAGCACCGAGGTACTGAGGCTATGGAGCGCAGAGGTCCTAGGCAACCGAGGGCGCAATGCGCGGAGTCCTTGAGGCACCAAGGGTGGCGAAGCGCTGAGGTACCGAGGCTCTGGGGCAGCGTGCCACCAAAGGCTTGAAAAACCTTGAGGCATTGAGATGCCGTGGCGTGTAGCCCTTGAGAAACCGAGGATGCCGAAGCACCGAGGCACCGAGGTTGTGGAGCAGCGGGGCACTCAGGCCACCAAGGGCACCGAAGCACGGGGCTCGAAAGGCTTCGAGGCGTCAAAGCGCCGGTGCGTGTAGCTCTCGAGGTACCAAGGATGCCGAAGCACCGAGGTACCGAGTCTCTGGGGCAGCGTGGCACCAAGGGCGCTGCTGCACAAGGCTTGAAAGGCTTCGAGGCGTCGAAACGCCGAGGCGTATAGCTCTCGAGGCGCCGAGGATCCCGAAGCACCGAGGCTATCGAGGCTCTGAGGCACCGGGGGTGCTGAAGCACCGAGCACCAATTATAGAGGGCAAAGCACCAAGGTAGTGGGATGCGTGTCTGTGTCTGGGCTGCTTGCAGTCACACAACCAGGAACAGCGCATAGCTTGCAATGGTGTGGAGCATAGCCTGCAGACAGTTGCAGTGCAGTCACACAACCAGTGCAGCGCGAAGCTTACAATGGAATGGAGCACCCAAGATGGCGTCCGGACCGCGTGGAGCCCTCAACCGGTGCAGCACGTAGCTTGCAGCGGCGTAGTGCAGTCACGAACCTGGAGATAGGAGAGAGACAGAAGAAAAAAAAAACACACCTGTTCCCTGTTTTTTTTTTTTTTACACACTAACACACCTTCTTTATTTGCAGTATAAAGAGACACTCGACTGTAAGCTGGAGTGTTGTCTTTTTATTTTTTTTTTACTGTAACAGAAAAAACAATAGTAATCGGTGGCCTGTAGGGGTGCTAGGCCGCACACACCGAGTAGGGCATACTGAGGTCACCCAGAGCCCTCGAGTCAACAGCGGCTGCACAGCAAGGCTGGACTCGCTGGAGGGTCGTGTCTCCCGTCTCTCCTTTTTTTTTTTTTTTACAGCTGCAAAAAGCAGAGGAAAAAACAGAAGGAACGTGCAGCAAGCTGCAGAGGTTAGAAAGCAGGCTACAATCGCCGAGTGATGCAGGCTGATGAAGAAAGGTTTTTTTTTTTTTTTTTTTTTTAAACGAAATGCAGTTACGTATGTGTTAGTTCAGCCTTCAGTTGCCGAGTTTCTAATTCCTGGAAAGTGGCAAGACTACTTCCAGCAATTAATTGCAAGGGAACTCAGAAAAACTCGAAGGAGCTCTAAAGAGTCAATCACAAATGGAAAAAAGGGGCAAGAGTAATACTCACCACTTTACCTACCTGTCTGTGAAAGGCTAAAGAGGCTGAGATCTCCGCTCAGTGACTATTCATTACCTCGGCGAGGCGGGACCGAGGACGTCACTCCGCAGAGGAGCCTATCGGCAGCTTAGATATAAAATGCTCAGCAAATACCTGACAAGCAGGTATATCCCAAAAGTATTCAATTTGGCGGTCATCTTCAAATTGAAAGGGAACTAGCCATTTCACAATCCGCGAAATGGGCAGAGAGGGGTTACGCAGGAGTAGGAGGGACTGCCAAAAGCAACATGAAAACAGCTGTTGACCAATCCCCAGCCGGTATTTGTGACATTTTGAAGGGGCGGAAACAAGGCAGTAACAGGGCAGAAAAAAAAAAAAAAGTCTGTGTTGTACTACTGTTTCGTTTGAATATCAGTGAATGAATGCTATTACATACAACTACTAGTAATAATAATAAAAATATGTTTATTAATAATAAAAATAACAATTATATGCTTTTATTTTTATTGTGTAAAATATTGTGAATATGTCCATGGACTTAAAAAAGTGTACCGTCCGTAGTTGTAGCTTACTACAAAGATAAGAAATAAAAGAAAATATATCTAAAAAGCTTTACCATCAGTGAAAGAGACACTGCCTTAAGCAAACCTCTCCGTGAGTAGAAAATAGTTTGTTGTTTGTGCATATTAAAGAGATAATACGTATTCCTTTATTAAACATTTAACTCGAACTGTGGCAAAAAAAAAGTAGGCTGAGATGAAAACGGTCTTGTGCGTGTTTCGTTTAAGGGTGCAGCAAACAACATATATTATGATAACTGGAATAATACATATACTAATATTTGATACTGTAAATTATTCATTTTAAATTATTCAGTGTTATGTGCATGTGTTCGATATATGAGGTCAGTGGAGCTTCTTGAGGTATGTACTTTTTTTTTTTTCCAAATATCAGGATGTTTAGTGTTATTTTTTTTTACTATTTGCTTAATACGTGACAGCTTTAGACAAGTTTGAAGTTGATATAAAATCCGTACCTGCGAAAGTCTTGCGATGTGATTTACAGCTGGATTTGAGTGGACTTGGTCGGGCAGTAGCAAACCACCCCAAACCCTCCCAACCACTAACCCACTTACCCACTAACCCACTTGTAGTCAACAAGCGCCGATAGCTGCTTTTTTGAAAGGCGAAAAGGGCTTGTTTTGGTTCTGCGAGACTTGGCTTGGAATTTTTCTTGTGTTTTATTACCGCGAATGCTTTCGCTAAGTGCTAACTTTGATTTAGTCCTGCCTAAGTGCATATTTTTGCAGGTAAACGGTAAAATTGTACAGTCATTGTAAATAGTACATATGGGAATACATACATAAATGTGAATTGTAATGTTTATCAAACAAAAACACTAAACTAGGGGACGTCTCTTGAGGGCTTATCTTGTAACTGATTCATGCAGGTGTGAAGTAGACTTAAGGTTTTCAATACTGAATAGGCAAACAGGGTCTCAACTCTCTGATGATGCACTATGATATCTCAAACACTATTCCAAGTAGTTGCTGCCTTTAGTTTTAGAATCACTCATCAGGAACAAATTATCTGCTGTAAGCTGCTAAAACTATTATTTTTATTTATGTAAGTGTCATACAACAAACAATATTGCCTTTGTGCGAGAAATAACTTTTTTTCTTGTAAAAAATGAATGTGGTGCCCATTCATTTATTTTGATTTTTTTAAATTGGAGACCTCCTGTTTGTGCCATGCTTTACCTTTCTATACCATCCAGGTAATTTTCTTTCAGATGAACTGGTACAGCAGTGTAGTTTATATTGTTACAATAACTGTATTGTGTACCCTACTGTAAAATAGGCCCCTACAGGTTTTACAATTGGATGCGAATAAGGCACAGAAACATACCTTCAGCTGATCACCAGAACTTAGCTTACAAAAAGACACTCACCATTACAAACAGTTTTAATAAACACATTCATATAAATTATCTTTAACTAAAAGAAGAGACAGGATTAAAAAAAATCAAAAAATGAATAAAAAAATGTTACTAACTTGTGTGTAATTGAATATAAACAGGACCACAAATCAGTACAAACTTGGGTCTTAATGTGACTGATAAAATTAATGAGAGAAGCCAAATCATAAAGCACACACAGCGCTTTTATTACTAATGCTGAAGAGAATGAGGTTTATAGCTGTGTTATTGTTTGTGCTTAATAAAACAAGAGCAGAGTAGAACAGAATCCAATACGGCTGTAAGGAACGGCTTCATCAAAAATGCAATCAGGCCTCCCTTGTTTGCGCTGGCAAAACTTTTGAATTAAAGCTAGAACAAAGCAATTTAAACAAACCAAGGAAACTGAACTGCTTACAGCAGTTTCCTCACAGTTTTTCAAGTTTTGTTTCAGATGAAAATAAGGCACCAGAAGTGTACTTGGACTTTGGCACCCCTTTTATCTCCCAGTACTCACCCACAGGCCAATGTTTACATGGTTCTAGCTTGAAAACAGACTGGTATCTTCTCCAGTTTTTCATAAAAATGTGTTGCTCACACAATGAGGGAACTGTCAGTGTGCTGCAGGAGGTCCCAACACAAGGTTCCATAGTAAAGTGTCTTGCACCACAAGAAACCATTAAAGAGGGGTTTATTTGGGAGAATAGTTTAAGTAATAGTTTTTTTTAAAATTTAAAAAAAAAATAATAATAATAACATGGCTATTGAACAATGAAAGGACTCCTCAAAGAATGTACAAACATATACAGTATACTTGACAAACCTTAAATAAAAATACTTAAACACTGACATTGTATTCATTTTTGAGAATCTATATACCTATGAGGTAATACTAAACTGTAAACGTATATTTCTTTGACATTTAAAAATGTTTCGACTAGAAGTTTTTCTCAATGTCCCAATAACTTCTATTAGAAACATGTATCAAAGAATTTTATAAGTTTCTTTTTTTTTTAAACATATTTTATCAGTTTTTTTTTTTAATTCAGTGTTTAGAAGATTGTTGTACAGAGCCTTTACTTTACTATGGCAATATCGCTAGGTATTGCAATCTCCACCTAGGTTGTCTCATGAGAAGTTAGAATGAGGTATCATATGCTTAGTTTAAATACAAAGTATACATTCTGAACAAAGACACATTTTTATAAAGATTTAAAAATGCTAGCAAAACATCCTTACTTATGCAACATACAGTATACTATAATAACTTTTGAAAAATGACCTTTATATTACCACATACCACAACAGTCCACACCGCAATGAACAATTTCTTCTTTAAAATCAATGCATTTCAATTACTGGGTCACAAAATGCAATGTGCAACAAAAATAGGAACTAAGACACCATTACACTCCGTACTGTGCTAAATTCTCTCTTATACCAGAGACAAATCAATGTTATGAAAAACAAATGCATGTTTCCTTATCTAGATTGTGATGAATAACGCCAACTTTACAAGCAACTGACCTAAAAGGAACCGTGTACACTAAAAATGCCTACAGCAATTCCTTCATAGTTGATAAATTGTGTGACTGATACAGCTAATCAATATGGAATGGCCTGTACCACTTTATATATATATATATATATATATATATATACACACAGAAGAATCATAGTGTGATCCTTCACGTGTACAGGGTTCTCCCTAGGAATTCTGTACAGCCGAGCGGCAGAACATTATAGCCGGGAGCACTTTTAACAAAACAATAAACTTGCCTTACCTCAAATATATAAAACGACAAAGAATTTGAATAATGTGTGGTCTTTCGATGACGATATCTGGTTGCTCTTTTTTATGGTCCACATTTTCTTTTTTGTGACTTTTTTTTATGGTAAATTACCGTGCTTATTTAGGCACTCTAAGATTTGACTGGGGAAAGATAACGTAGGTATACTGGAGTTCCTTTTTAGATTAATTATTGAGCTTATTGCTTCATTTAAATGGTTTTCTTTATGTTAAGTTTTCAGGGCATTTTGTTAATGCACGTCTATTTTTGTTTTTTTGCTGTTCTACATTTTTGGAATGCAACTGTTCATTTTAACCATTTTTTTACACAACAGTACTCACACACGTTTGGTCACTAAACTTGCATGAAACCTGAATGTAATAATCCAGCACCTCTGCACTTAAGCATTTGTATATCAGCTGACAAGTGTTCAGCTGATATCCCATCACGCCTTTCTTAAAGGCATACAGCCTCTCTATACATGAACCCCCAATATCTCTCACAAGCACCTGGGTACATATTTTTACGATATAACAACAAAAGTAATAGGCTGCTTTTTTTGGTGAATATGTATAGCTATTATGTACTATATATAAATTTACAGTACAATAATACGAAAAAAAAATGGACTGAATGATAAAACCCCCAAAATAACCTAAATATTTTTAATAAAGTAGCCGACGCAAATATAGAATTAGGCGGTGGATTGCGCCGATCACCGGGTTACTTTGAAAACCCTGCATTCATTGTCACTATTTTTGCTTTGAAAATAATCGGTTATTTTTTTAGCAGTCATTTTAACGTTTTAGCCTCTAACTGGTTAAATATTTTGTCAAGACGTAACAGAGCTGTCATGTGGTTCCAAGCTTTTTTTTTTCACCTAGCAACGCGCAAGTGATCTAGTCTGCTAGAAGCACAATCAATCCTTATTGTTAAAGGCACAGTAGCATCTGCAAGACGGGCGGATCGGGTTTTTTCAGCCGGGCGGCAACAGCCACTTCGCCGGGCGGCCCGCCCAACTGAAAAGGCCTGAGGAGAACCCTGGTGTATTTCTTGACTTCCTTGTATAAACTTTGACTGAAAAGCACAGGGGAAGCAAACACTCCCTCCATATGGATGCTCCTATGACTGATTTCACATGCTACAATGTTTAAAGCTGGTAGAACCCAGAGGGAAAAAAAAAAAAAATCCTATTTGAGACTTTAGGGGGTGCGTTTGGTTTTCTTTGGTTTGAGCAGCACGTACAGAAGAGTGGCTTCAGTCTAATTTTCCAAAGTATTTTTGTGGCTTGTTTGCTTGTATTTGAAATGTGTGATATGAATTAAAATATTTCTCAGTATTTGTTCCTAATAAAAGTTAACCTTGCCCTCTTCCCTCTCATAAGAAAGTAATTTAGTTTAGAAAACTTACATTTTTGGCCTGCACCTCTTGGTGGGTGTTTGCAACTTTTCAGAGGCAGTAATTGCTTCCATACAAGATGAAAGTTTTACATTATTTCTTTTAAAATGTGAAAGTGTTTACAGGCCGTTTACATGTTTTACTTTAGATTTTTTTTGTTCTAATGAAATTGTTATGAAAAAATAAATAAATCAACATCTGCGATTTAACTTTAGATTGTAGGGTTTGAGGGATTTCTAACCTGACCATGCTTGAACGCCAAATAGCCCTGGGGGCCCCCAGTGTATCCCCTTGTAGAGCCTCATGACTTGTGACTTTATATATAAGCAGATGAGATTGGAATGTACTGCAAGAAACACAGCTCAGACCTTGCATTTGAAACAGGATTCATTTATTCATACTTTTGTATATGCTATTTTTTCAACACCAGTCAATACATTAATAAAATATTTTTTCCCACCTACCTACAGCAAAAAACATTTGAGAAACAGATTTTCTTAGAACAACAATTGATAAAATGAGTACTGTCCTGGCTGTGCCAGAGCAAAATAAGAGGATGGAGTTACATGTTCTGGCCTTTTAGATAGATATAAACACACAGTAAGCCCCCAGGCCGCCCAGTTTAAAGATGGCAAATCTTTTTTTTTTTTTTCCCTTTGGACTCCCAAATAATGCAACACTGACAGCTTGAATAGATTCACAAGATATATAATACAACAAATACAAATACAACATTTCCAAAATACAGAACCTTTTAAAGCTAAGTTGTTGTACTCATAGAGCACACAGACATTGATAGACTGAGCTGGTTTCTCTTTTTTGTTGCTTCAAGTCTTATTGCATTGTTGATTACATTAAATGTTTTTTTTTTTTTTTTTTTTTTAAACAATCGCATGCAAATTTGCGCAAATTTAATAAAAATGCCCGTGCCGTGGTGGTTTTTAATCTCTAGTACTGTAGCCATTATTAGCATTATTCCAGAATGGGGAATCTATTAATTAAGATAGAGACCACACAGGGAAACCTGACAAACACCATCTGTCATTCTAAAGCCCACTCTTAATAAAACAGTAATTGCAGGTTTTATTATAAAATGGGCTCTCCAAAACCAAGTGGTATGATTGGTTTATAGTTTGAATTTACAGGGCTCAGATTTCAGGCCTTAGCCCTACTAAGCTTAAGAAAATCTAGCAAAACACAATATAAACACTTAGTGGCCCCTTGATACAAGCACTGAGTGTCCGGAATATCATCACAAAGCTTGTTAGCAGGACCATTTATTTTTAAAACATGCTTCTTAATCTGTACCCTGCTTTTTAATAAGCATATATTATTTTACAGTGTTATCTTCTAATGAGGACAAATCTCAGCCTTTCAGCTCATACTAGTAATAGTTTATTTTTCAAATCGAATTATTACAGATTTGAGACAATGCTTCTGAGGAAGATTGACCTACAAACACCACAAAATGATTATGTTAACGGCTCTTAAAACATCAGTAGTTAACAGAAAACTTGTTTTGAATTCTGGGTTATACATTCCTGTATACAAATATTTATTTACTCGTGTTTTTGTATTGATTTTTTTTTTTTTTTTTTTTTTTTTTAAGAAACACACATGACACCAGGGAAATATTGGCTTCAACAGAGGAGTCTTGAGCCACAATATTAAAAAAAGAAAGAAAAGTAGAACAAGTTTCATTACAGAGCAATAAGACCTGGGGTGTAAAGAGACTCTTTAGAGTGTCTATGGTGTCTGCAGCCAGTCCACATATCTCTCCTCCATTAGACATGCTGCATTGACCAATTCTGGTCTGATTGCTGTCTCTTCAGTACCAGGGGACTTCTTGTCCAGTCAGCCCAATGGACACACACACACACGCACCAGCACCAGGAGTCACACAGGATGACTGTGAAGGTTGTCAGGCAGGCCTCCTGACTTTTCCACATCAATGCAAGGATTTAGGTTGCACTTTGCTGGTGCTTCCTGTCTGCCTGCCTAACTGTCACTCTGACAAAATACCCTTTTTTTCCACATGGTCTGCAGTCCCTGGACTTTGTTTTTTTTAGTTGTTATTGTTTTCCATTTCCTTCACACAGTGACACTCAAACTCCCCCGGCACATATAGACTTTTCATAACTGCTAACAAGACAAAGGGTCACAATCTCAAAAATGTCCCTTTACATACTGTATGTCTGTATGTCTGTATGTGTTGTTAGTCAAATTTTTCTATGCAATTTTAATGAAGCTGTGGCAACAAGAGAAGCTAAAGTCAGTGTCTCTGTTCCCTCCCTCTTAGGGGAGTACATAAAAGCCTGTCAATGCAGGCTCACGGCTGACTCTTCATTGAAGTGTGACCCCCTGCTTGAGGAATGGGCCCTTTTCTCCTACTCTAGTACCTCTTGCTTCAGAGGCCACTGCTGCCTCAGTGTCAAGACTACTAAAAATCCACCCTGTACTAAAAACCCTGCTCTATTCCTATGTGAACCGGCTCTTACAAGGGACTTTTCAACTGTTCTCACATCAAAGGCATTTGAAGCGCAGATTCCTACTATGGCAGCTTTTGCAAAGCTCATGACTTAGGGGTGCATTAGAAAGAAAAAAAAAAGAAGCATGTGGAATGATGATGTGCACAGAAGGGTGTTGGGACCCCACCCACAGCGGTAAACCCTGCCACGATGCCCTCTTTAAGATAATGAGACATCCCAGGTAATGTCATGCATGTAGATGCTTGCCTGCTATGTCAATGCAATAGAAAAAAAAAAATGGGTCAAATAACCTTTTTTTTTTTGTATCTGTAAACAGAAAATGTTAGATGCTATAAGCTTGGGAAGCTGGTGTGCCATTTCAGATTTCAGCAGGGGGAGGCAGCTTTAAGCGGTAGTCCAGGAAGCACTTGTTTGTTTTTTTGGGGGGGGGTTTTTGCAGATAAAAACTTAAAAATCAGTTTATTACGGGAACATTTTCTGTGATTATTTCCTATATTTTTTATAAATCATACAATAACAAAATTACCAACACAGGACAAACAGGCAGCTTTTAAAGCTAAGCAATCTGCACCTGTGGCGTGCAGACCCATAAAGCCTTATTTTTAAGCTTATATATGTTCAGAACACACAGGAGATAATATAAGAACATAAGAACATAAGAAAGTTTACAAACGAGAGGAGGCCATTCAGCCCATCTTGCTCGTTTGGTTGTTAGTAGCTTATTGATCCCAGAATCTCATCAAGCAACTTCTTGAAGGATCCCAGGGTGTCAGCCTCAACAACATTACTGGGGAGTTGGTTCCAGACCCTCACAATTCTCTGTGGGAAAAAAAGTGCCTCCTATTTTCTGTTCTGAATGCCCCTTTATCTAATCTCCATTTGTGACCCCTGGTCCTTGTTTCTTTTTTCAGGTCAAAAAAGTCCCCTGGGTCGACATTGTCTAGACCTTTTACAATTTTGAATGTTTGAATCAGATCGCCGCGTAGTCTTCTTTGTTCAAGACTGAATAGATTCTATTGGTTTTAGCCCCCTTAGCAATATTGATTTCTATCTTGGCCTTTCTAACTTCCTTTTTGACTTGTGTTTGCAGTTCCAAGTACTCTTTCTGTGTACTTTGTTTTTGGTCCCTTTTAAACGCTCTGAAAAGTGCCTTTTTTCGCTGATTTTTTTTTAAAATTGATCTATTAAACCATTTTGGCCATTTTGTTTTAGATTTAGATTTGTCTACTTTTGGGATGTAATTGTTTTGCGCCTCTAGTACTACATTTTAAAAAAAAACAGCAATCTTTTTTCTGTGGATGTTTTCTCTATTTTACTCCAATCTACTTCTGTTAGTCTCTGTTTCATACCTTCATAGTTTGCTTTTCTAAAATTGTAAACCTTAGCTTTAGTCATTACTTTTGGGGTTTTAAAAAATACTTCAAATGAGACCATGTTGTGGTCTGAGTTTGCCAATGGCTCTCTGACCTCTGTTTTAGTTATTCTGTCATCGTTATTTGAAAAGACTAAATCAAGGCATGCCTCCCCTCTAGTCGGTGCCATGACAAATTGCGTTAGGAAGCAGTCATTTGTCATTTCCACCATTTCAATTTAGTTCGTCGTGCTCCCCACTGGGTTCTCCCATTTTTTACGGGGGAAGTTGAAATCCACCATTAGTATGGCTTCTCCTTTTCTACACGCATTTCGAATGTCATTGTATAACAGATTATTTTGCTCAGCGTCTGAATTTGGCGGTCTATAGCATGCTCCTATTATTATGCCCTTTGAATTTTTGCCCATTATTCTGACCCATATTGATTTGGTGTTGTTTACTTTGTCCAGATTTAACACCTGGGCTTCAAGACTATTTCTTGTGTATAGCGCTACCCCTCCGCCTCTTCTGTCCTGCCTGTCTTTCCTATACAGTGTGTACCCACTAATATTATATTCGTCTCCATCACTCTCAGACAACCAAGTTTCTGTAACACCTATCACATCGTAGTTACTTGTTAGTGCAGTAGCTTCAAGTTCTAACATTTTGTTTCTGAGACTTCTAGCATTAAGATAAATACATTTAATAGTTGTCTTACCTGAGTTGTTGCCCTTGTTTTGATGTAGTCTCCCTTCTGTTTTTTTGTTTTCTCCCCCCTTCCTTTCTAGTTTCAATGCTTCTGGACCTCCTCAAGGATCCTTTCTCTGAGTAGTAAGATATTACTGATCCCACAGCCTTTAATCAATATTGGAGTCTTAACACAGATATCAGTCACACAATTTGATACATTGTGCACTATTCTTAGTAGAGATAAATAATTTTATTTTATAAAATAAAATCTACTTACCCTTGCAATGATTGTTTTTGTAAACCTATGTCCCAGATATAAGCATTTGTGTTCATCCATGCAAGTTCACCCCTCCCATTAGGTCATTTTTTTAATGTATTCTTTTTTATACTGTTGGCTGTAAAAATAAGCAATTACTGTATTAATTGTGTTTGATATTGCCTTGTAATGCATGTTTTACTTATCAGTACTAACTATTCTGCAGTAACACAGGGCAGTGGGGTCGCAAAGTAATGTTTATTGGTAGAAGGGGGTCACAGTGCCACAAAGTGTTTGTTGCCTGGTTTACAAAGTTCTCATGTTTTTTTCAGATGAGACTTGAGTTCATTAGGCTACAAATAGTTTATATTAGCTTTACAAATAGTTCTAGCAAATGGAAGTTTTGGAAATATTTTTTCTAAAACAAAAAGAAAACAATTAAGGTTGCAAAAATGTAAATAATCAGATTGTTTAAGACTTTTTCTTTTTAGTTCTGCATTTTTGTCTTTCAAAAAATCAACAAAACATAGGGGACCTTTTTAAATTTTAGTTAATACTTAATGGATTGTCTACAAGTAGAGTTAACATACTTGATATGGAAAAAAGTAACTGTCAGTAACATTTAATTGTCAACTATCTTCTATTTTAAATTAACACACAATTGCTGTATATCAACACATATTATCAATCAATCGGAATTTCTAAAGCAATGTTGATGCTGAAATTGTAATAGAAACTCTTTCACTATTTGTGTGACTTTTAAGGCCTGATCACACGGACACCTTTTGTCGACAGCAACAAGAGGAACACATTTGTTGCCTGCGTGTTGCCTTGCAGTTTGAGGTGGTCACATAGGAGACAAGCCTGCCGTCGACATGCTGGCTACAACGTAATGCAAACCAATCATAACGCACGTTTTTGTCACGAAACGTAAACATGCGGCAAATATAAAAATGTACTAATTACATTACAATAACATCTTTATTTTTATATAGCGCCTTTCATAGTGAACGACAGTCACAAATATCTTTACAGAGGTAGGCTGTGAACTGTGCATTATATGCAGAGTCACTTACAATAGGACATTGATTTAACATCTCATCCGCAGGATGGAACACAAGGAGGTTAAGTGACTTGCTCAGGGTCACTCAGTTAGTCAGTCAGTGGAAGAGGTGGGATTTGAATCAGTGACTTTCTGGTTACAAGCCCTGGACTTTAACCACTGGACCACACTGCCTCCAGTAGTTCCTTCTTAATTAAATAAAAGTTGTACATTAGTAGAATTATTTAGTTAGGTCTACATATTTAATATACCAAACATAATAAATATATCGGTATTCATTATCCTAAACAATGTTTTCAGTACTGTACTTTTTAATTCTAGGCTTTCGAGAGCAAGAACGCAGACCTGAGATTTTTTTTAAACAAATTTCACTTGTTTCCTGTTAAAATGAAAGATGTTATGATTTGGGGTTAATGTAGGAATGACAGGCTTACTACATACAAGGCAAATGAATTTAGAATAAAACATATTTTTAAAAACACGCTACACGTGTATTTTATCATTGTAGAATTGTAATCATAGCTTAAATGTTATTGTAATCGTGTACATTCGCTTAACATTCACACTGTATTGCATATCTAAAGACTACATATAAATAACTGGATGAAATGCAGTTATCAGAATGTATCATATACGCTGTCTGTCTGACATTATGGTCTAGCCTTATAGTCATGTGACACTACTATCAAATTTGATTGGCTGGTATTGAAAATGTTGCCCTTGTGTTGGCTGAAAAATAGAACATCGTCCTAAGTGGGAGACATATCACCGGCGTGTTATTGAAGCGCTGGTTTTCTGAGCATCACCAGCTTTTAGGTGTTTTTGTGATCTCTCGATACCACAAACATCATCATTATTGCTCCCACGTCCCACCGTTGAAATCAGTCGTGCATAGTTTACAGAAAGTCTTCCAACGTCACTTAGGATTATGTGAAAATATGTTGTGGTCCAAAATGCTTGAAATTTGCATCAATACATATATTTTTTTTTACCGGACGAGGGTTTATCGCACAAGTAGCCATCGTAAATGGTCAACTATGTCAGCTTGCCACATGGACAGTGCATGCCTGCCACAGGGCTCCCCTGGTTTGCTGACATAAATGAGTTTAACAGTAGTTTTGAGCAAAATATGGGAGAAAATCTGTCCCGGGAGTTGTCTGGGAGATGTGTTCAAAAGTCCTGGCAAATAAGGGAGAGTTGACAGGTCTGCATTACTGTATATTGTTCCTAAAATTAAGTCTTATGAAACACGAGGGGGAGGGAGATGTTGCCGATAGCGTTTCCTAAGACCTATTCTAACACTGTACGTCATAAATCCTGTACCACTTATGCTATGTGGTTGTGCATCAAGGGATAATTTATCCAGGGTGGGCAAATAAAAAAGGAAGGGCCTCTATGCAATCATAGGGATGTAAATACTGGTGACAATAACACGCATAAACAGAAACAAATTGAGTAACATCCCTCCCTTCCCATTGCACCTCTTTGTGGCAGTTTTGCACGTGCTAGCAGATACAGCGGTACACCACAGCAGCAGTCTTGTACAGAGTGCATGAAGCATAGCAGAGTGCATAAAGCATACTGGATCCAGGCAGTGCACAGAAGCGCATGGCAAAGTGTGTTGAACAATCACAGATGCGAGAAGCACACCACAGTAAACTTTCCAAAGGACTGAAAAATAAATACTTCATTCTTAACATATAAGGTCACATGTTTATGGGCTTCTGTATACTACATTTTCTCTTTATCTATAGCCGTATTGATAAGATCTATTTCAATGATAAGAGTCGTATGACAACTGCAGGGTTTAATGTAATTGAACATCTGAAATGTATGCAATTGTTTCATTTCACAATATTGCTTGCTCTGACTTTTGACAGAAACAGATGTTAAAACGTTGGTACACTGTTTAACATTTAATGATTGGGGTGAAATTATGTATAAAAAAAAAAAAAAAAAGTAAACAAAATGTACACATGAGAACACACAGGATTACTACTCTACAGGAAAGATTAAATAAGTTTTCATATAGGGTCATTTGAATTCATGAAACATGTAACATACATTTAACATTAGGGCAGCAATACGTTTAATGTCACACCACTGTACTTATCAAGTGGTCAAAAGAAATTAATTTAAGAAATATTAAGATGTTTCTTTACTATTGTAATTTATTTAACATTGAGTTTCCTTTCAAAAAAAAAGAAAAAAAAATGTACACAGAGCTAAAATGGCCTGTGATAATGTTATGCATTTGTTGTACCTATTTCTGTTGAACAAGCCATTTCCCTTTTAGCAATATTCAGCCCATCCCCAGGAATCCTTTCTCCTTTGAACCGATAACTAAAGCAAACTCTGCTGCATTCACCATCCTGGTGCTTTGTCCTGTTATAGCATCTAGTAAATGCTAGCGTGTTTATTGCTTATTGGTACCTCTGTTTCCAATAAAGCTGGTCTCTTCAGACTCTCTACCTCTATAGCCCTCTCAGTGGAATGAGGCCTTGCTTTCCAGCGACCCTGGGAGACTCCTTTCTGCATTAGTACTGCTTACTGAACCATTTCAAGCTGTTCCCTCTGATGCACAATGTACTATATTTCCCTCAAAACATAAGGCCTAAAACAAAGGTAATCTTTCATGTCAGGTCAGTCACCTGACTTACACAGGTATTTAACATAATATTGAAATAGCCGCTGTCTGTATTTGTAATCTAGAGGGTTATTTTCATACCATTTCATAATAAAAATAATAATAATAATGATGATTAAAATTAAATTGATGTTAAAAGCAAATAGTGGTGATACATTTGGAATAAAACATCTTAAATACACTGTACATTTTTTTTATTTTTTTATTTTTTACTCACCTTGAATTTCACAAGCCTTCTGTGTGCCTGGGAATGCAAGGTAATTTCTATTCATGTTCGTATACTGAGATCCACATTGCTGTTTGTCTAGTTCCTGTTTCTGGAGTCCATCTGCTGATGGAGTGGACTTAGAAAAGAGGCTTTGGTAGCTGCAATAATCATTGTGGGGAAAACTATTATAGTTTTCTTTTTTTTTTTTACTCCTGTGTGTAATTTGCACTGTATTTCTTTGAACCTTGTGAGAATAATTCTGTACTCTAAAGTCCCCCAGAACTACTAGCTTTGTAACATTAAATGGTGCAAACTGCACTCTGGAGTAATTATGCGTTGTGTGTTTGAGAAGTCTAATGTTTCTGCTGCACCTGAGAAAGACGTAATTCACACCATGCAAGAACAACTACATTTTTTTTTTTACTTCCTTTTGCTTCTCTGGTATTTTCATTCTGAATGGTTTGGAGATCTGCTGCTCTATGTAGTTTCTTTTTCTATATACAGTAGCTGTCTCTTCTAAAAGGACACAATTTCACTGGTATCAGCAAGTACCGCAACATGGTCAAACATGGGCTTCTCCAAGAAAACTTAAACCAGACATCATACAAGAGGAAGGCACCAAAATCCTACAGTACCTTTGTGGCAAAGTGGTTAACAGTGTGCAGGTGCAGGTGATCAATAATCAGACAAACAACGATAATCCAGGTGCAGTGAAGGGTTAATTGTATAATCCAATGCCTGATGGTTTACAGCAGTAAACAATAACAATGTTAAAGAAGCAATACAGCAGCGTGTATTGCTTATTTATAATCTGTGGGTTTGCCCCAAAATAACACAGTGCATGCTCTAGTGGTTGTGGTGAATACAGTTCTTTAGTGACAACAAAAGTGCAGTGTTGTTGATCCAGGTTTAATGCTGGACTTTGGCGACAGCTCTGGATCGTGTTAGCCGTTCAAAAAATTACAAACAGTATTATTAACGACAAACAAAATACTCACGTTTCACCTCACAGGTTCTCCTTCTGGTCATTTAATGTAACCATTCACAAAGGAACAGATCACATCACTACGTCCCCTTTTTATAACGTCACCCATGACCCCTTGGTCAACGAGCGCATCCACTCCTCCAATCCACAGATGCCACGCCATTTCCCATCCGGGTCATTGGTTTTGTGTACCATAACTCTGCCCCCTTTCTAGATGGCTGACTTTCACCTAACCCTAGGAATAAACTGTCATGGCATTTAGTCCAGGGTATTCTGTTCCCTTTATGCAGCTGCCTCGCAAGTCGGGAGGGAGATCTAACACATCTCTGTCACATATCCCACCGCTCAGAGTGGAGCCGAAGGAACACTCGGCTAAATATGCTTTTCCCATTACTCCCCCCTCCCGGGAAAAATAATCCGCATTTTGATGGTCTTTCCCCGCACGGTGTACCATGTGGTACAGGAGGGTTGCAATGGCAGATACCACAGAGTTATCCGGGCATTGCTGTCCTTCATTGTGCTTAACCACTTGAGTGGGGCGTGGTCAGTGACGAGATCAAATGAATGTCCCAGCAGGTAGTATCGTAAAGAGTGAGTAGCCCATTTAATGGCCAAACACTCCTTTTCAACCATGGAGTAGTTCCCGAGGGAGCATCTTTTACTGAGGTACAGGATGGGGTGTTCTCCTTCTACTGTTTGTGACAAGACTGCATCCAAACCGACATCCGACACATCGGTGTGGAGGATGAATCTCTTAGTGAAGTCTGGAGTGATGACAGCGAGGGCCTGGCAGAGTCTCTGCTTAACAGTATCAAACGCCCCCTGACATTCTACTGACCACTTAATTGAATTTGGAGCGCTCTTTTTGGTGAGGTCAACTAAGGGACTGACCACTGTGACATACTCGGGGATGAATCTTTGGTAATAACCGGCTAACCCCAGTAGAGACCTCATCTGAGCCTTGGTTTTGGGGATTGCCACGTCCACCAAAGCCCGGACCTTGATGACAACGGGTTTCACCCTTCCATTCCCCATTACAAATCCCAAATGCGTCTGTTTTGACAAACGCATATTTTCTCAAGTTGACTGTCAGACGGGCTACCCTTAGACTGAAGGACGGCCGTGATCCTAGCCAAATGATCGTCATTATACGCTGCCGCATATTCACAATGTGGGTGTAAAACCTGCTCCATCTGTCTCTGAAAGGCAGCAGGCGCACCATGAAGCCCAAACGGCATGGTTGTGAAATGGAACAGACCTTCTGGTGCTGAAAATGCGGTTTTCTCTCTAGAACTTTAATAAATTTACATGATAAATGTATCTTTTATTACTGCGATCGGACTTCAACATCATTACTGGGGAGTTGGTTCCATACCCTCACAATTCTCTGTGTAAAAAAGTGCCTCCTATTTTCTGTTCTGAATGCCCCTTTATCTAATCTCCATTTGTGACCCCTGGTCCTTGTTTCTTTTTTCATGTCAAAAAAGTCCCCTGGGTCGATATTGTCTATACCTTTTAGGATTTTGAATGCTTGAATCAGATCACCGCGTAGTCTTCTTTGTTCAAGACTGAATAGATTCAATTCATTTAGCCTGTCTGCATACGACATACCGTTTTTTTAATTATGGAAAAATATGATAAATTAAATTTAAAAAGATGAAAAAGACCAAAAACAAAGCAGAAGTTGTTCAGACATGCACGAGCAAGCGCAGTGCACTGCGTACCACTTTTTATCCGCGTACCTGAAAATAACACGACACCGGCAACCGGAGACTTCAAACTGGGTTCTAATTTGATGCATCGATTCACCAATATGTAATCGAAGCTCGGGAAATTTAAGGACAGATGATCAGTAATTGATGCATCGATTAATTGTTTGTTAGATGATTTTTAATTGCTGTAACAAAACATTTATCTTAATCAAGTTATACATTTTACAAGATTTACCCAAGCTTTACATTAAACAAAGGTTTTAATCATGCACTGGTAAGGACTTACATCTTTACTCTTTCAATGTAAGAAATCTTTCTGTGCTCCATAAATCTTCACATCAGCTTGCTATACAAATTAACAGCAAACCTTAATATAGCCCTCAATTCTGAAATACAGTAATCATGCAACCAAGTTATTTATAGCCTACCAGATCCCACATGATAAATCACTAAACTAAACTACTCCTACACAAATCCACCCCTATACAAGAAGTTTCCTGTGTTTTATTCATTTCCATGTTTTCTCAGTATGTGAACGTGTATCAAAAAAGCCCCAAATCGCCAGACTTCAGATCGACTACACCTATAGATACTGTAACTACATATTCTGATGCCTTTCCAATAATTTGGTAATCAAATAAAACAAATATATTCTTCACATTTGTTTAAAGCATGGCTTTATGTTTCCCTACTTTTTCCAAACTATGAGTTAATTAAGTTTGTGTTGTGATGCCAAATCTAATAACTATAAAATATTTGTATGGCCTTGCTTTACTATTTTTTTGTATATGCATGTGAAATATTTGAAATGTATATTTATTTATATCTAGACAAATGTAATAACAATATAAAGAAAGAATGTTCCCTGCTATTTTTATCGAACTACGTATTTCAGTTTTACATCTACAGTACTACCGGTAGTAATCTACCTTCATATCTTAAATCTGAAATAAATTCAACAGTAAACAGATAGCAAAAACATAGTAAATTGGTACAAACAGCAATGAAAAAAGACTACAATAAAGTTTATTAAGAGACAAATGGTTCAGTTTATGCCATTGTTATGTAATAATAACAATGATGTTTGTCTACCTGATTTAGCTGCTTGTAGTTTTACCTCAGAATTGATCATAGACGTTATGAATGGATTACTAATTTTCATAATGAGAATAAACCAATATTTATAGTATCTCTCACACACAGCTTTCTTAATCATTTGCAAAGAGCATAACATTATTGCAAAGGGCTTAGGTAGGCAAAGCCAAGAGGTTTTTCTACCTGCCTTTGGGCCATATTTTAAAAGCATTTACCCCAGTCTTTAATTAAGTCCTGCTTTTGAAATGTTATTAAATGAGAAACAAATAGCATGAGCGTGCAGATCAGACCTAAAATTATTTTACTTTGTTGTCTTTTATACTTTTGTAAAACTGAAGAAAATAAGGTGTTTTCTCCTGAAAAAAAAAAAAAAGAATAGTGGAGAAAACGCTTTTAAAACAAGCCCACTTCTTACCGTTTCACATTACAATTTATAATTGAGAAGTTACGGACGTAGCAAATCCAGTGCCTAAAACCACCTATTCAAAATAGTATTCATTTTTTTCTGTATGGTTATTGTGTTTCACAGAAGTTTCTTGTGTTTTATTATTTTTTTTAGAACAATTGGTTTAGGTCACTGCCATTGGTGCTGTCAATGTTCTAGCAGTTAATGTCCGCTGCGTTAGATATTATAGCTCAATTAAACACCTAATAATTCTATATTATGCTAATTTGTACAATATCCAAACATATAATACTTGGACATGCCTCACTAAAATAACAAAAGAACACATCCATTAATGTTCTACTTATCATGCTCTGCACCAAAAAAAGTTGAGTAAATTCCAGCACTTTAAAAAAAAAAAAAAAAGACTACCTTTTAAAAAAAATTATTCAAATAAATATAAAAATACATTTTACATTCATATATACAGCTAATCATGTAGCATTTATTTTAAAGGCAAAATCAATCAACGTCTGCTGCCAAGATCACTCAAAAAATACCTTTTTAGTTTTTGTAGCACGTTGGCAGCTACAATCAAAAACATATTTTATTGAAGATTTGAAGACTTTATTGGCATTATTCTCATAAAGTTTATTATCACTTAGAAAAGACAGAATAAAGTCAAGGCATGTATATGCAGTCAAGTTAGTCAATTTTTGCCGAGATTTAAGTCCCTGTGATTCAAGTTTCCATTAACCAGGGTGCAGGTCAAGGACCCGAGGGACACTCTCCACATTTAAACAAAGGGAACTTTTTATATTCTAGTTCCTTGATATTGGATGCTGCTAATGACTAAAATCCGCTGCATTAAAAAGTGACATTTGTGCATCCTTCTGAGTTCCAATGGGACTCTTGATAAAAGAAGAACATTTTAATTGCAACTGAAACTGATCACTATGGCTTAGTATGATTCAAAACCAAATGCTTTTAAGAGGGAGACATAAGAGAAGCAGACACAAAACTAGAAAGACAGAAATTAATTGCATTAGCCGTTTTAACACAATAAAATGGAAACACTCACTTCTAGACACCCTTATGCTCCTCTGTTAGTCAGCTGCTAGTTGAATTCAGTCCATGTGCCTTCATCTAAATCCTCACAAAGCAGACTACCCCTTGTGGAGAATACAGTATCTATCTGAGGACTACTTATCAGTGGGGAGACAGACTTAAACAAATTCATCAGCACAACAGACGTGAAACTTTATTCCCTACAGCCCTGGGATTTGAAAATGCCCTGTGACCCTCAAAAGCATTGCCAACATAAACATCTGGTACCTGGCACATAAAGAAAATAGATTCTGAGAAGTTAAAACCTTTCATTTTGATCAGGTGCTTGAAATGTGTTCCCTACACTGTGAAAGAATTTGTAGCTTATGCGTCCAAGAGACAAAAGGTCACAGCGAATGGTCACTGAGGGTTGCGAATAAGTAAGATAATTACATAATAGGAACAATTGCAGCACTATGGATGTTTCTAGTTTTTCATATTTAATTGCCAGCTGTCTTTGGTTTAAGAAATAAAATAATGGCAAAGTATGAGTGGTTAATTCTGTCTGTCCATAATGAGCCAAAATGGGATCCTTTTACATAATCTAGGAATAGCTATACAAAGTAATATTTAACAATATTCATTTACACAACCACTGCCTTTATTCAATCACTTCAATCAAGTAATGGTTTGAAATAACAATCATAAAGAAACAATGTGCAAAACTATTTGTAAATAGAAACAATGCAGTCCTCACTTCAAAATGCAGGTAAATTACAGAAGCATGATCAAAAGAACTGAACACAAGAGAAGAGTGTATAGCCACTATATCTATATCCACAGACCTCTTTTATCTGTCCACACTTCTGTATTATGCTTTACATATTTGCCTTCCATTAGAAAGCACTTTTGCTGGGGGGTAAAAAAAAAAAAATCCCCTTACCATAACCATCACTTCTTGGCCAAACATAATCAAGGAGACTCCACATTATGAGTTCTTAGAGTGCAAATATATTAGCTGTGACTTCAGCAAGTGCCTGTCATGTTGAATAGTAGGAGAGAGAGTAATTATTGCCGAGAACCCATTAGAAGGATCCTTAGTAAAATAAGCTGGTGGAGCTAACTAATGGACTAACAGGCCACTGCCGTGGCTCTTCCTTTTCCATTTAGCTGCATGCCTATCCTTTCAAATCTGTTGACAAATCTCAAGGCAGGCAAGCAGGCATACCCAGTGCAATTAGCTGTATCTGTGGGACTTTATAAAGAGAGGGGGAGCAGGTAGACAACAAAAAATGATTTCTCAAGTGTTTGTGTGATGCACATGTCTGAGCTTATCTTCAAGGTAAATGTCCACTGGCCTTTGCTGCAGTGACACAAGCTTAGCAGTACTCCAGCTTGTTAGAGCGTTACCTTTTTTTTTTTTTTTTAAGAAATGGAGATGTTTCACAGACATCACTTCTGCAAGTGCATTTGGTTGTTTACTAATACCCCCATGTAGATTTGGCTCAAGGCAAACTCTACGCATAGCCCCTCACCGCTAGAGGAATGACACTTTCTGCAGTATAAATGTATGAATGTAAATGTATGATTTTATGGGTATGTAATAACACTGGCAGCTTTATTAAAAATGCTTTGAGACAAATCAGTATTTGCCTTGCTCGATGCTGATTGCATTTACAGTATAAGTAGTTTTAAGGGGTATCAAGTATGCAATTCAAAAGTAAGCTACAGTCTAAGCTTCATTTACTGTAAACAGCTTCTATATTCACCCTTGTTATGTGGCTCATTGCTTAGGATTTTTCAGTCCATTACCAAGTGCGATATTAATTGTATTACAGTACTCAGAAAAGCAAAGTCAATGTAAATTAAATATACCCCCTTCCCTCTCCCTTTGACCACAATCCTCTCACAGTATCTTAATCCAGGTGTAGAAAATGTTAAACTTTAACCGTATTATTTTTCAAACCACTGCGGGGATGTTTGTTTATTGTAAATTGAACTGTACGATATTAGCATTTTTTTTTTTTATCACAAAGAAAGGTGAATACTGGTAAGCAAGCATTTTTGTGACAGAATATTAGGATTTTGTAATACTGTAGTATAGCTAAAATAACTCCTATTCATGGCTTTAAAGCTATGAGATTTGAGTCTATTCCCACTGTGCTTTTTGAAAGCAATCACTTCTAATCTTCAAACAAGGCATGATAATTCATCATGCTGAAATGTGAGCTAGCATTATTCGAGTTTCGAACTATATAAACTGGGTATACATACTGTATATGTTTTACTCTGATGGTAATTATCCAAACTTGCATAACAAATAACATTTTATAATGACTCATTTTTTTTTTCAGTAATACCCCCCTCCCCCTCACACCCCTATAAAAAATAAATCAACACAGCAGCCTGACACCAACTTTTATATGTAGGGGATTTAAGATCATGTTTGTTCATGCTGATCACAACACACTGCTTGGCAAGAAGGCACACAATGGGTTAACACAAGGTGCTGTGTGAATATTTAGAAGACAACCTTGCTTTAAATGAGACACTGCTGGTAGCGGTAATGGGGAATTTGCAGTGAAGGGAAGGACATGCAATTATAATCTGGCGGGGCCCCACTGGACAAAAAGTGATTTACTTGAAAGCTGTCTTTGCACTCTGTAAATGTTCCTGTTATGGGCTGCTCAGCCTGTGACAGCTTTCCAGATGTCAATCAAATTATCATCTATTTACAGTTGATTTGGTCGTGTCATTTGCAATATTCCCCACGTTTCTGATGAAATTGGAAATCCAGATTCTTCTCTGGATTGCCCTGGCACTCGAGTGGGCAAACCTCTCTTTGCAAATGTCATGTGTCCGCTTATCAGCACTCCAAGGAGAGCGATCTTCCGTTCAGCTGAGTGAATCGCTATCAGATGCAAATCTCCCAATTGTCAGGAGACAGGTACTGCAAATTTTAATGGAGTTTGAGAAAACTCAGTTTACATCAGTGCAGCTAACACCAGGATAACAGTTTTTAATAACAAAGAATTCTAATTAACTATTGGGGGGGGGGGGGGGGGGGGGGGAATTTAGCTGTTTTTTAACTGTTTTTTATTTCTTTTTTGTTCTATGCTATATCCATGTGCAATTTTCTTATGCATTTGGATGAATAACCCTAAATAGGCAACAATGATTTTCTTTTTATTTTTTTGGGGGGGTTCTTTTTCATTGTATTTCATTGTGTTTTGTATGTAATAATGGTCTGGATTTTCTGCTTGTTAACTGTGTTGAAAATGCCCCCACATTAAAGTTAAATATTCAATTCTAAGGGGCATGCAGTGTGACAATAAATGTTATTTCAAATTAAAATGAAAACTTGGAAAATAGAGCATAACCTTAGATTTAAATTTGAATCAGGTGCTGCTATCCTTATAGCACCAAAAAACAAAACTATAAAAAGTGGGCAATTATTCAATCTTAACACTGCATAAAATGTCAGAAAAACTTCAGCACAGCTAATGTTTGTTTTGTGATTTTGAACTTTTTAAAAGCTGCTATAAAAAATAGCGTGGCCATGATTAGAATTTAATCCTCCATTTAATTGGTCAATAAATAACCCCTGTGGTAAAGTCAGGATTAATACAGGGTTAAAATACGTAGATTTCAAACATTACCACATTACTTAGTAAATGGTGACATTTATCAGTAAATCTTGAGATTTGCTAATATTCAAACTTTTACCATAACATATACAGCAGTCTTTAATTAATTCCTATGTTTTGAATTGTGAAAAACACCTGTCACTTGTTCTAATCTAGAACCAAAGAACAATAATTGAAGGCCTCTGTAGTAGCTGTTTGTTTCTAAGTTTAAGAAATGTTTTGTAAAGGAATGTTTTGTAAAATCCATTTAAATAATTAAATCCAGTTTGAAGGGAGGCTGTTAAACCTAAGAGAATGTTTATAAACTCTCTTAATAAAAAATCCTTAGAACAGTCCTTAAAGTTCTATTAAAATGGACTGTTAATTAAAGTCTGGAGTAGCATGTATTAATATGTTTCTTTTTAGTACAACTATATTGTTTCTACTATGTATGCTAAAGAAGGAAGTGTTAGAATTGGCATGCCAGAAAACAGGCCTGGTTTTATTAGGCAAATGGTAATTATTATAAACATCTGCCTTCACCATCACTAAATGTATACATATAAAAATGTACATAGTAGTTAACATTGTATTCTTTTTCTAGATGATATGTGGGCAGGGCACTGCTAATGTCTAACTTATGAAGTTACTGAAATATGCCACAGTACAGCTCATAAGAATATATACAGTACTTCTCTATTACAGTCAGTATGTGTGCGCCACTCTTCCCAATCTATTTTGTATTGCAGTATAGCCCTTGTAAGGTTCGTTTAAAAAATGTAGTGATGTGTTTCACAACAGATGTGGCAGTCTTAGCAGACACTTTAAGAGGCTTCAGGGGAGAGAGAAAAAAAGACACGATTTAAGAGTGATTTTACTTTCAAATACATTTCACAACTTAATCAGTTCCTTTTATCTCTTACGTTATAAAAGCAGCTTTCTACCGTGCTATTTTAATGGCACATAACGGGTATGCTGATGCACACGTCAATGCGATACAGGTCCAATGCATTCAATATTATTATTAGTTGTAGTCGTAGTACTAGTTATATCAATATTGTACAAGTAGGTCTTGAAACCGATATATCGAAGGTCAGAAAATCTCTTTACAAAATACATTTGTAAAATTTTACTGAATTTAATATTAATGAATAGTCAATAAACATATTACTTTGGAACTGTGTTTTTCCAGTTTAATATATTACTAGTAATATATATAAATTCCAGTTTAACATATATTTTTTCACACCAGTATGGTCGCCATTGCAAACCTGGTAAGAAGACAAGTCACGTCCAGTTTTTCTGCATTGGTAGTAACTTCATAAGACCTGGGCACCACCACTGCCCATATTTGGTGTAAAATAGGTAATAAATTGAGGCAAACACTGATGTACAAGAGTGAACTAATGGACTGCGGTAAGACAATAAACCCTTTTCTAGATGATCATTGGACATGTTGTTTATTGAGTGACAAATGAGATACCAGCCATTTAATTGACGATGTTCTGGAAATGAGGGAGCCTGATATGCTTGATGTTTACTATTGTAATCTAGTTTAAAAAGTAAATTCCCTGCCTGAATCACCGCTTTGCTAAATTGATGAGAAAATGTTTGCCTTTATCTTGCAACCTGCTTGCTGATACCACAGCCACTATACTGAACAAAGGACTTTACATGTGCTATCTGTGACTCCTGTGGGAACTGTTTTGTGGCTGAAGAGGTGGTGTGTGTGTTCAGCATGTCGTCAGATAACCAATAGTAAAAGAATGTTAAATGGGAGGATGTGCACTAGCAATATTAAGGAGCATCTGTTACGGCAGGGTGGTAAAGTTGAACTGTTGGGAACTGGCTTTCTCATTCAACTCCCTTTAAAAAGAAACTGTGCTTGAAGCGCTTACAATAAATCTTACTGTCTAGGAAAAGTATATCCTTTAACATCAGCACCATATGAAAGCATACTCACTACTAAACCACTTTCTGTCAGTCCTTATCAATTTTCAATACAAAGGTTACCCTTCTGTTAGGACCAGCACTATAGAAAGACCTTTTAATTCAGAATATAGAGTTACACATCCCAACGTGTTGCTACAACTGTTCACATAACGTACCTGTAATTTTTCTTTTCATTAACATCCTTACATTTATAACTAAAGTCTGTTTCAAAGCTCTTTTCAAAATGTCCGCTCTCGTGCACTGATAGTGTAAAAATTATTGCCCATATTGTCAAACAGGTAACACAGCAGTAACGATCCATGATGTGGTACGGAACAGAAAAGCCAGAGCACTTATGTTTTTTGTTTTTTTTTCTTCCTGCAAACCCCAGTGCCCCCTATTTTGAAAATAACTTTGAAACAGTGTAAAAGTGTAAAAAGTTGTCAGGATGTTAACAATGAAAAGAAAAATTACAGGTACATTATTTAAACAGTAGTAGCAACACATAGGGACGTATAACGCTATATTTTTCAGAACCCCTCTGACACTGGATGGGTGCCTGCTTCTAAGAATTATGATCTGAGGGATTCATTACAGAGGCTTACAAATCAGTTATTGGAATTTAAACAGAGCCTTTATAAGAATGGTTATTGGTGTGGCTCTTCTGTTTCTAGTGTGAGAAGATGAGGCATCTGTGCGCCTGAGGCTAAAGGTGCTCGATTGAAGTCCAAAAAACATGCCCAAATTAGAATTTTGCTCTAGACTTAAAAATCAGCTGACATATAATTTATAAAACAACTGAAAGACTCACTTAATTATGATTAAAGTGAAGAAGAAAAAAATGATGCAATATTGTATCTCTAAGCGTTGCTGCTAACTTAGTTGTTTGAGTCACTCAGTTCAAGGTCCTCTTTAACTGCAAAGGCCTTTATATATTTTCTAACTGCTCACTATACTCCATACTGCTGTAGTGCCTTCCCTGGTCCATTTCAGACCTGTGCAATGCTCTTATCATCCTTACAAATTCCTTTAAGAATAAGCAGTGGGTGTTTACTGTTAAATGTTAACAGGCAGACCTTAAGATGTAACAGAGCATGACTTGATAAATTGGCAAGAAGGTTTAAATGAACAGTGGTTAAGCATGGACTGGTGACTTAGCACACTGCAAGCCAGTGGCTTAACCACTAATCACAACATTGCCCATTACATGAATAAGTAATCGTGTACCATTTCATCCAAAACGACTTATTTCGTGAATGTAAAGAAACTGGACTGTCAACTATTTTCTAATACGATAGTGCGCACAGAAGGCTAAACTATGGCAGAATAACAAAAGAAACCAATGGATGTAACTTTATTGTACTGGATTGTGAGACACTGCAGCATATTGTATTATAGAGAAGACTGGGAAAATAGACTGCAGTGAGTTAAACACGTTTTAGTGTTTTAAAGGGTAGATCACACTTTAACTGGCAGTGTGAAATATCTGAGCTTGATTGTCATTTGAAGTTCAGGATCCTGGCTAAGGCTCACGTCACCACAGGTGTATAATGGTGTACACTTGAGAAGGAAGATGTTCACATCTTAAGCTAACGGATTTGGGGAGGTTTAATTTGGATAAAACCAGACCAAACTTCGCCTTTCTTGAAAAATAATGGCTTGTATGGAAAAAATAAAACCGGGCCTTATGTAACGACTGGTAAAGGCAGGCACATTAACTGCTTAGTTCAGGTGACATTAATACAAGTTTTACACTATGGAAAAAAAAAAAAACAACAACATATTAATTTATATTTGTATTAAGTGGAACTATAATGTTACAGTATTACAAAACACAATGTGTTTTATTATATTGGCTTTCTATTCAAATGCTATTGTTTACTATGTAGCTAGACTGCACTGTGGTATCATTTTAATCCAGCAAGGTCCACTATTTTATTTACTGTACTTCAGATACAAGCGTATTCATATTGAAAATGTAAGTACCAGATATCAGAATCTTTTAAAACACACTTTCACAGTTCCAACAAAGTGCTTCCAGATTTATTTTTCTTGCCTGGAGCGAGAAATTGGGAGCCTTTATAGACTGTTTAGTGCTAGTGTAAATTCAAACCAACCAGCAAATAAAATGGGAGATTTGGCTGAAAAAGGCATATAATGTACTACGGCTATATAAGCACAAAGGGAAATACACAGGAAAGGTACAGTGTACGACCAGACGCAGGAGCAGTCAAGCATAAAAGGGTAACATATAAAAAGAAAGTGAAGTGCTGTCCCTTTTCTGAAAGTATCAAAGTATTTGTACTTCCTACCTTTTTTTTTAAAGGAGAGTCAATTGAAAAAAAATACCGGGTGCTGTCAAAAGCTTTTCACGTTATTAGTTGAGTTCAAAGTCACCCAAAGGACAATGTGACAGGATGAGACAGACACACTCCAGCCATTACCACTTGCCGCTGCTGGAGGTATAGTTGGCCTCCAACTGAGGACATTGCTCTTGCTTAGTTAAGCAGAACATGTTTTGTACGCTTAAACCATTACACAACAATTAGGAGTTGATTTACTGTAAGTACAGTGGCTGGAGTTACATTTTTTATTTCTTGACGAGAAACGGGTACAATAAAAATAGAACACACTCTGTCTTCATATAAAACAAAATTACTCTACAGTGGAAATTTGATTCCATGCATTACCTTGGTTCTAAAGCCATTAGACCTTTTACTGCTAGAAATCAAAGTACTAAGAAATCACAGTTTGCAAGGGACTTCTTTATATATATATAAAACAAGCCCCCACCCCAAAAGTCTTTTAATAATGTAATTTTCAGTAACCCAGAATAAACACCAGTATGAGTAAGAGATCTCAACTTTTTTTTTTAATCCCTGGCACCTGTGTTAGAGTGTGGTGGGAAACCCTAGCACTAACTATAGCTTCTCAAAGTGGCAATTTAGACTACACGTCGGTTCACGTCGCTGTTTTTCAAATTAAAAATAAAAAAATATATATGAAGGAGATTCAGCATAAATGGACAGCATAATTTAGTCATTATACATGTATATGCAAGTAGCATTAATGTACCCATAAATACTTTTCTGACCATTATTAATAACAAAACTAACTCATACCCTATTCAGTTGAACTTGTGTATTTATATAAACTAAACTGTTGGCAACTCTCAATATTTACTGAAGTAGCGTATTACTACTGGGTACAACCGAGTCTCTGTATCATTGCTGCTGTCTGTTGCAAAGGTAAAAAAGGCACTTTTCAAATCTGTGGCCAGTTCGGCACTTGTATCAGATGCTAAAGTTTCAGTAATCGCAGTAGTTTTGGTTCTCCCACAGCCATACTTGGAGGCACATTCTAATTCAAATTCAAAAGAGGCTTTATTGGCATGACAAAATACATGAAATTTTGCCAAAACATATTAAACAACAAACATCAACACAACTCATAAATAAAAACATATCCCCTTCCTCCTATACAACCCCCCCTCCCCCTATATGCCCCTCCACCTCCTGTACCACCACCTCCCCCGCTCCGCTACCCCTTATATTTACAGTACCACAAGAGCAGTTGTGACTGGTCCCAGTGCAGAGCATCTTTGTGACATCTGAGGCTGTGGCAGGCAGCTACATACTGAGCAGCTAGTTCTGTTGTCTGCTGTCCCTCTCCTAACAGGACTAACAGTTCCTCTGTGTGGGAGTCTGTCCTGCCCCTGATGGGCAAATTTGTTAAAGTACATGTCCCTGGTGTGTTTGTATTTGGGGCAGTGTAACAGGAAGTGCATCTCTGTCTTGACCTCTCCCAGTTCTCAGTGACAGCACAGTCGGTTTTCTCTGGCGCTCCAGGATTTGTTATGTCGGCCAGTTTCAATGGGCAGGCTGCGGTCATTAAGTCTGTACTTGGTCAGGATTTGCCTCAGTTTTGTGTCTTTGACCCTGACCAGGTATTCAGCCAGGGTAAAGTCTCTTTTTAGGGTCCGTGACCACTCTAATTTGTTCTGTGTTTTTAATTTGTCTTTCCAATATGACGCATGTTTTTTAAATGTGTCAATTTTTGTCATTATTGAGTTTGGGAGTTGTTTTTCTTGGTGGTGTTCTGAAGCTCACAGGGGTTAATTTGGCTCTGTTGGGTCAGATTCCGTACCAGCTGGCTGAGGGGATTCTGTTCTGGGTGTGTCACTCTGCAGTGCTATGTGGAGGTAGGCATATGGAGCGGCCTGATTTTTTAATTTTGCATGCAAGTAGATATTTTATCATAAATGTTTGTTTTGAACTCTGAAGTTCTCCTTGACCGATTTCATCGCTCCAGATATCAATAAGTGCCTTGATTTTGGCATCTGATCACGTCGCTCCACGACCCACCATTTTATAACAAGCCTCAGAAATTGTATACGGTACAGCAGTATTGATAGTCGTTCTCAGCTCCTTCAGGCGCCTGTTCTGAGTACTGTATTTGTTTATTAAACCCACTGAGCGCCGCAGCGTCTGTTTCACCCACCAGTACTGCCTGTCTGTGCGTTCCTTTCTGGCTTCACAAGCTTATATTGGGTACTTTATTGTAACTTGCATAAAGAATTGAAGGCTCTGAAGCAAACAGTTAGCTAAAACTCTTGCAGGAATTGTGTTACAGGAGCAACGAGTAATGGATGAATCACAGCCCATTGACAATGTATTTTTTTATTGTTGTTTTATTTACTTTTAATATGTTTTAGACAGTGTATTTTCTTCTAATATTTGCAAATTTGATAGTCCTCAGTTCTTCACTTAAATTATTATCATGTACAAACAGCAGAATGTTTTAAAGTTTTTATGTCACATACTTAATATCAGGTTGATTCAAGAATCAGCATGAGAGCATTTATAACAAATAAAAACAAACAAATATTAAGATATACTATAAGGTTTCCCCAGTGTTTTCCATCATTGCTGTATCTAATTTGTACAAAATACACTACAAATGAGTGTGATTTATATATCATTTTAAATTCAACTACAAAATCATTCAGTTAGGGGTAAGGAAGTCAACGAGAGGCCCAAGATGAGATATCAATACCCTGGTTTCCACGGGAGTCCAAATGTAAGGCAGGCCAATTAAATCAAACCAAATACATCAATCTAAGGAAAAAGTTAACTGATCTATGTACTATTCACAAACTCGATTGGGCTACATCCATTGCCTTTACATCCACAATATTGTAGCCAATCAGCCTAAATGCATGTATTTAGATATTCAATGAATATGGGGAAAGTGTGGGGATTTTTTCAACACATACTGTAGCAAGCCATAAGGAAATTTTAAGACCACTTGCAATTATCAACCTAGGAATGCAAACCAATGGTAAGACCCGACTCCAGGAAAAACAATTCCAAGAAAGATGACTGAATTGGAATTTTCAATTTACCCATTCTCTCACACTGAGCTTAACCCCCATCAAGTTTTAAGAAATACTTACAGTGGAAAATACAACATAACACTACAAGGATATGCACCTCACCACATTTCAACCCAGTTGTATCAATGAACTACAGCTCTGTAAAAGCATTCCCCACATTCTAATTACATTTTCATACTGTAGACCCTCACTAAACATGACTACAGACAGACAGGTTGTCCGAATTAACGAGGTGTCCGGTTTAAGAAAAAAAACACACACACACACACATTTATAGTACTCAAATTATTTTAAATGTACTGTATCGCACTGAAATAACATTAATGCATTCTCTGTAAACATTACATTATGTAAAAATATAAATCTGTACAGTAGGCATATAAAGTATACAGTAGTAAAATCAAATTAATACCTAGCATACTTTCTTTTTACTTTAGCCTGTAGGCTCCCGGTAACACAATAAATCATTATGCCGCTGCATTGTACACATTACTCTACAATACGGAAAAAAAGCTTATTTTAAATTGAAACAAAATGATTTCAGCACATTTTCTTTTTTTACCCTAGCCTACACAATTACGGTAAAAATAATTTTATATGTCGTACTGGCGTAAAAGTCGCTCCCCCCTTTTTGAGACTTCAATTTTAGAAAAACACCTTTTTGTGTTTAAAATACTTAATTTATTTTTTTTCCTACATGCTCAACACCGATAAATAAAGAAAGCTACATTAGAAATAACCCTTGTTTGCAAAACTTTATTCCACTAATGATTTTACAGTGTTGTTTTTCGTTTTTAGTTAAACTGCTAGAAACTATTCATTTTTCAAAATTTAAAAAGTAATAATTAACAAAGCGTAAAATCAAGTCATACATCGCACATCACATCTGTATTAAAACTACCGGTATTTTATTTTAGCTTATCAAGCACCCAGACAAGATCAAGAACATATCTTCTTTGCTTTACTGAACATTTCTTTCCAAAACCACACTTGGACAACAGTTCCTGCTGCATTGGCTTTTACAAATTCATTGTATTAATTCAGATTTAAAATAACAGTATTAAACAGTGCTGCTTCATCAATGAAAAAGCAAAAAAGCCAATAAACTAAATCAGTGCACCATTTAATAACCAGTAAACAAAACATTTTACAGTGCAGTACAATTGCATTCAATTTCCAGCTGTGCAAATGTATTCATTTTGTTTTGTCAATCAGAACCATAACCACACAGATACTTTACAAGTGTACCACTGCGTTTCACTGACATGTAGAACAAGCTACAGTATGTATTAAAGTCATTCAAAGTACTCCATTCAAACAAAATGCTTTTTACAGCAGGCCATAAACACTTTCCTCCTATCAGTTTGTTTTTCTTTGTCCATTTTAAGTTTGTCTGTGTTTCGTCTCCAGTCACGTACTGTTTTTTCAGCATTGCGATTAACATGCATTTCGGCAAATTATTTCAAACCTGTTGAGTAGCATTTCCCTCTTTTTTTTCTTACTGTCCTACTTTATCCAGTCTCAAAGTCACCTGCATTATTATAGCACTGCAGTTACAACGACCGGAAGACTTGAAAAGTTTACTACTCGGTTTTCTAACCAATAGCTGTTTGGTATGGATCCCAGGGGCGGGTTCAGTTTGAATGTTGACAAATCAATGGCTCGGGGGGGAGGGAATAAGGAAATTCATGGAGACTGACAGCTATTTTGTTAACAGTAAGTGAAGCAGTATAGCTTTGACATTTTCGTCAGTCAAGAGTCTGAAAGCTTGCATTTAACATTCAAAATGACTAAGGGTATTGAAAGTAAGAAATGCAAACTTTTAATTAGAACAGTGGTTTTGTGTTTCTACCTAGCAACATGACCTGAATGCCGTAGATCCTGAACAAATAAATCGGGTTGTTGACAGTTGTGTGAGGCATAACCGTGGCTGTAGTATTCCCATTGTGGCGCTGGTACAGTAGTTAATATTAGACGCACACTGGTGCATACATCGCACTAGTGTATTAGTCGCTCCCCCTTTTTAAGGGCCCTGCAAAAATGCCTAGAAAATCGACTTATTTACAGTTTTTTACAGTAACACAAAATAGATCATAATGCCGCATTTACATGTTATGATACTGTACAGTACCTTACATATACCGCACACACTTTACAGAAGCAAATAAGTTTGGCTGCAAGTAAAAAACCTACTTGTTACTCTTGTTTTCTGTTGGTATGTCACTTTCTTTTCTTCGCAAAAAGCAATTAAAGACTTTAAAATTTGAATTTGAAAATGTAGTCCACATCTTGCGTTTTGAATTTTTGAAAGATTCTTGTCATTTTCCAGCCACTTGATCACAGAGTATTTGTTTATGTGCCCTCTTTTAGGGATTTAGTAGGCTACTTGTATCTGCTCTTCCGTTTATTCCCTTTCAAGTACGAAATGTAACCATTACCATATGGGTGAGTGTACCAGAGCTGTAGCAAGGACAATATAGCAGATCGACTGGAACGCTACAAGACCAAGCCGAGAGGCTTCCTTGTGTGTTAACATACGGAACCCCAGTAACCAGTAGCTAGGGCTAAAAAATTGAGGGAGAAACTAACCTCTATGTTTACGTTGTAAGGGTCGACCCTGAAGCCACCCTTAATACTCTTGTTCCAAAGACAGGGTTTTGCAGATCCACGACATTCAGTCTGTACAACCTCGTAAAGGTATGGGGAGTAGCCCACACTGCTGCATTGCAAATGTCTGTAACAGATGCATTGGAATAAAGCCCACAAAGTTGCCATGCCCCTGGTGCAATGGGCAGAGAGCTTTTATGGAGGGGGCAAGTTGGCTCGCTCATAGGTAGGGGTGTACCTAAATAGCGATTTTACGGAAATCTGGAAATTGAGGGGTCACCGTGAAATTCACTTTTTAGGGGCTAATGCATACCGGATAAGTACGGAGAGGAAAAAAAGAAACATTGTTTAAATGAACTACTGCACAACGCAAGCGACGCAAACTACGTATCTTTCTTCTGTAAATAGTTCTGCTGTATATTTCTGCTGATAATCTGTACATGCAGATGGAGGTAATTGTTTTGCACATCTTGTAATGTTTCTTTTGGAGAAAATACGATCGATCGCTATTTAGCTTCAGAATCACACATTAAACGAAAGGCTAGAGCGGATGCTGAACAGGAGGATATAGGAGGCTGTGTGGTCATAGGAGGCTGTGTGGTCCAGTGGTTAAAGAAAAGGGCTTGTAACCAGGAGGTCCATGGTTCATATCCCACCTCAGCCACTGACTCATTGTGTGACCCTGAGCAAGTCACTTAACCTCCTTGTGCTCCGTCTTTCGGGTGAGACGTAATTGTAAGTGACACTGCAGCTGATGCATAATTCACACACCCTAGTCTCTGTAAGTCGCCTTGGATAAAGGCGTCTGCTAAATAAACAAATAATAATGAACAGAACGTAAAATAAACAGTTTTCAGAAAACAAACGAAAGTCAGCGCAGGCAAAAAGTATTCCTGTTGGTTGTAGCCAAGTTAAATCAGTACGACAGGTACGATCTAGCACAGCCACCTCGCTTCAAACAACCTGCTGCTAGAATTTTACACCCGAATAGCCACGTTTTCTTTGTTTTAACTCGGTACTAATAAAATAATTTATTGTATGGGACAACTAACATGACAGCGATCGTGCTGCATATATTGCCTTTATTAAAGTATTCCTTACACTTCCAACCAATTCAGTAGATGCAGACTTGCAGTCTCAGTGTATGGGCAAGTCCACACCAGACAGAGAATGTCGACAGCAACTGCTGGGGGATATTGCATGCTTGCTTTACAAATTACAGCACTCTGTTTTAGTAAGGAAGCAAGTACCACTATTTTTAGGCTTTATAGTGCTCTGAAATATTATCTACTTAGGTTTATTTAATGTTTAAACAGGTCCGCGAAATGTCAGCGAAATCCTAATTTTATTCCATAACCTACCCGCGAAAAATACATAAATTTACCGCGATTTAAGTAGACCCCATACTCCTAGGCAGTTCTGACTGTGTCTGCTATCCATTTGAACAGCCTCTGCTAAAACAGGGCTTGACCACAGGACTTCGCCCCATAACAGACAAAAAACAGTTCGGACTGCCTCCAACTTTTTGGGTTCAGCAGGGAAACACCCACACTTGATAGGGAACAACCATTTCTTTTGTTTTGTTTGTTTTTTCAGTGTGTCTCTTTGGATCATGCAATTCACAGTGACCTAGTGTCCCATTTAATTGGTTATTACTGGGGAACATACGTTGTGTCCGGCATATCCAAATGTACGGCATAACGATGTTTGTATTAGCGAGGGACTACTGTCTATACTATTTTACTGTCCTCTAACAATTTTGTAAATGTTCGCAATTGTTCTGGGAGGTTCATGTATTGTGTTCAATTCATTTTTGACATGTGTTAAGGTACTTTGACCTGTGTTCAGAAACAGCTCTCTAGCTCAAGTCAGCTTTTGTTTCAGCACAGACAAATAAACAAGAGTGACAGCGCCAACTAGCGAACATTTATTTTTTATTGACTGCAATACAAAAAGAAACCTGACTCACAGCAGTTCTTCACCAGGTGGCGCTAGCTCTTACAGCGATTAGAGCTGCTCTTGTACTCAACTGCTCTTGAACTCAGGTCAAAGTATCTGAACACAGACTGTGAATTAAAACATAATATTACAATAAGAATCACACAGAATGACGGGAAACATCATAAAACATATTAACATGTAATTTGATGCTATTTACTCTTTAAAACTACAAGTGAAAAACCGAAAAGTTGACCCTGCTTCAAGGAAATGTAATTCTGAGGTAAAACTAAGTGTTTTACTCTATTCTGCAATTTACTATTTTTTGAATGGAGAAAAAACTGTTCATGTTACAAACCCCCCCTCCAAAAGTAATTTAAACAAATGCATTCATTAGTGTTAGAACACTGATATGTCACATTTTTTATATAGTTCTAAGCCCTTATTCCATTAAAAAACGTAGACAGTTATTTAGCTGACTGCCTATCTAGCTTGCTGTACCCTTTCAATGTTTCTGATTCACATCACTCTGTGTAGTGTTGGAGTGCCCTCAAGGCACCTCAAACCTGGGCTGTCACATCTCGTCACTGCTTAACTGGCCCTAATGCCATGCCTGTTATGACAAGAATCAGCCACTTAAGGCACCACACCTCGGCCCCAATACCACATATTTCAAAAGGAAGAACAAAAAAAAGAGTGTGAGCTGTAACAGCCCTGGCTGCACCAGGTGCCAAGTAAGTGAGCTCCCTCTCTCTCCCCCCGCTTCTCTTACAGGGCATTACAATTAATTGTTTTATTCAGCAACACCAATTACAGAACACCTTACTGCACAAGTACAGCATGTACTGTAAAATGAGTCCGCCCTGCTGTCAGGAATCACTCAAGCAGGACATTAGGAGTTATCCCAATTTTTTTTTTTTTTTTACAGAAATTAAAACTGATTTACTGTCCAATGGTTTCAATTTTTTTTTTTTAAAGGCATGAGCACATAATAATGTTACAAATTAACATGTGAGGTATATTTAAAGCTACAGTGTCCTAAAATCTCTGTTTAAGTTTTATACTAAAATATGATTTCTGGTTAACTACATACATTATTTTATAATGTACCTTTCTGTGAACTATTCTTCATTCTGAGTGGTTCTTTATTCAATTACTCAAATATTTGTGTTAAGGTTCTTTTGCCCGAGGTCAGAGATCAGGAGCCGCTCTTCAGTTCTAGTTGCCTACCATAGACATATATTAAGTAGGATAGATCAGCCAAATGGTCTTTATACTAAGAAGTGGCAGCACCATCTAGTACACAGTCGTGTATTGCCACCTAAACAGAAGGAAACTTGATTCAAAGTGGCAGATCACTAGATGGCGCTGGCTGATCTGGACAACATTTTTGCTGGCTTTGATTATGTTACATATATATTGTAACACATCAGGGAGGGGGTTAGTGTCCTCCCTGAAGAAAACATGTGCGTATGCACATTTTGTTTTATCGTTTATTGGTTCATTATCACCCGCACCTGAGCGATATTGTAAATTAATGCCAGGCGCGGGGTATTTAAGACGTGCAGCCTATCTGTACGGGGCTGCTGAGTAGAAGGAAGCAGAAGAGAGGTGCTCTGCTTCCGAGCAGTCGTAAGCGTAAGCGTAAGCGTTGTATTGAACTTGTGTAGTTTTTGTGTTTTTATGACAGGTAAACGGCTTAGCCGTCCTGCGAGCTAGTCAGGGACCTGCATAAAATGTGTAGTAAGTGCTCCAAATCGGAGTTAGGTGTTTGTTTGTGTTTTGTTTATTTTTTGTGTGTTTATTAAAAATTAGCGCAACCGCGCTTAAAACTCCATTTCTTGTGTCCTGGGTCGTACTTTTAAAGGGGCAACGAACCCGAGTGAGTGCCGGGCCGTTACATATGGTGTCAGAGTGTGTGGGCGCCCCTACGACCCGAAAAGAAATGGAGAGTATTGAGGAGTTAATTGCGCGAATCAACCGCAATACTGCTGCGCAGATAGAGCAGACAGCGACATGGGAGAGACAGATGAGCGAGATGGGGTTGGCACGGCCGAACAGACAGGAGCGGGAGCCAACCGAGTTGGAGCTGTTGCTCCAGAAATGGGAGCAGGCTAGCGCAGCTCCACAGTCTCCCGAGCCAGAGAGGGAGGAGCTGCAATCGCCGCTTCCAGAGCCCAGAGGTGAGAAGCCGCCGCTTCCGGAGCCCAGAGGAGAGAAGCCGCCGCTTCCGGAGCCCAGAGGGGAGGAGCCGCCGCTTCCGAAGCCCAGGGGGGAGGTGAAAAGCATACCATCCACCACAGCCCCGACCACCACCCCTACGGTCCAATCCAGCACCGCTGCGTCCAGTCCCTCACCCCTTGCTCCAGGACACCCGGCCGGTCTTCCTGGACCTCCCTGCACTTGGCCTGGAGCCCAGGAGTCTGCACCATCGGCCACAGTTCTGCCCCTGGTTCCCTACTCTGCTCTCCCCAAGCACCCAGACGTCGCTGGGCTGCTGCCAGATGTCACTAGTGCTCCCCCTGTTCGCTGCTAAGCTCCCCCTGGGTGATCGGACATCGCTGCGCCGGTCCCCAGGTGAAGACCTCTGCCCGCTGCTGCAGCCGCCTGTTCCCCGGCCGTCGCTTCGGTCGCCCGTCATCCCGGTGGGGTCCCATGTCGCCGGTTCAAGGTCCCTTCCTGGACGCGCCGGAGGAACCGACCCACCCTCAAGCTCGCCCGTGCAAGAGGGCGAAAATTGACATTTGTGGACTCGAGGGTGGGTGGTTGTGTTTTAGGGGAGGGGGTGGCCTTGGAATGGCCGATCAGTGTTGCACACTTAAGGGGAAGGATGTGTAACACATCAGGGAGGGGGTTAGTGTCCTCCCTGAAGAAAACATGTGCGTATGCACATTTTGTTTTATCGTTTATTGGTTCATTATCACCCGCACCTGAGCGATATTGTAAATTAATGCCAGGCGCGGGGTATTTAAGACGTGCAGCCTATCTGTACGGGGCTGCTGAGTAGAAGGAAGCAGAAGAGAGGTGCTCTGCTTCCGAGCAGTCGTAAGCGTAAGCGTAAGCGTTGTATTGAACTTGTGTAGTTTTTGTGTTTTTATGACAGGTAAACGGCTTAGCCGTCCTGCGAGCTAGTCAGGGACCTGCATAAAACGTGTAGTAAGTGCTCCAAATCGGAGTTAGGTGTTTGTTTGTGTTTTGTTTATTTTTTGTGTGTTTATTAAAAATTAGCGCAACCGCGCTTAAAACTCCATTTCTTGTGTCCTGGGTCGTACTTTTAAAGGGGCAACGAACCCGAGTGAGTGCCGGGCCGTTACAATATATATATACATATAAGGAGGTAAGATGGTCCAGTGGTTAAAGAAAAGGGCTTGTAACCAGGAGGTCCCCGGTTCAAATCCCACCTCAGCCACTGACTCATTGTGTGACCCTGAGCAAGTCACTTAACCTCCTTGTGCTCCGTCTTTCGGGTGAGATGTAGTTGTAAGTGACTCTGCAGCTGATGCATAGTTCACACACCCAAGTCTCTGTAAGTTGCCATGGATAAAGGTGTCTGCTAAATAAACAAATAAAAATAATTACTTTCTTTCACACTGGCACTCCTACCCATGTTCCGACTCAGGTTATGGTCACAATCGCTCATAGTGTGAAACCACGTACCTGGGTCATACCCGGGTTGACATTTGGGCCAACGGTTCAATCCAGAGAAGAGAAGCTTGGATGAAAGTGCCCGTAACAAGCTGCTTCCAGGGCATTGATACACACATTGTGTACTTGCGTCTGTCACCCAGGTCAATCCTGCTTTATCAAAAGCAGTGTGAAATCCAGGTAGAGTATGCAAGTGTGAAAGGGGCTTTAAACTGAAGAGCAGCTCCTAAAATCAGGAGAAACCTTAACACACCTGAACACACATTTATAAAAACAAAATAAAAAAGCATCTGAGTATTGCAATAAGAACTTGATTGGATGGGTCAAACTGGCTACGTCAACTTCTTGTCATGCATAGTGTCTATTGTAGAATGACCTGTACCTCTGTAACACCCTAGTGATCCAACTATAGACGGGCAAGCAGAATGTTTCACTTTATGATGTCACACAAAGCACAAAACACCACCACGGATGCCAATTTGCTTAATTAGTAATTAGGAAAGCATGTATTAGTTAAACTGGGTCTTGCATATATTATCTTTTTTTTTTTAAAGAGAAAGTTAATATCAGGATGGGCCCTTTAATAAATAGAAAGAAGGCCAAGCACTAATGGGAGCTCCTTAAGTAGTTAAGTTTGATTGTAGATAATTGGCTAACCTCTACTAGTAACTGTTATTTTGGGGCAGGAAGGTGCAGGAGCTGGAGATTTGATGTTAAACTGTTTGACCAAGCTAAAGTGGGTTTTTAGCTATCAGCCTAAACCTGCCATCTGGTGTAAAGCTGACTGCACCCCAGATGTGTTCAAACAAATCACATTCTTTTTGTTGTCTGTCAAAAGTGTGAAATGTTACAAGGGCTGGAGCGCTGTCAATTACAGGAGACGTGTAGCATAGGTACATTTTGTCATCAAGGAATGTAATTAGTGTGCTCCGAATCCTATACTTTTTGTTATGGAAAATTTGATGTAATGGTATGCTGTGCGAGTGGGTCCAGCTAGGGTGTATATTAAATCTATATTTCTAAAGTACGTCCAGAATGCCCCCCAGAAACCAAAATTATTTGATACAGGAACTGCATTTCACGTACTGAAAATGGTTTATTTTCTTTCAGCAAAAACTTTCTACAGTTATTTAGGAAGTTCCCCCAAAACTCATTTAGAACTCAAAACAGGGCTATTATATATTTAGTTATGCTATATCCGCCTAGAAAATACCATACATACAAATTGAATCTAAATGGCCAAAAAAATACAGTAGGAGTGAAGATAAGTTTGTTTTCAGATTTTTATTGGTCTCCTTTTTTTTAAAATGATCTGTACCCATTTTTACAGCTTTTTCTCCCAAATTTGACCTTGCTTAATCTTAATACTCCAGATGTAGTAACACTTGAAACTGCTATTACAATTAATGTGTTATTGCGTGTACTGTAAACAGTTCATCTTTCATGTAGTGTGCTTCAGTCTTGTCAGGTATGATCGAGCACTGTAGGTTTACGTTTACTGTTTGCTACCAGCTTCTGCCATTTATAGCCAACTGGCAGTTTTTATTTGAAAAAAAAAAAATAGCTTTCTTTATTGAATGTCTGTGTATTTTGCAAAGTTTAGAACTGTGATAAGCATGTTAGTGCAACATTGTGGAACTAATACAGTTTCAAAACAACAACAAAACTGATTTTAGTGAAAAACTGCTCACATTTGATTTATTAATGTGTGTATATAGTTCTTGTAATAGCAAAACAACATTATTCTGCACTTAAAAATAATTTAAACAGCTGTTTTTGAAACGGGGCTGCAATTTGTGTGTTCCCTGCACTCATTTTAACCCTAATGTACAGTATGCGAGGGTCTTTTTCGTTTACAAAGTTTTAAGCAGATAATCCCATTAGTGAAATATTGTAGTAATACTATTCTGTTTAAACCCTTACATGTATAATTCCAATCGCTTCATCATTGCAATGTGGTTGTGGCATGATTTTATATGTAGCGCAAGGTACAATTCATTTGATGCAGCTGTTTTTATACTGGCTAAGGCCAAAGCTGCCTACATTTCAGTTCATAGTGTGACTATGTATGAAAAGGCTTGAGTATCACAGCGATTATAATGTGAGATAACACCACTTTAAAGTGTGTTTCAATGTTGAATTTCAATGAGACGCTTAAAATGTAAGAGGCTGTTGGTCAGTTGTTAAATACATAAAAGATACTGGATGATCGTTAATGGTGTATGTTTTTTATTTGCCGCAGGAGGATGTCCCAGTAAATCACGAGCCCTGTTAATGGCCTCTTCAACCATCACAACCATCTGTTTAGTTAGAACCTTGAGGTATATCTTCAACAAGTCGGTTCTCATTTTGTGTTGCTGCTAAAAATCGTTGAAAGACAGAGACATCATTTTTTGTTTTCTTTACTGTATTTTGGTTTTCATTGTCTTCAAGGAAACATTACATTTCGTCAGTATCTACTGAATATGTCGTTCATTTTCACTAGGATGGTCTCTCTTGTTTCCTACAGTTACCGGTGTTAATGAAGGGGTTACAGGCTGGGTTACAGTCAGATGCAGGCAGATCAGTAACTGACCTTTCTTGACTAAACTCGTTCTCAAGGAAATCAGGGTCCAAATCAAAACAATAGAATTTAAAGTTGTTTTAAAACACGTATTGGTGTCAGTATTGTTTGAACTACTGAAGAGCAGCTCCATCCTGAATTTCAGCAGCACGACACTGGATAGGAATGTAAACAAGGCACATTCGAAACTAGCCTTGATAAGCATGTTATCCGACTGCATCCCACGTTATATATACCCACACATGGTGTGAACGTTGATACAAAACGTTAAACACGCTGAACAAGTACACCATGCTGTATTTTAGTTACGTTTTACCAATGTACAGTACCAAGACAATCACATTGCTGAGAATTATAAACACCCAGTTTTCTATTGTAAAAATAAACACAAACAATTTGAAATGAAGAAACCTATAGAATAATAACCATACCAAGTTGCTCTTTAAGGATTCTCTCATTGCAAGGTTTACTTTATCATAAAATGTTTTACTGCACTGTGTAAATGAAATTTAACTTAATAATATAGCACATAACAATCCATTCTAGGGTTATTTGTTTAATTTCATAGTGCGAAAATCAGGACCTACTGAAAACTACAGCTGTGCAAAGGGCATCTGGAATGGCACATTTTACATTATGGCTATTTGAATACACTCCAAATTTAGCCTTTCTATGAAGATATACTTTCTGTATTGAACACTGCTGCAGTGTTTGACTATCTATTTAGGTATTTGGAAGAGATTGACTATTTTCTCTCTGGCATCAGCGCTTATACTTTTTCACAAATCAGCAGGGTTTTATTTTGCATCATGTTCACTGAAATGGTGGTAATAATGGGCCATAGTTATAAGCCTGTAATGGACTCTTTTTTGATTAATTAATTCAAGTTTGCAGTTGACAACACTGTTTCTCAACTGTTTTGCAGGCATTTCGAAGTTGATTCTCATGTTTAAAAGCATGTTTAAATGTAAGAATATGTTTATAACCACATTAAAAAAAAAAAAAGTCCTTACAATAGTCTTTAATGTGTTGTGAATAGAGCCTGAACAAATGCACCTTGCCAACAGTACACCTACTGTCCTCTTCCTGTCTTACCAATCTTAATGCAGCCTGGCTTGTAATGGGGCAGTGCACCATTTATCAAGGATTACATTTACATAACAATTTTGTTACATGTAATGTCAGGCACAGCACAGGCCATTTACACAAGTGTGTGCTACATAATGCAACTTGTTTTTAGGTGCCTGAGCTTGAAGTACAATCAGTGTAAACTGATGGGATTATGGCAAGCAATGACTCATGCTTCTAACTGTCTAAAGGCTCATGTACTGTACTTTCCTACACAGTGAATGCACAATGTTATTCTTTTATATCAGTACTGTATGTTATTATATAGTTCCCATTTAAAGAATACAGTATTATTATTCATACAACTATGAATGATCAGTGAATATTCACAGTGAAAACCACAAACAGAATGCTTGTAAGCATGCCACAGACAGAAGACATGAAAGGTTAAAGTTTAGGTGTGTGTGCGACTGATAGCTCCTGGCAGCTGGAACTGTATATTCTGACAAAATTGGCCAGGTGTACTAGGATTTTTCTCTCAATATTTTCTCTGCCAATCACTACCACTACAGTGGAATTCAAAGTGTAATGGCACCCCTATGTACTGTGAAAGACCTTCAGAGAGGTTGTATCTGCATGTTAATGTGATGGTCCTGACCCATTACATTACCTATTCTGGAATGTTAACTGTTGTGGGCAGGCCTGTTAGGAGCAGGTGACAGGTTTGTCTGTTCTTAATCTTCACTCCTGCTTTAATGGTAAGGATAACAGCGAGGGACACAAATCCCCTGGTGGAGCTGAATGCATTCCAAGATCCCAGACCCACTCTGAGCAGTAATCCCCTGCAGCTGGAACTTACTTACCACCATGCCCATCTAATACATTTTTTAAAAGCTACTCACCAGTGACAAATGTAAACTGGTCCGAGTAGCGATTTTCCCTCACCCTTTTGCTAACCCCCGAGATCGACCATTCCAGTGATGGATACCGCCGTCAAACTTTTTTTTCTGTCTCTTCCATTTTATTTAGCATTCTGGCAGGAGCAGGAGAGTAAGGTGCTGCACTAAAAGTGAGTAAAAGCTTTTTAATCCCAGCACTGCTGTCAGCATACAACAACAAACGCTGATCCTAAATACAAATACTACTCCCATGCTGCAGAGTCTGTGATCTAGAGCTGCCACTCATTAACAACACTTCTTCCTAGCTGGTTTAAGACCTCATGTTAGGAATATTCTTAATGAAATTACTCACTTGAGTTTAACTGTAAACTGGTATAGTGTGTTGTTTTTGTTTTGTTTTTTTCCCCCATTTGGCTTAATCCTGTGTAACAAACCTACAACATACTGTTGGTGAGAGGTCTTCAAGGTCAGAAATGAATTTCTCTCATCTTTTAGTCTCTAATAGAAATGTAGGAATGTGCTGTCACTCAGTAGTTGGGGCGGGTTTAAAGTATTCAGAACTAATTAACGATAGATACAAGTCAGGAAGGCGGGACATTTCCCAGCAGTACAGGGAAATGTATTTATTATTATTATTGTAGTAGGTTTTATTTTTTTTTAATGTGAAAAGGGTAAAGTCAACGTGAATAGATTAACCATTCCCACAGTTTTTCCGGTGTTTTCCGGTGTTTATTGGCTATCCACCAATTTAATTTTTTTTTGTATCAGGGGTGTTTTATCGGGTTTTATCAGTTAAAACTGAAAATCAGAAGCCCTAAGCATAAGGTAATCATGATACCATCTTAAATGTTTTCAATCTTGTAATAAACATGGGTTTTCTGCCAGGACTTCCCTTAAACACATACATATTTAAATGTCTTCAACAGAAAACACAGAATTAAATATACTAGGTGGGAATTCAGTTAAAAAAAAGGTAATTGTAGGCCCCAACAGAGTGCCCTCTTAAGTAAAGGCATGATGTGTCAACAGCTGCAATTTTATTTTTACAGAGCTATTATTACAGTAATTACAGACTTGTTAATTGTTTACAGCTACTTAAACTCTTCTTGTCGGCTGGTAATAGTGTAACGCTTTGCAAGACAAAAACAAAAACAAACCTGAAAAACATTTGCCTTAAGTTAAGGTTACATCAGGGGGTCATAATTCTGCCTTGTACCTACCATCTCAGGCTGTGTGTGATATACTTTGGCATCTTTTAAAATCTGCTCTGGCCTCTTGTACGAGGGACTATAGTTAATATTGCGTGACTAGCAGGAACACAGCTAGACAGGACAAACAGCCCACAATAAATGAAAACCTGCTCTAATAATGTGACCTTTAGGTGTGCCCTCCAGCCCTCCTGAGGGCAGGTATTCTGAGCTGCCTTGGTGACCAGTCTCCGTGGTATCCTAGCAAATGGAATGTTGAAATGGACAGTGGGGGTCTGCTGCTGTAAAAGCAACTTCATGAAGAGGTGAAGTAAACTGGATATCAGCTTCAGGGTTTAAAATATCCTTTTGGGGAACGGGGGACGGGGGCACCTTAATGCATTGAGCGTGATGGATATTTAAATTAAACCACTATCAAAACCCTTGTATTAAGATAAAATGTCCTTATCCATTTAACTATAAATTATATTGTTATAGTATAACCGATTCTAACTGTACCCAATTTTAAATCGTTTTACACCTTCTTGAAGTGGATATGAAGTATACTCTCATTTTAAAACATCACTAACTTTAAAAAGTATCTACACGAACAAAAACAGTGCGCTGCAGTTCTGTAAATACCCACATTAAAATACTGTACAACGTGGGGCATTTCAGTCTTGCTTATATGCCTACGAACAATACAGTACATTGTCATATACTGTGTTAGCAATATAATTGTTTTGATATATTTAACTATAATTGCATTCCACATACATAAAGCATGCAGTAACTAAAAACAGCACTGCCGGTCACTAATTTACATACTCTAAATCAAATACATCTGCATCCATTTACCATTTTTAATTACACACACCAGTTAAAAAATGTTTTTGAGTTATGGAATTGCTATTGTGAACAATTTAGGTCATAAAATATTAAACTGACTAAAACAAAGTGATGCACCAAATGCAAAATCATTAAAACCACAAAGCTGTTTCCCAGACTGACTTATCTGGTTGAGAGATTATTTTAGACTCTGCATTTATACAGCAGTCTGAGCTAACCCAAGTCACACCCAGAATACAGCATTTAAAATGTTAAGACATGATACAAGATGCAGCTCTTGGAAACTTTAAAAAGCAGCAAAGAGGGTTCTGGGTGGTTAAGTACATTCAGTGAAACTGTTTGTTAATTTATACTGAAAAAAAACCCCACACATTTAAAGAGACGTCAATGATGTCTCTTTAAATGAATTGATCTACAGTTCTGGTGGTCTTAGTCCACTCCCAAATGGACAGACAATAAAATGTGGCCTAAAATGATCCTGTTAAAGCTGGGAATAAAGTATTTAAAAAAGTATTTCAATAACAACATTTTTATAAGTCCCTGTTTTCACTTTTGACTCTTTTGAGAAACTTTTTTTTTTTTTTAAAGTACTGGTTATTTCACCTTTGAATATCCACTAAATTTAACAATATATTTCTGTGTGCTACTAAATAACAGACTTTTTAAATTAAATTACAGATTATTAAAATATCTAAATATGTGAACGATTTTTTAAAATTATTTTTACATGCATACAAAAAAAAAAGCAAAAACATCCGTCTCCGACAGAATTGAGAAATACTAAATCACAACATTATGCCTTGTACCGTGTTACCACCTTGCCAGAATTTGCACGAGTTTCTAAATTAAGAAGTGAAAAACATCTCTGTCTGTGTGGGATTTCTATATAAAAGAAGATCAACACAGCCGCTCTTGGTCCCTTATTTACCCTGGCTGTCAAAAAACTTCAGTTGCTATGGCCACTTTGTTTATTGTGACGACGCAACAATGGCAGGGATTATATACAAAGAAAAGTGCAGTGTCTACTTTATGTGCTGTTCTTTTACCTGAAATACCAAAATTACTGTATGGCATCCTTTGTTGTGCAGTTCATTCAGTGGGGTGAAGTAAGGGCTTCACAACCTATTCTTACTTCTGCAACATTTTTTAACTTTAATACAGTCTTACATATAACAGCTTTGATAAAGTTTTGAAAATGAATGAATACTTGTCTGAATTTTGAACATATAGCTGAATATGAAAATTCCATGTTCATCACAGCACAAATTAAAGTTAATGGGGTAGCTGTGTGGAGTAGTGGTTAGGGCTTTGGACTCTTGACTGGAGGGTTATGGGTTCAATCCCCGGTGGGGGACACTGCTGTTGTACTCTTAAGCAATGTACTTTACCTAGATTGCTCCAGTAAAAATCCAACTGTATAAATGGGTAATTGTATGTAAAAAATAATGTGAAATAATGTATAATGTGATATCTTGTAACAACTGTAAGTCGCCCTGGATAAGGGCGTCTGCTAAGAAATAAATAATAATAATTAACAGTGGCACTATTTTAAGTAAACCCCTGAGTAGAGTGTGTATCTTCCACCAAAATAACTGGAAGCTGACTTTACAACACAAAAACTGACACAAGACACCACTAACATTTGGGTTCTTTAATCAACATGCTCCAAAAAAGCTATAAGATTGGATTCTAAAAATAAATGATCATGTGACGTTTTTTTGTATTCTGTTCTGCCCAATATTTGAATATTTGATATGTTTGTGCTGCCTTTTCCATAAGGAAAAAAAAAGCCAAATAATATAAACTACTCTCAGCGTCAATTTAACTGTGCCTTAAGTTCCAGCCTACCAAACCATGTATAGCACACAGATAAAACTGTTAAAACACAAATCTGCGTATATGTAACTTTCAAACAGGAAATGTCATGGCTGAATGTTACTGATGCAATAGCTGAACAGACTTCTGGCATTCCCAAACATAAAATGTAATTTCTCGAAATGAAAATTGGGATATCAGACTAGAAAAGTAGCTACCTAACATTGCAAAAATTGCAATTTGTGATTGCATGTGGCCGTGACATTTCCCATTTGAATGCAGCATTTTGGTGGTTAGTGATTATTCTTTTGTTTATATATATATACATACACATATATATTATTTTTGCTGCACATCCTATGCCTGAAGTTGTTTATTGTTAGTTTTGCTTGAACGTTGATTAGTATATTATTGCTCATTCTCTAACCTAAAAGGGCATTTTAACCTATTTTTTATCTATAAAAAAGTTGTAATTTATTATTTTGCATTTAAGCGCTTTAAGACAGCCCCTGTTCTTTTCTGATTCTAAAAACAGATGCTGGTGGGCATGTAGTTATCTTTGCCAAGGTTTGATATTGCTACCCGATGAACAATACAAATCAAATTTCATCCAGCATTCCCAGAGGAAATAGCACTGGATCATATTTGAATGGTATCTGAATACCATGGTATTTTAATCTTTATTTAGAACAGAATGCACGACACACACATCACATTCTGAGTATAGACAGTTATCTACTTGGATATTAGATAAGATATTAGCATTACCCAATATATTAACATTACCCAATATATAATATATTAGCATTACCCAATATGAAAACGATTACTGTGTCAGCACACAGCGTACTGGTTAATAAAGGTGTCCTTTGGGTAGTGAGATTCCAGAGTTGTAATGACTTGAGTCAATGACTTGACTCGACTCAGAATCAATTTTCCGTGACTCAACTCGACTCGAGTCATTGCCATCAAATGACTTCACTTGACTCCAGTCCCTGCAAGCAAAGACTCGACTCGGCTCCCTGCTCAAACGTGACTCAACTCGGCTCCCTGCTCAAACGTGACTCGACTCGGCTCCCTGCTCAAACGTGACTCGACTCGGCTCCCTGCTCAAACGTGACTCGACTCGGCTCCCTGCTCAAACGTGACTCGACTCGACAAACTTATTTCATTTTCAATACATGCAGCCCCTCTAACACACGCAGTCATCTTGTCATTTTGCATATAAACAGGTTCCTGCCATGGTTGTTAAGACAACTTTCTAGTCTATAGCACCGTTCTGTGATCATAATGTCACACGCAGCAGGGAGCCCGGGAATCAAAATGTGTAGTCGGGAAGCAAAGACAGATTTCTGATCACTGATCACAGAAAATCCTGAGGAAAATAGTGATTTTTGAGTTTTGTCACAGACACGAAAAAAACAAAACAACAACAACAGCATGGAGGGTACACTAAAAGTACCTGCGGTGGTGGAGTTCGCTTTTAATAAATATACAATGCAAATTATTACTAAACACTACAGTACACTCCTCAGAAGGTTAGCAAGATCATCCTGGGTTGTTGTGTTTTACACAACATAGCTCTCCGTAATGGACATTGAACTTACAGAGAAAGACTACAGGGTTTGAAGTAAGCAGATGCTGAACCTGAAGCACTAGTGTTGGAGGTTGCAGATGCTGCAAGTCAAAGCCTTTTAGGCAGGGGTTCACAGGTACGCATGTGGACCAATAAAAAAATGCAGACTTTGTTATTGTTGTATAAGACGCTAATGCGTAACGTCAGTATATTTTTAACAGGAAAACATTTATAATAAAGGCAGTGATGGTGCTCACAGTTCAAAGGTGAGCCATACATGCCTAACTTAAGGAAAACTCCTGATTCAAAATTTTTTGCCCCCACCCCTGACCCTGTTGCTCGCTCAGCAAGTGAAACAGAAAAAAGTATTTATGTAACTAAATTTGGTTATAGATTACTTTTTTTTTATTTCGTAAGTATTCTCTGTCCCCCCCAGACTGCTAAAAAAATGCAGCCTTGTTGAGGCGCTTGTGTCTTCCTGTTTTTTTGGTTTCTAAATTCCCTCCATTTGCTATCGGAGACGCACAGGTCCTCTTAAAGGGAATGTTGAATCCTTATTGGTTGTAACCTTACTCCCCCCACTGTGCTTTGATTGGCTGGGCGCATGATTCGCTATTTGATGTGCGTTAGCCCATGCAAGAGAACCGACTTCTAACTCACGTTTTCGTGCGCTATCGCAGCGCTTCGCAAACGCAGTCATTTTTGCCCTAGCGACAACGGCTGCACACATATTTGCTAAATAAGGCCCCATATCTCTTAAGGGAGTTGGTGCTTTATAACTATTTTTAAATTTCCCTTTAAATCAAATTCTGAATAAAACAATAAGTGCGTTTACATGAGAAATAAGAACTCCGATATTTTTCGGAAAACTAATTCCGATATCACAGTTTTCGGAAAATGTATCGGAATAGCATACTGCGCATGTGCACACTTTTGACCTTCATTCCTGCACGTGGTTTTAGAAAACAGAGAGAAAATAATAATAACCTGTAGTCAGTCTGCATGCATCCATTTGTCTAGTTAGGGATAAAGTAATATTTGTTAAAGTCTGTATGTATTTGTTAATAGCCCATACCGAAGCAGCAAATGTTTTCCAGCTTTAAAATGATGTGAGAATTTAAAATAATGTCTGCAAAAGAAACTGGTAATATAGAACAGGAAGAGCTGTTGGAAAGGTTGATTGCACATTTTGGGGAATCTGAATAGAGGAATAGGATAGTAATCTTTGAATTGAAGACCTGACACTTCGATAAAGCACTTGAGTTATTGGATTGGTCTCCGTTCTGTCACAGAAAGGTCTGGTCTGTTCAAATTGTACTTAGGGTACTACAGTACTTTGCATGTGAAAATATCCTGCGTTTTCTGAAAATGTCAATCCATGTATACAGTTGAATTCTAATTTGATTTTCTATCTTTAATCATGTAAACACAGAAAAGTGACGTTTTAAGAAAATCAGATTTCTGATTTCAGTTTTCCGAAAACGCTTTGTCATGTAAACGTACGGATTGTTGACAGTACAGATTTGTCAAGCTAATGCAAACAAAAACATTTGGAAGTTTACCTAAACTAATATTAGGTAGTCCAAGGTCAGTGCTAATCAGGGTCTGTGAAACTAGAGGTCTATGTTTAAAGTCTTACTTAAAGACTTTAAGGCTTAAAGGTTTTTTTGTTTTTTTTTTCTGTCCGGTCACGTCTTCTGTCCGAGGCATTCAGAACAGAAAATAGGAGGCACTTTTTTACACAGAGAATTGTGAGGGTCTGGAACCAACTCCCCAGTAATGTTGTTGAAGCTGACGCCCTGGGATCCTTCAAGAAGCTGCTTGATGAGATTCTGGGATCAATAAGCTACTAACAACCAAACGAGCAAGATGGGCCGAATGGCCTCCTCTCGTTTGTAAACTTTCTTAAGTTCTTATACTTTAACATATACATAAAACTTTAACTTAGTTTTATGTATATGTATATTAAGGTATAAGACGTAACCGGAGAGAAAGTTTAAAATATTAATTTGTTTTTGTACTTTTTTCAGTACAGTATTTTGTTTTGTTATGCTATTAGGACTCAGACACCTTTTTATTATGTTTTGTGCTTTTGTGAAACAGTATATGTTACTTAAAAATGTCTAGTTGACATTTAATGGAAAACGACACTCCATAGCTCAGCTTACACTAAGAGGAGAGATATGTAGTGCAGATTATTTGTTACCTGTGAATTATATAGAACTGAATTATATACAATTTTGCCTCAGGTTCTTTATTTTTCTATTTGTCTCGCGTTAAAACCATGAAGCAATATCTCAACATGAAATTAAATGCCACCAAATTTCCTTTCATTTGGTTAATGTATCTGACACAAATCTATAAGGGAGTGTTGAGAAGTGAGAAAATATTTAGATATGTTCTTTGTTTTGTGGTATAATTCATTACTAAACATCCAATCCAATTGAGCACAGAGAAAGGGGTCTTTATACAGTGGCAAAATGTGCTTATAAATAGATCAAGGAATCAAATTCACTAAAATGGAAAGACGAAAACAAAGCAGAAACCGTGGACTTTTAATGGTGAACATAATTTTGTATTTTTAACAGATTTCTTTTTTTATGTATAGATTGTTAATCTCCTATAAAACTAATCTGATTAAATCAGGATATTTTGAACTGTCAGAACTAATGATTCGAAGTGACTTGAGCCAGATTGGTGACTCAACTTGACTCGAGCAGTTTAGTGACTCAACTCGACTCGAGCTTGACATGTCAAAGACTTTACTTCCCAATGACTCAACTCGAGTCCCAATTTTGGTGATGTGTTACAACTCTGTGAGATTCTGAATCTGATCAATGCTGGCTGGCTGGCTGGGGTTGAACCCTAGCCAAGTGATATGGCTAAAATGTGTGCTCTGGGGTAGACTTGCATCCAGACAGGAGGCCAGGTTAGAAGCAAAACTGCCATGGGACACAGAAGTAGCTGCTCAATTCCACCATCCCTCTCAGCAAACAGACGGGTGCAGCCAACACTATAAACCCACTGTAGAGGATAACTAGACTACACCAGCACACAAATACAAAGTTATGGGGAAAAAAAACAAACATCTCTTCTCTTTGTTCTTCTTTCAGGACTCAGAAAACAGGTGACTTATCTCTGGAGAGCCCCGTTCAAACCAACGACAAGCAGAGCGACTTTATTGGTCCCAGCAAAGTCTCCAATGAATTGTCAGTCGCATCACAAAACCACCTAATCAGACTGCACAGGCAATGTCTAGTCACCCATTGAACTAAATAAACATAAGACTTCTTGGCGATGCACCTCCACTTTGGGGCTGAAGACAAGGAGCTGGGGGAAAATGTGGTACTTTTACCAACAACATTAACACAAAATTGGTAATACCTTAAAAACCTTTGTAATTTGATGGTATAGGATTCTTAGCAAAATAATACTGTGAAATATTTAAAAGCAGAATGAAACATCTAGTGTAGACTTACCTGTTTGGATAATACCATCATATCATCAGTAGATTGCATACTGAGACTTTTCCAATTTCAAATATGATCTTATGATTGTATTTGTTCCATAAACAGCAAAGATACTTGGCCAATATCAGTAATATCTTGAAAAGTGCAAAGTTTACATCGATGTTATGATTCAATCCTAGAAATAAACATCTGAATGTTAATACAAGGCTTATATGTTTTCCAAAGTTCTAACACTACTGTTTTTGTAACATTAACAGCTTATTTTTTTTTTCTTGCAATCTGATACAAACACTAAAAATTATAAAGCAGAACTATTTTTAACTCCTGTTTTACTACAGTGTACAAAAACTGCCATTGCTCAATATTTTGTATTGCATGCCTGTTGCTTTTATGATTGTTTCTTTGAACGCTGCTGCGCTTCGGACAAAAATGAATGGAACCTTTTTTTTTAAGATTATGAATATATTTTCTTTAAACATTTTGACCTACTCTAGTCAAATGCATTGACTCATACTCATACACACACGCACTTAAAAAAAAAAAAGTCATTGCGCTAAATTACTTTCAGAAGTAATTATTTTATGGTTGTGAAGGAAAAACAAAAAAGCACAGGTTAAGGTCCCAACAAGCCCACGGGGGAAGAGATTAAACTGAAAGATCTAGCCCATGTATACAGACATACCTACACACATACAGAGCAACAAAAAAAATGTGTCACTGCCTCACTTCATTAAACCATATGCTCGGTGCCCTGGGAAGAGGGCTGGGTCACTAATTAGTTCGCTCTGTGAAAGGAGCTCTTTCTGATCCTGTTGACTTTTGTCCCCCCCCCCCTCTGGTTAGCGCCAGCTTTTTCTGTCATGCAACTAGAAAATCACTGGAGGGAAGAAGATCGCCATAACAACCGCTGAAATGATCTTGTGGAATGTGTCTAGTGGCACTGAAATAACCTGAATATGCGCTCCAGATGTGTCGGCTGTCATGGAAAAAGTAAACTCATCTGATGGACAACGTATGACTGGATGGTCTCACAGTTGACTCTGGGGAGTACTGGAGAGAGGGAGGGAAGGGGGAGAGAAAGGGGCAGGCAGTAGTCACCCTGTGGACCTGTGCAGCCTGGCAGGCTGAGAGGACGAGGACTGGGCCTGATTGTTCCTTGTCTGTCCCTCCTCCGTGTGGCCTCTGTGGGACTACTGCAGCCTCAGCGAATTTCCATCTGGCACAGACTTGTGAGCTCCTGGGAGCAAACTGAAATATGAACTACAGGAAAGGGAGAGAGAGGAGAGGGCTCTGTGATGTGTACTGGCTAAGCGGTAGCCTTTAAGTCCTCAAGAACACATAGAATGGTAATTTGGACACACCAGTGATTTGAACCTTAAACATGTGTATATGGATTTTATGCTTGTGTTTTTGTGTTTGTTGTTTGTAAGTACTATTTTCGTGTAATTGCAATATCTAGTCTTTGTTTGTTTATTTATGTACTACATTCCAAGACTCACAATGGTGGTAGTAAGCAAAATAAACATATTATATAGCAGCGAAAGGAAAAATATGAGTACCTCATACTGATGTTCCATACAGCAGAACCATCCCTTTATTTAATTAGCTTCTTTTGAGAGGACAAGTACTGTATACTATAATAAACATTGTGCTTTGTACAAAAATTATAATTCTAAATTGTAACATATAACCTTCCAATTGAACATTATAATATATATATATATATATATATATATATATATATATATATATATATATATATATATATATACTGTATATACAGTGTCTACAGAAAGTCTACATCCCCTAGAACTTTTTTCACATTTTGTTGTGTCAGTTTCATGCATTAAATAAGGATTTTTGTCCACTTATCTACACCCCATACTCCACACTGTTAAGGGGAAAAAAGTTTTTATTGAGAAAAAAATTATATATTAAAAATACAAAACTGAAAGATCATAATTGGATAAGTCTCCACCCCCCTGAGTTAATACTTGGTGGAAGCACCTTTGGCAGGAATTACAGCTGTGAGTCTGTTGGGATAGGTCTCTACCAACTTTGCACACCTAGATTTGGCAATATTTGACCATTCTTCTTTACAAAACTGTTCAAGCTCTGTCAGGTTCCTTGGGGAGCGTTGATGGACAGCAATCTTCAAGTCATGCCACAAATTTTCATTTGAATTTAGGTCAGGGCTCTGACTGGGCCACTCAAGGACATTTACCTTTTTGTTCCTTAGCCACTCCAGTGTAGCTGTGTGCTTTGGGTCGTTGTCATTCTGAAAGATGAACTTCCGTCCCAGTCTCAGCTTTCTTGCAGAGGGCAGCAGGTTTTCCTCAAGGACTTCTCTGTACTTTGCTCCATTCATTTTCCCTTCTATCCTGACAAGTGCCCTAGTCCCTGACGATGAGAAACATCCCCATAACATGATGCTACCACCACCATGCTTCACAGTAGGGATGGTGTTCTTTGGGTGATGTGCTGTGTTGGGTTTGCAGCAAATATAACACTTTACATTTAGGCCAAAACGTTCAATTTTAGTTTCGTCAGACCACAAAACCTTTTGCCACATGGCTACAGAATCTCCTGAGTGTTTTTTTTGCATACTTCAAACGGGATTCAAGGTGGGCTTTCTTGAGTAATGGCTTCCTTCTTGCCACCCTACCATACAGGCCAGATTTGTGGAGTGCTTGGGATATTGTTGTCACATGCACACTTTGACCAGTCTTGGCCATAAAAGCCTGTAGCTCTTGCAAATTTGCCATTGGCCTCTTGGTAGCCTCTCTCATCAGTCTCCTTCTTGCTCGGTCATCCAGTTTGGAGGGACGGCCTGATCTAGGCAGGGTCTTGGTGGTGCCATATGCCTTCCACTTCTTAATAATCGCCTTGACCATGCTCCAAGGGATATTCAAGGCCTTTGATATTTTTTTATACCCATCCCCTGATCTGTGCCTTTCAACAACTTTGTCCCAGAGCTCTTTTGAAAGTGCCTTGGTGCTCATGGTTGAGTCTTTGCTTTGAAATGCACTATCCAGCAGAAGGAACCTACAGGAACTGCTGAATTTATCCTGAAATCATGTGAATCACTACAATTTAACACAGGTGGAGGCCACTTAACTTGGTGTGTGATTTTGAAGGTGATTTGTTACACCTGAGCTAATTTAGGATTGCTATTACAAGGGGGTGGACACTTATCCAACCAAGCTATTTCAGTTTTTATTTTTAATTAATTTTCTACAAATTTCTAGAATATTTTTTTCAATTGGAAGTTGCGGGGTAGGATGTATAGATAAATGGAATAAAAAACATTTTAATGCATTTTAATTCCAGGCTATAAGGCAACAAAAGGTGAACATTTTGAAAGGGGGTGTAGACTTTCTATAGGCACTATATATATATATATATATATATATATATATATATATATATATATATATATATATATATATATATATATATATACAATTAGAAACTCATAATTACTCACTATTACTTTGGTTTTATTGTTTCTCTTTCTCTCTTCCCTTCTGTTAAAAGTGCATTTTACAGAGCGAGCAGGAATATCCAGCCAGAACAACACCTACTGCAGTATAGTATCTAAAACCAGACCCAGCTATTTAAACGAGGCCCTGACAAGTCTGGAGCGACACAGAAAATGACAATCTCACAATTTAATACAATATATTTGTGCTAAACACCATACTTTGAGAAATGTTGTTATCTGCCTAATAAAGTTTAATTGGAGATCATTACACCAACAGTTTGCTTAATTACAGCTAATCAAGAATGCTTAAAGGATTTAAGGGATTAAAGGATGAACCTGAGCTAATGATGATTGTAACACATATATGTCTGTGTGTGTGTGTGTATTTATATATATATATATATATATATATATATATATATATATATATATATATATATATATATATATAGTGCCGTGAAAAAGTATTTGCCCCCTGTCTGATTTTCTGCATTTTTGCATATTTTTTACACTGAATGTTATCAGCTCTTCAATCAAAACCTAATATTAGATAAAAGGGACCCTGAGTGAACAAATAACACAAAAATTTGATACATATTTCTTTTATTTATTAAAGAAAGTTATGCAACACCCAATGCCCCCGTGTGAAAAAGTAATCGCCCCCTTAGACTCAATAACTGGTTACGCCACCTTCAGCAGCAATAACTGCAACCAAACGCTTCCTGTAGTTATTGATTAGTCTCTCACAGCACCGTCGAGGAATTTTGGCCCATTCCTCCATGCAGAACTGCTTCAACTCATGACATTTGTGGGTTTTCGAGCATGAACTGCTCGTTTCAGGTCCTGCCACAACATCTCAATGGGGTTTAGGTCTGGAATTTGACTAGGCCATTCCAAAACATTAAATTTCTTGTTCTTCAACCATTCTGATGTAGACTTGCTTGTGTGTTTCGGATCATTGTCTTGCTGCATGACCCAGCTGCGCTTCAGCTTCAGCTCACGGATGGATGGCCTGACATTCTCTTGTAGAATTCTCTGATACAGAGCAGATGGCAAGGCGTTCAGGTCCTGATGCAGCAAAGCACCCCCAAACCATGACACTACCACCACCATGCTTGACCGTTGGTATGAGGTTCTTACTGTGGAATGCAGTGTTTGGTTTTCGCCAGACATAACTGGGCCCATGTCAGCCAAAAAGTTCCACTTTTGACTCATCTGTCCAAAGAACATTGTTCCAGAACTCTTGAGGATCATCCAGGTGCTTTTTGGCAAACGAGACGAGCATTCGTGTTCTTCTTAGTGAGCAATGGTTTCCGCCTTGCTACTCTGCCATGAATCCCATTTTTGCCCAGTGTCTTTCTGATGGTGGAGTCATGAACATTGACCTTAGCCGAGGAAAGAGAGGCCTGCAGATCCCTGGATGTTGTTGTTCTAGGTTCTTTGTGACTTCCTGGACGATTTTACGCCTTGCTCTTGGAGAGATTTTGGCAGGACGTCCACTCCTGGGAAGATTCACTACTATCCCAAACTTTCTCCATTTGGACAATATGGCTCTGACAGTGGTTCGGTGGAGCCCCAGAGCCTTAGAAATGGCTTTGTAACCCTTTCCAGACTGGTGGGAATCAACAACTTTTTTCCGGAGGTCTTCAGGAACTTCTTTTGTTTGTGGCATGATGTGCCTCTAGAACCTGTGTGCTGACAACTTCACTCTGATGGTAAGGGCCAAAGTTAGTCAGATTTATATTGGGCAGGGCTGGCCCAAATCAGGCCTGGTTGTTAACCAAAGTACTCAAACAGCTGACCCTAATTATCCCTTCAATTGGGTTGAGTTAACTGAAGATTGCATGTTTGATTACCTTGCACAACAAAGAAACAACAAAGAAACACCAAACTTTGGTGTCATTTTTTCTCTCAGACTCCCTCTATATACTACTACAACCCACAAAATACAATGTGAAAAATGTGCAAAAATGCAGAAAATCAGACAGGGGGCAAATACTTTTTCACGGCATACTGTATATATATATATATATATATATATATATATATATATATATATATATATATATATATACAATATGTCAATAGAAGATTTAATGAGCTCTAGCCTATTTAAAGTTACAACAGCGTTATCCAAGCTGTTACACATACAGGCCAAGTTTCACACGAGCAGTGTCCCTTTAATGTGAGGTTTGGTTCACGTTGGAGCTGTAAAAGGAATCCCATTTTTCACCCACAAATAAAAGGTTACTGTGTTAGGCAGGTGAAGTTTTCTTACATATATTAACAGATACCACATGTCTCAGCCTCAATATCTATGTAGGCTCAAACAGGTTTCTTTGACTTATTTTTCATAATTTTAACCCTAAGCGTATAAAACATACAGATAAAAAAATAATAAAAAACATACATCCATGTCAGGGCTGTAAGTATAAAATTAAAGCAATCAGTATAATGTAGATCACCATGATCTACAAACACCGACTTACAAATGTAAGCATCTGACTTATAGAGGCAACCAGGTTTTTGGCTAAAATGTCCTCGTACTGGGTAGAGTTCATGATGCCGTTGACCTTAACAAGGGCCCCAGGACCAGTGGAAACAAAACAGATTGTGATACTCAAAATAACATGTAATCGACTTTTATAACAATTGGAAAAGCGGTTCTCTTAGGTAAAAAAAGTAATTGTGACATACATGCGTAAAGAAAGGTACATGGACAGGCATCTCCTTATATTAATAGATTCTTCAGTTACGTATTCACAGTATGTGCCTCCACTACAGTATCTATGTTGCCCAGTGGTGGATCAGAAGAATTCACATTGACCTCATTAAACATAACCCCATACTCCAGACAAATGAATAAACAATAGATCATGTTTTAAATGAGGTGAACTGCTGGGAGTATAATGCACACAAAATATATACGTTCCCATAAAATCCTCCAGATTGGATTAGTTACACATGCGCTATAATTTGTTATGTTGTACAATATATACTATGTACCTTGGTTGGCAGTAAGTAAAGATATATATATATATATATATATATATATATATATATATATATATATATATATATATATATATATATATATATATATATGTAGAAAACCCACTTAACTGTGTGTGCTTAGAAACTCTTAGACAAGTGCAGTATATTGCTATTTAAAGAACACGTATTAACTTGAATTCACAAATATATAAATCCTGTGGATTTAAATAGTTATAGGAAATAGCAAATACAAGCCAATAACAGTGGCAGCTCGTGTATCTACAAGCTGTTCAGTATAATACATATAAATTGACTGCTTTAAGGCTCACCTATTTGAGTTCCTATACCAATTAAGAACACCTAATAAATCTATTGATTTGTCAGAGTTAAAATGTCTTTCTATTATCAGCACATAAAATGCTCAACATCCAGTACAAGTAATTTAGCTAAATTGCTGTAATCTGTGTGGCGTACAGTCTCTCCTCTTTCAGAGTCTTGTGCTATTCTAAACTTGCATAGAACTTTATACTGTTGGCCCAACTAGTAATTGCATGACGTTCCATTTTTAAGTCTCATCCCGGGATACCATTTCTATAGAATATAAAACACGGCACCAGCAGTAAGTCAGAACAAGCTTCAGGAATTTAATTGGGACACTCCTTTAGATCCTAGAAGCCCTACTGTGTCTGTTTAGCAGGCAGGCAGGGACAAGGACCAGATACCTTCATACATGCTGGTACACATAAGACAACTTTCACTCCATTGGCCCTGAGCAAAAAGCAAAGATGGAGCTTGCCACAAGCTTCGAGCATTCTGTGGCGGTGCATTCTGCTGAAACGTTTTAAGGCGGATAGAGAAATAGGCCTGTATAATAAAGTTTAAACTATAGCATTGTTATAACAAAGAAATAATTAATGATAATCGTTAAAAATGCTTTATTCACACAAGGGTTACATAAATAACCCTATCTTTGTGTATATATACTGTATATATATATATTAGTCACCTCCAAAATTATTGGCACCCTTGATAAAGATGAGCAAAAAAGTCTAAAATAAATAATACCAGTACTGAGCTATATTGTAATTTCCCAACATGTGGAATATATATGACTTTATTAATGATTCAATGGAATCAACCAAAATTACACATTTCTCAAATTATAAATTGATTTCCAAAAAAAAGTGTCACAATTATTGGCACCCTTGTTTTCAGTACTTTGTGCACCCTCCCCTTGCAAGGATAACGGCACTGAGTCTTTTTCTATAATGTTTAATAAGATTGGAGAACACATTGGGAGGGATCTTAGACCATTCCTCCATACAGAATCTTTCCAGATCCTTGATATCCTTCGGTCTGCGCTTATGGACAGCCCTCTTCAATTGAAACCAGCAGTGGGCAGCAGTGTGGAGTAGTGGTTAGGGCTCTGGACTCTTGACCGGAGGGTTGTGGGTTCAATCCCAGTTAGGGGACACTGCTCCTGTACCCTTGAGCAAGGTACTTTACCTAGATTGCTCCAGTAAAAACCCAAATGTATAAATGGGTAATTGTATGTAAAAATAATGTGATACCTTGTAACAATTGTAAGTCGCCCTGGATAAGGGCGTCTGCTAAGAAATAAATAATAATAATAATAACCACAGGTTTTCAATGGGGTTCAAGTCCGGAGACTGAGATGGCCATTGCAAAATGTTGATTTTGTGGTCAATTAATCATTTCTTTGTTGATTTTAATGTGTGCTTGGGGTCATTGTCTTGCTGGAAGATCCACTTGTGGCCAAGTTTCAGCCTCCTGGCAGAGGCAACCAGGTTTTTGGCTAAAATGTCCTCGTACTGGGTAGAGTTCATGATGCCATTGACCTTAACAAGGGCCCCAGGACCAGTGGAAGCAAAACAGCCCAATAACATCAAAGATCCACCACCACATTTTACAGTAGGTATGAGGTTCTTTTCTGCACACGCATCCTTCTTTCGACGCCAAATATACTGGTGTGCGTGGCCAAAGAGCTCTATTTTCGTCTCATCTGACCATAGCACCCGGTTCCAATCAAAGTGCCAATGCCGTTTAGCAAACTCCAGGCGCTTACGTTTGTTGGTTGCTCTCAATAAAGGCTTTTTTTCTGGCAACCCTTTCAAATATTTTTATCTTGGTCTTAATTGTATTATTACTTGTACTGTGATTCTTGAAATGTATTTTTGTTTACGACTGTAAGTCGCCCTGGATAAGGACGTCTGCTAAGAAATAAATAATAATAATAAATAGCCTATTGGCATGGAGGTGGCGTCTAATTGTAGATTTGGAGACTTGGTGACCCCACGATGCAACCAAGTTCTGTAATTCTCCAACTGTGGCCCTTGGATTTCCCTTTGCCTCCCGAACTATCTGCCTCACTGTGCGTGGGGGCAAGATACCCTTGTGTCCTCTACCAGGCAAGTTTACCACTGTTCCAGTGGTTTTGAACTTCTTAATTATTGCCCTAATAGTGGTAAGTGGTTGTCACAAAGACGGCCGGAGTGGGTGGCGTCAGACCAGATGCAGGAAATAAACAGACAGAGATTTGGGGTTTGGTGAAGCTGAGCGAATGCTTTCGCTCAGCATTTAATAAACAGAACAGAAAATAAAAGGTTTGAACACAAAAACACGGGACACGGCACTTCACGCCAAAATAAAGAGACAAACAAAACGGACTATACAGTAAACAGACAGTGCACGGACAGACACACAAACAAACACGGTGAGTTTTAAATAAACAAGTATCGTGCTGGTCCTACCAGCACGTAATAGCAATTGATATTTAAACGTATTTCTCCTTCTCTCTCACCCGTTCTCCACTCACCGAACACCCAACCCCGAGTGAATGCTACGTGTCTCTATATATACTGTTGTGCTGGGATTCGATTACTAATTCATTATTCACTTGAATCCCAGCACGTGAATTAATTCTGTGCAACCCCGTGCTCACATATTACATTTAACCAGCACGTGAAGTGATTTGTGCCCTCCTCGTGCCTAAATATAAATCTACCTTTTTAAATCACACGTGAAACACAGACCCGTTTACATCCCGTGTACCAATCTATACACCAACATTAACACACACACGCAACACATAACACCTTAAATAAATATTTGTATACAGGAATGTATAACCCAGAATTCAAAACAAGTTTTCTGTTAACTACTGATGTTTTAAGAGCCTTTAACATAATCATTTTGTGGTGTTTGTAGGTCAACCTTCCTCAGAAGGATTGTCTCAAATCTGTAATAATTTTATTTGAAAAATAAACTATTACTAGTTGAGCTGAAAGGTTGAGATTTGTCCTCATTAGAAGATAACACTGTAAAATAATATATGCTCTTTAAAAAGCAGGGTACAGATTAAGAAGCATGTTTTAAAAATAAATGGTCCTGCTAACAAGCTTTGCGATGATATTCCAGACACTCAGTGCTTGTATCTTTTTGAGAGAAAATGTTATTACTTGTTAATAAAAAACTTTTTCTCTGAGAAATTGTATTATATATGCTCATATATTTGATCATAAAATATAGCTCATTACCTGTGTTGTTTATTTTATACAGCCTTTTTTGCTCATCTTTATCAAGGGTGCCAATAATTTTGGAGGTGACTGTGTGTATATATATATATATATATCTCAAGTTGAAGAGATGTATTGCATACAATTAATATTTATAAGCACAAAGGCTTTGTTTCATATATTTTTCACTCACTGCAAACCATTTTTAAGACATCTATATTTTAGGCAATATCATTTAAAAACATGTTTGGGTTTTGAACTTAAAGTGCAAACTAATACTAAATAATCTCTCTTTATTTGTCTAAACAACATTATCCACAATTTGTAAGAGACTATTTGCGAGGATTTACATTTAAAAACTTAAACATGCCGTCTGTTTACAATTCTGAGTTGTTCTTTCATTGGAGTGTGATGCTATGATATGTTGTGCTGTGGTAGGTCTACTGTTCCAATTATGGCACGGGAAACACAAAGGATGTAATTAGCTATGACACTGGGACTGGCGGATGATCTTCAGCACACACACAGACACAAACAGCAGCCTCAGTGAAGCTTTTGTCAACAAAGGGCAAACTGCCTTTAAACCACACAAAATCAAGGCTATGTGGAGCACAAGGGGAAAATGTGATTGTTATTTGGAGAAGGGTTTTCCCCGAGGGCTTAGAAGGAAATCTAGTGGAAATGGCCTTTTGGAACAAAGGAATATAGCCAAACTAGCAAATCCAATCCTACCAACTCCAGTCAGACCAGATAAATACCATAATTAACAAAATCAAGGGTAAAATTGAGATACAGTTAAACCTTTTTCAACCCCAATTTTTAACCCATGGTAAGCTAATTTCACCACTGAATACATTTCCTTTTTTACTTAGTTTCTTTTAGTACTGCTACATATTCTATCATAGTGTTTAATGGTTATGGATGAACACATGGTTGCTCAGTTACTACTATACTGTAATTTTTAAAACAGTACGGGGGCTACAGTGGCAGGTCTAAATATCGTCATTGTTTTAAAATAAAAAAGGACTAAACGTCGATATTTAGAACCACCTCTATTTAGATCAATAAACCACAAATATTTATAATTTTTACTATTGGTGATTTTAGAGAAACAAGAACACACTTCTGGTCCCATATTTTTTATTGATTGTACAGTTTAGTTTTCTTTATTTATCACAGTGTCAATTGTGAAGCACCGTAAAAAGACCAAATTATTTTAATTGGTGTTATCAGAGAGTGGGTTGTATTCAATTAATCTATATGACAGCGGATCTAAATAATGTTTAAATAGTTCATTAAAAGGTTCAAGGTTATGAAAATCAAACTGCCAGCTGTACATGTTTGTCTCTTTAGTTTATCACTGTCGGTAAAAAAAAAAAAATATGCTGGTTCATATTTTAATGATTTAAGTATCGGCGGTTTAGATAAACTCAATAGATTCCAGTGCCTTTAAAACAATGCCAGGGTCACCATATTAGTTTTTTAAATTACAGAATGCCCCTTGCAGGGTACAGCTGTAGTGCATGCAGACGCTGAAAATACAGTACACATCAAGAGATGTATTCAAAAAGTATTAAGATGCCAGTAAATGGATAGGACCCCACTACAATTATTGGCACGATAATGCTTTATGCAGCAAAATTATTCTCTAGTTTTAATACCCCATTTTTGTACTTTTAAATGAACAGTACACCAAAGATTCAGTAAATTATTATAGTCGATTTTAAAGATGCATTTCCTGACAACTGTCCTGTTTTGGAATATGTGGAAAACAAAATATGGTGATGCGTATCCCTGATCCGTACCTTTTTACTGCTTGTGTAATTTTCAAACTGTGAATAATGTTTGAAGCAGTAATTCTCACTTCTGGCTCTTTTAGTTCATTCCAAACCAGGGCCTTGTTCCAACCAGACTTAATTGGACCCATAGGTTCAATTAAACAATTAAACATGGCTCTGGACTGCTCAATTCAATAATTAGAATATGGTTGGATCAAGGTCCTGGACTGTAAAGAGGACTGAATGAGTCACAAGTGAGTACCACTGGTCTAGAAGATGTGAATACATCTACGTAGCAAAACACTGTATGTACCCTCCACACAGGGGCTGTAGGTTGTTCCCCCATAAACAAAAGAGCAGTGAAAAGTTAAAAATTGATGGTTCTACCACCACGTTGTTTTAAAAGCTTTGAACAACTTATGTATTTTTATTTTAAAATAAGTAATTTATAAATGAGTTCAACTTAAAATATGTTTTGAATTAATAACCTTTACATTTGTTTTAGAAAGGTAGATGAAAACAAACTTTGAAAACATCTGTCTACAGGAAACTGTCTGCGTTAAGAGCCATGTTTAGGGACCTGTACCGCAACCGTATTTATATAACTGCTTGCTTGTGTGCTAGGTTTCATGCCATCAAAAGTGGTCTGAGATGGAAAATGAGTTAAGCATACCTTTGGAATTTTGCAATATTTGCAGAAAAAATACCACATCAAAGTCTCTCAACTAAATCAACACTTGTTGGGACTCTGTGTTTCACAGGAGTTTTTTTTATAAACAATATATTTAAATGTATTTATTTATTTTTAACTTTCTCCATTTGGCATTTAGAGTGGGCGACAAGCATATGATCATGTGACAGAAGGCATTCTGGGCCGTACAGTAGTCTCCGGCTAAAAGAACACCCCTCGGGAAGCAAGCGAAATGTTCTTATAGCCAAAGTGTTCTCTAAGGCGGAGTTAGCCACCAGAAACAATATGAAATCAATCAATAAATAAATATATATGTATTACTTATCATGACGCACATGCATCAACATATGAAATGAACTGCATAAGTAAAAGTAAAACAATAGGCAAGTGTATGTTAATAAACTATAATAATAAAGTAACATACAAACTAACGTTAACTAAAGCAAAACAACACGGTCAAAAAGCTTAAATTGCTGTTATGTACTATGAAATTAGCTGGCTGGTATGTTTCAGGCTATCACAGTGGCAGAGGCAAAAATAAAGGGAGTTACTTAGGGTTAACTCAACGTTAATAAACTACAAACTAAATTAACACAGCACCCCTACACACGTTACAAAATGCAGCAGCACTATACAAGACATACACATTATTTAACAGAATGGTGAAGCAACTCACCAGAACGGGAAACACCAAACTGCTTGGAGACTTGTGTCTGATAAAAATGAAAATGTAGCACAGTGGTAAATGCTTTATTAATGTGGACCACTCTATCAAAATTGCCTGTGGATACAGACTGGAGGAAGACTACAGTGACACAATAAGCCTCCCATATTTCTGGTTAGCCAGGGTCAAGTATGCCCACCACCATTCAACTGCATCGGGAGTACGTGTGTACTGGTGCACTGAAACAGCAAATACCAGGCAAAACTACTGCAAAATGGCAATCATAGCAATAGAAAAAAAATTTAAAAACAGGGCTCAAAGTTGGCCAAAATCCTTAGGGACATCTGGCTCCTAGATTTTAAAATTTGTTCACTAAATAAAAAATTAGGGGCCAAGTAAATACTCTTAGTTAAAATATTTCAGTGACTTCAGTTTCCCCCCATTGATTAAATCTACATTCTAATGGTTTTTATTAAGCAACATGTATTTAATAATTACTTAATACAGCACCCAAAACAATTTGGATTTCAGTTTAGCATTTTATGGTTGCAGAACATGATATTATAACTTACTGTATAGAATATGGATATGAGATTTCCCGTAACCTGATTGGTCAACAAGGGTGCCTTAATCCACCTTAAAGCCGGCCCGAATATACAGTATTCAAACTATTTAATCACCGTTCCAAATCAATCTGCCTGAAAAAACGTAAATACAGTACAGCATGCATTCGCTTGTGTAATTTACCTTTTTCTGGTTTATTAAAGAAAATCTGCGTTCTCATTGTACACACCCTATGAACGCTATCTGTCAGTGTGGCATGCATATTTAGGGTGACCAAATAGCAAGAGTGAAAAATCAGGACACTTTCAGTTGGTGAGGGGAAGGAAAGAAACCTTGTGAACTACTGCACAACGCAAGCGACGCAAAATACGTATCTTTCTTTTGTAGATAGGCTTTTTTGTATTCCATCGCCTTCCTGTGTGCATTGCACTTAGGCAAAAACAAAAACTATAATTTAAAAAAAAAATACTCCAAAGCGGTTAACTTTCTTGTTTACTGTTCAGATGACAACAATGTTTTAATCAGCCTATCAGTGCGTCTGTACAGGCTTTTCAAGACATTTCCCAAATAAACTGTACATGCAGATGGAGGTAATTGTTCAAACAACCAGCTGTTTACTTTTTAAGCGCAGTTAGAATTTTAGACCCGAATAGGCACATTTTCTTTGTTTTGACTTGGTATTGATCAAATTAATTCCTGGATGGGACAAATAACGTGACAACGAACGTGCTGCATATATGGATTTTATTAAAGAATGCCAGATACCTTTGGGTAGCCGAGTTTTGGGACTGTTTCTAATTAATGTCCACATCTGTATAACTTGCAAAGCTTTGCCTTACACTTCCAACCAATTCAGTGGATGCAGACTTGCAGTCTCAATGTATGGACAAGTCCACACCAGAAAGAGAAAGTCGGCAGCAACTGCTGGGGGATGCTGCATGCTTGCTTTTTAACAAATGACAGCACTCTGTTTTAGCAAGGAAGCAAGAACCACTATTTTTAGGCTTTTATAGTGCTCTGAAATATTAGGTGTATTTAATGTTTAAACAGGTCCGCGAAATGCCAGTGAAATCCTAATTATAATCCTAATCCTAACTGGATGACTTGCCCATGCGCATAACATCCTTTTTGCCGATGACATAACTGAAATTCATTTTTCCTTTTGAGCTTCGATTACTCTCGCAAGCTTCAATCCACAGTCACAATAATAATAATAATAATAATAATAATAATAATGTTGCATCCCACCGGCGTGATGCTTCACATCCAACTCGTCGCTGTGTGATGCCACATTCTTTTTTTACTCAATTTACAAAATGCCTTTGTAACACAGTCATATGACCTAATCCTTTTTTTTTTTTTCTTTCCCCACTGTGTTCGTTTTTTTTTTGTTTGTTTTTTAGAGACAGGCTTGTCAACAACACCAGCCACCATGACAGTTCGCCAGTAAAACCAGACGCACCAAGTAAAACACATGACGCATACCGCATAGATGCAATGCAAACAACTCACTCAAACAACACGCCCTGAACCAGTAGAGTATGCTGTTGCACCGCAAGACAGTACAGCAGTCACTTAAATGAAATTTCCTAACGAGAAAATAAAAATTTCACATTTTACGCCTGGGTTTTCAACGTTTACTCTAAGAAATGGGACAAATGGCGTCCTGACAGTACCTCGATCGGGACGCGGGACAATGCCCCTAATATCGGGACGATCCCGATTTTATCAGGACATCTGGTCACCCTATGCGTATTCAATCTATTTAAATTTAGTATAGCAAAGTAAAAAAAAAAAAAAAAAAAAACTTTTGAAAATAATGTTTGCAATCAGTGGCATTAGCAACTATTCTATGGTTTTAATGACAAGTTGTAAAAAATAAAACAACTTGATATCAATAGCTCATCACAGCAGACTGAATAGACTTTATGAACACACTGAAGTAACCGAACTAAGCACAATTAGCAACAACACGTTGGCTGTACCAGATATTATCAATTATATTACTTTTGCTGATATACTTTATGACGTTATAGTAAACACAGTTTACGATACTTTTGTCCTATAACATGTAGTTAAAAAGAAACCAGTGACAAATCGGGACAATTTTTTTGTGTACAAGGTACTAGCTCGGTGTAAATTAAGAATATTTTTCTTAGTACAGTACCTATATATAGGTTTGCGCGGACATCTGGGCAACTTGGTGCGCACGCACATAGTAACCGCATAGCAACCTCAGAGCCGCTGAAAACAAACCAAGACAGAAGCTGTTTCCTTTATTAATTGAAGAGTTGTTACCACCTATTTTTAATACAATGCAGAGGAGTTGTGTGGTTGTTGGATGCCACAACCACGACTAAATGAAAGACAAGCGGCTGTCATTTTTTGAACTTCCGAAGAGGCGTTTAAACCCAGATGCCAAAGCTAGTTTGTATTTATTATTTATTTGGGTCACGAAGGTTGTCAACATAATTAGCCATGTCCACCAGTCTGATGTTACACAGCTTGACAACGGTTTGTTTTCAGCGGCTACCAGTTGCTATGCGGAAGTCACTTGACTCCACGCAAACCTATTGAGTTGTTTACGGCGTCGCTGGGATACTGAACAACTGGCTACCAAACCACGCATGGAATATTGAGGAAAACGTTTGTATTCATTAACAACAAAACTAGTGCTTCATAAAATCGGGGAGGAAAAAAAAATATCAGCGAAACCAAAAATATCACCGCTGGCGACCCACAGCTCACAAATTTGAGCCCTGCAAAAAACATTCAGTAAGCCGGTAGTTATTATGCTACTGACTGCCTGCCTGAATGTACAGTCAATGATTTGAAGGGGATTTTTAATATGGAAGAGTAAAAGCTAAAGGACACATTGGAGAGCATCCAAACTACGAGCCACAATCCCAAAATGTTACTTTATGCATTGTGCACATAATATCAGGGATTTAAGATAGTTATGGCAATGCAGATTGTCTCTGTCACTGATCACAACATGAAGTCCCAACAGCACTAATCAGCATATGATTAATTCAACCCCCCAAAAATAAGTGTCTGCAATGGTGACTGCCGAGACTGATGCAGCATTACAATTCAGGGATAGCAAGATATTTACAAAGCATGGTGAACAGAGTGGAGTAAAATGGGCCACACATACCCAAAATGTCTCTACATGCCTACTTTGAGTTTTGTGCACTGCACAGTTTATAGTTGAAGCCTTCAGTCACATGAAACCACCCTCATGGAAGTAGAAGAAAAACTCCCTTGCACCCACCAACCACAGGTTTTAAATTCTTACACTGGTTTTCTGTAGTGTTAGAGGACCACTGACTGAGTTGCACCATCAGCAAAACCAACATGGAGCAGCTCGTTTTTTGGGGAGGATTTCAAAGGCATGAATGTTTACTTAGCAATATGAATCACTTTTGAAAAAGCAGTTTTAAATATAGACACGCAGGTTGGCTTACATTTGCTCAGGAATATTAGCATCTGCCAAGTTTGGAAAAAATCACCCCGCTTGTTTTTGAGAAAATGTACACTCAAGTTTAAATCAACAGCATCGAATTAAGTATTTACATTTTATCTTTGAAAATTACTTTTCTTTGAGCTCTCAAAATTGTTTTAATAAGTAAAGACATAATGCCCCAGATTAAAAAAAAAAAAACACAATAACAAATACATAATATTTATAATTGAATCAATCAATCAATCTTTATTTCATATAGTGCCTTTCATAGTGGACCACCATCACAAAGCACTTGAACATAATTGAACATAATATATTACTCGTTTTTAATCTTCCTTCACATTTCTAGGTTTTTGTAATACAGTTTTGCAATTAAAAAGCAGGTTCAACTGTACCTTTATAGACACAATCATAAGATCTTGATTTGTAATAAAAATGTGTTTGAAATATTTTATAATCACTTTTTTTACAATGCAATAAAAATAAACACATATGCCTAATTAAATTACCAATAAATACTGTATATTAGAAATGTAATTTTAAATCCAGACACCCTTATGAAAATGCCTCATTATGTGCTGCTGTCTTCAGAAAAGCTCTGTAATCACCAAAATTAGGAAGTGATTTATCAGTACTGTGTGTTCTTTTTTTGTTATATTGAATCTTATTTCATTGCAAATGATTACACTGTAGAATCCACCTAATTATAAGCCTTTAACAGACAGCATGGCATGCTATAACAATAGCTCATTTAAAATATCCAACTGTTTTACTAATGAGTGCTTGTCATCTTCTTCTGTTTTCTAAACAGTTTTTCATTACACTACACATGTTCTGTGTGTCCAAATTGACAGCACTGTAACAGTACTGTATGACCTAAATCAGACAAAGGCAAACAGTACTACATGCCATGAGTAGTGCTGTATACTGCACCTTGTTAACTTCAACATGTTCTGTTCCCCTGATATTGCAATATTGATTGTTTTTTAATGTTTTGTAAAGGTAATTATAAAATTGCTAGGGGCTCGATTATGACACAGGTGTTTTTATTTTTATTTTGGAAGTCCTTACACTCCAGTCACTGTGTAGACTCATTTCTTCTACTGATATGTACCACCATGTTTAACTGTACACACAATAAGGTTTTGCAAAAACTGCATAATTATACTTTACATTGTATACTGAAAACAGTCTCAAAACGCTTTACTCCAAACCTGAAAAAAACACCAATTGCAAACATGAAACTAATCAGAAACCAACAGGGGGGGAAAAGCACAATACATTTACAATAAGCTTTACATGAAAACAAAATTGTTGTTTTTACAATATTTTGGGCAGGTGTTTCAGGAAAACTAGAATTACAGTGAAGCTTCAAGGAAGCATTGTGCACAGAACCCTAGACCGAGTATGAGTATTTATTTACTGCATTTAGATACATGCAAAAAGATGTTATTTTAAAAATGAACAGTTTAAATAATATTTAAATACAGTGTATGTTATATATTTTTACATACACAAAAACCTAGACAAATGGAACATGCCTTACAACTCAATGCTTTTGTCCTTATTGTCTTAGAGCTGTATGTCACAGAAAACCATGTGCAAACATGAACAAAATGGAGATTTTTAGGCAGAGAAAACTACCTTAATAATTTCTTATTTCATTCACCACACAAACTATGGGTTTATTTAATAATACTGATTATATTTAGTTTCTATTGGTATATATTAGGTTCTATATTGTATATTGTATTCTATATCTTTGGCTTTAAATTATTATTTTGTTGTTAAATTTCTTTGGTACATTTTTCCTTTCTGGAAAAAACAAGCAAACAACAATTTTGAGTAAAACATTTGAGAATCTAGTCCTTAGTAAAGAGATGGCGTACTATTTGAACTACAGTACAGACTACCATTCAAAGATCACATAATCCATACTTCCCAACTCTCTGGGTTTACCTTGGAGACTTTTTTTTATTATTAATCCAAACTTTTAGCCCAGGGCACTTCAGTAACTGGGGAGTTCTATACATCTGTGAAGTGTAATTATATGGGATTGATTGGGAATTGCTTGACCATGCTGAAAGCAGGGATATCCAGAAAGGGGCAACTTTTTTAATGATAATCTGGGAAAAACTTAAGAAAAAGAATATGTGGGTTAAAATAAATAAGTCATTGTGGTGGATGTTGTTCTCGTGTTGTTTAGTATTTTCCACTGCAAGTGTTTTGAAGGTCATTCACAGAACAGGAGCAAGGGCTGCATGGAGTAAAACCTGGAGAATTGAAAAAGGAATTACAGGCTAAGTTCACTATAACAAACCCTTCTTATAACGAACACCCGTTTTTTAACGATCCCAACAGCATGAACCGATTTTTTCAATGCAAATTAGCCCTATAGAACGATCACGTACAGGATCGACCTGGATACAACAATCTCAGTACTGACTGACACTGAACTTTTTCCAGTGTCAAGTGTGTTATTCACTCAGTGAAAACAAAAACCATGGTTGACTAATTCAAAGATAACGCTAATTCAGAGATTACCTATTGGAGCATGAATCATGCATCTTGAATGCAATCATTGCCTGTCAGTCATCTTGTCAGTGTGGAGTAGTGGTTAGGGCTCTGGACTCTTGACCGGAGGGTTGTGGGTTCAGTCCCAGGTGGGAGACACTGCTGCTGTACCCTTGAGCAAGGTACTTTACCTAGATTGCTCCAGTAAAAAAACAACTGTATAAATGGGTAATTGTATGTAAAAAAAAATAATGTGACATCTGTATAGTGTATAATGTGATATCTTGTAACAATTGTAAGTAGCCCTGGATAAGGGCATCTGCTAAGAAATAAATAATAATAATAATCTTCACACAGACTGCAACCAGGCAGCAGGTGTGAGGAGCAATCTACGCTGGAGAAAGGACATGTAATTACTGTATTCAGCATGTAAGTGTACATTCGTTCCTTTTTCATTTCTTTACTGTTTTCTTTTAAACATACCACAGGGGGGAATTAGTATTGGTGTAATTTATATGTGGAAGCAGGTTTGTTTTGTGTGCTTTTTGGAGTTTGATCAAATGATTGTTTACAGACAGGCGCTCGATTGAGACTTGCCTGCCTGTCTTCTGTATTGTGTCCTCTGTGCGTTACCATCGTTGGTAGCGTCACATGACCCGTTTGTTTACTCTCTGTTTTGTGTTTAATAAATCCTGCGTGCCTGTGCCGGCATTTCAACTCCCATGTCTCTCTGTCTTGCAATGCGGTTACCCACACATGTGACACGAGTACCTTGTCACAATACTGTTTAGATGTTGATCAATGTGAAGGAATCTTCATAAAAGTACTATATATTGATGTTAAATTCAAATTTGCATTTTGTCATTATTCTGAGACATAAAAATGCCAAACCCTATTATAGTGAACACCCTGATATAACGAACATTTCTCTAGGTCCCAGAGGGGTTTGTTATAGTGAAGTTAGCCTGTATATGCTTTGTAACTTTAGAAAGAGTACAGGGTATCTCCTTGGCTAGCGGAGATCCGCCCTTGCGGTGATATCAGCCTCTTAGGATGGGACGCAACCGATACTTCCCCCAAGGGGAACCTAGAGTGAGAGAGAATGGGAAAACAAAGGATAGGCCTGGAATCCCCCCAGGCTCACGGAGAACCTTCCTGGCAGAGGACGAGGTCAGCATGGCTGGTCTCTAAGGTTGTGAAGTGAGCTTCACCTGCCCCAGAGGGAGAACGTTGCAGAGGTGGAACCGCATAGTGGAGGAGGATAGAGGAAAACAAAAAAAGCAAGACAAAAGAATAAAGGTGCAACCCAGGGTTTAAATGTGGAGATTCACTGACATAACAGAGGAGGAGCCTGCCCCCCGAACCACATTAACCCTTTGCGGTCCCATGTCGGACCTGGTCCGACATTGCAATTATTCCTATCAGGTCCAATGTCGGACCCTATCCGACATCAAAAAGACGCAAAAAACTGTTTTTTAGTCGTTTTTTCTACGGAAAAAGCCGAGAAAGCCATTCAATGGCCGAGTGGGAGCGACAGGAGCCGAGACAAGCCAAATAAATAAATAAATAAATGGGCGTATCTCATGAATAGTCATACTTGCCCCTGGCATCAGATAGGGGCAGTCATAAGGAAACAAGCTGGATGGTACTGCATCAGCGCTCAGAGAATATCACGGACATTTGCAGAGCTTTTTTGAGATGTTATAGTAATAAAATAATTGGATCGCATTATTGAGGCGTTTGGTGATAAAACGAGTGATCAGGAGATGATTGATCGGTATGTACGACTATTATTATTATTATTATTATTATTTATTTCTTAGCATATGTGAAAGCTATAGCGAATGGAAGGGTGGGGCGGGGCTGGAGATGCCTAGTGAATGCTTTGTTGAAATGCAGGGCCTTTTAAACCCGTTTGAATGTGGAAAAAAATACTTTTAAACAGCGTGTCTAAAATTAACTGCGCGTGTGAAAATAAATGGGACCTGACGCGCCTGACTCGCACTTAATAAATTGACTGCAAAGGGTTAAAGGTTACAATTAAAGTATTTTAGTATTAGATGTTGGCTAGTGCATTTGAAATCTTAATTTAGAAACACAATGCTAACACAATATTGGAATGCCGCATAATCAAGGAAGGCTCTTTAGAGATAACAGTTGTTGATATGAATTTTGAATACATAAAACTGAATTACACATTGTATAACATACCGATAAAAATGTGATGATCATGCTAGGATCAAGCAAGACAGCCAAAACCATAAATGTAAGTTTAAAGCAAGGACTATGCAAAGATCACACAATAAGTAAGCCTGTATGCATACCTGGCACAAAAGACCTACAAAGATAGACTGTGTAGTTAAATCAATAACAGTCAATCAAAAGAACTGCAAAAGGAACTACTTAGACAACAATAAATAAAAGACATGTGTTAACGTGAAGAAAAGGAAACTCAGACCATTTAGGGAAAGCAAACACTTCTCCTTCCTGAAGCAATTAGATATCACAAGGACCACAGATTTAAAGAGGCCCAAGATTCAGGTTCGATGGTATTACTCTAACACTACTGTATAATACACAACTCTCGACCCAATATTTGGTGAAAACAGTTAATACAGAACATACATTTAGATACATATAGGTATACATATACATATACAGATGGTTAGCATGGTTGGAACAAGTCATCATTTCAAATTAATGGCTATCCAATGGTTCATGAATTGGTATTAGTGGTAATTTAGGGATACTTTTCTCAGCCAATGCCCCAATTTATAACAAAAGAAAAATTAGAAGTACTAGTTTCTATGAACAATTATATCACCATGAACTACAAGTAAATGTGACACAAGGATGGTCAGATGGACAGACCAGTTCTTCCATATATCCCCAGATTCAGATACGTATAGTAATTTGTGGTAAAAAAAATCCTAACCAACTTTCCTCAGATTTCAAACTGATAAAACACATAAACATGGTATGTGTACATACGTCCACACATAGATAAAATGAATTCCTATTCTGATACTCAATAATAGGCAAAGGTTTACTTTACAAAGCTATAGAGTTGTTCTTAAAGTCAGAAAAATAAATAAAATAAAGAACAAAAATGTCTTTAAAAGATTAGATGACCAGCAATAATGTTAACAATACTAATAAAAGTTAAGAAAAAGTCTTGCTTATCACTCCTTTAGAGAGGGTTATCATATCCTTAGTGACTGACCTACAAAAGGTATTTAAAAGAGCAATAACCAAGGCTTTTAAATCATCTTAATAACATTGTGCTTGGATGTGTTTTGTCATTATTTTTACTTGAATTACGGTACCCTTTTTTAAAATACAACCAGTGATAATGCTACTAAAGCTAATACATTTTTAAAGCCATAAAAATAGATCCAGAGTGTGCACAAGAACATTTGAGCTTTCAATTACTGTATCTATCTATGTATACGTGTTTATGTACAAATATGTATCATATCTATCTATGTACTGAACAAGCTGTTCTAAAATGGGTTACTATGAATTGAACACGCCTTCAGTTTAAACAGCTTACTCAGATGAGGTGTAACAAGCTAGGATGATCGGCAAAGAACTAACAGGCTACAAAGACAACTTTCGAAGCCGCCCATCCCGTGCCTATTAAAACCAGAATTCCTGCACAAACTGTTTGCTTTTGCAATAACTCCTACGAAGCATTATTATTAGCCTAGCCTAGCCCCCATGTTATTCACGGCTCCGCCCGGGGATGCACTATCAACATGTGGCACATGTCCTTGACAAGCACAGAAGAGCCGCACCCTGAGAACTCTGCTGGTATTACAATGGGGTTCACCCTTTTTTCTTTTATCGTTGCCGGGATGGTAGCGAGGAATCCAATAACTGTGACAGTGGGCCTTTGGCTTTGTTCCCGCCTTCCCAGACAGTGAAACTGTGCAGACACTAACGAAAGGTTAAATGAATAGGAAGAACTGACAAGAGGTACAATAAAGAGGGGGGCTTTGGTAATCTGCAGACACCCCAGCAGAGATCCTTGGCTCAAGCAGAGCAAGGACAGCACATCGCAGAGTCACAATATTTAAAACAGCTTGCCCTACAACAGAGGCTTTTTGTGTCTCGGTACATGTCTGGCTTTCAGGAACGAAAAGATACTGAAAAGAATTTCAGCATGGGGTTCTTTGATAAATGTTAAGGTCATCAGAAGAAAGAAGAACAAAATCTGTCTTGTGTACTTTGGTACATTTGCCCTGGAGGAATGTAAAGTCACATGAAAGGCAGCCTCTGAGCAATTTCTTTTTATCAGCTTGCATGTTGAACTGTCCCTTCCCTACAGACTACCTGTCAATTTGATCCTTGTTCTCAAATACTTGCCATGTCTGCTGCTTGTAGTGATTAATTTTCTCATTAAGACTCTAATGCTAGTCTTAATGCTTTCAGCGAAGGGAGGGAATCAGTTTTGCATTTTATTGCTTTTAAGTGGATTTGGAGCACATGTGTCACTGCACTTATTTTTTTATGTATATGTATTAATAGTGTCAATCCGTTTAAAAGTTAGTCAAATGGTAAGCTTTGAATTTGGAAAGGTTTAAGACTTGGGTTGGTTCATACTTCTGTCGCAGATGAATGGGATACGTCAGGCACAGACAGTTCTAAAAGCTGTGCAGCTTCACTCCGACCATGCAGCAAATGTTGAAATCTTTCAACATTATCCACCCCCAAGCAATTTCAGGTCGCAGACGCATGAGGAAAAGCTGTACAACCTTCCAAAAAAGACACACGTCAGAGTGTGGAAGACCCTCAGAGTCTGAAGTATGAACCAGCCCTTAGTGTATCATTTAAACAATCATATTTCAAAACCCTAGGCAGTAGCCTTCTTTACTTGGTTCATTATATTTACACACAGTATGTTTGTTTTGTGTAAGATTATTATTTTTACATCTACTAGAGCTCCAATTTTCTTTAAGTTATTAAGAAATAAACAGAATAAAACACCCCTAATCTGCATTTAGGTAATGCATACATAATTAGCACAGTACATTTATTTTACAGTTTTTTGCAAGTGGGTCTTTCCCACTGAACACAGTGCACCCAATGTCTCCAACTGATGTGGAAATATTAAAATCTGTCACAGCCCGACAAATACCCATCAAATAAACCATCCAATCTCACACCATTCTAAGTGAGATTTCACTTGGATTTAATTCACAAAGAACAGCATTAACAGTCAGATTAATACCAAAGGCAGGGGAGCTGATCTCCTATTAAGTTGCCTCAAGCTTTCTTTGTGTCACATTGTTTAAAATAGTTTGAAAACCATCCATAAAAACTAGTGTACATCAATATGGGATTTCCTTTCTGTATACGTATAAATGGTTTCAATCCATTAGAGTTTAAACATCAGTAAAATGGTAAACTGAAATTTGAAAGGTTTAAGTTTTTGTCAAAAATACCATGTCAAATACCAATGTCATCCTTAGTGTATAATTTAACCATGACCAATGTTGCCTGAATTCATGAAAAAAAGCAAGTCGTTGCACATTGGGCCAGATTCCTTTTATGTTTATTCAGTATTCCACTTTTCTTTTAAAATTGTCTATGCACCTGAACACATGTGATTGACTGGGTATGAAAATGTAAAGCAAATCAAAGTAAAGATAATATTTCCTTTGCTTATGGCTTAAAAAATAAGCAAAGGAACAAACAACATTGAAAGAGATGAAAAACAAAAAAAGATGTCCAAAGCCATGATTCAGGCACAACTGCTACGTAGGGATCAACTTTCTAATCACATTTTGAAATCAAGTTTGGTACTGTATACAACGTTTCTCAAGCTAGATTCCTTCAAAAGAGGATCGTTTTAGCCATACAAGACCTGTGGAAAGAGATACCTGCACTGTGCCTTTCAAGTCAAAGACAAGATAGAACTGTTTTCCTATATCTGAAACCAACACTACCCTGAACATTTCGTACAGCACTGTAAAACAGGTCACTTATACACTGGAGAAAACAATAGTGAGCAGTGAAAATAAAGAGGAGGGAAAAAGGATGCCTGAGTTACATATTATTTTCCAAAGTTTGCACTATTCATTTCCTTAATGCCTTTTACAGGCTATAAAATAAAAATTGATAACATAACCCAAAATCTCCCACTTGAACTATTAATTACCAACAAGCTTGTGTGTGCTTCAGTGCCCTTTCAATTTGAAGACAACCAACAACCATAGTTTTGGGATATGCCTGCCACAGGTCAGGTATTTACTGAGCATTTTATGTCAGAGCTGCCGATATGCCCCTCTGGGGAGTGACGTACTCGGTCCCGCATCCTGAGGGAATAAGTAGTCACTCCACGGAGATCACGTTCTCTTTTGCTTCTCACAATCAGGTAGGTAAGGTAGGTATAAACTAACCTCTCCAGATGCGTGATTGAGTCTGTGTGAAATAGCTCTCACTTTGAGTATTCTGGTAGTTCCCCAGCAATTTATTGCTGAAAGTCGGCTTGCCACTTCCCCGGAATCGGAAACTCGGCTTCTGAGGACTGAGCTTGCACTCCATTTAAAAAAATATATATTTCTTTCCATAGCCTACATCGCTTGGCAACTGTAGTCTGCTTTTTCTAACTGTACAGCATCTGCTGTCTGTGTATTTTCCTCTGCTTTTTGCAGCTAAAATAAATAAAAGAGAGAAAAGAGAGGCACGTATTCCTCCACCGGGACCCGGCTTGCCGCGCTCGCCATTGAGTCGACGCCGCTGGGCTGACTCGGCCCTCCCATGGATACACTGACATAGCCACCTTGGTGCGTTAGGTCTTTAAAAAAAAAAACTCTCTTTCTTTCTTTTCTATATATACTGTCTGCAGGCTGTGCTCAACTCCGCTGTAAACAACACGCTGCTCCGGTTGTGTGACTGCACGCAGTCCAGACTAGACATCCGGCCCAGTAACCTTGGTGCTTACGCCCTTGGTGCCTTGGTGCCTCAGTGCTTCGCCATCCTCAGTGCTCCAGAGCCTCGTGCCTTTGTGCTTCGGCGACCTCTGTGCTTAGACGCTCCCTGCATCGGAGCCTTTGGTGCCTTGGGCACTCCAAAGCCTTGGTGCCTTGGTGCTCCTTTGTGTCAGGTGCCTAATGCAGCACGCCTCCACCTTAGGAGACAAGATGTTCTGCACAGGGTCCCAGCCACAGACCTTGTGCAGGAGGCTCGCAGAGTTCACGGGTGCAGCTTCCTCAGCCAGCTCAGCGGAGCCCTCTGTAGTGTTGGGAGCCCCGTCCTCCCCCCTCATCCATCTGCCTTCCAGCCCTTCGCAGAGCATACTCTGCAGGCAGGCTCCAGCCCATCGAGCTCGCAGCCGCTCAAGGTCTCCTTCAAGGAGCAGTAAGCAGGCGAGACACTCGAAACAGGATAAGGACATCTTCGAACTGAAGAGCCAGATGGCTCAGGTTCTGGAGTACCTAGTCAGGCAGCAGGCTTTTCCCCCTGCTCCTGCCGCAAATCTGCCTTGGCACCCACCTGCCTCGGCACTGAGTGTCTCCAAACAAGCAGCCCCGCTGGCTTCCTTAGAAGGTGCAGGGACGCGGAGTCTAGCAGAATTCCCGCCGGTGGATTCTACCATCATGGTTAGTGAGCTTACAGGCTCTGTCAGTGCACAGCTCCTGTATGCGTGTTTGGAATGATGGAAACAGGGTGTCGTTTTGCACAAACCCCTCTTTCCTCCCTAAGGTGGTTACGGCTTTCCTTTTCCTTCGGAGGAGGATCAGAGATTCTGAAATCCCTCTGCTCGGTTCTGCCATTGAGATGCCATATGGACAGAACGAGAGCGCTGCGTCAGTCTGACCAGCTCTGCATCTGTCATGGTGAAAAGACCCTGGGTCAAGACCTCTCGAAGCAGCGACTTTCCCACTGGATTGTGGACACAGTTTCGACTGCATATACCAATGCCGGCCTACCCCCACCTGGGAGGGTGGCCGCGCATGCTACCAGAAGAGTGGCTACGTCATGGGCCCTCTTTAGAGGAGCTTCAATGACTGATATTTGTACTGCGGCTAGCTGGGCTACTCCACATACATTCACCAGGTTCTACCAACTTAATGTGGTAGATCCCTCTATGCCTTCATTAGGCACAAGGGTCCTTGAGGTTGCACACTCACACCACAAACATTAGTTTGGTGGTAGCAAGACGCCCCTCATCTGCTGTCCGCTCACACTCACTCACGACGGCTTTGTATACTTTCCCAAAAGCATGGTTGTTGGTCATCTTCGAATTGAAAGGGAATGTTTGGTTCCCTGAAAGAGAAGACGACCAACAAACCTTGCGAGGTCGCATCACTCACATTCGCGGGTTAGATGCAAAACAGAACGTGATCTCAGCGGAGTGACTACTTATTCTCTCGGTAAGCAGGACCGAGGACGTCACTCCCCGGAGGGGCCTATAGGCAGCTCTGACATAAAATGCTCAGTAAATACCTGACCTGTGGCAGGCATATCCCAAAAGTATGGCTGTTGGTCGTCTTCTCTTTCAGGGAACCAGGGTTACATCTGTAACCTAACGTTTCTCCAGGATCACAAAAGTATTTTTATTATCAGAAAATAAAAAGTCACTGTTCTGACTGTTGGGAACTTGTATGGATGGATGCCTTTGTTACGTAATAGTTTTGTCATCACATTGTTGCAGGATATAAATACAAGCAGGTGGAAATAAAGAAATATGTCACTGTGGTAAGTTTTGCTTTACTGTTTATTTGTATTTTCCTCCATGAGAATATCGAAGGTCATGTTTATAGATGTTGAAGTCCAGTTTTGCAAATGTTTTTGGCTTTTGAAATCCTAATTTAAAAAAAAAAAAGCTTTGTACTAACGGTGGCATACGATCATGTCATTCAAAATTATCAGGGTAGTGTTTCTTACTCCATATTTATATCTCAAGGATTGCACAAAAATATATATTCTAAATGGTAGTCCTCATTACATGATTAAATTGTGCCTATTCACCTTTCAGCTGGCAAAACACAGGAACAAAATGAATCAATGTAATAAACAGTCAGTGTAGAAAAATATAAAAAATACTGCTTCATATTCACGCAGTCTACTGCATTATTTCTAAACGCTTAAAGCTAATTCAATTGGTACCTTTGAGGAAATCATATTATCATTCATTTTAACCAACTAAAGGTTTTCCCTAAGAAATAAATGACTTTTAAAGCACAACAAACACGCTGGGCTGTTGAAACAAAAGTCAACAGAATAAAAGTAGCCTCCTAGTGTGACTTCTTGTCTTAAAAAGTAACACCCACAGCTTGTATTAAGTGTCTGACTATTAAGCACATTGTGCAACAAACTACTGATAATGTTGTGGTACTGTCTTGGTGCAACATTAACCTAAAGATAGTGAGAGACGCACTGCATTGTAATTCTCAAACCTTACAGCATGAATAAATACCATCATATAAACATTTTTAGCTTTGCTGTTTAGAAGTTTAATTAATGTCTAGATAAGTTTAAGTCTCTTCCTTGATTGTTATCCCTTAAGCTTCAGTTACAGTTTCCTTTTTAAAGGCTTAAATTCAGCTTCGCAAAAAAAAACGAAAAAAAAAACTCTTAAAATATTAGTCTGTACTACCATTGCCAAGAAACACTATTGCTTCCTCAGGATTCATTAAAAGCCCCAACGATCCCATGTAAATAAATTATATGCCTGCAAAATGAAATGATATCAAAATAAACTAGCTCTTCACTGATGCAAGATTTTTATTTCTGAGAAAAATTGTACCAGACATGGCCAGAGAAGAATTCTTCTTTATACTGTTGGGTTAAAGTTTCTCACTGTTCTTGTATAAGAAAGTGTCCTCAGAAGGTACAGATCTTTTGAGCACAGCATCACCAAAACACAAGCAAATAGGTGATTTTTTTTTTTTTAAATTTAGGCAAAAAAACAGTTTTCAGAAAACAATGGTTCTATTTTTAAAATCTAGACAGTGATCTAAGTAAGGCTGTCCTAAAACATACATACCTCTTTATGAGGGTCAATATATTACCCTTTAAAAGCTTAATAGATTGTTAAGGGGTAACAGTACCAACACCCACCACTGCTTAAACCAGGAGAGTACAGCAGGGACTATTCTACCCCAGGTATTTGTTCCAACAATACCCTCCATTACTTAGATAAACCAATTAAACTTGTATCCAGGTTCTAATGCGTTCATTATTCAAGCTATAACCTATAAAACCTGGTGTAGCATGGCCATTGAGGCACGGAGTTCTCATTAAATAATAAACAAACCATGAATAAATAAATAAATAAACCAGACAGGTTTTTTTTTTTTTAAGTGTTTTTCCCCCCCAAAAGGATCATTGCTACTTTAAGTTTAGCACCGTATTATAGGTATAAAAGAAAATGATTAACTTGAAATGATAATTACTTTAATTAGCAGTATTTTAATAAGGTATTACAATATTAAATTAAAAATATAACTGTTTGGCATGTAAGAAACAACTTGTAAGGCTAATTTAACAACTCAAATCCATTTACAGAACTTATCAGGCGGCATAAGAGACTTATTTGTTATGTATTTTATATGTGGAAAAAGTAAAAACAATTGGTGGTATTTTTCAAACATCACAGCATGGGCATAATCATTGTTTAAAATAACACTGATGAATGCAGAAAACTTTTGTCTACTTGACTTACAGATTGATCCTACAAAATACTGATTATAAATATGCTGAACAAATCCTAACTAACGTATTGTACCCCTGCCCTTGCCAACCTAAAAAAACTTAGCCAAACCTTCCTCAAAAAACAGATTTACAACACACCTTATCCCCAGCCGTGCCAAGTCAAAGAAAGTGCCTGTGCTTTTAGAGCTTTCTAAAACGTTTTTTTTTTTAAACTGGTGTCCAATTTCTTTTGAACAGCTGTATTATCCAACTTAAGTTGCTCTGCTAATTTGGCTCCCATAAGGACTAACTTGTAAGGTAAAAAAAAATACTGGAAAAGATCAATTTGCTAGGAAAGATCAAATGAGAAAACTGTGGGGACAACACAGGGGTCAGAGAGTGAAGAACTGAGCAGACACGGTACCTGTCCAGGATTATTCAACCGCCTAACCATCCTCTCTTTTTTCATTCTTCTGGGCCCTAGTGATTCATATCCTGCTGCTGACAAGTTAGCAAGGGCCTGCTGCTGCAACATGAAAGTGCTTCTTTTTTTTCCCTCCCTTGTCTAAATCTGGGCTGATTTCTAAAAAGACGACACCGCATTGACTTGTGACATGGCAAGATGAAATGCGAGGTCTGGGCCAGTCTAGAAGCTGAACAGATAAAAGTAATCAAATGACACTCCTGGAATTCAAATTGGCATTCTTGACTGCAGCACGACCATGAAACATACCTGACAGGAACCGAGATTAGGACAAAATATTATGTAAAGCACTGAACTCATAAACTCTGACTAGAACAGTCAAACTGGAGAACGCAGGCTTTAATGGAGTGAGCTGTGATCTTTTTTTCATTCTATTTTCTGAGAGTATCACAGCTTAACTCCATTATGCCTTAAAGACACACTTTCCATTTCTAGTTCGGTAGAAAGAACTGAAGAGCAGTAGAAAGAACAGGATGTACTCAAGACATGTGTTCAATTAACATTAATATTTTTAATAGACACAATCCAGTTTGTTTCATGTTTAACAAAAAACTGTGTAGTCTTTACTTGATTATGTAACTATGTTGATTTTAACATCATTGTTTTTGGAGTGTACTCTGCTTTTAAAGAGAGATAAAAAAAATAAAAAATAAAACATCTAAGAACACTGGAAGAAAATGAATTTGTTCCTCAATGAAAAGTCTTAAAATGTGGTGCCCTTTTAACTATTATAAACAAGCTTCAAGACTAGATGGATCTTCTTTAATGAGTATTGAAGATAGTGGAGTTTAAAAAAATATATATTCCCATTATCCAATAGGCTACTATGACCACAAAAAACGTTGTACTGTGCAAGCAACCACGTTAAGATTGTATTGCTGCTAAATAAACTTTCACACATTCTTAATATTATTTAATATTTATAACTGAAAATAAAGAAAACAAGCAGTGCTTTTTCTTACCTTTTCAAAACGCCCTTTTATTTACATGTGATGTTAACTATTCTTTGTGTTGTATGCTGATTTAGAATGAATGGACTTGTAACTGCCTATGAATAAAAATCTGATAACACATCAGGCTGTCGCTGGGAACAAAATGTCTTTGCCATGTTATGTTTTATAATGATAATCCCATTGTATCTACTGCAGTTCTCAATAACAGTTTGTCAGTCGAATAACTTTATTTAATCATTAGACCGACTGAATCGTTTATATTTATTTTTATTTATTTATTTTAATGAAATCCTGAGGCAAATGTCTAATTGTCTGAGATCTGATGTCTATTAATGTTAGACATGAAATAACATTGTTTGAATATGTAAAAAAATATTTTCGACATAACGAAAACTAAACCTTTTATAAGAAAACATTTTCTTCTGAGTCAAATTGTCGTTCATATTTCTAAATAAGAAAAATACAAACTTTATGCTGTTGATTAAAGATTAATTAATATTGTTATGATAAATTAGTTTTGGCACTGCGTTCTTCCTGAGTTTCAGGTAACTATATTGAACTGGGTGGCTTTTACACGTTTCAACTTAACTGTGTTTAAACTTAAAGGCAACAAAGGTAATTCACCCACCGCAGCTGGGCACTTCGCCAACTGGCCGGGCATTACAGCAAGTTAAAAGTCTTTCTTCGCCATCCGCCCGGTTGGCTGTGGGCAGCTGACAAACTGCCCAGGCAGATGTCGAAGTGACATAAAATTTGAAGCTAATTTGGCATCTGCCCACTGCAGCTGGGCACTTCACCAAATGCCCGGGCATTACGGCAACTGCCCGATTTCGGCAACGGTCCACAACATATATATATGCACATTGTTCCTGACAAAGATATAATTTGTCTTTATAAAATACTAAGGCATCATTTTTATCTTACTAATAAGGCTTCACAGAGTTGCCTAGTAGCAACCACTTAAGTTTATGGTTTCTTTCATAATGAATGTTTAAGCATAGTGGCCTTAATGGTCTGAATTATTATTATTATTATTATTATTATTATTATTATTATTATTATTATTATTATTATTTTAAATCTGCATAGGACAGACAGTCCTACCCAGAAAAAATAAGCAGCATTGGAATAAAAGTCAGCCAGGCAGGTAACCAGGTTGTCAAACCATTAGCATAGTCAAGGGGGTCTGTCCCTAATTAGCTGTTGTCCATCAACAGAATTCCTCAGTGTAAAAGACCATTGCAAGAGGGAATTGTGTGCCATATTGCTTTTCAAACTAGTGCATTCCTGAAGTGACATAAATTTGACAGTTCAATATGTGGCTTTGATCACTCAAACAAGACAGTAAAATGATAAGGGAAATATACAACATCTTTGAGTTGCATGATTACCCTTAGTAATAGCAGCTTTTTATAGCACATGTTAATGAAAAAAAAAACTAATGCTGTTACATTTTATATCAACTGAAAGCAGTAGAGAGAAAATACTTACAAGACAGGACATACAATTTGCTTCAAAAATACATTCAACAGCACTCAAACATGTAAGCTCCAAAAAACTAGCATATCATAAAGAATTAAGTCAAATCAGATGTGTTAGACTACTCCACCATTGCACACGTCTATCAATACAAAGGTGGTTCTAATACAAATAAGAGAAGCATTCAGCAATGAAACAGGCGTCGCTGATTATTTAATATACTCATGTGAATGTACGGGCTCTCCGTTTCTTAACTATGTAAATAATATGAATTCAACTCTTAAATTCTGTAATAAATATATTCATCATCATCATCATGTATTTATAATATTGAACCATTAGCACCGTATACATTATTCGCTTTGAAATAAGTTAGCCATTACAGTACTTAAAGTTTTCTGGTAGTTCCTTTGCTTTTACCTCACTCTGTTGGACAGCCAGTAACATAGCAGGCCATGCTAGCTTATAAGAAACTTTTCAGAAAGTTTCAGACAGGAATATTTGGAAGGAAACTCATCGAAATGGCTATAGAGACTGTAAAGTTAATACAAACAGATTAAATATTTACCATGTCTTCATTTTGTCTCTGGATTAACTCTGGTCCTCTGGAGTGTGCCTCCGTATTAGTCAGTTTCGCCCTCAGGTGGGTAACTTTTTCACTTTCAGTCCCTGAAGAATTGAAAAAGTCTTTAGGTGTCCCGTATAGCAACCAGTAAACCAAACTGTTTATCGCCAGATAAAACTTGTATTCTTTCACAGACCTGCAGGAATCCTAGATTTTTTACAGATGCATTTCCGTGACTGCAGTTCTCAAGTCTTTGAACTTACTGTTGTCTTTCCAAAACTGAGAGAGTGATAAAATGGGCAAAAGGGTGTGCTATTATGCACTCTGTTTTCCAGCAGCCAAGCAGTAAGAAGTTATCGTTGGAAACCTTGGCGTTTCCCTGTTCAAAAAACAAGATCGTCTCCCTCATTCGCTCCTCTGTGACTCTTCGGTCCGTTAAGTGCTTCCTCTGCTGAAGGCAATCAAGCGCTGCTAACTGGAAAGCTGAATAATCCAATGTTTTCTGGAAATTCGTGTCATTCGGAATAACTCGAGAGATATATATTATTACGTTTTCATCTCTTGTCGCGCACTACTTTCTTCAGTGTGTAATCTGAGTCATTTTAGGCTGGTTTTTAGCCGTCACGGTCTCGGTGTGCAGGGTAGAGTCACATCTGTGTGTGACACTGAGCCAACTAAACTAAACACTGCCCTGCAGGCATATAGTACTATACTTATTACTACTTACTAAGGCACTTAGTTCACTTTCATTGGAGATAACGCGTTGATACTAGTTTACAAATACATACAGATACATACTGTAAATGTCAATGCATTAAATGTTTTTGTGTGGGAAGGTTTGCAATGTATTAATCCCTTTTTCAGAATTTGTTTAAAAAGAGATACTTGTTATTAGCACATGGCGAACATTTCTGATTAAAGTAACCTGTACTTACATAATTATCATTGCCTCTATGTGGAAAATTAGTTTTTTTTAAAACGACCATTAACATCCCAAATATCGCAAATAATTTGGAAAAAAAGACAGTTTGTTTTGAAATCTAAAGCAGTTGTGTTGCTTAAATAACATTATTATTATTTATTTATTTCTTAGCAGACGCCCTTATCCAGGGCGACTTACAATTTTTACAAGATATCACATTATTTTACATACAATTACCCATTTATACAGTTGGGTTTTTACTGGAGCAATCTAGGTAAAGTACCTTGCTCAAGGGTACAGCAGCAGTGTCCCCTACCAGGGATTGAACCCACGACCCTCTGGTCAAGAGTCCAAAGCCCTAACCACTACTCCACACTGCTGCCCCAATATATTTGTATTTTAAAATTTTGTGTGTTAGTCACCTGTAGATTTGCAGAATGTTTGATAAAAGTAAAACAACTGGTGTAGTGTTATTTTCAAGTATAAAGTGATCAGTAGCCTAAACAACTTCCGCCAAGAAAGCACAGACGCGCCCATTCAAATATGGTACATTGTGATGTTTTCGGTCTTTTACATCGTTTCTAATGTAATTGATTATATTTTTCCACCTTTAAGAAAATACTACGTGAATATTTATCATATGCAATGCTTTTTTCTTGTACATTTTTTACTCGTCCAACTCTGCTAGACTTCTCATTTTGTCTTGTTCGTTATGAATTGTTTTTTTCTTTTGAGAAATTGATTGTCTGCTTCCAGTTTAAGTTTGCAAAAAACAATGTATAATTAATGGTAAATCAATCAATCAATCATCTTTATTTTATATAGCACATTTCATAGTGGACCACCATCACAAACTGCTTTACAAGATGCAGTAAAATGTACCTGTGTTTGACAATAGGAAAACACCCATGAGATCGCAATTGATTGCACATGTACTACTTTCAGTCTGACAGCATATCACTTTCTGACATCACATGAGTTAAGTTTTGGTATGTGTATCACATTCTGACGATGTACCACTTTCTAACACTTTCTAACGCAGTTGGTGCTTCATGAAGGCTCTATTGAACCACAAGCACACATGTGAAAATAGCCTTTCCTTATGTAGATATTTTTTTCTACCTTGTAAAACTTGTGCGCTACTATTAAAATGTGAGGTAATGTTTAATATCAAATTGAAAGGTGATGTTTTTTTTATATATATGTATAATTTACTGTACCAGTTTTTTTTGTTGTTTGTTTCTTGACAAGGCCCAGCCCATCATTTAAACGTTGCCATTCCGTTTACTGCAGATACTTTACACGTTTACATAAAAAATGTAAACATGGCAGCCTTACTCTATACATTAAATAGTTAATTTAAAAACAGATCCATTAATGTTCAGTTTGTCCATGGCTATGCTATGAGTAGGCTATACATTGAGCCCCACTTCTTTTAAAGGTTCACCTTTGAGGAAAAGATCCACCTTTGAAGTAATATACTGTAATATACCCAGCACACCAGATCAGGTTTTTGATCATTCAGTAATGTATTCTCCAATTTAGACACAATGACGTCTATTCATAAAGGGTTAAGGGCTGTTAAAGGGGAGAACAGTACATGACTGGATTTCGACCGTAGCCGCTCATTTAACAACTATTGTTATTCATAGAGGACAACTAACATGTATCATTAAGCCCCAAGGACATTCGTTCCTGAAATAATATTTTAAACAAATTAAGATAAAGGTTAACGAATATGTCATTAGCATAACATTTTCATCGGTTCTGAACGTCAACGTCTGGTCATAACCCTAAACGACAGCAAAATGCTCTTGACAACTAGGTGTTATTGAACGCTTCGTGCGGTCAAGTCTAAACTAACGATTTACAAATGTAAAGTGATCACCATGGTCAAAACAAGCAATCTGAACATTTAAAAAAAGGTCCCACACCCAGAAATGTTTAAAATAAACCATTGTACAAATATTCGATTATTATACAATTTGCTGTCCCCAATTAACACTGCCTAATATTTTGAAAAATGAATAGTTATACCGTATAAATTGTCATACTGCTCTGTGTTATGCCAATTTGGACCAACTTTTATGTTGCCTGGATAGGTCGAGAGGTGTACTTCAGTACAAAAAGGTGTGCCGCATCACGACTGCATGTTGTGTCAAAAAATGTAGACACGGGTTTTAGACCATATAGTTTAAGTTCATTTATCAATCAGTAACGAACTTGCATGCACCCGAAAAAGCCCCCTTCCTTTGTCTCTTTGGCATGTATTACTGTTGATTTACCCTCAGGGAACATTTATAGGGCTGATGATGTAATCAGAAGAAGGCAGATTTCATTCAAGGACTGTATGCCCATTCATAAATTGCTTAGCGATAGTTGCCCATCTGCACAGATAATTTTACGAATATCAATAGGGACAATGTTCGTTGATTTTAAACAAAATGTGATTAACTAAGACAATTGACAAGTACTTTTATGATCAGACCCCTATGTGAGTAAAATGAAACATTACCTTGAAGTCATGAGTACTTTCAATAAATACTGTACATACTTTAATGCTAACTTAGGGGTATACATTAACTACAATCTTAGATTTTAACTGTATGTGGCGCATCCTCTCACTAGGGCTATTGTTTTTTAAATGTCACGTATATTCTGTTCTGGGTGTTAGAACCAAACAAGACAACCAGCAAACAATGTTGACAATAATGAAAATTAAAAGGACACAATTCAACAGAAGCAAAACTCAACAGAAACAAAACCGTGACCAGCACGTCTCCTATAATAAGACAACAAACAAAAATGCATGACCACAAAAATAATAACATTCAGACAGTTTACTTAAGACAAAACACCAACTACATTTATTGTATTATTTATTAAAACCAAGTAAACTGTCTAAAATAATTAAAAACAAAAAAACAAAACACACGTTACCTTGGGTGAACCGGACTGATCAAATCGTCTCTCGTTTCACTGTTCACCCTACCAAATACCAATAAAACAAAATAAAAGCATTTAGAAACAGTGGCGATTGGCACACAACAAACAAAGGGAGAGAGAGTGATTCTCTTGTTTTAAATCTTACCGTCAATAGTAGCAGGGAGACCCAAACAAAGCAACCACAGCAAATAGTCTTGATTCGCCAAGTGACACTGCAGCTCTTTATATACAGGTGACACTGCAGCTCTTTATATACAGGTGACACTGCAGCTCTTTATATACAGGTGACACTGCAGCTCTTTATATACAGGTGACACTGCAGCTCTTTATATACAGGTGACACTGCAGCTCTTTATATACAGGTGACACTGCAGCTCTTTATATACAGGTGACACTGCAGCTCTTTATATACAGGTGACACTGCAGCTCTTTATATACAGGTGACACTGCAGCTCTTTATATACAGGTGACACTGCAGCTCTTTATATACAGGTGACACTGCAGCTCTTTATATACAGGTGACACTGCAGCTCTTTATATACAGGTGCACAAATTGCTGGAAAACGGCGTGGCGTTAATTCAATCATTACTTCACCTGCTACATTCTACCCGCCCCATCTGTACAGTCCATTTCTTCAGCGGTAGTGGAAACATTTAGACCAGGGTCACCATTCTCCACCATGAACTGGTGATTTTCAGACAATTGTCTGTGTGCTGGTCGTATCTCTGTGTGGTGCACCTGTTTTGTTGGTCCTGTCCCATCTGCAAGACAAACACTGTAAACGGCCCCTTGCTCACTGGGCCCCTGCACCACATGACACAAGGTTGAATTCCACACATCCTGGATCATATTCCTGCCATCCACACTGTGATCTTTCAACTAGACCAATTGCCCTACCTGCAAGGTAGAATCCCTCACATCCTGGTTGTGCACTCTCCCTCGCTGTGCTGCAGCATCCTCCAAGCGCTGTTTAGTTCCTTCGTAGATGGTCCATAGTCTTTCTTGGTGCTCTCTGACCCAATCCTCAACATCTCCTCCAATTAGCTTGTCCTTGTCAGCTCCCAGCATGAAGTCTATAGGAAGTCAGGTTCTCTTCCAAACATCAGGTATTATGGGGACCGCCCTGTTGTCAGATGCTCTGTGGTGTTTATACGCAAACAGCACCTGGGGAAGAAAATCTGATCAGTGGCGCTTCTCCTCCAGAGGGAGAGTGTGCAACAAGTCATGCAGCGTTCTACTGAACCGTTTGCACTGACCGTTTCCTTGTAGGTGGTAAGGAGTTGAACAGCTCTTCTGGACCGCATACAACTAGCAAAGCTGCTGGATCAATGCACTCTCAAAATTCCTCCCCTGGTCTGAATGGATCCGCAATGGCATGCCGAACCGATAGAACCACTCCTTCACCAGTACCTGTGTGACTGTGCTGGCCCTCTAGTCCTTGGTTGGAATGGCCTTAGAAAAGACAGTTAGTACAAGAATGTTCTCTTTCCCATCCTGAGAAGGTTCCAACACAGTAAAATCAATTGCCAAAATCTCCAATGGCTGTGAAGCTAACAAGTTCCCCATAAAGGTTCGTACCTTTTGCTGGGCTGCTTTAGATAAAATACAGCGCTCACACTCCTCTCACCATCTCCCTGTGCCTCCGTACACTGTCTGTCTCATCAGCATTGCTGTTAACATGACCTGGCTTATTCTTAATCTGAAAATTAAATGAAGCCAGCTGAGCTGCCCAATGCTGCTCTGCCGCTCCAAGCTTGGCTGTATGGTTAGTTTGGTTTTTTTGGGCTGTGCCCAAGTCCACGTGGGGTGTTTCTCATTGGTTGTTCTTGTTCAGAGACAGCCTATTGTTCTCAATTGGTCAGTGGCTTTGCCCCCTGTCGGCTGGATTTATAAGATGGACTGGTTCCTGTCTTCGGTGTCAAAGCTCCCAGAACTGTCTGGATTGCGGAGCCAAAATTGGCATTCAGCAATCGTGAAGATAAGCCATTTGTTCAGCAGTTAGTTTATGACTCTTTTTAAAAGCATTCTTTGTCAGTGGGACCAGAAATCAAGAAGACACAGAGAATGGTTTAAGATTCCCCTCTGTATATTTCAATTCTGTTACTTTCATACACATAATGATATTATGACCCCCTCTGACGCTACACCCAGTTCACACTCATCTGTCCACTGGTCCCCTAGTCTTGCCTCGGTCCGTCTTCCTTTCTTGTGGCTTCCAGATAGCTGAGCAGATGTTTGTAAATTGTCCAATATGGCTGCCAAATCATGTGACCAATCGCGTTCATTCAGCTGTGGACATTAGTTCCCATTGGCATCTACAACTCTGTGAAATGTCAAGAGTTTTTGTGCAACTGTTTTCTTTTTATGCAGCTTTTAAGGTTTTGTTGTCGGAAAGAAAAATAATAATAACTAGGACTGCCAGGTAGTTTTACAGCTTCCAAGCTCAGTACCAGTTGGAAATGTTGTCAAGCTGTAGCATTGCAGCACAAGTGTCAGCAACAGATCAGTTTTATGGAGCAGTTTCAATTAAAAATACTGTATTAGTTAATTATCTCACGATACTTTATAACTTTAAACACCATAGTAACTATGACCCTATCTACAGGTCAAAGGTCACGATCAAGGTAATTTTTGAATAGAGCATATATGGGTTCCTAAATGTGCCGTATAGTACCCATTAAACTATATATTGTAGACTCTGTAAAGAGTTATAAGCTAGTTTTACATTTTAACTTAAGGAGAGGTCAAAGGTCACAGGCAAGGCCATTTTCGGATAGAGCACATATGGTTTCCTATATGTGTTCCATAGTAACCATTAATATATCTGCACTTTGTAAGGAGTTATAATCTAGTTTTACATTTGACCAACGATTTTGAAAGGTTTTTAAAGAAATGCGTCAGGTGGCCATATTGGTTTACAAAAAGTCAATTGTATTGACACAGGGATGATGCTTGTCCACTTTGGAGTTAATCAAATAAACCATTTTGCGCCTGAAGTGGTTTTAAATTTAAGAAGAAAATATAGCTGTGGTGGCCATCTTGTTTTACAAAAGAACACAGTTTTTCCCTATTTGAATTCCATTGTCCCCAGGATAACGCCTACCCTGGTTCACTTGGTAAACAGTTTGCAAACAGAAGCAGTTTGATGTTTGGGCATGTTTTGGCGAATTTGGTGGCAGCCATTTTGATAGTAAAATTTATCGCAGCAATTTTCAGATCAATCGGTTCACTGGTTGCATCTGAACTGTAATCTACACGGGATGATACCTGCCAAGTTTCATGTTGACTGGTTACACCGCATGTGAACAGGAGCAGTTTAAAGTTTTGGGAGGAAAAACAACAATACTAATAATAATTACAAAAAAAAAATTGCCCGTTCTTCAACACATACAGCTTTGAGTTCTGCAATCGACTTTGGTTTCCTTTTTGCAACAGCAGCATTCAAGTCAATCCACAACATCTCGATGAGATTCAAGTCTGGGGACTGAGATGGCCAATCCATAACTGTAATTTTCCTTCGCAGAATGCTTATGGACATTATCCTGCTGAAAAACAAACAAACAAAACAAACCTCCGTCCAATAAGCCTTCCAGCACTGGGTAAAAAATGAGAGTGCAACATTTCTTGATATTCTGCAGCATTCATTGATCCTTCTACAATACAAAGGTCGCCAGTGCCTGAGGAAGAAAAACAAGCCAATACCATCACACAGCCTCACCCATGTTTAACACTGGGCATGATGAACTTTTCTTTAAATTCTTCCCTTCTCTTCCTCCAGACATATTGTTGCTTTCTTGGTGCAAAAAGTTATATTTTGGATTCGTCTGACCATAAAATTTGGTTGACTAAATCATCAGGCTTCTTCAAGTATTCAATGGAAAACTCCAATCGCTTTCTTTTGTGTATTGTTTTTAACAAAGGTTTGCATCTTGGTTTTCGCCCATGGACATTTATCTTGTTAAGGTATCATTGATTGTTGCTGTACTCTTTAGTTTTAACCATTTTTGTTGCTTTTTTGAATCACAAATTTTGAACTTATTTTTCAGTACTTGATGATTATGTGTGTAATTATTCTAAAATTATCATTAGGTGTTGGTTTTCGATCATGATAATGGTCAATGATTAGCAATGAATGGATTTCATACGAAATATGTTGATTGCCCACATACTTTTGAAAAAAGTATAAATTTAGTTTTTACATGTTATTTTTCATTTTATGCATGTTATGTAATAATATGTTGTTTTATTATAAAGCTGAACTTAATTTATTTCTTTCAATAGAACAATTGATAAATCTGGTCGATACAGCCTGAAGTGCAGTCTGAAGGAAGTACTGAAAATTCTAACACTTTTAAAATGGTATTTTATAGGGTAGAAAAACATGAATTTGTTCCCTCCAGGTGCTCAAATGACAGCATTGTTATTGGTGGTGGATTGGCTGTAAACTTTGGAGGAAATTCACGAAACCTTTTACTCCAAAAAATGTAAGCACCACTTTTTCTTATGAGAAAAATACTAATGTGATAAAAAATAGAATGTAACTTACACACATGTAACAGTCTTGTAATATATATAAACCTGGGTTGTTTATGTTTGGCTTTGTAACTTTAATCAGTGTTTTATTCCTTTCAGAAAAAAAATATATGCTAATGACACTTTGGAGAAAAAGGTGCTAACACTGGAGAAAACGGCGTTGTGAATCTATCTCATTATCTAATTAAAAAAATAATTTGTATGGGAAAGACCGAAGTGTAGAATGGAAAATGTGATACAAAATTAAGTGAAACAATAAAAAAATCGTAGTAAAGTGATAATATTTATCTAAAAAGGCCTGCTACCATTTGCTGGGCTGTCAGTGTTTACTGTTCTTTTTTCTTTGTTTTTATTTTGTGGGGTAGAGCCCTTTTTTGTCTGAAACTGGTCAAGCTGGTATATATATATATATATATTAACACACAACCAACACACAAAGACTCACCTGTATGTACAGCAACTTTAAGTTAAATGAAACATTAAATACCAAATATCCAGATTTCACAGACTAAACACTTTTTAAAAAGACAAAACTGCCATATCTAATGAACAAAGGTGTGAAAATACAAAAATGTGGTCCAGTGGTTAAAGAAAAGGGCTTGTAACCAGGAGGTCCCAGGTTCAAATCCCACCTTAGCCACTGACTCATTGTGTGACCCTGAGCTATTCACTTAACCTCCTTGTGCTCCGTCTGTCGGGTGAGACGTAATTGTAAGTGTCTATGCAGCTGATGCATAGTTCACACACCCTAGTCTCTGTAAGTCGCCTTGTATAAAGGCGCCTGCTAAATAAACAAATAATAATAATAATAATAATAATAATAATAATAATAATAATAATAATAATAATAATAAATGTTGTGATGTGTTCTAATGTATGTCACATTACAGTATGCTAATGTGATAAGGACACACACAAACACACACACGACGTTCAAATATTTTCTAACTGTCTTACCTTAAGGGAGAGCAAGTACTTAGAAATACATATAATAACAAACAGGTTGGCTTGTTTCATTTCTGATCCCGTAATAAGCATAGCATAAAGTTGTTAATTTTAATACAGCCTAGGCTTTTTGAAGAATGAGGTCAGCAATCTACAACCAATAAACTTCCTGAGTATAATCTCTATTCATGTACCTCTGAGCAACCCAATAATATAACACATATATAGGGTCTAATTTAGCAACGTTCTTCCCACAAATATTTTGAAATGACCACAACATTTTGAGTTTGGTCAACTCTGGTCATCTGCAATTCCACTCCTACCCAACAGATGGCAGTACACTCTTAACTCATTCAGAACAATGCATGTTAACAAAACTAGTACAGAAGGTCCTAGAACTCTTTTGGAGAAGGGTCTACACAGACCACTATTTGAGAAACACTATCAACCAACAACCTTTAGTGTCTTCATCCTCATTATCAGAGTCTACTTTCCACTAACAGCCTGGACCAATCATTTTGTCAACTGTAAAAGTATGGGTTCAAGATTTTAATAAAATCATAGATCTTTAGTCAGAAAACTAGTGAAATTTCAGTAATAATAATACAAAACTCAGGGACATTGGGGATGCCTAAAAACCAAAATATATATAATTGTTTCCATATTTAACAACATCACATGTTCATGTTTTGGTGTTTAAAAGTATTGTTAGTTGCATTATACCAGATGCCTGATCCACTGGAACATTATCTTTATTTTATTTTATTATTTTAATGTAGGCTACTAAAGAAATCTACTATAAAAAATTATAAAACTATGACAACTGAACAGATACACTCCCAGAGACAGTGTTCATAATTACAGTGTAATAACATTTGTTAAACCAGCTTAATACAAAGCTGCAACAACAATGATGTGTGTATTGTACCTAAAGTTATTTATTTCCCTCCTGAATATCAAAGGTTCTCTAAATACTGAACAGTAAAAGGCCTACCTATCTGAGGTGGCAGGCGGAGAAATTTGTGTTGTCTCAATTCTCTCTGGGTTTGTATTTTTCTTTGGCACTGAGTTCTGAATTCTAAATACACATGGCTGTTTTGTAGTGTTGAGCACCTCTTGTATTCAAAATGTAATGTTCTGATGGGTTAGATCTGGTGACATAATGGACTGGCCCTTACTTTGCTGAGCTAATCTCCACACCAGGTATTGCCCTGTGTTTTGCCAATGTCTACTGCTGTTTCTCCATTCAGGTGCAAAATGCTGGGTGACCATGACATGTCACGATACTGTGTGATATGCATCTTGATACTGTATGACATGCATGTCACAGTACTGCATGATATTCATCATGATACTGTATGATAACATCAACTGATCATTTTATGATGGACTATTTTGTTAAAAGACAACAATTAAAGAAGTTAGGGAGAGTATGTATTCATACCAACTATAAAACATATGTATTTTACATTCAAGAATCATTTGGGAATCTACTTGTGCTTTTGCTCTTGTATGACGATACAAATGATACAAACCTCTGTTATGATACTATATATCAAGAAAGAAAGTATCATGATTCATCGACACACAATGGATCGTTACACTTCTACTCACATTTAAGGCCACTTTTCTACAGTCCCTGATTTGCTCATGTTGACAGCAAGTCACCCTCAATATTAAGGCCATCTGTTTCCAGTACGAAGGCCACATCTGCAATCCCAAACAAATACAACTTCTGTTAAGTTATCTACATGAACAGTGTGCTGTAAACTACCAACAGTTTGCATAAAAGAAAAGTAAAAATTAACATTAAGAAGGATTAGGCTATTCAATAACATTTTAATCACAATTAAATGCATTTTCTGAACTAAATACATTTTCTGAACTAAGACCAGTATTAAGGACACATTTTGTTGGTCCAAAAGTGGGACATTTGCTCAATATTTTCAGCCACTATCATCATTTAAAGAACTGTTGAGCGAACAACCAGCTGTGTACTGTGTTAAAAGACATGCTCAGTTTGGAGAGCAGGCAGACGCATTATATTAATCAACAGCTACCAGAGAAAGTTCATTATCATAACTAGCATAAAGCCCCAAGGGTGGAGTGGCAAACATTCCTGAAGATACTATTCAGAGACGTTACCAGTGTGCAGTGATTGTGGACCAACATCCTACTGAGCATATTGAACAGATTTTAGTGAATAACCCCCATGGATTCAGACGAGTTTCTCATTGTCTTGTAGGCTGGCTTTTTTTAATTTAAAGATCTACTTGGTATGGGTATGTGGCAGGGCGGGGCCCGGCTTGTAAATAGTGTTTGGTTTGTGTATTGGTGGTGGTGGTTGGCAGGGAGGGGGTTAGTTCCTATCCCTGACAAATACATGTGAGAATGTGGCTGTTCCCAAATTAGATAATTGGTGCTAATTGAGAATAGCCACATGATATAAAAAGGGAGCTAAAAACGCCATTGGGGGGGGGGGGGGGGGTGTGGGGTAGGGTGGGAGCTGTATGGAGACAGACAGACAGAGAGAGAGAGAGAGAGAGAGAGAGAGAGAGAGAGAGAGAGAGAGAGAGAGAGAGAGAGAGAGAGAAAATGCTGCTCTGTATATATTTAAGAAACTCACCGTGATAGTGCAAGACTTGGGTGAGGGATTTTCTGTTTCATTTTGTGTTCATGACTTGTTTTGTTTAACCTTTTTATTTTGGCTCTGTGAGCTGTGTTTTTTTTGTAATTTGTATTTGTGAAAAATAAACTTTGGCAGTTCTTCAGCTCTGAGTCTCCTTCGTACTTCCTGACCACCTTAGACACCCGGCTATCCTGTCACATATAGTGTCCTGCGTGGGATTTGAGCGCCACAGAGAGATGCAGAGTGGGACTGTGGTTTAAAAAAATAATAAATAAATGGGAAAGAAAAGAAGGCAGGCCAAGAAGGAGAAAGAAAGACAGCGAGAAAAAAAGCTCCAGCTGGACCCAACCTCGTCCCAAACCGTCTGGGACCATGTGTTGGAAGACTTCCTCGGGGCCATGCAGGACCAAGAAAGGTGTCTGGCCCATGAGGAAAGCGGACACAAATTTGCCTGCTGCCCACTCCAGGAGCAGCGGGGTGGCCACTTCCCTGGGAAAGTTTGGGAGTCCCCGGAGCAAGCAGCGGACTCTCAGCAGCCACTGGAGGTGCTGTTGAAGGAATGTGGGAAGAGGTGGTGGTTATATGTTCCGACCCTACTGGGACCCCTGGACTGGGAGGCAGAACAGGAGCAGAGGAGGACTGAAGGGGCCCCCCTCTGTGACGCATGTGGAGAGTTTGGGCATGCCCGGGAGGACTGCTGTTACGGAGACCCTTGCTACAAGGAGGTGTGGAACAAGGGCCTGATTGGGGATGCTGCAGAGGTTCTAGGCTGTAGACCAGACCCGTCCATCCCCAATGGCCACAAGGGGGGAAGCCCCCATCTCCAGTGCCCAAGAGGGGGGAGGCCGAGCATCTAGAGCCACTGGGAGAAGCCTCGCAGTCTCCAGCGATAGGAGACTATCTGCTGCTCCCGCCTCCACCACCAGAGGGTAACTGGCCATGCCGACCTCAGCAGCCGCTGCATGAGCTGCTGAGGGGAGCGTGGCAAAAGCCAGGGGCTCAACCGCTGTGGCCATCGCCTCCCGAGGGTCCGTTCCTGCCACTTCGCCATCACCTGGAGACGCCACTTGCCATTGCCTGGGGATGCCAGTTCGCCATCGCCCGGGGATTTGTTATTTAAAACAGCAGCAGTTTTGCTGCAGAATTTTCTGTTGCTGGAGCCCCAGAGAGGGAGCCATCAGCTACAGAAAACAGGGGGAGGCGAGGAGACCACTACCACAAGCAACAGTTTCGCTGCCAGAACATCTGTTGCCAGAGCCCATGAAGGGGGAGCCACCGGTTACAGATAAGGGGGAGGAAGGTGAGCAGACCACCTCCACAACAGCCCCAACCACCACCCCTGTGCCACAGCCTGACGCTTGGGGTTGGATCCCTCGACCTGGGATACATGGCAGGGCAGGGCCCTGCTTGTAAATAGTGTTTGGTTTGTGTATTGGTGGTGGTGGTTGGCAGGGAGGGGGTTAATTCTTATCTCTGCCAAATACGTGAGAATGTGTCTGTTCCCGGCAGACAGAGAGAGTTTTTGGGAGCTGCATGGAGAGCTTTGATATATTAATAAAAAAAACTGTGTGTTCTGTTTGTGTGTGAGTGTTCTGTGATTGGTTGTTTATGTTCTGTTAATGTTCTGTTGTTGGCAGACTAGACCTGTAGACCAGTGCTAGTAGCCTTCATCCTATCCTGCGAAAGGACGCTCACAGAACTGTTCACGTGAAGCGCACCATCGGGTCTGTGAACAGCACCTGAGAGGGGAAATAACTGTATTGGGGGGGGGGGGGGGGCTGGCTGGCTGAGGGCCAATAACAATGTATCTGTTCATGTTTATCTGTTCAATCTATCTGTTCAACTCCACCAAACAGGGGAGTTTACCCACTTTTTTATTTACCACAACACCACTGGGTCAGAGGTCTTATTACAGTATATGTAACACGGAAAGTGAATGGAGAGAGTACTTCCATCAAACTTGTAGAGGACATGTGTGTAAGGAATTATAAACTACCTTATAAATTACTTATTTTCAAATAAAAAATACATACCTAGCATTTCGTTCTTCTTGACTTAGTTTCCTATAGTTTTACTTTTATTTTCTTACCATTCCCTGAACTTTTTCTGATGTCTACAGCCATTATAAGTGGTTCTGAGTTGTGTTGCACCCAGCATCGTAACCAGAGCTGACATTCTACCGAGGTCACACTTAGGTTTCAAGCTATAGCTGGCAGTATTTATATGACTGCTTGGTATTTACTATTCAACCTCCAAATCTATGGTACATGGCAAACCAACAGAGAAAATTAAGGAGTATTTTGTACTTTACCAGAATATTTACATGAGTATCAGCATTGATGATGCAAAAAAAATAACCGAGGACACAACATTGGTGTCCTCATAGCTAGTTATGGCCATTGTTGCACCAATATTGAATTTTAATCATTTTAAGGAGTGTATGGGGGGATTGCCAGTTACAAGAAATACTGTAGATGTCTACAATTATTTATGTAAGCAATTACTTTGCAAAACTCTGCTAATTCAAAAGTATTCATACCCTGACAAGGAAAATGAAATTAATATCTATTTGAGGCACCTTTAGCAATAATAACCTCTTTTAAATGATTAGGATATTTGTCAATGAGCTTTCGGCATGATTCTTTAGTGATTTTTGACCATTCTTCAACGTAAAATAGTTCCAGTTCATTCAAATTCCGACGACTTCTCTTGTGCACAGCCTTCTTCAATTCATACCAAAGATTCTCAATCAGATTTAGAGCGGGACTTTGACTCGCCATTCCAGAACCTTGATTTTATTCTTTAACCATTCTGAAGTAGATTTTGATGTGTGCTTTGGATCGTTGTCGTGTTGGAACATCCAGTTGCGCTTTAAACCAAATTTTGTAGCGGAGGGTTTCAGATGATTGGCCAATATCTTTTGGTATGCTATGGATTCAATTTTATCATGTATTGGAACTAAATTTCCTGTGCCATTAGAGGAAAAACAGCCCCATAGAAAGATATTACCACCTCCATGCTTGACAATAGGTATGGTGTTCTTTTCTTTGTATGCCTCACCAGACTTTCTCCATATGTAACGACTATCAGCATGACCAAATAGCTCGATTTTTGTTTCATCACTCCACAAAGCCTTTGACCAGAACTCATATCCATCATTCAAATTCCATTTTGCAAACTCTAAGCGATTGTCCTTGTGACATTTTCCTAAGAGTGGCTTTTTCCTTGGCCTGCGACCATTGAGAGCTTCACCATGCAATACTCGACCTATGGTTGAAATGGAAACCCCAGTCCCACATGCAGCCAATTCACTTTGAATATCTTTGGAACCTTCTTTCTTCCAGACCAAGGGAGCATTGTGACAGTACCATGAATATTGTACTTCTTGATAATAGAAACAGTAGTTGAAATTGGGATACTCAAATGCTTGGAAATCTTATTGTATTCTTCTCCAGCTTTATGACAATAAATAATTTTTTGCCTAAGGCCTTCAGATAACTCTTTACTTTTTCGCATATTGACTTACTGGTAATGACAGCAATCATCCTATGCCTAACCATTTTATACTCTCTATGAGTGTTCACCTACAATCCAGGATTTTTTAGACATTTCTAGAATTAGGTTCACATTATCATATTGTAATTTCTAACACATTGTAGACACATTGTAGCGTCAAAGGGTATGCATACTTTTGAATGAGCATTTATGGAGTTTTGCAAAAAAAAAAACTGAAATAAATAACTGCAGACATCTATCTCTTTTCACTTTTTTTCTTTAACTTGATCATAATATTTTGAAGTGCCTGTCAACATCATTTTTTGGTTTGTTCCTCTAAATAAAATGTGTATTACTCTTTGTCTGAGATCATTTCTTGGCTCTCCATTTTTAAATTTAAGACTGGACCACTAAATGAGCTCACACCTTTGTTTATTTCAGTATTTGGCTAGAATACATTGCAGGTGTTGGAAACCATTGAGAATGAATTAGGAGAGACCAAAGAGAAATATCTGAACCACCTGGAACTAATACTATTTTGACTGCCAATTAACAACCATAGCCTGTATTTATTTATCAAAGCATCATTAAAAAGATTTGGTACACCCCGGAGCTGTATAAAGACAAAAAGAAGAGGACAACTGCATTACATACGTACCATGTAGCAACAAACATAAGAACATAAGAACATAAGAAAGTTTACAAACGAGAGGAGGCCATTCAGGCCATCTTGCTCGTTTGGTTGTTAGTAGCTTATTGATCCCAGAATCTCATCAAGCAGCTTCTTGAAGGATCCCAGGGTGTCAGCTTCAACAACATTACTGGGGAGTTGGTTCCAGACCCTCACAATTCTCTGTGTAAAAAAAGTGCCTCCTATTTTCTGTTCTGAATGCCCTTTATCTAATCTCCATTTGTGACCCCTGGTCCTTGTTTCTTTTTTCAGGTCAAAGAAGTCCCCTGGGTTGACATTGTCTATACCTTTTAGGATTTAGAATGTTTGAATCAGATCGCCGCGTAGTCTTCTTTGTTCAAGACAGAATAGATTCAATTCTTTTAGCCTGTCTGCATACGACATGCCTTTTAAACCCGGGATAATTCTGGTTGCTCTTCTTTGCACTCTTTCTAGAGCAGCAATATCCTTTTTGTAACGAGGTGACCAGAACTGAACACAATATTCTAGGTGAGGTCTTACTAATGCATTGTAGAGTTTTAACATTACTTCCCTTGATTTAAATTCAACACTTCTCACAATATATCCGAGCATCTTGTTAGCCTTTTTTATAGCTTCCCCACATTGTCTAGATGAAGTAATTTCTGAGTCAACATAAACTCCTATGTCTTTTTCATAGTTCCCTTCTTCAATTTCACTCTCTCCCATATGATATTTATAATACACATTTTTATTGCCTGAATGCTGTCTAGATCATTTTGAATGACTTTTGCTGCTTCAACAGTGTTTGCCACTCCTCCTATTTTTGTGTCGTCTGCAAATTTAACAAGTTTGCTTACTATACCAGAATCTAAATCATTAATGTAGATTAGGAATAGCAGAGGACCTAATACTGATCCCTGTGGTACACCACTGGTTACCTCACTCCATTTTGAGGTTTCTCCTCTAATCAGTACTTTCTGTTTTCTACCTGTTAACCACTCCCTAATCCATGTGCATGCATTTCCTTGAATGCATTTAAGTAACTTACTTAAATGCATTTTTCATATTTTGCTTTTGCTCCTACAACCACATGATGTGAAGTTACGTACCTGAATTGTAGTCTCTATTATTAGTTATTAGTTATTTGTTGTCCTTCTGACCATTTGGTCACTGCTCTCCTGTTGTGGATCCTGCTGTGTTTTCTGACAGTTCTGTCTAAATTGAATAAAGCCACATTTCCATCTATACCATGAAACTCATCTGTAAAACTCAATCTGATCTTATTCCAATGTACAGCCGGTTCCAGCTGCAGTCTCCAATCTACAATCCAATCTGCATCTGGACATAGCACAAAAGTCAAAGATCACCTGTATGTATCAAATGTTTGCATAATTGCTATTTATACATTTTTTCACCAACCTTCCAAAATTTCCATTATAATATATTCACAGCATATTCAGCTGACATTTTTTTGTTTTGATTTAAAACCCGTCTCTTGCATCCTGCAGATTATACAGATATTAAATTATACAGATATTGTGTAAGGAACCAGTGTTGGCAGTGCTGGAGTTTTCCCAGCAGTTTATTTTGCAGATGGACGCATCGGACATAGGGGTAGGTGCAGTCCTGTCACAAATGAAAGACGGAATAGAACACCCGCTGTTATACCTCAGTAGAAAGATGTTACTAGAGAAAGACGATACGCTGTCATAGAGAAGTAGTGCTTGGCAGTTAAATGGGCCATAGAGTCCCTGAAGTACTATCTATTGGGTAGGAAGTTCCTCCTAGTTACAGACCACTCTCCACTTAAGTGGATGAAGGAGAACAAAGAGTGAAATGCTAAAGTAACTAGGTGGTTTTTAACATTACAGCCCTATCAATTTGAGTGGGAGTCAGAATGCCAACGCTGGTGGCTTGTCGAGGGTTCACTGTTGGGGTAATAAGGTCGCTCAAACCGGTAGGTTAGAGCTAGGAAGGAGGATATGTGATACAGGTGGGGTTTGAGAGGGTTAGATACCACAAAAGCGGCACAGATACCTGATGCAAATACAGACCGAAGCCCCCACATGTAGTCCGGAAGAGTTCGGGTGTTTAAATATCACACACACCTCACAGTTAGACACTACATTTCCCAGTAGCCCTAGCGAAGCCAATCACTGCCTGGTAGGGACTGGCGGCAGCTTTAAAAAAAGCTGCCCGAGTTAGAGAAAGGAGAGAGTGAGACAGAAACCAAAAACATAATTATGTACACAAAAAGTTAAAATGATTAAAAAATAATTTATTTCGGGCAAAAGCTTCTTCAGCTGTGTAGAAAGAAAAGTAACACAGTGCAGTAAACTTGTTGATTTTAAAAAACAACTCAAGGTTTGTGCATCACACGGCAGTACTACATCCAGCTTTATGGCGGATGGGAGGTAATTTAGTGGTGAAAATGAGAGAATTAATCCTAAAAATATAAAAGATTTATAGGTCTCTTGCTACCGAATTTCTTACTTTAAATTCAAGGACGTTCTGGACTTAATAAACAAATTACTTGGGTGTGAGTGTTAACTGACTATCTGAATGTGATCGATCTTGTTTTCAGAAATTCAAAATGGAGAAGAAAAAAAACTCTTACAAAAGATCTGTTAAGCAAGCAATAATGTACAGCGCTTCAAGTTCTCCTAATAAAACAATAGTTCCTTTGGGCATTGAAGATAACATCTGTTTTGCCGCTGCAGAGATAGATGTTACAATTAATAATACAGACATGCTTCACAATTCAAAGACCGAGGAAACTGAGTTGATGGCGACTCCATTACCTGTTACTCCATTAAAAAGCCCAGACGCAAAAAAGGTCAGATTCAGCGAAAGATACCACGTCCTCTAGAAAGGTCAGCAATATTGAATCCCTTGTTGCAGCTATCAATAACCTTACTTCAAAATGTGAACTAACTCAACAAGATTGTGGCATTGGAATCAGGGATTAAAAGCACAGAAAGCAGCATCAGGGCCTTGTCTAGATCAGTTCAACATCTGATTTCTGAAATCTCGAATCAGAATAACACAATCTTTGCATGTGAATCACAGTTGGAGCTCTTGAAATCTGAAAACGACTGAAACAACGCATTGCCGAAAGTGAACACTACAAACGCCGTTGGGATCTGAAATTTCATGGCGTGAAAGAATATGCAAGTGAAAATGTTCGAGAAGTCACAGCGGATATATTGAAAGGAGGACTTGACACCATTCATAAAATTGGACGTCTTCGGGACGACAGAAGACCCAGACCGATAATTATTCAGTTTGTGAAGAGCACTCTGCGGGATCAGTGTTGGAGAGATGCCAGGTCATCGGCATATCTAAAGGATCAAAAGCTATGAATTTGTGAAGACCTAACTCTCGAAGACAGAGCAACACGGATGAAACTATGGCCCTTGATTAAAAAAGCCAGGGAGGAAGGTAAACATGCATATTTCAGGAGGCCTTTTGCCTACATCAGTGGGAATAAAATTTCTGGACAATCTGATCTTGAGTGAGTTCCTCTGTTAGATCATGGGATATGCAAGGGACCTTAATGATTTCAGTAGTTGAATCTTCATTGCAACTTAGGTTTGTATTTCTGATAGTTCAGAATGGTTGTTATTGTTATTTGTTCTTTGTAGTGTTTTTTTGGGGTTTTTTTTTGCAAATGATTTTTAGTAACTGTAATTTTCTGTCTCTTAATGCAAGGGGGTTACATGATAATGTTAAAAGAAAAGCTATTTTTTTGTATCTAAAGCAAGCTAATTATTATTATTATTTATTTATTAGCAGACGCCCTTATCCAGGGCGACTTACAATTGTTACAAGATATCACATTATTTTTTACATACAGTTACCTATTTATACAGTTGGGTTTTTATTGGAGCAATCTAGGTAAAGTACCTTGCTCAAGGGTACAGCAGCAGTGTCCCCCACCTGGGATTGAACCCATGATCCTCCGGTCAAGAGTCCAGAGCCCTAACCACTACTCCACACTGCTGCAAATGCTGACATAATTTTATTACAGGAGACACATTCTTGTGATAAGGATATTACATTTTGGAAAGCACAATGGGGAGACAATATTATATTGGTGTAACTATTTTATTTAACAAATTGAAAGCTGATATTATAAATATTACTAAATCCAATGCAGGTAAATTGACTATTTTGACTATTAAGATTGACCATTCTTATTTTATTATATGCAACATCTTTATTATTGAGATAAAAAAATCCTTTCCTAATGCATTTATAATTATAGCTGGGGATTTTAATGAGACTCCAAGTAGTATTTTGGATAGATTCCCGCCAAAAACAAATATGCAGGAAACCCATCATTTAGATATTTTACTTTCTTGCTTGAATTTGGTAGATGCATGGAGATTCTACAACCCAAATAAATCTGAATTTACATGAAGCAGCAAAGATGGTAATCGGAATTCCGGATTAGATTTGTGGTTAATTTCTGTAGAGTTATTACAATATGTTAAAACTGTTTCACACCTGCCTTCTCCTCTGACAGATCACAATGCTATTTTTCTGAGTTTAAATGGTAATCCCTTGCTTGTAAATAGTAAATTATCTAGCTACTGGAAATTGAACTCTTATTTGTTAAAAGACAAGAGTTTTTGTGATAAGGTGAAAAATTGGATTAATACTATACTACATGATGAGTCCAATAAGTCATATATTGGTAGATGGGAACTTTTTAAGTTTGAATTCAGAAAAATGGCTATTGAATTTAGTAAAATTAAACAATTATAATTGACAAGTTATCTTCTCTGATCGATAAAGGTTATTGTCTGATGAGGAAGCCTTAGAATGGCAAAACTTACAATTATTAATTGATAATTATTTTGTTGAACTAATGGTACCTATGTACGTTCACATGCCAAATGGTTGGAAAATGGTGAACATTTTTTTGCTATTGAGAGATGCCATTTTAAACATAAATCTATGCATTCTTTATTTATTAATGGAAAAGAAACTGATGATCAAACCCAGATTGCACAATATGTAGGACAGTTTTACTGTAATTTATAAGTGCGGAGACTGAGGTATTTTTGAGTAAAATTGGTGATAACATTCCCAAGCTTGATAGAGATATGATTGATTCCTGTGACAGAGATTTGTCCTTGAATGAATTGGATATAGCTATTTCCAAATTAGCTATAAGTAAATCTTCAGGACTTGATGGTATAATGACTGAGTGTGACGGAAATATGAGTTCTGGTTGTAAATCTCCCTCCCGACCTGTGAGGGCGCTAAGCAGCGAAAGGGAAAGACTTTGGACGGGTTGGCCTGACAGGTCATTTCCTGGGTCGGAAAGTCCGTCAGCCTGGAAAAAGGCAAAGCTCCGTTGCAGGAAAGTATTGACCCGGAAGGTAAACGTGGTAGCAGCTGCAGGCAATAGAGTCAGCTGCAATCGTTTACCAAGGGGTTATGCATGATTGCAAAAGGGGTCTGGAGAATTGTAAATCTTTTCCTTCGATTGAGTTCAGAGACGCACAGAACTGGAAGGACCGGGAGAGTTCCCAAAAAGAAAATAAAAAGTATTGGTGAGTGTTTTGTTTGTTTGTAGCACTGTTAGTAATTGTCTTTTGTTTGTAAATGCACTAGACGGCTAACACGTCTCCGGAGCTGTTGCCTTGGGCCAGCACTACCCGGAACAACAACACCACAGTCACTGTTATTTGTTATCACCCACCTTGAGCACTACTGCACGCACCCGGACTGGTGATTTGTGTTAGTAGTATTGTGGGAGCGGATAACGTGTTATTATTTGTTTTGTTTACAAATCATTATTATTATTATTTTCCTGCCGAGCTTTACACCAGGGGTGTATTGCTGGAGGATTATTGTTTGGTCGCTAGACCAGGATTTGTGTAATAATAAAAATAACATTTCCAAATTGGATTACAGTTTTCACTTGTGATTATTTCTGCACTGCATCACCTCTGCATCTGTTCTTAATAATTACTGTATTCAAATCATTTTGGGATAATCTTAGGACTCCCCTATTTTCATTTTAAAGGAATGTATTAGCAAAAGAGAATTATTTGAATCAACGAAACAAGGTGTTATTTCTTTTATTCCTAAACCAGATAAAGATGTTTTATTGTTGGATAACTGGCGTCCCATAACTCTCTTAAATGTAGATTATAAATTGCTTTCTTTTTATATATGCCTTTCAGGTTAAAGGGTGTTTTAAGTCATATCATTAATGAAACTCAATCCGGCTTCATGAAAAGCTGCCATATTAATAACAATATTCAATTTAACATTAGATGTATTGGATTATAAGCACTTAGTTGATAAAAATGCACAGTTTCTGGACTTTTATAAGGCCTTTGATACTGTAGAACACAAATTTCTCTTTAAAACTCTCAAAATGTTTGGTTTTGGGAACTGTTTTACTAATACATACTTTACATAAAAAATCTGTGGCTACAGAGAGATGTATCTGTATTTGGTAGACCTTTATTATCTAAAGCTGAAGGCATCTCTAGATTGGTATACCCTGCATGCTCACTTTATGTCTCAAAAAAATTATAAAAGATATTAATGATGTATTATTAAAGTTTATTTGGAAGAACAAACCCTATACAATAAAACAAAATCTGTCATTATATCAAATCCCAAATTTGGCGCCTTAAATACTATAGACTTTGATCATCTCAACAATATATTTAAAATTAAATGGTTAAAACAATGCTTGCTCCAGGATAATTCTATCTGGTTTTTAATTCCGAATTTAATTTTCCATAAATTGGGGGATTTAAAATTTCTTTTGGCATGCAATTATTCCTCAGATAAAGTTCCATGTAAACTGTCAAAATTTCACTGGCAAGCCTTAAAGGCTTGGAAACTGTGTCATAGTCATACATTTTCCCCTAATAGAGAGCTGTTATGGAATAACCAAAATGTTTTAAGAAGAGGGAAGTCTTTGTTTTTTGATTCTTGGATTTGTCTCGGATTTACTTGATGATAATGAAAATGTTTTATAATATGAAGCATTTATGAATACTTACCATTTTCCTTTACCATTCAAAAAATGTTGTCATGTTGTTGGTGGTATTCCTCCAGAAACTCAATATCTACTTGAGAATCACTATACTTATAATAATAAAAATAACACTTTCCTTGAACTGGGAATTAGGTCTAAACTTCTTTTAGATCCCACTTGTTCCAATACTAGAAATACTTTTTATTAATGAAGAATATACATTCTCTAAAGGAATTTCCTTTTGGAATGGCACTTTTAATAACATTAATTGGTGTTTATATTGGTCCTTCCCTCTCAAATACCGTATTAATAAAAGATAGAGAAGTTTGTTTTTATACTTTACATAAGATTTACCCTATTAATGAAACATTTAGTAAATATAACCCTGATGTATCAGCCTTATATAGCTTCTGTAATGGTGAAACAGAATCCATTGTACATTTATTTTTTTTGTGTTCCTTTATCAGGAAATTTTGGTCATATATTTGCCTTTTTATCCATACTCATTTGAATGTAACTATTGATCTACAATCTGCGGATATCATTTTCTCTTTTAAACAAATATCCTATTAATTGTAAATTTGATAATACTTTTGGCTAAATTCTACATTCATAAATCAATTTTTAAAGAAACAAGTAATATTTTTACACTTTCAGGCTGAATTAAACAATTATTTTAGATCTCTTAAATCTTGCAAAAATAGCAAAGCCGCAGAAACGGATTAGACATGTTTTTGTTTTGCATCCACTTTAACAACTGTTTTCAAAATCCCAAGTAACCGCACATAAAATGTCACCTTGTACTTTATTTTTCTGGTTCATATTTAAAGCAGAAGACTGGTGATAAAACAATAAATAGTTTACATAATTACTGTGATTTGTATGCAAATTATATTTATTTTGAATGTAAGCATAAGAAGTTGTCTAGTGAAACTAAGTCTTAACAGTGTGCACTGAACGTCATATTTTTTAGATTGTTTGGCAACGGGTCGCGACCCCCACTTTGGGAAACGTTGCTCCAGTTAACCGCCGGTGGCAATCCTGAGCACCAAACCCTGTCATTCTACTTACCTGGTAATCCTGACCTCGCAGTGCCATCTGGTGGTCGATCCTAGGAACCCTGGGGGAAAAGGGAAATTCAAAGTTCAAACACCACCAACTCACCTGGGAACTCTACGGCAGAGGGTCCACGGTCACTGTGGACAAGAACCTGGAACATAAGCTCTGGACTGTATTAGTATTTGATAGCATTATAAAAATAACTTTTGTGTGTTCATTATTATTTTTATTTGAAAAATTAATATAAGTATAATTTTCACTCCTGATCTCCGGCACCTCATTCTGCATTACCCCTGCCAAACAGCAATTCCTCTGGTAAGTGGGCCCTCACGGCTCTATATATATATATAATTCTACTGCTATTGTATGTATTAGCTGCTGGACTTTCAGGTAAACTAACAAAACCACTGACCCATTAACTTCAGTGGATGTTATATTATGCACTTGCTAATGCTTTTGTACTTTACTGCCTGGGACTGAAGCTTTTTTTATGTCTGTCATCCTTATTGCATCATTATGTGTTCTATATTCCCAAGGATGTTTGAATGTTAATTAAAATGATCATTAACAGCAGTGAGATTTAATTATTATCACTCGCATGTGATTTCTGTTGTATGGTACAAGGCAATAAAGGCATACACAGTTTAACAAGCCTCATGCCCAGCTATGATCAGCAAAGAAAAAAGCCTACATAAAGTGCTCAGAGAAGTTATCTAATTCAATTCGAAGATGCTTCTTCATTATTATTGATTGGTACTGAAAAATGCGTATTTTGAAAATAAAGTTAGGAAATATTATCTTGCAATCAACAGGTTCCTACAATGTAGTGTACAGTGTACTCACCTATTTCACACTTTGCATATGATTCGTATCAAATTAGCTTTATACTGGGCTTGTTTGTATCCGAATATCTAAAAAGGTGCTCGAAGCAACCCACAAACACATATGTGTGAGTCTCAATGTGGCTGACGGACGACCCTGCAATATATAAACTATCGGTAAGAGTTCAGAAAATATAGGGGCTCCAGAGTGGCGCATCCAGTAAAAGCACTCGCGTAGAGTCTTGGAAACAGCGAAAGATACGACCATGCCCAGCTTGAGTAATGAAGATCACCTGGTTGCTATCGGCATGATTGAAGGCCACCTGTCTTTGAGAGAAGTTGCCTGGAGAATGAGATGTTCTGCTTCAACAATCAGCAGACTAGTCCTGAGAAACCAGGAAACTAGCTCTGTGAGGGACAGGACATGTCCTGGAAGGCAGAGGGTCACCACACCGGGCCTGGACCGTCACATCCGACTGATCAGTTGATTCAAGCGACTGACCTGCTTAGTATGTGGATTGTGTTGCAGTTTGCAATAAGAAGGAACAAAATAGCGATTGGTAAGTAAACTTGAATGCTTGTTTGCTGATGTAATTACATCAGCTGGTTGAAGGAATTAATTTTCTAAAGTGTTCAGAGCTGTGGTAGATTGAAGTGAATTCTGATAGCGTGTAAACTGGGCCAGCTCTAGACCTGCAGGACAGTATAAATGGGCAAACAGTGTCTTAGAACAGCAGCCGTTCTAAGCGCCAGCCAGTCTAAGAGCCACACATCCAAGGGCAGTCTGAGCTGTGGCAGTCTAAGGGCCACACGTCCAAGGGCAGTCTGAGTTGTGGCAGTTATAGAGAGGACAGGGGGAGCGAGGATCTTTTCCAAATATCTCCCAATGGCTACTAGAGGTCTCATTCTCACTCTGACACCTGGATGACCTGTACAAAGCGTGCTCACTCTTTTTCCTCTCTTTGAATGAACACTGGTAAGTACCTGCTGCAGATACCGTTACTAACTCCTCCTCCCCCTACGCCACATGCTACAAATTTGAAAATCTCCTTTTTCAATTGTCATTCTCTAACTAACAAATCTCTGCTTCTCAGCGAACTTATAACTGATGTCAATCTTGATTCACTTCACTGTCTAGCTGAAACCTGGCACTCTGTAAATGACATGCATTCGCTGCATCTAGCCACCCCAAATGGCAATTCTATCTTTGACAAACCTCGCCTCACTGGCCGAGGCGGGTGCACTGCTGTTATTGCAAATTCTGTGCTTGCTTCCTCAGTTCTTTCTCTGCCAGCTTTTTCTTCATTTGACCATCTCGCCATCGAGCTCCCCTGTCTAATGTCCCTCACCCTTGTTGTTATCTACTGTCCACCTAAGAATAACTGCTTTTATTGCTGAGTTTTTGGAATTCCTCTCTCCCTCGTCTGCACTTCTACTGGCAAAATCCTACTCCTAGGTGACTTCAACATTCATGTTGACTTGCCTACTTCCCCCCTAGTGACCGACTTCAACATGCTCCTGGACTGTCTTGCCTCTCTCAATCTGTCAATGTTCCCACTCCCCACGGTTCCTGCTGCCCTTAAGCTTGCCCATGTTACACCGGTACTCAAAAAACCCTCCCTCGACCCGGCTGACTTATCTAATTTCCGTCCCATCTCCAATCTCCCTTTCCTCTCCAAAACTCTTGAAAGGGCTGTAGCCAGTCAGATCATGAAACTCTTACCTATCCAGACGCATGCAGTCTGTTTTCTATGCTGGATGCAGTGGTGTCGCAAACCCAGTCACTTTTGGTGCCCCTCAAGGGTCTGTTCTTGGGCCTCTTCTCTTCAACAGCTACATGCTTCCCTTGGGTCACCTCATGCACCAACACAGCCTCACGTTTCACTGCTATGCTGATGACACCCAGCTCTACTTAAAACTGGACCCTGGAAGCCCCTCTGCTATGGTCCGGCTCTCGGCTTGCATTCAAGACATCGAGGCTCAACACTAGCAAATCTGAACTCCTTCTAGTAGGATCTAAAACTCAACTTAAGAATCTCAATATAGCTGCCCTGAAACTCGGAAACTGTCTGCTGCTGCCTTCCCCCACAGTACGAAGCCTTGGTGTACTTCTTGACAGCAACCTCTCCTCCGTGGTCAAATCTTCCTCTTACCATCTCCAAAACATCTCCAAAGTCCATCCCTACCTCTCCCTCCTAGATGCGAACATACTTTGTCATGCATTTGTCTCCTCTCCTCTCGACTCGACTACTGCAACTCTCTCTATGGTGGTCTCCCGGCACGCACCATAAACCGACTACAGCTAGTTCAGAATGCCGCTGCCAGGATCCTTAACAGATGTAAAAAAACCATGAACACATGAATCACCCCGCGTCTTGCCTAGCTGCACTGGTTACCTGTAAAGTTCAGGTTCACTTTTCAAATCTCTCCTGCTCACCTACAATGCCCTTCATCACACATGTCCTGAGTACCTCTTCAACCTGCTGACCTGTTATGTCCCTGCCCACAAGCTGAGGTCCTCCAAATCTGGCCTACTTGTTATCCCCAAGCAAAAGTGCACCACACTTGGAGAACGCTCGTTTAGCTTCATGGTTCCGACTCTGTGGAACTCTCTCCCAGCTTTGGTGCGTGATTCTCCCTCCGTCGCTCGCTTTAAATCAACTCTCAAGACCCACCTGTTCTCTCTTGCTTTCCATGCTGTTTAAGCCTGACATCTGTTATTAGCTGTTGTGTTGTTGCTACTTTTTTTCTCTCTCTTGCATCCACAATGTTTTAGAATTATTTTTACACCCTAGCCTTGTATTTAATGTATTATGTATTGTTTTTCACTGTATGTCATGTATTATTCATTTTTCACTGTATTTAATGTATTATGTATTGTTTTTCACTGTATTTCATGTATTATTCATTTTTCACTGTATTTAATGTATTATGTATTGTTTTTCACTGTATTTCATGTATTATTCATTTTTCACTGTATTTAATGTATTATGCTTTTTTTGTTACTGTATCTCGTAAAGCACTTTGTGATGGTGGTCCACTATGAAAGGCGCTATATAAAATAAAGATTGATTGATTGAACCATTTGCATAATCGTTTTCAGACTGCAGTGGCTACAGCATGAGAAATTCCAGGAAGAAATAACCCGCGCATCAGCAGAATGACTGTAGCTCGCCGTCTGCATTGGAAGCCATTCAAGGGTAACAAATAAAGAGTACTAGCAACACATGGGGATGTATTTTTCTGAACCTTACGCTACTTACTGTTTAGTATAATTTTAGACAAAACTTTATATGATAATTAATTTATGAAATACCAGAAAATATTGAAATAGACTCATTTACATTTTTTATAGTCACACTTATAAAGACAGCTGAGTTTCTCCTTGTGGCGCTGGAGATAATGGTGCCTCTACCTGTGGCGCTGGAGACAGCGGGGCTTCTCCCTGTGGCGCTGGAGACAGTGGGGCTCCTCCCTCTCACGCTGGAGGCAGGAGGACTCTCCCTGTAGCGCTAGAGACAGCGGGGCTCCTCCCTGTGGCGCTGGAGACAGCTGGGCTCCTCCCTGTAGAGCTGGAGACAGCAGGGCTCCTCCCTGTGGTGTTGGAGACAGAGGGGCTTCTTGCGGTGGCACTGGAGACAACGGGGCTTCTCCCTGTGGCGCTGGAGACAGCGGGCTTCTCGCGGTGGTGCTGGAGACAGTGGTGCCTCTCCCTGTGGCGCTGGAGACAGCGGGCTTCTCGCGGTGGCGCTGGAGACAGCGGGCTTCTTGCGGTGGCGTTGGAGACAGCGGGCTTCTCGCGGTGGTGCTGGAGACAGCGGGCTTCTCGCGGTGGCGCTGGAGACAGCAGGCTTCTCGCGGTGGCGCTGGAGACAGCAGGCTTCTTGCGGTGGCGCTGGAGACAGCGGGCTTCTCGCGGTGGTGCTGGAGACAGCGGGCTTCTCGCGGTGGCGCTGGAGACAGCAGGCTTCTCGCGGTGGCGCTGGAGACAGCAGGCTTCTTGCGGTGGCGCTGGAGACAGCGGGCTTCTCGCGGTGGTGCTGGAGACAGCGGGCTTCTCACGGTGGTGCTGGAGACAGCGGGCTTCTCCCAGTAGAGCTGGAGACAGGAGGGCTTCTCCCAGTAGAGCTGGAGACAGGAGGGCTTCTCCCTGTGCCGCTGGAGACAGCGGGCTTCTCGCGGTGGCGCTGGAGACAGCAGGGCTTCTCGCGGTGGTGCTGGAGACAGCAGGGCTTCTCGCGGTGGTGCTGGAGACAGCAGGGCTTCTCCCTGTGCCGCTGGAGACAGCGGAGCTTGGCCCTCCGACATGGCAGTGCGGACAGCAGAAGTGCTGATAGCAGCATGGGCACTCCGGCAATGGCAGCGGTACTGGGCACTCTGGACGTGGCATTGGCAGCAGCGTGAGGTACTCCAGCCGCTGCTCCGCCTCGGGGCACCAATTTGAGCTTTTAGGTAGTCATCCCAGCTGCCCTCCTGCTGTGCCGCCTTGAGGGATGCGGAGTATTCCGTCAGCGACGGTAGGTCCTTCTTCTGGGGTTCTGGAGCTGGCATCGGTTTCTTTGTCCGCCTCCGGGGACGGCCGCTCCTCCCCTTCTTCTTTGGGGCCAACAGCTGTTCTCCTCCTCTACATCTGGGAAGGGGCAGTTAAGCACAAAGTGCCCCCACTCTCCGCAGATGAGGCACCAGCTTGAAGCCTCTAGAGTACTGCTGTAGGTGTCCCTGCTGTTCTCCACCTCTGGCACTCGGGCAGGCAGCACCTCCCTCGCTTGCCAATGGGACTGGCCACTCCATCCCTTCTTTCTCCATGGGGCAGGTCAGCACCTGGTGTAGTGCCCAGGCATGGCACAAGCAAGACACCACAGACCACCTTCCATACTGCTCTTTTGGGCAGGTGGCTGGGGTTGAACATCCCCACGGGACCACTCCTCCGCCGTGCTCACCTCACCCAGCCCGTATGCCTTCTACCACAGGGGGGCTCTCCAAATACCTATTTTTCCTTAAAAGAAGCATGTACTTAGAAGCCTTGAAAACAAATTTCTATGACATTTCTGGTTTCCCCAACGTGTTGGGAGCAATAGACTGCACACATATGCTGCTAACCCCTCCAGCTCATTCTGAACATATAAAAAGGTCAATGTCGTGGAGTGGCCCAGTCAAAGCACGGACCTCAATCAAATTGAGAATATGTGGAAAGAGTTGAAAATTGCTGTTCACCAAAGGTCCCCATCCAACTTGACGGAGCTTGAGCAATTTTGCAAAGAAGAATGGGCAAAAATTGCAGTGTCCAGATGTGCAAAGCTGGTAGAGACTTATCCAAATAGACTCATGGCTGTAATTGCTGCCAAAGGTGCCTCTACCAAATATTGACTCAATGGGGTGAATACTTATGCAATCAATTATTTTCTGTTTTGCATTTGTAATTAATTTAGAACAATTTGTAGATTTTATTTTTCACTTGGACTTTTTTTGTGTTGATCAGTTTTGATTCCATGTTGTAACACAATAAAATGTGGAAAAGTCTAAGGGGCGTGAATACTTTTGAGAGCCACTGTATTCTGAATACTGAGTATTCAGAATAATAATGGAATATTAGCCAGCATGTAAATGTACTGTTGTTGGCTTGTTGTCAGAATGATGTGATGCATGGTGCATGTGACCATGGCCCTGAGCGGTGGGTAACATCTGAATTCTCCTTTGGAGTTTCCAGTCCATGTATTAAAAGATGCAGCACTAGGCCTAGATACTATTTTGACTCATGCTGTTCATTAAACCACTGCATGCCATTGAACCTCTTGAAAATAAAACATGCACAACTGGTTATAACTACTGCCAAGTCACACTTTTTGTTTGACATAAATTAGGGACTTAGATTTGTGTGTGTGTGTGTTTTTTTTTTTGTTTACATGTGCACGTGTTTGCACATATGGTTCATTCAGCAGCCTCTTGAGAAGGTCTTGAGATTAGTGAACTATGATGTATCTGGAGCTCTGTTTGTGGCAGCTGTCTTGAAAAGGTCTGGTTCAGGTCTTGTATCAGATTGCATTAAGAAGTCGTATATAAAACCAACTACATCTACTGTCACATCCAAAATAATAAGAACGTTTTGAGTTCTACCAGTCTGGTCGCTAAACTACAGAGACCGCTGTTTCTTACTGTCTGATTCTTTTCCAGACTAGTTATTTCTGTTCCAGCTGTATATCCTAAATTAATTAAATTGTATAAATTAAATCTCTAACCAGGTCTTGAGCAGTTCATTTTTGAAAGATAACCTACACAACCTATTTATGCACTTAGTAAAAACTGTATTTTTTTTTAAACAAATCACTTAAAAAAAACTAATTCAGAAAACAATGGGCGGTGATGCCTATTTCAATTCTATACTTACTCAAAATGCCACCTAAAGAGACCATTTACATTGTGGAAATATTCTACTTCTTCCCTGTTTAATACCATTTTATATTTCCCTTTAAATAATTCTCTGTTGCAGTTTCTGTTATTTACATGCCTATTAATTTAATTCTTATTAAGGTTTAGTCTTCTAAGCGATGAAGGTTGTACCGAATCAAAACTCCATCATGCCTGAAGTAGAGGTGGTGTGTAAAATGAATGCAGGTTTTGTCTTGAAAAGGCTCCAGGAACATCTTGTGTTAAGGGGAATATGGCAATCTGGTTTAGTAAATGAGTTTGTAGCCCACTATGGTCAGTGTACTGTTCAGTCACTGAACAACGCCTACACCAATGGCCTCTGAGGGAGATGGGTACTCTACTCACAATTATTTTGAAGAGTAATTTCATTTATATCATCCGCAGAGCTTCACAAAAGTTTATTTGCAAAGACTAAGGTGATGGCTATCAGATTGTAATGATGTATTTAGTGAATTTGTTAATCCTATTGTAATTTTGTGAACTCCACTGACAGCAGCCCTAGGACTCTTGAATTGTATTCACTGTTTTTGCTAAGGGTGTTTGTGCCAAGGTGAATATGAGCTTTAGTATTGATTTAATAAGTTCAGTAATACATTTCCTATTTTCCTCATTTTCTGTGCTTCTGTGTTTGTTTGTGTCTACAATTTAAAAACAGGCCCTAACAAATGTTATCACTGCACACTCATAACACTTATACAGTATTTATTCTATAACTTCCTACAGATGTCAGGACCGCCCAGTCCCTGACCACATTCCGGCGCCTCCTTAAGACTCACCCCTTCAGACAGCACCTGTAGAACTCCTCTGTTTTTCCCCTGGGACACTATCACCTTTCCTTAAAATGCGCTTTATTTGCTCTTATCTGCCCCCTACTTTACTGCATTTAATCGTGTACTTCAGAGTACTGTAATCTGCCAAGTGTTTAATCTGTAGTATTTTGTAATTAATCATATCCTGATGTAACTATCACTGTCACTGTTATCTGCTGTATTATTGAATTGTATTTTGTCACACTTGTACTTGCTTGAACCGAAGTCATTGTATTTATCTTGCTCTTAATTGTATTATTACTTGTACTGTGATTCTGAAATGTATTTGCTTACGATTGTAAGTCGCTCTGGATAAGGGCGTCTGCTAATAAATAAATAATAATAATAATAATAACTTTAAACACACAATCATAAATTCTAAGGTAGAACAGTAAGAAACTATACCAAGTACCGTATTAATAAACATGTGTGCCTATGTATGAAAAAGCCTGGTTTTTGTCCACAGAAGCATTTTAATGTTTTTGGTTGAGTTGTCTTCTGCCTGTACTATTATTATTATTATTATTATTATTATTGTATACTCTCCCACACATAAGTGCATGCACCTATAGTTGTGCATAAGAGCACCTTTGAGTATAGCCATCTGAGCTTATTTTTGCGAGAATACAGGAGGAGGCAAATGTTTAGGTTAATGCATTCCGTTTTACATTCAGAAAGTGCTTGAAACTGTCTGTTACTGCTTTACTTCCTTAGACATTTCACCCTAGCAGTGTTTGCTGTATCAAAGCATGTCAGTTAATAGGGGAAGCAGTTGTTTGATTATTGACAGGAAAGAAGCCATTGAATGGGGTGAGAACAACTTCAACCTCCAGGTGAAATGACCCAGGATGTGCAAGACAGTCTAAAAGCAGTGCATGCAAACAGTGATTTCTTTAACCTAGTGTAGTACCAGAAATCATGTCTTAAAATTTAAAAAACAGGTTTGCTACAATGTGTTTCTTTTAAAACTACACATTTGAAATCTATATAAAAAGTATGGAACTGTTTGTTAAGATACAATTAAGTTTAGTTTTCTGGGTTCAGTTACTCCAATATTGAAGTATTATCTTTTTTTTTCTGTCTGGCATTATGTGGCTTTGAGCTTCTCTGGAGAATCCTAGTTGCCGGGACTGAACAGCCTTTCTCATTCCATTGTCGTAATGTGACAATTCAACTCTGTCTACCTTCTAACCCATTGTAGAATAGGTGAGCCTGGCAGAATTGAACATATTGCCACATTAATTGAATGGAATAAGGAAGGCTGTTTAGTCCCAGTATTTGGGATGCAATTTGCACATGGCTAGGAGAAACTAAAAGTGATTTTAACTAAAATGATTCCAACTGTTTAGATGGTATAGCTAAAGCAGTGTACAAAGAAACAAATACATTCTGTCAAGCTGTTAAAAGCAAGTTTTAAGGGTATGTTAGGATTGGCCAAGAAAATATTTTAAAAGTTAAAAAAAAAAAAAGACAAAATTCATGAGATTAAACTTTTACACAATGATCCTCGAAACTATGGGTAACTTTTGGTTTTCTGACTATAAATAATAATAAAATAAATAAATAATAAAATTGTAAGTCGCCCTGGATAAGGGCGTCTGCTAAGAAATTAATAATAATAATAATAATAATAATAAACTGTGGGATCATGGCCAGTGCAGGTTGGGCATGTTAGATATAACAGGTCAGAGTCTTTAGTACAGTTCTAAACAGACAGTGATTTTTATTACTTACACAGTGAACTAGAATAGAACAAAAACCAACCAAACAAACCAAACCAAACAAAACATTGAAGTAGCAACTAACACAAACCCCATTCCACAAACACCGTTCAGCTCCATAACACCACACAGTCTTTGACCAAAGGACAGCTTTTATCCCTGTGATCCAAACATTCCAACCAATCAACACACCATTAACAATCAGTGAACATTTAAAACCAGAGTACACAGCTGTTCCTCATTTGTAGGCTACGTGCCCCAGAGGCTTCTGGGAAACATAGTTTTTGAAAAGGTTTTTTAGCTGCCTGAGCCCCTACTGGTCTGCCCACTGTCATTACACTTTAAATGGGGAGCAATGTTTTAACCATTCTGACATATTTACCACTAGTGACTTTATATTATATATAGTTTCATATCCTCTTATTTGTTCTCTTTTTTCTGTCTAGATCATTATTTTATGTATTTACTAGCTATTCCAGCTTATGTCATTTTTACATCACTGGGTCTCCTTCCATTTACTGACTCACATTTGCCTGCAGAGGTGTCAGAAATTACACATGCACAGCCCTAGAGGTCATTTTTCAGACCTCCTCACTTAAGAAATTCAGTTTTAAATGTATTGTTTTCACAGAAGTAGACCCACGTTTGAAAAACAACGTAGTTAGTAAACCTGGTAAATAATGAACTACACAGGAACAGCAGAAATGAAATACAGGTTTAGTTCCTCATTTGTTTTCTAATATTGTGATAACTGGAATAACATCCAATGCAGTTTGCTTTATATTAAAGAAACCTACAGTAAATGAAGGCGGTTTGCCTGGTTTCTTTTGTTTTCACACTACCAGTTACAATAGTCATCTCAATCTTGATCTCAGGCCTGCTCCAGCATCAGTGGTGGGACATACTGCTTATGGCACACCTTATTAATATGTATTGTTGTTTCTAAAATTTGCAATAGTTTTTAATTTAGTGTTTTTTTTTTAATCTTAAGATTCTTGATACCAACACAAAAATTGTTTTTAAGCACAAGTGATTTGGTTTTGTTTAATAGCACAAGTGATTTGGTTTTAACCAACTTTTAGTCATTCAGCTGCCTATACCTGAGATTGATAATCAAATTTGTAAGGTTCAACAAACAAACAGTGAACACAGTTGCTTGGATATTAGTTCTTTTTATCTATTTTGAGTAATTAGGATCGTCATCTGTCCCTGTTTTCCCTGGATCATCCCTGTTTTGAGGAAGGTGTCCCAGAAATTCAATATGCCTTCCCAGGACACTAAATGTCAGCACCATAAAATTGAGCACAAGTTAGATAAATCAGGATACAATATTACTGCAATAGACGCACAATATGAATTGGTTGTCAATACTATAGTAGTAAGTATCAATGTTTCCTGGATTTCTAAAGAGAGTTATGTACCTCAGAGGTGGCTACCCTGTGAGTAATGTCTGTATAATTGACCAGATAGATGCTTCTATGAATATAAAGCACTCCAGTTTCCATTGGATACAATGGAACCACAAATAAACCTTTTTTTGTTTGTAGCCAAGGCTATGAAATGTGCAGGTCTATCTGATGTATATTTTTGGCATATACATTGATGTTTTCAGAGTACAGTATATTAGGAGGTAGGTCTCACTCTCATGAGGAGTCTGCTTAGCATTTAGATAAATTGGTGAAACATAAATGTCACCTGTTGTTTTTTTTTCTGAGAAATAAAAGTATTCTTTCTTTGTAATTAAATTTTTATCCTAAACATTTATTAATGGTGCTCAATTCCCAAGCCAGCTTTAAACAAAACAAAACAAAACAAACCTCTAGATGAATGTAAGGAAACCTTTAGAATTGCCCCTAATACCTCATGTTCCTGTTTTTCTAATTGTAAACACAAACAATTAGGCTGGAGAAATGTTCAATATATTGTAACATACTCGAAAATCAGTGACTTGGAGGCTGAAACAGGGCTAAACACCACGTTTACTGGCACTGACAAGTGCACGAAATGTAACAAATACATTAAATAAACAGCTGTGTGCTGCCACAGTAATTGTAAGGTTTGCTGTTGGCCACAACAACACTGTAACTAATTTGGATACTCTAATCCACACGGAGCTCCTTCACAGTTTGTGTCCATTCACCAAGACAGCACAAACATTGCCTCCCCAGTCTTATAACCCTTGCTAGCCCCCCCACCCCCCTTAATTCTTAAACCTACAGTAATGTTATATTGGCACACCATGGCTACCTTGTTAAAAAAAAAAAAAAGAAAACATCTGTAAATGTAGTTATTTCTTCACTTTCCAGAATATATATTCACTGACTGGCACAACACTTAAACACTGATCTTACATTAAATATATTGCCTCTGCAAGTATTTGGCCCCAACCCCCACCTGTGTCTCTCACTCAAATTCTATGCAGCACAGACTGTAATACCTGCTGTACATTAAGTTATATTACTTCATGTGCAGCAGGTATTACAGTCTGTGATTTCTATAGACTCTCTCCAGACCACAGTAATATATAAATATTACTGGGGTGTGGAGAGTCTAGAAATCAGTGGTCGCAGCGCATCCTCCATCTTAGTCAAAGGAAGGACTTGTACATTATGAATAAATATTAGGGCACAAATGTTTTCAGACAGAAAAAAAATCCTTTAGAATTAAAAATATACATTTAAAAAAAAACTCTGCCCATTTCTTCCCCTCTGATTACGCCGAGCAGAAACGTGAAACCTCTAGATCTGGAGGGAAAACCTCTGAACCGGTGTATAACGGTTTTCTATCTAAGCAAAACGTTTACATATTGTTCTATCTAACAGATTTATCTCACAAAGGAGAAACTGGGAGAATAAGGGTTATTTTTTCAAAGTACACTTCATTTACGCCTAAACAAAGAAAGAATGTAAAACTAACACCTAAAACGTAAAAAAGTTTGCCAGAACATCACCCCATTGCCGTATTATGAAGAGAAGTGCTGTGAACTGCTGTGAAGCCCGCTGTGGGCGGAGGAACTTGCCACTACTTTCCGGCAGTCAACGCGCAGGTTTGAACAAACAGCGGCTACAGGCAGCTAGCTGCAAGAGAGACAAGGAAAGTGGAGCAGGAACTGTACTTGCAAACCTGGCCCACTGGCAAAAACCCAACGCACCAGAGGTTTGTAAAGAAAATATGGTGACCACTTGGGAACTTTATGCTAACTCTTAAATGTACTCTTTGTTGATGTCTTTTTTGTTTGTGTATTTCAGCACGTCTCCGGCCTGCCATTCTACTTCAGATTAGACTGTACCTGCCTGAGTGCTATGCTGTTGCCAAGGTAACTGAGTAACTGTCAAAACTTGTACACACTTGTCGCATCTTTGAACTACATTTATTATTATCACTTAGTACACAAATGCGGCTTTACCTTTAGGCAAGTGGTCTACATGTACAAAACATGCATGGAATTAAAACTACAGTTTCGATCTATTTTGGAATCCGCACATCATGTGCTGACAGTTTACCGTTTGTTTACAAAACAAAGGTTTGCTGGTTTGGGTATTTAGTTGTATTGTTTGACGAGATTTTTAAATATGATATTGGGCCATTCTAAATAGCAATGTTTAACTTAAGGATATAGTCGTAGTCGGTTTTGTCAATTAGATGACATTTTTTTTAGTTTCACATATAAACAAAATCTGCTTAAGGATACCGGTGTAGGGCCAGAAAGCGGTACCTCGTCAGAATATGTAAGCGTACCCGTTCAACGCCAGAAAATGGTACGCTGTCAGTGCTGCGATTGACAACTGCACAAATCACTACGAACCAGACAAACTGTAGTTCACCCACAAAATCGGATGTGTTTACAGATTTACAGAACCAGATTTGTTGCTCATCAGTTAACACATAAATTTGATTAATTGTGAATATATATATATATATATATATATATATATATATATATATATATATATATATAATATAATATATAAATTTTTAAACAGAGCTTTAAGGGCCAAAATCAGTACATCATACTAAGAATCATTTGCGTGCGCCAGGGCAAGCGCAGTACATGGTGTACCACGTTTTAACACATACCATAATATAACACCACACCGGTAGCTTACTAACTTTACACTAATAAATATGCAGTGCATAGTGCTACACTTCAGTGCATTTCCAATGTGTTTTTATGACCATATTGAAATTCTGTTGATTGTTCCTAATGTCTGCACTGAACTTTCTTCAAGTGCTCTGTGAACCTGAGTGACCAAAAAGTTGAAACATGGCTTCAAAGAAAAGTGAGCAGGCTCACGTTTTGCTGCTGGAAGAAGAAGTCAGGAACCTGTCGGAGGAACTTGCACAATGTCAGGTGAGATCAGCAGTACTCTTGTCCTTTCTCATGCAGCTGTGCACGTAGTTCTCAAAGTCCATAGATTTGGCTGTGTAACAAATGTTGCTGCCCCCTCTTTCTTCTTTTGGTTTGGTTTTGTTTTATGCTTGTGTTTTACTATATACACCAATATGAAATATATTTCAAGGCTATTGCTGTAGATGAAAAGGTACCTGATGACTTCATCTATTGCAGTTCAAAGTCAGTAGTGTGACCTACAAAAATGTACTAGAATGCAGTAGTTTATCTCTGGTGTTGTATTTATTTTTTAAAATCTGTAAATAGGTCTCTTATTATAATTTGAATACATGTAGTTCAATAAAACAAATGGTTACATAAGGTAGGCCCCTGAACCCAATTTAGATATAGGCTTAAATATGAAATGTATTTCTGATGCTATGTAATCTAAAACTCGGTATTCTCTGATACCATTATTGTATGTTTTTCATTTTTCTATCTTTTCTGTCATAGTATATATGCTGCCATTTATTATGCTTAAAAGAGGCATGCTGTGTGCTGGCTATCTATTGTTTTCTGACTAGAGAGCATAACTGATTGCAAGGTAGTGTCTGTGTCAATGTATAAGTGACAGGCTGCCAGAGGAATCCTTCTTTAGCTTACCTATTGGTGAATGCTGGCAGATTTTGGCTCTAGTGTGCTTTTAAATCATAATTCGCTTCACACAGTAAGGACAGTGTGTGAGATCTTTTATTTTTACCCTTTTATTGCACTCTGTACATTCAGCCCGTGGACTATCAAGATCAGCCTGTCATTTCCTAAATTATTTATTAGACGTTTTTTAATCTGGTTTAAAACCTATTTAATTGGAGACCAGTAGACCCCAGTGAACGCAGTGACTTTAATCTTATGATGACGTGCACGCAGTTTAACAGATAATTTAAATTCAGATCAATCGGAAGAAGTCCCTGTCTTTTAATGTTAAAAACTGTGTAGTTTTAGATGTTTCTCATTAAATGTAATACAGTTAAGACTATCTGAATTTGAATTGGAAATTTAGCAGACTTTCTGCAGTATGACTTTCTCTGTGAAAGTTGTGTCTCCATATGACTTTATCAGTAAAACCTTTTTTATTACAATTTTCTTAGTTTAGGCCACCAAACTTTTAATTTCATCAGAAAGTTTCATGCTTTTAACAGCAGTCCTTAGCTACTGATTTGACTACTGAAATCTTCTATGGTTTGCATCACATACATCAGCTCATGATTTTGCTTTGTATACTGATTACAGTTTGTTAAAATGATGCTGTTTCAATGAGATCTACCTGTATGTTAATGATCTAAACAGTGGTGGATCGAAACACCATTGCTCTTCCATCTAAGGTTTTCCTATGGGATTTGTTGACACATTTATAGACCCCTTTAAGTTATTGCATGTTAATATGGCCACAGTTCATTTCAAAGAGGTGATTACATTAGAAACAACAGCATCACAATTGATGGAGAGGGTTCTTCAGTTGGGGTTGGAAAGGTTCTTTTCACAACAGCAGCTCAAAGTGGTGAAGTGATTTTTTTAATTTATTTTTTTAATATAATGTTTTCATTCACAGGCAGATAAAGAGTTTGTCTGGTCTTTGTGGAAGCGCCTTCAAGTTGCCAACCCAGATCTGACACAGGCAGTGAGTTTGGTTGTGGAAAGGTGAGTTGCTGACCAGTACTGGCTCAAATTTGATATGTTGTGCTATTAAATTACATCTGTCTATATAGATATTGGTTACATAACTATAACATGCTATGAAATTTAATCCAGGCCAAATGCCACCTACTACCACCATCTCATAAACCATCCACTTTAACCTGTGACTTAAGATGGCTGTCATCTTGGAGTCAGGTGACTTTGTTTTCCGGATGATTAAGACACAATTGTATAATGTGATTATCTTGGTTAAGTTTGATTGTGGATATAGTACAATAAAAAATGTACCCTTTTGTGACACTTATTTTGCAGAGGTGCCAGTATTGGGTCCACTGCTATTCCTAATCTACATTAATGACTTAAGATTCTGGTATAGTAAGCAAACTTGTTAAATTTGCAGACGACTCAAAAATAGGAGGAGTGGCAAACACCGTTGCAGCAGCACAGGTCATTCAAAATGATCTAGACAGCATTCAGAACTGGGCAGACATAGCAAATGACACTTAATAGAGAAAAGTGTAAGGTACTGCATGCAGGCAATAAAAATGTGCATTATAAATATCATATGGGAGATGCTGAAATTGAAGACGTAATCTATGAAAAAGACCTAGGAGTTTATGTTGACTCAGAAATGTCTTCATCTAGACAATGTGGGGAAGCTATAAAAAAAGGCCAACAAGATGCTCGGATATGTAGTGAAAAGTGTTGAATTTAAATCAAGGGAAGTAATGTTAAAACTTTACAATTGGTCGTGCGCCGCCCGGGGGGGAGGGCTTAGGTCAGCCAGGGTGTTCTTGGCTCACCGCACACCAACGACCCCTGTAGTCTGGCCGGGTGCCTGCGGGCTTGCCTGTAAGCTGCCTGTAAGCTGCCCAGAGCTGCGTTGTCCTCCGACGCTGTAGCTCTGAGGTGGCTGCACGGTGAGTCTACAGTGTCAAAAAAAGCGGTCGGCTGACGGCACACGCTTCGGAGTACAGCGAGTCAGTGCGGAGGTGGTAGCGGTGAGCTGAGCCTAAAAAAAAATAATTGGATATGCCAAATTGGGAGAAAATAATAAAATAATTGGCGATTTACTAAATTTAAAAAAGAAAAAAAAAATTCTGAGTTTAAAAGGCATGTAATATGCAGACAGGCTTAAAGAATTGAATCTATTCAGTCTTGAACAAAGAAGACTATGCAGCGATCTAATTCAAGCATTCCAAATTCTAAAAGGCATTGACAATGTTGACCCAAGGGACTTTTTTGACCTGAAAAAAGAAACAAGGCCCAGGGGTCACAAATGGAGATTAGATAAAGGGGCATTCAGAACAGAAAATAGGTGGCACTTTTTTACACAGAGAATTGTGAGGGTCTGGGACCAACTCCCCAGTAATTGTGTTGAAGCTGACACCCTGGGGTCCTTCAAGAAGCTGCTTAACGAGATTCTGGGATCAATAAGCTACTAAAAACCAAGCGAGCAAGATGGGCCGAATGGCCTCCTCTCGTTTGTAAACTTTCTTGTGTTCTAAAGCCTCATATCTCGGAAACCAGTTAAGGTCTATTTGCAGGGTTAAATGGCTGCCAAATTGAAGTCATGTGATTTTATCAGTTTCTGCTGTATTTCTTTTAGTATTTGTCTTAATGTTTGGTACACAACTGTATTCTTTGGGTTTCTTAGTTTGGAATTCCATTACCAATGCTCTACATTAAAAATTAAACCTTTTACTGATTTAACCTCTGGCCAAATCAATGATGCAGGCAATTTTTACACCCCTATTTTTCTTTATGTTAACAAACTGTTCAATCTGATATGACATTCCCCATTGATTATGCCCCTGGGGATCCTTTGGTTTTGTTAATAAAAAAATCCCTTTCTAGTGTTTCTTGTATTGACATCATGTTGACACCAGGTCAACATGGCCCAGATCTATTTGACAATGCCTAGCTTGTTACATAGGAAAGTAAAGAAGCAAGCAGCACTCCTGAGAGACGAGGTAACATGCACTTTCAATGTGTGTGTATCAGCATATCAGACCATGGAGTATTGAAATGATAATTGAAGCAACTGCAGTCAAGTCTAAAAGAGTGCTTGGCCTGTGGGAATTCATCTGGTCTTGTACCAACTGGATGGCTGCTCAGGACACAGTTTGAATGGCAAGGTGCAAGTTAGCACTTTATTCAGAAGAGGCAGGCATTGTATTAAAGTCCTTGGGGGAAACCCTCTGTGATCTGCAGATGTTGAAACAAAATGGCTTAAATTGCTGATATCTATTTTTTGAGCTCTCCAAAAGGTATGTGAGAAATGATTACCGTCCATGAGGGAATGTGAGGCAAATTTCAATTTGATGTCATCTTAATTACAGTACCTACGATCAGTGTAATCTTATACCAGTGATGATTGACATACTTCGGTTATTTTCACTAGGGGAGCAGTAAATTAGCATTCAGAATAATAGATTTCAGTTCTCTTTTTTTTTTATTTCCTTTCACTCCATTACAGTGCTTTAGTACAAAAAAGATTCTGAACAAATGCGTTAAAAGTAACCAAGGTTTTTAAAAGGTTAAAATCTTTTATAGGAGGTTATTACATCTTTAAGTATATGTTTAAAGTAGATGACCACTTAACACACATTTGTATTTGTTTGAAAACATAAATTTAAGGAATTGCAGAAGAAAGTTTCAATCTATTTAAAAAACAAACAAACAAACAAAAAAGGCTTGTTTGATCTGAAAGAAATCAGAGATTTAAATAAGACTCCATTAGGAACTTAATTAGACTCACCTGAACTTGTTACCTACACTATTAACACACTCAAGCTTGCTACCAGTGGCCAGTTGCTGTAAGGGTATACAGTGCTTCCTCGCTGTAACGCAGGTCTCGTTATAACGTTATAAATGGGGAGGGGGATGCCGTGGGACACATAACAACACACATCTGACTGAAATACAAAATAAAATAACTCCCTCTCTATAATGCACATATAGTGTAGCAAACAAGTAACTTTCTGTGAATTAACCATGCGTAAAGCACCTTGTAATCAATGCTATATTTTTTATAAAAAAAAAAAAAAAAAAGAGAAGGGAATGGGCTCGCCCCAGGTTCGGCTGCCGGAGCGGGGCTGAAGCTGCAGCTCCTCTCGCAGCAAAAAAAGTAAATACATTAAGAAAGAACCACGTAGTAGGCCTAATATTTAGAATAAGGTGTCTGTGTTGTAAAGTGCCAGTGCATCTTTTCTTCAGTTCAGATACTGTATCAAAAGGGAGAGACAGAAACAGAAGTTAGACTTGAGAAGTTGTTCACAGTTTGAACAACACCGGTACTGTTTTTACTGTTGAAATATTGCATGAATCACTAGTATAGGGAATTGGGGGACATGCTGTAGGAGCGTTATATCTGAGGCGCGTTATAATTGAGAGCCTTATAGCAAGGGAGCACTATTGGCTATAATTTAAATGGAGTAATCACAGTACCCGAAAGGTAAAACAATATTTGTATAAAATCAAGAGTTTGTTGGATTATTGCCAACTGCAGTCCGAAACATCTATAGGAGATTCGGATTAGATCAGATGAGATTAGAAACAAAGCAGTTATGTTCACTCTGTAGAGTATAAGGCCCGCTCCACACTACATAACCGATCTCGAGAACCATACTCGAAACTGCTCTAATTAATCCAGCTCAAAACGTCCACACTGAAGTACCGTTTCATGTTTAGTCAGGCTTAATGTGTCCACACGCCATTAGAATAGTTCAGTTACAATTCCCAGCAGCGCAATGAACTGTGGAAATTAATATGATAGTATCCCACCATGCACTGTTTTTTATTTTAAAATAATGTGTTATGCCCCATATTAAGAGGTTCATATTGCTAAAAATAAATATAACAAGTATTGTGGAAAAAGTAAATCCGAACACACACACACACAAGTAGGGCTTGAAGTTTTCAGATTTTATTTTTAATCAGGTGAAGTCCCTTTAAGCAAATTGAGCTGATTCTGTTTTATAATTAAACTCGGAAAAAAGCTGTTAATTACAAAACAATCTTTGTTTTTACCTTCATATCTTGCCTGAGCCTAATTCTGGTCATCTTCATTTTATTTCAAACAGAGCTGACACATTACGTAATTTGTTCATCCCCGATCCTACTTTTAACTCGCATTTCATTTTTGTAATCGCCTAATTTAACGTTGTGTTTTTGTTATTTTCCCCACTAGTTTAACAGAGATGTCCTGATGGATTTTTTGAAACATAAAAATGAATATCTAGTGCGGAGTGTACACTGATAGCAAGTCCTTCAGACACCTGTTCTGAGTATTTCGCCAAACATACCACAAAGCATTTTGGGATATTGGAAGATACACAAAAAAATGTAGTTTGGTATTACAGCATCCACACTTCTGATAAACCCCACTACCTGATGCGATCTAATTAGAACTGGACTCGAGACTACCTCCTGAGGTGGTCTCGAGTCCGGTTCTTGAGTACGGTATTAAATGCTGCGTAGTGTGGATGCAAACCGTATTTAGCACTTTTAAGCCGGCTTAAATGCAACTAATACGGTTTAAAGGCATAGTGTGGACAGGGCCTAAAAGACAGACGAAAAGCCACAATCCACGCATAAAGATCCCCATGTTTTGAACTAGGACCCTACAAAAGTCAACTTTTGTTTCTTTTAAAATGCATTTAAAGAAGTAGTTATTGGGTTTTTAATCAATCTTAAAGCAGGAGAGAGTTCTTGTGTATTATCTTTTCTGGTCTGTATGTGACGAGTATCTGAAAAAAATATTTAAAAAAGTGCGGTGATACTTGGAGCTCACTGGCGTGTAGACAGTGTTTCCTGAGGCCATTTGTCATTCTGAAGAACAGTCTGTAATGTATTAAGGATGTGCTTTTGGTACATTGTTATGCACGTTTAAATGCTTGGCAGTGTCACTGTTTAAAAGTTTAAACCATATCTACATACACACACACACACACTTTTATATTACATTCTGATACTGACAGCCCGGGTTAGTATTTTCTAAGCAAATGAACCCTAAATGAGCAAATTACGTTTAAACATCGATAAGACTTAACTACATATTAAAAAAAATAAATAAATGTACACATCAAATTATATATTGAAATGTTTATATTTATGGCTGTAATTAAAGTTGCTAGTGGAGATATAACTATATACTATATAAATATTGAACACAACCTATTGTGTTTTTTTGTTGTAGTGTTTTTTTTTTTAAGTAACTTTGCCCAAAAGTATATGGCTAAAAAGAGTATTTATTAAAAGAGAGACAAATGTCTTGGCTACAGGAAAGCAAAAGCAATTTGTGCTTACAATTGAAAAAAAATACTTTCACTTCTGGAAAGGGTAATTACCAGGATAAAATAGCACAGTATTTTGGAATTGTAAATAACACTGTGACTGATATTGAAAAGTCTGCCTCAGAGATTTAAAAAGGTTGCTGTCTTTGATAGTAGCGGTGGGATTTTTGAGATAAATTGATCGAGACGAATACATTTCCGAGTAATCGAATCAAATGCCACTCTCCTCTACATACTGTACTTGTGTAAATAAACCTCCCAAATATTGCCACAAGTCACATTTTAAATGCCAGTCTAACACACAATCAAGTAATATATTAAGTAATTAATATAATGTTTGCCTTCTTGTGCAGTTAATTGTATATGGTCAAGTATTACTAAATAATGTAAAGTATTCAAATTCACGTATCCACACAACTTTAAATTAAATTGTAAAAAGAGATGCCTGGCCTACCTGTTTGAAGTGTGTCTCAGAGGTCCTATACTTTAGTACAGTAGTTCCAACATACAAATAAAAATTGTACTAAACATAAACAGCAATTCGGTCTAAAAGCTTGCAGAACAATTTCAAGTGAAAAAAGCCTTCCACCTATGGGAAGATTGGGGAATGGGGTCCACGAGTGCAACTTTTTCTCCCTTTGAAAGTTTTGTATGAACAGCTGCAGCACAATTTTCTTTAAGTTTTTCCAGCCTCGCTGTTATTGTTTTATGGGTCTGCACAATATTGGGATAATCCTTACATCGATTTCAAAACTGCTGCATTCACGATTCACACGCACTGTCCTCATAGGGGATAACGTGATCATGCCCTGTTCGGCCAAATCTATAGCAAATGCTGTTATGGATGTTTGCTTTTTATTGCCATCAGTAGCTCCATCCACAATAATTCTGAATGTTTTCATTTCAAATGTTGTGTTTTTGTGGTACGGCAATTTTGTTTGGCATAATTATTTACATATTACGGTTTTCTCGTCTGGTTCCTCAAAATACTTCCAAACGTGTCTTCCTTTGTTTAAATATAGAACAAACTTGGAAAAAACGCTTGTCATTGATGTTATTACCCCGCCGTGGAATTGATATCATACCACGCCTACTACAGACATGAACACACACACACACAGTATTAAACGTTTTACCACTTCTTTAGAGTTTATACGTTTAAAAGTCCCATCCCTATAATGTATATAGCTCCCATCATTAGTGCATATCAGTTGTTCTAATTAGCTAACAAGAAAACAGGCTTTCTGGTTCATAGATCTTCATCAGGATCTTTTGTGGAGGTTTTTACTGAAACATACCCCCATTTAAATCAATACTATACAACTCACCTCAAGATCACAGGGGCTTGTAATGTAAAAGAGAAAAAAAAAAGTAAATGGGTAATGATCCATTTCTTCTTCAGATAAATCAGAATCCCAAATCCACAAGCCTGTATGAAGATGTGTAGCGGAACATAAATAACCCAGGCACAAGCAATAAGAAAGCAGTACAGGTCTCCTGTGTATTATTTTATCTACTAAATCTTTAATAACTGTCCACTTTGATTGTATCATGTATTTTTTTGTTATTATTTTGTTTCATTTTATGCAAGGATTATGGATACAGATTAATATTTTATGTGTTTGATGTATGGAATTATGTGTCTTATATTTGAAAGTACATACTTTTCTGCTAAAAATAAATTTATAAGACTAATAAAGAAATAGATACTGTATTGTATTTTAATCATCAAAGTAAATAACATGCAAGAGAAGTGCAAGTCACATCTTAATCAAGGCATTTTCAAAATAAGGATATTAGATTCTGTAAAATGTTCTGTTAACTATATAAATAACTCCTTTTAAAATGTAAACATATTTTGAATGTTTGTAACTAATCAGAGAATCAATCCTAAGAAACTATTCAATAGAGTACATCACTTAGATTTTAAAATCTAAATGCAATGTTTCCGTGAGTAAGTCAGCCTATGAACAGCATTTATGTGTGTGTTATTTATGTCCATATTACTTTTGGCAGATTTCATAGGTTTAAATATCATGAGCATAAATCTATATAGCCAAATGTTACTTTCTTTCTGTCAACATTCACTTTTTTTTTTTTTTTTTTTTGTCGTTGCCAATTATTTTTATTATTTTCTCCCAATTTGGAATCGCCAATTATTTTATTATGCTCAGCTCACCGCTACCACCCCTGCGCTGACTCGGGAGGGTGAAGACGAACACACGCTGTCGTCCAAAACGTGTGCCGTCAGCCGACCGTTTTTTTTCACACTGCAGACTCGCCATGCAGCCACCCAAGAGTTACAGCGTCGGAGGACAACATAGCTCTCGGGCAGCTTATAGGCAAGCCCGCAGGCGCCCGGCCAGACTACAGGGGTCGCTGGTGCACGGTGAGCCGAGGACACCCTGGCCGACCTAACCCTCCCTCCCCCCGGGCGGCGCTTGGCCAATTGAGTGCCGCCCCCTGGAAGCTCCCGTCCTCAGTCGGCAAAGGAATAGCCTGGACTCGAACTTGCGACATCCAGACTATAGCGCACATCCTGGACTCCATGTGGAGCACCTTTTACTGGATGCGCCACTCGGGAGCCCCTACATTCACAATTTTTACATTTTATTTTACTGTAACATGAGTCACCAGTTGTTTTTTTGTCTCTTCTGGTAAGGTATAGCTGTGGAGGAGTCAGACCCCAATGTTCGGGGACTAAAACAGTTAATGTACAAAACATATAACAGATGGCTTGAAATAATAGGCTTATTGTTACTGGTTTCGGCAGCATTACCAGTTTTATTTACTTTTCAAAAAAATGCTGCGAACTGCCTTGTGGCATAAAGGCCTTGGTGAATATGGCTTATTGTGTTTCCTGAAAATATTATTTGTCCATATAGGGTTAATAGTTCTGAATATTTAATTCTATTTTTCTCATTGTTCACACTTGTCTGGAGCAAGTACTATTGCCTCAAAGACTGAAGGATCCTTAACGGCTTTTTTGCTCCTTTAGGGATTTGCTCTTAGGAACCACGACCCTACTTATCCCAACTACCATGTAAATAAAGCAATTGCTAAACATAGTGCTATTGCTCTGTGCTTCTCCTTCTTTGTTAAATACACATTGTTAAATCTGTTATTCAGTATATAGTTTCCTTTTACTAGAAATCATTGCCCAGAACAACATATTTTCCTGTTGCTGAATAAAGTTGTTACTTCTGCCTGACAAGTTAATTTGCTGTCATTTGCCAGATGCGCTTTTTTTTTTTTTTTAATACACAATCTGCCAATCTTGTAAGATCTTCAGCATATGAAAATAACATTGCTCATAAGTAAGGCCCTGTGGAAATCGCGGAAATTTTCTTTAAAATTCACGGCAGTGTCACGGGTAAAGTATCGTATTTTGCAGAATGTGCACAGAAATATGTTATAAATTACATGTACAGATTATTATTATTCTTTTTTTAAACAGCAACTATACAGAGAAATGCACTGACATCAAAATTAACATCAAAGTTACTCAAGCACTTTACAATATCTTGTGAAATGGTGTTGTAATTAACAGCCTGTAGGTAAAGTGTATCTGCAAGTGTAATCTAATTCAAGCATTCAAAACAAGGACCAGGGGTCACAAATGGAGATTAGATAAAGGGGCATTCAGAACAGAAAATAGGAGGCACTTTTTTACACAGAGAATTTTTGGAGTCTGGAACCGACTCCCCAGTAATGTTGTTGAAGCTGACGCCCTGGGATCCTTCAAGAAGCTGCTTGATGAGATTCTGGGATCAATAAGCTACTAACGACCAAATGAGCAAGATGGGCCGAATGGCCTCCTCGTTTGTAAACTTTCTTATGTTCTTGTGTGTAACAGGACTACTTTGTTCAGCCTGTTGACTGTTGTACTCTGTGTTGTGTTTCGTTTTTAAGATGATGACACATGACATCATACATTTTCAGTATTGTTTTCATTCTGCATTGAGAATGAACAGAAAAGAAAATTGCATTTCAGTCTGTGTTACTGCATCTGCATCCACCTTCCTCTAAGGCTTCACAGGACAGGAAAGCAACAAAAGAAACTACCATAACGTATAGTTTAACATTTGTTTGTGTACTACCTTTACATTGTCACGCATACATCAAGAGTATATAAGAAAACAAACAAAAAAATATACAACATATTTGATACATAGCATTTTAAATTCAGTTACACAAGATTCACAAAAACTAATACCGTATTTAATTTAATTTGTGAAAAATAATTAAACAGTAATGCTGTACCTGCATTGAGAATGAAAAGAAAAGCAAATTGCATTTCAGTCTGGGTTACTGCATCTGCATCCACCTATTCAGTAATTAAAATAAAATAATTACTCAAGATATAGAACCCAAACAACAAAAATACAATACATAACATAAATTAAACATTAGTCTTTTTTTTTTACATTGAATAGCTGTACAATGGTTTGTATTGGAGGTTACGTAGTGAAAAAGGCTGTACTCGTGTGCACATGTGGTTAGGCCACGAGAGAAGAAAATAATGATAACTTTTAAAACTTAATTTTTTTTTTATTATTTACTTCTTAGCAGACACCCTTAACCAGGGCGATTTACAATTGTTACAAGATATCACATTATTTTTACATACAATTACATCATTTTTTACATACAATTACATAATTTTTTACATACAATTACCCATTTATACAGTTGGGTTTAACCCATTCTGTGAGTTGTATTCGAAGACCAAAAATTCATTTATATCTAAATAAACAGCCATGGGCTTCCTTGCAGTATTGTACGGCTTCAGCATTTGGTTTGACTTATCTACACCTCCCATGTGTCTATTGTAGTCCAGCACACACTCAGGCTTGTCAAATTCAGGATGGTCTCTCGGGAGAGCATTAGAATTGTCATTATAATGTAAGAATTTTAAAATTAATTGGAACCTGTCCCAGGAAAATTGGGTAAGCGTGAACAGGGTCAGTGGACCAATATAAATCAATTCTAGGTTTATTCACCAGTCCCATCAGAAGGGATAAACCCCAGAACTTTTTCATTTCAATTAGATTAGTGGGGACCCATTTGCGCACCCTAGAATATCGCCCCAGGTTGTCCTCATATTGTGATATGTATTTGCTGGGCATACAAATTGGTCTGAATAACCAAATACTCAAAAAAAGTCAACAGTGATGAACAACTGGAAGAGGTCAATTGGGGTCAATCCAGTTGTGTTCACCCTGGTACCTGGTGTGCCAGAAAAAGGTGGCATTTGAGGCTGGATGTTATGGGGGGCGGGGTCCAATTATAGAGTGGCTGAAATCCACTCTATATATAAAAAAAAATATATATATATATATATATAATATTTTAAATGAAGCAAATGAAAACTTAAGATCAATTCAAATTGTTGGGATAGGAGAAAAAAATAGGATCTGTACAGTATTTATTGAAAAAACAACCCCCAAAAATCCTTCATTACGTCCTTAGCACTGGGGAAGTGATTTTTTTTGGATGTACCAGGTACATCTGTAGCACACAACAGGTTAAGCATGCTATGAAACTTTTATTTAGCAAAACATGAATTAACACCACCAAACATCCTCTCAACATACTTTTTCATTACCCTGAGTTATTATGTTTATAATGTTGCCCTTCTTTGTTAGTAAATGTGCATTTTGAGTTATTTTTATATAATTTAATAGACAACAGCAATACAACATACCTTCCTCCGAGGCTTCACAAGACAGGAAAGAAAAAATGGCGTTTCAGTACAATTCATTACATTTGGACTATACCAAAATAACTCAATGTCATTGTTCTGCTGACTACTCATATAGCTCTATAATAATTAGGAAACTCCAGTGAGAAAATGTTTATTTCCTTAGAAATAATTACTACACTGTGTGTAATGCAATTCACAATATTTGTATTATCCATTACTAGTATAATGGTATAGTCCACTACTCTCTGAAGCCTTGCAAGGAAACATTTGTCTGACTATTAAAGCGGCAGCAACAGCCTATTGATAATCTAGTGAAACCACTATACTACTGTTACACAAGGACAGCTTTCAGTTCTAGTATGTCAGGTGCATGTTCACCATTTAGGTCTTGCAAAACAAATACAATGTGTAACCCATACTGATCTTGTGCATCAGTCGACTCGTCAGTATGACCACTGACAAGCAACCAGACTGTTTTACCTATTCCATAATCTCCTGCTTGTGATACTCAGCAACTTTCGGTAAGTATTCATGTCTTAGCTGGGCTGATGAAGGAATCCTTCCATTTGCTACACTCTGTCTGATGAATTTCCATAACATTTGGTTGTACAATTTTTCAAAAGGAATATTTTCGCAAACAAACGCCTCTGTCAGGTCAAAATTTAATAAGTGGACTTTTGGAATATGGAAGTCATCATTTTTTGTTTCTTTGCAAGTAAAGCAGTGGCAGTACTGCTATGGATTTCCGCCTTTCTCTTTCGGTGAATACTTGCTGTCAACAGATGAGTTTCGGTAGTGATCTACAGTAATGTTGCAGGACGTACAGAAGAGCTTACCTCCTGCTGGATACTGCTTTACGTGATCTGCTGCAGACACATTTCTAGCCTTTTTAGAGACATCCATTTTCTTGTTTACAGTGTGTAGTATTTTAATTTCCCGCTTAGATTGCATATAGTCACATGACACAATCACTGCACAGCACTGTGTGCATGGCGAATATTACATGCAGGCACATATCAGAGCTGTACAGTTTCATTTAATTTTTTTTTTTTTTTGTTATGAAATACAAATAATTCTCAACTTATTTTTATTAAGAATATTGTAAAAAATCGCGGTATTGGGCTAATTTCACGATTTCCACGCAGCCCTTGAAATCGCAACTTTCACAGGGCCCTACTCATAAGGCAATGGGGAAACTCTGATTTACAGTAGCTTCAATGACCTGGGACTCATGTTTTTTATTTATTTAATTTCATTTTATATTATTTATTTACAGAGAGAAACAAAAGGCAGAGGCCAAAGATGGAAAGGTATTGGAGATTCTGCAAGTCAAAGACAGCAAAATACAAGAGCTGCAGCAGGTATGTACTAATACAAGCCATTGACCAGGAGGTTTACATTTACCCTTTTTCTGTTAATGTATTTACAACTTTAATTGAGAAGATATACAGTCCAGCTAAAATGAAAGTAATACAATTAGACGAGTCTATTCAATTACGTAATCTAAACAGTGGTAGATTTAAAAACGATATTGTTCAAATCATTATTGTTACAGGCAGAAATACACCCAAGAGCCACATACACATTGTTGAATGTTTTATTTTCATAACACAGCAATCTATTGTATTCATCTAGCAGATGCTGTATTAAGTCATGTCATGGTTTACATCAGTTGAATGAAACCCAATGTATTTTGTGTTATATTGGAAAATATTCTAACATGAAAGGGCATTGATAAAGACTTGTTGAAACATTTGTCCAATTTCATTACACTTCTTTGTAGAGCCACAGTGCTTTATTTTGTCATATGATTTTCACTTTCTATGCTTCTGGAACTCGGTCGGATATATATCACAGGAGGCTGTGTGGTCCAGTGGATAAAGAAAAGGGCTTGTAACCAGGAGGTCCCCGGTTCAAATCCCAGCTTAGCCACTGACTCATTGTGTGACCCTGAGCAAGTCACTTAACCTCTTTGTGCTCCGTCTTTTGGGTGAGATGTTGTTGTAAGTTGACTCTGCAGTTCACACACCCTAGTCTCGTATCTTGGAAAGCACTTTGGGATGGTGGTCCACTATGAAAGGTGCTATATAAAGATTAAAAATAAATAAATAAATATATATATATATATATATATATATATATATATATATATATATATATATATATATATATATATTATACAGTGCCTATAGAAAGTATATACCCCCTTTCAAAGTTTTCACCTTTTGTTGCCTTATAGCCTGGAATTAAAATGCATTCAAATAGTTTTTTTTTCATTTATCTATACATCCTACCCCACAACTTCCAAGTGAAAAAAATATTCTTGAAATTAGTAGAAAATTAATTAAATAAAAACTGAAATAGCTTGGTTGGATAAGTGTCCACCCCCCTTGTAATAGCAATCCTAAATTAGCTCAGGTGTAACCAATCACCTACAAAATCACACACCAAGTTAAGTGGCATCCACCTGTGTTAAATTGTAGTGATTCACATGATTTGAGGATAAATTCAGCAGTTCCTGTAGGTTCCCTCTGCAGGGTAGTGCATCTGAAAGCAAAGACTCGACCATGAGCACCAAGGTGCTTTCAAAAGAACTCCGGGACAAAGTTGTTGAAAAAAATGTCAAAGGCCTTGAATATCCCTTGGAGCACGGTCAAGACGATTATTAAGGAGTGGAAGCTGTATGGCACCACCAAGACCCTGCCTAGATCAGGCCGTCCCTCCAAACTGGATGACCAAGCAAGAAGGAGACTGATCAGAGAGGCTACCAAGCGGCCAATGGCAACTTTGCAAGAGCTACAAGCTTTTATGGCCAAGACTGGTCAAAGCATGCATGTGACAACAATATCCCAAGCACTCCACAAATCTGGCCTGTATGGTGGCAAGAAGGAAGCCATTACTCAAGAAAGCCCACCTTGAATCCTGTTTGAAGTATTCAAAAAAACACTCAGAAGATTCTGTAGCCATGTGGCAAAAAGTTTTGTGGTCTGACAAAACTAAAATGGAACTTTTTGGCCTAAATGCAAAGCGTTATGTTTGGCACAAACCCAACACAGCGCATCACCCAAAGAACACCATCCCTACTGTGAAGCATGGTGGTGGCAGCATCATGTTATGGGGATGTTTCTCATCGGCAGGGACTGGGGCACTTGTCAGGATAGAAGGGCAAATGAATGGAGCAAAGTACAGAGAAGTCCTTGAGGAAAACCTGCTGCCCTCTGCAAAAAAGCTGAAACTTTGAAGTTCACCTTTCAGCATGACAACGACCCAAAGCACACAGCCAAAGCTACACTGGAGTGGCTAAGGAACAAAAATGTAAATGTCCTTGAGTGGCCCAGTCAGGGCCCCGACCTAAATCCAATCGAAAATTTGTGGCATGACTTGAAGATTGCTGTCCATTAATGCTCCCCAAGGAACTTGACAGAGCTTGGACAATTTTGTAAAGAAGAATGGTCAAATATTGCCAAATCTAGGTGTGCAAAGTTGTTAGAGACCTATCCCAACAGACTCACAGCTGTAATTGCTTCCAAAGGTGCTTCCACCAAGTATTAACTCGGGGGTGGAGACTTATCCAATTATGATCAGTTTTGTATTTTTAATACATAATTTTTCTCAATAAAAACTTTTTTCCCCTTAACAGTGTGGAGTATGGTGTGTAGATAAGTGGAAAAAATCCTCATTTAAATGCATGAAACTCTGAGGCACTGACACAACAAAATGTGAAAAAAAGTTCAAGTGGGTGTAGACTTTCTATAGGCACTGTAAATATACACTGAGTGTACAAAACATTAGGAACACCTGCCTAATATTGAGTTGCACCCCCTTTTGCCCTCAGAACAGCCTCAATTCGTCGGGGCATGGACTCTACAAGGTGTCGAAAGCGTTCCACGGGGATGCTGGCCCATGTTGACTCCAATGCTTCCCACAGTTGTGTCAAGTTGGCTGGTAGTGGATCTCTACTCGGAATAGCTTGTTCCATCTCATCCCACAGATGCTCAATTGGATTGAGATCTGGTGACTGGGCAGGCCACTGCAGTAAGCTAAATTCATTGTCATGTTCGTGGAACCATTCCTGGACAATCCTAGCCTTGTGGCATGGGACATTATCCTGCTGAAAAAATCCATTAGCGGATGGATGCACTGCTGCCATGAAAGGATGCACCTGATTGGCAATGATGTTCAGATATCCTGTGGCATTCAAACGTTGCTCCACTTTTATCAAGGGGCCCAACGTGTGCCATGAAAACACACCCCACACCATCACACCACCACCACCAGCCTGCAATGTTGACACGCGGCATGATGGAATCATGTACTCATGTGGTTTTCTCCTTACCCTAGTCATCCCATCAGTGTGAAACAGCAGGAACCGGGATTCATCAGATCAGGCAATGTTTTTCCAATCCTCCAGTGTCCAGTGTTTTTGTTCCTTAGCCCACTGCAACCGCAGTTTCTTGTGTTTTGCTAAAAGAAGTGGAACTCTGTTAGGTCGTCGGCTGCCATACCCCATTCGTGTCCAGGTACGACGAGTTGTGCATTCTTTTATGGGTCTTTCGGCACCAATGTTGTACTGGACTGTCAGTTGACTAACTGCTGTCTGTTGCTTTACACAATTCGTCAGCCTCCTTTGGCCTCTTTCATCAATGAGCCGTTTTCGACCACTGGCATGCCGTTGGCTGGATGTCCTTTGGGTGGTGGACCATCCTTGATACACACGGGAAACTGTTGAGGTTGAAAAACCCAGCAGCGTTGCAGTTCTTGACACACTCAAACCGGCGCGCCTGGCACCTGCTACCATATCCCGTTCAAAGGCACTTAAATCTTTTGTCTTGCCCATTTACCCTCTGAATGGCACACATACAGTACACAATCCATGTCTCAATTGTGTCAAGGCTTAGAAATCCTTCTTTAACCTGTCTCCCCTTCATCTACACTGATTTGAAGTGGATTTAACAGGTTACATCAATAAGGGATCATAGCTTTCACCTGGATTCACCTCGTCAGTCTATTTCATGGAAAGAGCGGGTGTTCCTAATGTTTTGTACACTGAGTGTGTGTGTGTGTGTGTATATATATATATATATATATATATATATATATATATATATATATATAGATATATAGATATATATATATATAGATATATATATATATAGATATATATATATATAAATTATTATTATTATTTATTTCTTAGCAGACGCCCTTATCCAGGGCGACTTATAATTGTTACAAGATATCACATTTTTTAAATACAATTACATTATTCTTTTACACATTATTTTTACATACAATTACCCATTTATACAGTTGGGTTTTTACTGGAGCAATCTAGGTAGCAGCAGTGTGGAGTAGTGGTTAGGGCTCTGGACTCTTGACCGGAGGGTCGTGGGTTCAATCCCCAGTGGGGGACACTGCTGTTGTACCCTTGAGCAAGGTACTTTACCTAGATTGCTCCAGTAAAAACCCAACTGTATAAATGGGTAATTGTATGTAAAAATAATGTGATATCTGTATAATGTGAAATAATGTATAATGTGATACCTTGTAACAATTGTAAGTCGCCCTGGATAAGGGCGTCTGCTAAGATATAAATAATAATAATAATAATAGGTAAAGTACCTTGCTCAAGGGTACAGCAGCAGTGTCCCCCACCTGGGATTGAACCCACGACCCTCCGGTCAAGAGTCCAGAGCCCTAACCACTACTCCACACTGCTGCCCTTTTAAACTTGTATATATATATATATACACCATAGCGTAAACCAGAAAATTTAAACTGATGCATAGTAACTTATCACTTCTGATCCCTAATCGCTGAAGATCCTTTTGGAGCAGGGTTCACTTTTAGGCCTTGTCCACACTATGGATTCAAACCATATTAGTTGCTTTTAAAGTGGCTTAAAAGTGCCAAATACGGTTAGCAGCTACACTGCAGAGCGTTTCATACCGTACCCGAGACCACCTCGGGAAGGAGGCTTGAGTCCATTTCTAAATTACGTTGCACCAGGTAGTTTATTGTATGTATGGTCAGCTGTTCCACCACCTTCAAGATTGCATACAAACAAAGAATTGCCATTTAAGACTTTATGTGTATATATCATCAATGTTTGTTTTTTCATTTGAACAGCCGGTTGATTCATCAATATTAACAGGTTTTAGTTTGGGACTGGAAATAATGGTGGCTTGAAGTCAAATGAAAGCAAATTGGGGCTTAATTTGGCTTTTTAATTTCACTGTAACCTCTGACGTAGCTGTTAAGTGAGATTTTACTTTACATACATGAATTGAATTCAGCCTGTTCTTGGCAAGGTAATATGCAGGCCGCATAGCTGATAAAATCTTTTTCTTTGCTGCAATGCAATAACTACAGTTCATTTTGAATATTTTCTGCATCATAACCATGGGAACAGAGATTTTTAGTATGTCTGAAACAGTAAAGTTTCTTTTCTTGTTGTTTTGTTTGACACAATTAACCTTTTTTTTTTTTTTTTTTGCTTCAGGTTGCAGTCCCCTGTAATTCCAAGTGTGCATCTTTTTAAGGTTCTTGAACATTATCACTGGCACGCTTTAAAAAACAAGTCTAATTTTCTTTGTGATCTTTTTTAGAAAGTGCGAACTGTCTGCTTCATATTTTCGACTACTGCGTGTGCGTTTGTTCTCGAGTTACAGACAGGCAGACCACTGAGATCTATGGAACACCGGTAGTAATGCTTTAAAATCTTCTGTTGAGATTAGTAAAAATAAAATCCCTGAAAAATGAAAATAAACTCATTATGTAATTGTGTTTAAGCTACAAACTAACATACAAACAGAAGCAGTCGTCACTGGACTGGCCTGATTTTTTTTCTTAGCCACTTTTGGAAAACATACGTAATTGATGAGAGTGATGAGTGACAACGCAAATACTGGGTGCAATCAACAACCAGTTTACTAATTGAATATTGGATAGGCTGTAATTATCGTAATCGATGCATTGAGAATCATTTTTTTCCAAAACTAGGTGAAAAAAATGTGTACCATACTCTTCACAAAAGCCTTCAAATACAACTGACAGCATGCATGTGCATTTGATTATACATAGTAATATAATATGAGTATTGAAAAGCAAGAAGCAAAAAAATCTCTCTTTACGAAAGCCTTCAAATACAAATGAAAACATGCATGTGCAGTATTTAATTGAGGCTCTCAAAAAAAATGGATCTCCTAGTTAAAAAAAAATATATATAGGGGTTCAGGGATATTGTTGCTAATGATTCTGAACCTAGTCTTTTGTCTTTATCTTTTTTGTACAGTACATGGGAGTTCTATGAAAGACTTATTTTGACTGGGGAACTTTGCTGGTTATGCATAATCGCTGTTCTGTTTCAAAATGGAAAATTTAAATCACATAATTAAGATAAAATAAATAAAGCATTTTATATTTATGGGATCAACGGTGTCTATGGCCACTTAGTAGCTGAACTTTAATGATTCATTCCTGGTAGTCATTTTTCATCCTAATGCAGTACCAATGAGTTTACCAGCAGTGCATGCACTTCCACAGCAGGGATGTGAGAGTCTCTCGATGAGGACACTCATTATTTGTAATAGTTTGTGTACCAGTCATTCATGTTATTATCTCTGAGCTAATTGTATCAGTTAAATCTGTATTTAGATGAGCTACAACTGTAGCAAGATAAACCATGTTACAGCAACTGATTGCATAAGCAGCTTCCTAAGAGAGTATTAGCCTACATATAGCAATTGAGAATGAATGTAATGAAAGAGATTGAGAGATACCTTTATTAAAAGCAGATACAATCACGGTTTAGATGACAAAGAGTGAATTACTCAATAGTTTTAATATAACAAGTGTTTACCTCGCCTCTTCAGGGCTGGAACAGGCAACTGAAGTGCAGAGATTATTTAAGATAGTGTTTTCTCCCAGATACAAAACAGAAGGTTAGTGCCATTATAAAAAAAATACATGTGCCTCCCAGTGTGGAATTTGTGACCCAAATGCTATTTATATTTATACACATTAAATGTGGGTAGCATACTGGATTACAAGGTATGAATAGCTGCGTTATTGCATTGTTACAATGGCAAATTGTCTAATCTCTTATACAGTGTAACAGCTGTGTAATTACATGGAAACTGAGTTTTGAACAGCATTTTGTTACCTAATGTAATTGCCTGATTACACCACGGTACAGCTCATTTCCATGTAATTACAATATATTCCACCTGCAGGAATGATTTTCTATTAAATGTTCATTGGCTTACCTTTCTTCCAATTCTTGCCAATATAAACTAGTTCTATTGTTATAACATTTTCTTATAAGAAATAAACAATTATCCTGTTTAAATTATTTTTAGAATGGATCAGCCTGGGTAGGCAGTTTTATTTCTTTTCTCATTCATCTACATGTGTCTGTTTGCAAGTGATCTTTAAAAAATGTAACATCAAGTTCATATGCTTAAAATCTTAAATGTCTGAAGATGGTCTCATTTTAGTGGAAATCTGGTTGTTTTGGATGTTTCACAAATAACTATACATGAACCGAATCACACTTAAATGTGTTCCAGGTGTGGTAAAGAACCACACAGTATGTGAACTAGCCCTTAAAATTGTAGTTTTTCTGTCCATTGCTTACTATAACACAGAACACTCCCATTTGCTGGAAGCTTTTCACATCAGTTTTGCCAACAGATCACTGGCCAGCAGATTTAATGTATTAATTTTGCAAGAAGTCTACACAATATCTTGAAATACCCTTATTTTTAGACCATGAAAGAAGCATTTTTTTCAGTAAAAAAAGAGCCATAATGCAACTATAATGAGAACTATAATGCAATTTTTCAGCAGACCTGGCGAAAGAAACGGAGATCCACGCAACCCCCTGCAGGCCAGGCAGGCCAAGTCATGCACATGCTTACACTTTGTGGAAGTAGTTGTCAACATATATAATATTCTATATCTACTGTCGTCAGTAGGTAGATGCAGAGGCTGCATCATAGGATGACGTACTCCTTAGCAACGCATGGATGCCATTTCACGGAGGGGAAACTAGATTTTTGCCATAGTGTTATCGTTTCTCTCCGACTGAGAAACGTGTTTTTACCTTTCAAACATTAAGACTGGCCAACGATTATGTGGATATAATTAGTGCTGTTTTTATTCTTCTTCCAAAAATAGCATAAATAGGTTTTCTAAACATTTTTTTACTTAACGATTATTTTTTTTTTTTTTCAATCATAGCCTACTACATAGTAGTAGTAGTTTCTGCATGTGAGTTGTATTGTATTATTTGTAGTTAAAATAATATAGTCTATTGCTGATTACTAAAAAAAGCTATAGTAATAATGTGCATCATCTCACATTTTAAATATTCTAATAAACTTTACTGTGATCATGAGATTTGTGGAGTGTTGCTTTTGTTGACGTTCCGATTATATATGGTTGTTGCACCATTAAAAGACGCAACTTACACTTGATGACACGTGTGCTTGCAAGAATAAGTGGAAAACCTGTGTGTCACTGTTGTTCCATAGTTAAGGAATATACAACATAAATGTTTTTTCCACTTATCGCAAGTAAAACTGGACATGTACTGGATCCCACATTCTATATTTTAAAACCTACATGCTATATGAAAATCTATCTATGGGAAACTGAAGTCATGCAAAAGGATTATTGTAAAATTGTGGAACTTTGGATTGTTTTCTAAAGACCTGAAATAAAAAAAGATTGAGTATCTCAAAACTATTTGGAATACACATTACTGTTCTTCGTCTGAAGGATTTATTTATTTAACCCAGCTTGTTATGCTACGTTCCCGCTAGCCGCTCGCCACGTTGCCACAAGCGAAATGTTTTCCCTTGTGGCTCAACTATTTTTCCTGAAGCTTGCCATGGTGGCGAAGGCTTTGAAAATTGTACTTGTGTAGACTGCCAGAATATTCAACGTGTGCTGGTAGATAAATCAATACAGACTGTTTAGTTTGGTTTCATTTTGCCCAATGAAAGCTCTTTAGCTTGATCACGTAACATATGCACGCCAGAAACGTTTGGTGTGAGGACAGAGGCTCTAATTAGAAACAGTCAGCGAACGGCGCTGCTTGTAAAAAAACAAACAAAAAACAAAAACAAAATAAAACAAAAAAAAAACAACATGGCATCCAAAAGGAAAAAAATGTTGTAAAACAAATTTACAAGGGCAGCAGTGTAGAGTCTGGACTCTTGACCGGAGGGTTGTGGGTTCAATCCCAGGTGGGGGACGCTGCTGCTGTACCTTTGAGCAAGGTACTTTACCTAGATTGTTCTGTATAAATGGGTAATTGTATGTAAAAATAATGTGATATATTGTAACAGTTGTAAGTCGCCCTTGATAAGGGCGTCTGCTAAGAAATAAATAATAATAATAAATTGTACAGACCAATTACTAGAATCATGTTCCGACAGATGTAGCCCAAGGACATAAGAACTTAAGAACATAAGAAGGTTTACAAACGAGAGGAGGCCATTCAGCCCATCTTGCTCGTTTGGTTGTTAGTAGCTTATTGATCCCAGAATCTCATCAAGCAGCTTCTTGAAGGATCCCAGGGTGTCCGCTTCAACAACATTACTGGGGAGTTGGTTCCAGACTCTCACAATTCTCTGTGTAAAAAAGTGCCTCCTGTTTTCTGTTCTGAATACCCCTTTATCTAATCTCCATTTGTGACCCCAGGTCCATGCAGTATATGAATATCTCTGCAAACCTATTTTCACGTGGGACTAAGTTTGGCATTTAATAAATGGGAATCAGAGTTATAGAGCAATTTAAATATAATATGTATGTGTATTGTAAATGGTAGGGTCTGACATTTAAATATCTACGTGTTTTCAAATAAAATACATGTCTTTTTTGCCTTGCTGAAACAGTGTGTTATAACTTGTTTATAGTATTGTTATGTGGCTAAAGTTTTTCCAGTGTGGCTAAAAAATACTTTAGCCACAGTGGGTAACTAAATGAAAGTCTTAGAGGGAACGCAGTTATGATATAATAATAAAGATCTGCAACGGTGTTGGTTGTTACAGAACTGTGTATCAGGGGCGCACCCAGGATCTAGTCTCATCCGTCAACAGGGGGAATGTGCTAATAAATTTCAGTGAAGTTCAACCTCGTCTCCGTGTCGCAAACATTACACACACCAAACTAAAGAACATGCTGTCACAACCAACCCATTGAAGAGTATTGAGAGCTGAAACAAGTATTTTAAGCAAACCAATTTCTCACATACAGGAATAATCAATGTTTCACAGGATTATTATTATTTTTTGTCCGTTATGCAAACTGAAAACACAGCGTAACAGTCTGAATACAGCGTCATTTTTCCAGGTAGCAACGTAACGGCCCGTTACGCTCAACAGCGCTGGCGAGAACCCTGATTATGATGAAGCAAATACCCTAGGTAGGGATATTTAAGGTGACTTGACTAGTACCTGGTCTCTTTTAAAGAGTGGGGGGAATTGATCTTCGATGTCAAGAAAGCTTAAATAGTGTGTATGTCCTTTGAATAGCGATTCGTTACCTAGAAATGGAATGGAAATGCTGTTGCCAGTGCAAACATGAACCAACACAGACTGTTAACATTTTAAGGAACATTTATTACAGTGTAATTACTCATACATGGACATGCCAGAGCATTGATTACTGTTGTATTTAAAGTGTACCTGTTTTAACAGCTTGTCCATTGAACCTTGACATGGTCAGAGTTTATTTTTTTAAAGAGTTCAAATTGATTGCAATGGAATGCATTTGTTTTTTTGTGTTTTGCACTAATATGATTGACTATAGGTGGGCTCACTTGACGGATGTGACCATACACTATTTTGATTGCATACAGCTCTCCTCTGATTGACTGAACAGACTTTTAAATTTCATTTTACAGCATGTATAATGAAATAATTTTGAATTAAGAAAGTGTGTGCTGAACCTGTAAAATACTGTGGTATACACAATAAACGTTTACATGGAATTCAAGACCAGACTTAAATAAAAACAAAAGAGCGCTATGTAATTAGTGCATGTTCTTTTCTCAGTTCTGGTTAGTATGAAATTATTACATTTTGCCAAATCCAAATTTATTATATACAGTTCTAATGAAAATAACTGAATCTTACATGTGAATAAACTACTTGTATATCATGATTTTATTAATATGTTTTCTAGAAACAACTAACATATGTCATCAATATCTGTACTGTTGAAATACAAACAGAGATACAACTGTTGTCTTATTATTTTCAGATATGTGATGGTCCACAGCATTTTTAGAATGTTATACCTCTGTTGCCTTTTCTACTAACTTTTGACAAGAATCTTTTTTTTTTTTCATTTTTCATAACATAATTAGCTTTCATTTTTGAACTGTAGAGGGAATTTGTAATGCTAATCTTTCTGTCCTAGACCTCTTAACTTCTTTAAACCTTTTTTTTTTTTTTTTTTAAACCAGTTTAACTCTTCTGGGGTTTAAAAAAAAAAAAAAAAAAAAAAGATTGCCTACCTCTATCAGGATTTGAATTTATTTTCACTTGGAGTATACATCTCTATTAAAGCCCCTTTTTACATTTTGAATGGAGAGAAGACTAATCTGGAAGATTGCAAGTGTTTTCCCCAACATGGCAATTAATTACATCCCAGAACACTGTTATTTTTAAAATATAAATTTCAGACAGCAGTTTATCGGTGCCAAGACCATTAAGACATTACTTCAATGTATATTTCATATAAGGTGTAACCAGTAACCGCTGTGTTTGGCTGCCAAATAAAGCAATATCCAATATGCAATTTGAAAAAACAACACATTTTACATTGTTATAAATGTAATTATTTGATATATGTCCCGTATATTATGGATGATGTAATTCCTGTACAGGTTAGCTTACCCAGATGGAAAGGTTTATATCATGTGGGATTTAGGAAATAATTCCTGGATCTGGAAAAGACCCCATTTTAATGTCATTAAGCAAACTGTAGATGGGTAAGGAATAATCAGATGTATGAGGTATTTTACAGTAGTGTCTAGGAGTATTGACACCATCTATTTCCGTTTTTCCCCCTCTGTCATGTAGTAAATGTCATTTTTATTAAATGTGTAAACACTGAGGTAGAAACATCTTGGTCCATAGCCTAAACCTTATCCACTTTTGATCACTGGTGCGTCGAGTTGAAGAAGTTAGTGTAAAGTAGACTTCAAGTACTGAGCAGTTGAAACTAATCTGTTGAGGAGGTGGCAACCGGTATCTAAAAAGTGTGTACGTACTGTGCTCTAGGATTAGATGCCAAGAAGCTGTGATAAATATCATATCAAATTGTAATACACATATACTGAATGTGTATGATTTACTTATTTTCATTACTATTACAGTTGTCTTTTTTATTTTTTTATTTAGAACACATTTAGCAATGGTAATGTTTATTAACAACACTGTATATGCTTTGTTACGTTTTAGTGTGTCCGATGCATCTTCAGTAGTTAAGTATTATCTAGCTACCTGTATTTTTCTTTGTATTGAAAATCAATAAATAATAATTTTGTATCACTTAAACATTTTTCAAGATTGAACATGTTGACATGTATGCCTGGATATGCTTTCCTGCTGAGGAATTAGTTTTGTTTAATTTGCTGGGCAAATGTGAACCTCACAGAATCACCACCAGCATTGGTACTAAAAGACAGAGAAAGGTATTCGGGTTCAGTGTCTGAACTATTCTCCACACATATGGGAGTCAAGGCTATATTTACCTGTATAACTAAGAGCTATTGCTCTGTAACCAGTGGAGCTGGATGCTAGCTTCCTATCGGGTATAGTTTGATTGTATTACATATTTAGCAGCAATTTTGTGCTTTTATATTTATAGTATTTAATTTTAGCCCCCCCCATGGTATATAAGCAAATATGCACGATGGGTTCAAGGGAATTTGATATATAATGACTCCCAGCACATGAATGCTAGATAAACTTATTTTGTCATGACATGAAACAAAGCTTTAAAGTGATGCAACCTAAATGTCAGGTCAGCAAGACTGCATTACCCTAGTTTGATATACAAGTTAAACCACTGTTAAAAAAAATTGTCTTTGGAAGTCAGCATCATAAAATGTCATCTTTGTTACATTAGAACCCCCAGATATTACGAAGGGCAATTTCACTTAAAAGGGACCCATTATTTAATATTTAATCATGTTGAGAAATATTATAAGCTCCATTTAGTGTGTCTGACTTCAGATTACATTTCTCTTATGATTTGTTATTTTTTTATTTATTTTTTCTGTCAAACAGCAAGTAACAGGCCAGCAGCAGGAAATAAACAACATTGTTCAGCGAAAGATAGCAGTAGATGAAGAAAACAGCTTAATGAAGAAGGAGCTGACTGCTTTGCAGCAGAAATTGTCGGATAAAAGTCGAGAACTTAAGGTTTGTAGATATTTCCACTGCTATGGCTTTGAAGCAGTCCTTGAATCTTCATTCAGCCATTGTGACACCGAAAATGACAATTCTCCTAGGGGAAATTGCCTAAGGCCTCAAAATCACTTTAAAAAAACCTTGCGGTTTCATTGCTGTGCTTCAGACTGTGAAAGCAGCTTAAAAGCCAGGAATCTAAGCCTGATAACTTTGAAATAAATAGTTAATGATAGAAATAGAGCAAAGAAAGTATGTGTCTGATGATGTGGCTTTTCCTAATTAGATTCTGATGGGACTAGCATTATTAATTGATAAACACAAGGTCTGGGAGGATGTGTGTTTGTGGGTCTCAAAAATAGCTGGGCACAGCATCAAAGTATGCTTGATCAATTAATGGGCCTGTAGCAAGTGTGTTCTCATTAGAGCTGTCATTAAAGTTAAAATATGGCCCTTCTACCTGCATGAGAGACCAATGGAAGTACAGTAGTCTTGAAATGTTCTCTTAGCCGAAGTGTTCTTTAAGACTGAGTTGACCACCAGACGCAATATGAATCAATAAATAATTAAATATTTTTTACTTGTCATGACGCATGTGCATCAACATGTGAAATTAACAGAATAAGTAACAAAAGCAATAGGCAAGTGTATGTTAATATACTATATTAATAAAGTAACAGACAAACTAACGTTAATGAACTAACTGTCAAACTAAATTAACACAGCACCCCTACACACGTTAAAAAATGCAGCAGCAGCTCTAGATTCATTATGAATACCTGTACAGGAGCAATATTCAAAACATGCACAAAATTATTATCTTGCGATGACAAGTCACATTTGAAAAGATTGAATACCAGTAAACCATTTGAATTTAAGTTTGATGATGAGTTATCAGGTTACAAAACAGCACTGTATCAGTTGTGAACAAATCGCTAGCGGTGCCAAAAAGGTTCTTTTAAAGAATGTTCCTGTTCCTTTAGGTGTAGCATTTACAGTGGGAAAAATCTGTTTCACCACAAGGGTGTTCTCTTAGGCAAAGTGTTCTCTTAGGAGGTGTTCCTATACATGGAGACTACTATACACAGGTGACCTTGCCTGTCAGATTTGTAAAGAGCTGCTGTGAAGGTAAGCCTGCACAGCGCTATGTATACATATTCATTCTGAACCTGCTCTCTCTCTCTCTCTCTCTCTCTCTCTCTCTCTCTGTCTTGCTCTGTTTCTTGTTTATTTGGCCGTTGTGACTCTCCCACAGGATGTTAAAGAGCGAACCAAGAAGAAAGAAGACGAACGCCGGCTTGTTGTGAGGAATCTGGAGGAGGAAAAGAAAGGATTAAACACACGCTGCTCTGACCTGCTAAGTGACCTGGAGAAACTGCAGAAGCAGGCGGCCCACTGGAAAGAAGAGAAATCTGGCATTGAGTCTAAAGTAAAGGTAAAGTACAGGCAAAGCGAAAGAAGAAAGTGTAAAACGAAGGGACTTCCTGGGCAGGAGAGCTGAAGGGTTTCCAGTACTTTTCCTTCTCTTTCCTGTATGTTGTGGGACGGCGCCTAAAAAGGCAAAAAATGAAAATAAAATAAAGGAGAAATAATTAATCCTGAGATGCATTGAAATTAAAATTGATATAGTGTTCGGTCCAAAAAAAAAAAGACATTAAATCTGTAAAAACAATGATTTGGGTTTATAATGATCATAATCAAACTAAGTAGCCTAGGTAGGTTTTCCTTTTGAATAGCCTTAGTAGGTTAACTGTCAGTTTTAACTACACACATCCAATGATTATTAAGACAAAAAACTGCCCATAGTATTTGCAAAATTGTAATGCTTAGGTAAATCAATACCGGACTAGTAATTAAAAGTTTACTATATACAGTACTTGCAAAAGCTTAACAACAAAAATGTGAACTACATTACAACACTTTGTTATATTTCGGGGTGGGGGTGGGGGTTCTATGCAAAACTCGCCTACTGTATTCCACTTGTAATTGTGTATTGATGTCCGCTGTAGCTGAATCTTACAAATTCATCATGATGTAGGCTATTTAACCAATAGGCAACACATGCTGAGATGCTGAGGTATCAGATATTCTGCTTTGTTATAGGTGAACAGAAGATTAATTAATAAAATATACTGAAAACTCCACATCTATTTTTACTAAATGGCAATGTAATTAACTAACTGTTTTATTTAACTGAGGAATTACCTTATAACTTATCTTTACGCAACTCCAGCTTGTGGCTTTCTGTATAGCTCCCCTGACCTAAACTCCATACAGTTATTTACAATATATTTAGTACTTCAATACATATTTAGTGAAAGAAACAGGCCCTTTTGAGGTATATTACCTTTTTTAAATGCTTTCAAGCAGAATGGGGACTAATTGTGGAAAATAACTTAATCTGTTATTCATAGTTTGTTTTGAAGGTTTGTGCCATCATGCACAATATACATGGGTTTAAATAAAAAAAAAATGGGCAGTTTTCATATGGGATCAATATAATAATAATAATAATAATAATAATAATAATAATAATAATAATAATAATAATAATAATAATGAGATAGAACAACCATTAAACCCCTGCAGTATAAGGCATACATAGTTTCTCACTTTGTAATAATTAGTTATACAGTCGCCTAATAGCAGTTCACTAAGGAGTGTTGTATGAGTGAGCATATGATTGAAAATAATGATCAACAAATGACAAGTTACTTTTTCCCTGATTGGTAATTTTAATTTCAATATGCTCTGTTCTAAATAATGGTTGTTTTGTCATATCATTCCTGCTTGCTTTAGGGCAGTGTAAGATCATTTTCTGATAGAAAATCACCAGTCCCTTTTTTTTTTTTTATATAAAAATAAAAATGTTATTTTCTGCATATTTTTTTTTAATATGTATCGTGGCCTGCATTTTTTAAATTTTGGTTCTCATGCGGACCTACAGACCACCTATTTGAATTCCTGAAAATAGGCTTTATATTTATCACTCAGTATGGGTATCTAGCACCTTTCATAGTGGACCACTATCACAAAGCGCTTTACAAGATAGTACTGCATGAGTATAATGATTTAATTTCTAATTCAAGATGTTATTAATAAAAGTTGTCCTTTGGAGGATATTTATTTTATTGTTGCCAAGTGCAGTGTTTGAAGCCAGACTCTGGGCCATGTTGTGCTTTAATTGTTTTATTTTATAATTAGGGCAACTTTTATAATTTTGGAGATCACCCTCAGGAATTCAAAGCAATGTATTGGTACTTGAGGAAATCATGAGTTATTGGGAATGCATTGTTTTTAGTTTGACCATTTGTGCAAGAACTGAAATTAGTATGTATGTGTTTATTTGAGGCGATAATAAATGTAGCATTTACTGTATCGGGTGATTGGGAGAAGATATCACACAGAAAGGAAGCTTGTTGTTTTTTAGTAATCTGAAAATATGCTATTTTGCACACGAAAACGCTCGACTCCTATATCTTTTTTGAAAAACACTGGTAATATCTGAAAGAACTGGTGTAGAGTGGTCATTATTTAAATTAGTGTAATCTTCTTCTATGTGTATAAGGGTCAAGTACACATACTTCTGTGTGGCTGTGGGCACAATATTTAAAACAAAAGACAAATGATTTAACACTAGAACGACCATATTTATAGGCATACCGAGAACAACCATGACCGGTCAATTTGACCGACGTATTAAAAACAACATAAATATTATAATGAAAGGACAAACAATTGAATATCAGCCGTAGTTTTATTCAGGAACGTCATATAAACCATCTACACAAACCGAAACATTGTAAACAAATGGATATTTGAACAGAAATGTATTTATATACACAGATATTACATAATGCACATCCTCAAAAAACGGTAAAAATGAAATAAATAAATATTTGAAAATAAATGTGTGTATATACAGGTATATCATATACATACAAAACTGTACAACTGAAACAATGTAAATAAGTATCAATTTTAACAAAGCGCAACCAAAGTTATGCGTTTATATAGAGACATACTATAATCGAAATGACATGAATAAATAAACATTTGAACAGAATGGGCTTCATTTACAATTGTTTACATAGTCTAAGTGTTGGCACATACCACACAGGTACGGTGCTTTTCAAAATATGCAGTGCACTATTATAGTATTATAGTAACCAGTGCAGACGTGAGCTGTCAAGGCTGATTGATGGGCTATCAGAGGCTCATTGAAACAATAGAAATGTCAGAAGACCACTCACTTGAGGAATGCAGACTGATATAATCAAACTTCAATACAGCTGCAAGTCCTGACTGAGAAACTCAAATAATTATATTTATCAGCTCGTTTACAATTACAATCATTTTTCATAAATTCATTGTATTTTTTTTTTCAAGGTGGATTCTAAAAAATCATGGAGGTTGTAGATATTTTTTTGATACAATGGATGAAGATGAAAATAATCACTCCCATAATGTCACCCTCTTCTTATTAATACCACTTTGATAATATCACTCACATTTATCCCGCTGTCACTTTTGAAAAAGACAGCTTACAATTCAAAAATAAGTTTCTGTACAGTACTGAAATGTTCTGACATAAAAAGTAGCACAGTATAGCATTCAGAACGCTGCAATGTGTATGTAGCATTGTAATGTTTTTATTACAGTGTGTTGTACTAAATTTGAGTAAAACAGGCATGTTTGTTTTATTTCTTTTTCTCCAGGTTTGTTGTTGAACTTGCATTTCTGCTCATTTATTTCCTTTTATATAATAAAAAGATGAGTTGGGGAAGCTGAAAATAAAAATAAATAAATAAATAAAGCAATGTGATTCTTTTTTTAACACAGGTGTTGGAAGAGGACATTAAGGAAGCCAGACAACAAGTAGAAGACCTCCATAACAAATGTAATGAACTGTCTTCTCAACTTGCAACCAAGCACACTGAGCTGGCACGCAAAGATACTGATGTAACTAAATGCAGGCAGGTATATTTTTATGATGCTTCTAGAATAATAGGAACTATAGTGGATATCATTTGATAAACCACCACATTCTTTATGGTACATCCAGCTTATTAAATAATGACTAAAGCTCTATGTTATTGAAGTCATACACCCAGCTAGGGGTTAGACAATAGGACATTTCCACGATATGATAGTCAAGGACAATTGGTTTTTTTTACTGACTTTAATATAACTGAATGCAAGTATGACTGGCTTTTTTTCTCCTGATAGTATAAGATGTTTTAAAAAGTACTTTATGCATAACACACTAACCCAACACAAGAACATTTTTGGTAAAGCAGAATCTACTAAATCTACAGTCTTTGGATAACCTGGATGGTTTATTCTTTGAAAAACAAAGAAATTATATAGTGCTCTCTAACTATTTAAAGTTTAACAAGTAAGATGGGTGTGGTAAAAATTGATTTAAAAAAAACAAAAACAAAAAACACATGGCATCTAATGAAAACCATGTATAGTGGATCATACTTGGAGTTACTGCACTGTAGAAAGTGTGACTTATAATGTTCAAGATATTGTTGGGCTTTGAATATCTAGCTTTGTTTAAATTACGTGCTGCTAGGTTGTATATTAAACAAAAATAATGTGTAAGGAACAAATTGATTTTTAATCTTAATGGATGCCATAAGTCCATAACGCTTTCATTTCAGTTAAGTCTGACAGAACAGCATAGGTCTGCAAAGACCTAGGCTAAAGGTTTAACATGTTCCAGTTTGATCTTCTCTGGTGACATGTAAATCTTTCCTCTATTAAAGTCATTGGATTAGCTCTGCATACTTGATCTGCTACAGGATTTGGTAAAGAACATCCAGCTTTACTCAACTAAAATGTTCAGAGATGCAGAGCCTTGGCTTTGACAAAGCAGTTCCTACTGCTTAATAACAAAAAAGTAAAGTTAACAGGGAACTAGGATGTCACTCATACCAGACATCTACACTTTGAATGACTGCTTCATTTTAATTGACGTAATGCTGATACATTTTGCATGGGGATAGAGCAGCAGGCTAATATCCACTAGATTCTCATGCTTTTCATCTCTGCAGACCTGAGTTCAGATCTGCTTCAGTTAATTAATTAAATGAGTCTGGTGGTCTCAACCTAGCCCTGAACTAGATTAGGAGATGTGTAGACTCAACAGAACCAATTAAGTATCTCAAATCAATGCTCCAGTGCTTTAAGTTCCCTGCAGTTATTGTTAATACAGGATTTGCCCTCCACTCCCTTTAAACATGTAAATGTTCTTTTTGCAATTGTAAAACAACAATATTTAGTTACTCCATAGCAACGTAGCTTGTCAGTTCCTGAATGAAAATCACTGTCATATTGTTCCTGTACCTGCTTTTGCTTGATCGGACGTCGGTACTAACCGAATAGTTATGTTTAGTTGTAGTTATTCCTAGTTTTATGTACTTGCATGTAACTGTTAATCGTACTAGTGTAATTAAAAAATTAAATAATCTGTATCCCACATGTGTTTCGCTGCATGTCCTAAGGAGGTCATTATTTTTCAGTACTCTGAATCACTGCACTACAGATGCTTTCTTTCATTCACGGCTGTAATCACTTCTGTGTCCTACAGGAAGGAGTTGCTGGAGATTCAGAATCTTTATAAGCAGAGCACAGAGCATACAGCTCAGCAGGCTGAACTGATTCAGCAATTGGAGGGCCTCAATCTGGAAACGCAGAAGGTGCTGCGAAACCAGGAAGACGCCCACACAACAGAAACAATATCATATCAAAAGGTAAATGCTATCTCACTTCTGGATCTCTTTTGATTTGTCGCCTATAAATACTTTTCTCCTCCTGTACAGTGACCCATGTTAAAAAGAGGTCAACAAAGACATGTACTTTCTTTTCACAGCCTTGCTGCTGGTGCCATTTCACTTGTAAATAGCTTTTAGCTGCTGCTGTTAACCTTCTTGGACTAAAATTGTCTTCAAGTATGCGGGAAAATAAAACCCTTGTGTAATGCTAAGGCAAAATCTCATACGATTCTAACCCACAACTATAAGTGTGGCGAGGGCTGAGATGTTTTTGCAATCACACAACTCTGATAACATTTTTGTCCTTGTAGCTGTACAACGAATTGAACATGTGTTATGAAGCATTACAGTCTAGTGAGACCCAGCTCCGTCAAAGCCATATTTCCTTGACAACCCAATTACACCAGAAGGAGCAACAGATCAGCCAGCTACAAGCAAAGCTGCAGCAGGCTCTTGTCTTCTCTCAGCTCCCAGCAAGACAGACTAATGCCAAGCATCTGGAAGAGGTAAGAATTGTTTTGGAGCCAAGCAGCAGGTACATCAAGATGTTTATCTATAATCATATCTTCCAGTAAGGTCATATCCAAGTGTAGGAGGCTGGGCAGAGGAGGTGTTGCCAAGCGATTCTAGATTTCCCTGTTCATACACTGAATTGAAGTTGCAGACCAAAGTGGGCATATGGAATATATACCTCGGCTAGAATCTGGGTCTCAGGGAGTGGTGGTGTGGTTTTATTTTTTTTTAGGGCTGCCAGAGAATATACAAACATAAACTGACTATATATTAGAGATGCCTATACAAATGTATACATGGGCAGCTCTTCCAAATGTGGTGAAAATTGGAATAAATTATTGAGCACATCAGAATCTAGTTTATAGTGAACTAGTTGTGCTCTAATCTTTGATTCTGATTCTGGTTCGGCTAATAAAAGCAATATTCCATACTTTAAAACAAGTGCAAAGGCACATTTTCATAGAGGAAAAGCTATTTCATATTTAATTAAATATGTTTAAACTAACAAGAAACAATTACTTCCTGTAATAAAGTGTTGCACTTTGCTTTGACCACTGAACCAAGTTTTATTTGAAAAAAATCCATGGACTTTCAGACTTGCATACAAAGTTTTCTCTTTGCACTGCAACGTATGATACAGCCTGTATGGGTATGGGGAAGCTAACAGGCATAAGAAATTGACACATTTACCAGAACATATCCTATATTGAAAAACCAACAAAATGAAAACCCTTTTTGTGAATACCCTTATGGGGTAAGGGGCCGTCAAAAATGATCAGCATTTTATGAAAGCTTACAAAGCGTGTTCTGTGATGGGAGTGGTGCAAAGTTCTTTTTTAGTATGCTGGATTATTATAGCCCTTTCTATAATGCACATGACTCTGGATACGGCCCTTACACTTGAATTCAATCAATATGCCAATAGAATGCAGCATCAAAGTAATTGGACAAATGCAACTAATTTCAATAAATGCACAGTAAATACAGCTGCCTTAATAAAAATATATTACTTGCTCACAGAAGCATCTAATTTAAAGCAGCTTCCAGATATCTTCTGCAGTATCCCTTTCACTTCTTTTACAAATTCACACTGGTTCAGGATCTCAACTAACATTTTATTTTCTTTCAGTACTTTTGTATTTGGCTGTTTTATCAGTTTAGCATCACTATTACATTTTGTATTGGGTTTACACAATACACAGTAATTTAACATACGTGACAAATGTGTTTGGGGGTTAAGCTGGAGTCTGTAGTTTCTATAGCAAGACCTTGTGGTCCACCTGATCTTCCATCAAAAATTACTAACAATGATGACATGAGGGAGAAAACCAAAGCTGTTTGTGTTTTACCACAGGTGGCCTGCACGCCATTACTCTTTGTGTTTTAGTAGTTGAGTGTTTGTCAAGCACTTTGAGATCATGTGTGGTTAGAGGCTTCCATTCCATTGTTTCAGTCACTTTTATTAAAATATAGGGTAGATCCATTAAGAGACCAAATCTTATTTTTAGGCTGTTCTGACTGTAGAGATGTATAGGGTTTTAACATTTTGAAATGTAGCTGGTCAGTGTTTGTGACCTGCATTGGAATTAAGGCAGGTCTTGAGTGTAAATGTTTCAGAGCAAGTCGTTTTCAAGTGCAGTTTTTCACTTATTTTTTTATGAATAACAGATCCCAAATGTAATCCATTTACCAACAATGCATTATATACCATTGAAAGAGGTGGGGACAGTTTCACAGTTAATATGGTAGATACTGAATTTGTATATCTTTTTTAATGAAAGGAAATGTTTGCTTAACATGTATTTCTTAAAATCTATACATGTGAGACCTACCCTTGTTCTGAAATGGTCATTTTAAGTCTTGGGCTATTGATAAAAATGCAAATGTGAATGTGTTGTGAAGGCAGAAGGCAGTTTTAATAACTTAATTAGTTTGTAATAACATCCCCTTGCAGTTAATTGAGAAACACTGTAGCTCCATTACAGACCCTTAATATGTTTGCAAACTTCACCAAAGGAAGTTCAAGTCACTCTAGATCTACACAGTATGAAAAGGCAGCTCACATATTTTGGTGGGCTGTAATCATTGTATGCTTAATCCACAAACTGATATAGTTAATTAATATTAAATTGTGTTTATAGAACATATGTAGAGTGCGCCTAACTGCTTTGTTTCCTAACTTTTTTACCTGCAGACATCAAAGTTAACAGATAAGGCATCCCTAGATGAAATATAGTCATCTGGGCTTTCTGTTCCCTATTTATAATTGTGCTGACAGGGGTGTGTATTCCAGCCTAATCTGAAATTCTGTTACAACTTTTTGAGAACACCTGTTAAATTCTAATGCACAAGTTGTTAGAGAGATGTATTTAAATTTGAAATGTTTGGAAGTACTGTTGGAATGATCAAAGTACGCATCACTGGGGAGGCCTGGTAACACTGCTCTCATTTAAATAAATGAGAGAGATGGCTTTGAACATTGTTCCGTGAAGGGAGAAACCAGCATTGTGTGATTTGTTTCCATGCTGTGTGTATCAAAAGTATGCTTTCTGTTTTCCAGCCTTAAAGAATTAGACCTTTGTTTTATCCACCAATATGCTTGGTAATTGTAATCTAACTTCAATTTACAACTACAGTTCATCATGCAGAGCAAGATTTTAAAAGCATTATTATCCTTATTTTTAGTACCAGTGGAATAAATTATAAGGCTACATTTGTTTTGTTAAGTTCAGTTGGTGCTGCCTAATCAGGATACTGATCATTGAGATTTCTGCTTAAATGGGATACAACTCTGGGAGACGGTTCTTCCCAATGCTATTTATGCCATTTAATTGGGATGTCACTTAGTTTAATTGGAATACAGTATTTTCAAATGTTGAATGGAGATCGCTTTTCAAAGCAAGATGGATTCGCGTACCACAGTGCAGCGAGTATGTGGTTTCACTGTGACTTAGTTACACTTATAACTAGGGCTGCAACAAAGGGTACATTTTGACCTTCTAAGGTTCGAGACACATTCCCGAAGGAAGGTTCGAACCTTCGATTGTACGAATTTGCATAATTTACTGGTGACACTAGCTACTTTTTTATATTTGATTGAAAATCCTATTATTTTACAGGTAATCCATATAAATGGAAGAAAACATTCACATGTAGTTTAAAAATACATTATATAGAACAGTGATCATGTTTTTATAATTTAAATAAAAATACACATTTATTTACACATAATTAATCCTGCTTGCGATATACACAGTAAGCTTGCATTGCAGCAGTACCAACTGCAGCGGATTCAGGCAAAACAAAGCTTTATATAACATTCACTCTTCCAAGCAGGTTATCGGTGACAGTCACATTTTACCAGGGATGTAGTGCTGCCGACCCCTCACTTCATGGGCAGGCAGAGCACCGCTTCCGTACTTCACGTGTAGAACATTTAACTGTTTTGCTCCTATTAATATATGGAGATAGATATACATGTGTATAACCCATTGTGGCAAAGTGCCCCGCCCCTGTGTGCATTTGTGTGTTCTATGTTGTATGTATGCGTGCGTATGTTAATGTTGGTGTATAGATTGGTACACGGGATATAAACAGGTCTGTGTTTCACGTTTGTTTAAATTGTATATTTGTATTTAGGCACGGGATTGCACATCACGCACGTGCATTTAAAATATAATATGCGAGCACGGGGTTGCACAGAATTAATTCACTGGGATTCAAGTGAATAATTAATTAGTAATTGAATCCCAGCACAACAGTATATATAGATGCACATTTTCATTCAGTCGGGGTTGGGTGTTCGGAAGAGGAGAACGGGTGAGAGAGAGAGGAGTAATTAAGATCGTAAAAGTAAAGATAAGTTTGTTTGTACTCACCGTGTCTGTCTGTCTGTCCGTGCACCGTTTGTTTAGTGTTAGTCGTTTTGTATGTCTGTTTATTTTGGCTACCAGTGCCGTGTCCTGTTTTGTGTACCGTTTAAAACCTTTTTATTTGTTAATAAACGCTGAGTGCAGCCATTGCACTCAGCTCATCATCACCACCGTCTCTGTCTGTGTATTCCTGTCTGGTCTGACGCCACCCACTCTGGCCGTCTTTGTGACACGTGGTGTCCTGCGTGGGATCGACAGCGCCTCCAGGACTCAGGCCAGAGCAGGAACCGCAGTTTGGATTTAAAAAAGAAAAAAAAAAAAAAATGGCAGAAGACGCCATCAAAATGCGGGACTGGATGCTGGAAAATGCTGGGCTGGAGGCCCAGTCTATCCCAGTAGTCGTCCAGTTCCTGGAGTTTATGGATAGGGAGCGATGGGAGGCATATGCGAGGGAACAGACCGTAAGCACCTGGGAGGAAGGTGTGGGGTTGGTCCTCAGCTACCTGGAGGCAGTTATAAGTGGAACAGCAGCCCAGGTAGCAGGTCCACCAGCAGAGGAAGAATGCCTGCTGTCCCCGTCTCCACAGCCCAAGCGGGAGGAGCCTGAGCGTCCACAGCCCAAGCGGGAGGAGCCCGAACGTCCTACGCCTGAGTGGGAGGAGCCCGAACGTCCTACGCCTGAGTGGGAGGAGCCCGAACATCCTACGCCTGAGTGGGAGGAGCCCGAACGTCCTACGCCTGAGTGGGGGGAGCCCGAACGTCCACAGCCCAAAAGGGAGGAGTCGGTGCGTCCACAGCCCAACAGGGAGGAGTCGGTGCGTCCACAGCCCAACAGGGAGGAGTCGGGGCGTCCACAGCCCAAAAGGGAGGAGTCGGTGCGTCCACAGCCCGAAGAGAGGGAAGTCGGGGCTTCCACAGCCCTAGGACCCAAGCTGCCAGCAGAGGGAGAATCCCTGCTGGTTCCACCTCCACCGCAGTGGGAGGACTGCTTGCCCCTCCCACCTCCACCAGCAGAGGGTGAATACCTGCTGGTTCCACCTCCACCAGGAGCAGAGGAGCTGGAGCTGCCTCTGCCTCCACCACCGCCAGGAGCAGAGGAGCTGGAGCTGCCTCTGCCTCCACCACCGCCAGGAGCAGAGGAGCAGGAGCTGCCTCTGCCTCCGCCACCACCACCGCAAGGAGCAGAGGAGCAGGAGCTGCCTCTGCCTCCGCCACCACCACCGCAAGGAGCAGAGGAGCAGGAGCTGCCTCTGCCTCTGCCTCCACCACCGCCAGGAGCAGAGGAGCTGGAGCTGCCTCTGCCTCCGCCACCACCCGGAGCAGAGGAGCAGGAGCTGCCTCTGCTGCCCGTACCTCCGCAGGGAGTACGGTGGCCGGAGCCCCAGAAAGGGGAGCTGCCGGCCACGAAGAAGGGGGAGGAGGTCTGGAGACCACCAACCCCAGCAGCAGTTTCGCTGCCGGAGATCGTGGGGGAGGTCAGGAGACCTGCTCCCACTGCAGCAGTTTCGCTGCCGGAGATCGTGGGGGAGGTCCGGAGACCTGCTCCCACTGCAGCTTCTTCGCTGCCGGCAGTACTGTGGTCGGAGCCCCACCAAAGGGAGCTACCGAGTACAAAGACAGGGGTAGAGGTCAGGAGACCACTATCCCCAGCAGCAGTTTCGCTGCAGGAGCAAACCAACAGGCTGTCAGCCGTGCCACTACCGGCAGGGGTGCTGACAGCATGGCCAGCCATGGGCCCACTGAAGCCTCCCTTCCCAGCCCGAGACTTTGTCCTGGACTGCTGGATTTTTAAGGGGGGAGGTGGCCGTTGAGGCCATGTGTGCTGCGCACAAGGGGGGGTATATGTGGCAAAGTGCCCCGCCCCTGTGTGCATTTGTGTGTTCTATGTTGTATGTATGCGTGCGTATGTTAATGTTGGTGTATAGATTGGTACACGGGATATAAACAGGTCTGTGTTTCACGTGTGTTTAAATTGTATATTTGTATTTAGGCACGGGATTGCACATCACGCACGTGCATTTAAAATATAATATGCGAGCACGGGGTTGCACAGAATTAATTCACGTGCTGGGATTCAAGTGAATAATTAATTAGTAATTGAATCCCAGCACAACAGTATATATAGATGCACATTTTCATTCAGTCGGGGTTGGGTGTTCGGAAGAGGAGAACGGGTGAGAGAGAGAGGAGTAATTAAGATCGTAAAAGTAAAGATAAGTTTGTTTGTACTCACCGTGTCTGTCTGTCTGTCCGTGCACCGTTTGTTTAGTGTTAGTCGTTTTGTATGTCTGTTTATTTTGGCTACCAGTGCCGTGTCCTGTTTTGTGTACCGTTTAAAACCTTTTTATTTGTTAATAAACGCTGAGTGCAGCCATTGCACTCAGCTCATCATCACCACCGTCTCTGTCTGTGTATTCCTGTCTGGTCTGACACCACCCACTCTGGCCGTCTTTGTGACACCCATACAAATAAGATTAAATAGATTAATAATAATAATAATGACAGTGTTTTAATCATCTGTGTGTTAGTGTATGAAACTGGTTATGAAAATTATTTTATTTATTTATGTATCTTTAATATAACTATCTGTAAGCCTAGTGCCTTGCACTATTGCTTTAAAATAATACCTTAACTGATTGTCTGAATTTTGTAATGAATTGGTACACTTGTTAGCCCTTTCAAATATGGTAACTATTGTAGAGTGATAAACTAAAGTTCTGTTGAGTATATTGGGAAACAGGGATGGCAGGCGGCGTGGTAGGGCTGAGGGAGGGGGGAAAGGGTAGATAATAGCAACACCTCAATTCTAAATGTAGCACTACACCACTGCATTTTACCACAACAACCACAACCCCAACTACCACCACCACCGCCAACAAATGACCCTGGAGATTGGCTGTGCCTCCATGATACATCAACAGTTGCTTGCACAATTTGCATTCAACTTTTTTTTTGGTCGTCTGGGCATTCAACCAAAAAATCCCAAACATGCAGGGCCATATAGAGTTGCTACGTATAACGATTTTGAAGTGGATTTTAATACAATAACTTTTTGCTTAAGTAATATGCATTATACAAATTAAAAGATCGAAATTTGCATGTGAGTGACATTTAATGCATGATTTATAGTATTCACACGTTGTCAAACAGTTTCTGGTAACAGAAAAAAAGAAAAAACATACAGTGCGTGAATGACGCCTGACGAACCTTTGAAGGTTTAAAACTAACTTTGAATTCCTGGCTAGCGAACGAACCTTCGAATCTTCTAACACTGCCCTACTTTTAACTGTAAAGTCTGTTTCAAATCTCTTTCAAAATGTCTGCCTTAGTGCACTGTTAGTGTAAGGTTATTCCCCACATTGTCTAACAGGTAACACAGTAATAACAATCCATGATGTGGTACTGCAGTGATTTAGGACTGATCTCAAACCACAGTGCACTAGAATGGACAAAAATTGCACAAGGTGCACGCACCCAGCAACTGCCCCGGCTTTATCCGGCCACTGGACAGTTTGTATAGGGTGCACGATGCAGATAACCTGGCCCTGGCCCAGTTTCTGCCTTTTGAGGCTTCCATCGCCTCTCTGATGCAGATGCCTACTAGCATTGCTGCAAAAGGACGTTTCATGTCCAAATGAACAATGCCGAGTCACTGAAATAATGCTGAAAAAGGCCTGTGCAGCCTCAGGATTTTGCACACGTCTTGGTAGCTACAGTAGCATACTGGTGGCTTACCAGTCAATGCTGCAACAATTGCTGTGCTTGGACCATAGGCCTTGCTCCTCCAGTTGGATGAGCTGAGCCTGATCAACAGCCAGCTGGTCCAGTTGTCTAAGTACAATGGTCAGGTGTTGGTCAGGAGCATGGCTGCATTGGTGACAGCAAGAAGGCAGCTGTGGCATGCTCAGGCTCAAGAACCTGACAAGGACAAGGCATTATTACTGGATGCACCTGTAACCCCAGGGCATACGTTTGGGCCGGCAGTGGATGAGATGATAAAACGTTTCCTCCCCAAGCAGAAGCCCCCAGCCCGTAAGCCAGCAAAGCATTGGCAAAACAGGCATCCTCAGTTTCAAAAGCAGATTCAGGCTCCTGCAGCCCCTGCTAGAACTAATGCACAGAACTGTTTTCACGGTGTGCAAAGCGGAGGCCGGCGCAATTTATCGGCACCCTGCTCACAAGCAGCAGCAGCTGCAAGCACAAGCCTCTACGAGCCAGAGAGAGGGGTTTTACTCCAGATACTTCCTGGTGCCGAAATGGGATGGTGGCCTCAGACAGCTCAATCTGTACTTCAAGATGCTGACAACGCGGCAGCTGTTGTAGTCAGTAAGGTTGTAATGGTGTTCCTTGTTCCCCATATTCTGTAATGATGGGTTAATATTTACCCCGCCCCCCCCTCCCCAGAAATATAATTAAATTAGTCTATGTCCGTTACTAGGACTCCGCAGAACAACACTAATTGTATATTGCTAATCCGTATTATAACGCCAATCAGAAGTAATGAGACGAATTGATTATACTGATCCCTTTATTAAGAGAATCCGCTTCAATAAGAGCACAACTTGCATTTCACAGTATTGCTAAATTTCACAAATGTTAAATTATATAGGAAGTCATTCAAATTCATCATTTAAACACATTTATAAATATCCCAGATTAGGAGAAAGAGAGGATTAACACTGCTATTATGCCATGGCACTTCCATTATTTTGAAGCCAAAAAGGATAGCTAAATAAATGACAGTACCATTTTATCCATTTTACCCCACCTATACTAGTAATACCCAATACTAGTAGAAATGACATAGCATAAAAGCAGGCAACATACAATGCTTTGTATTTAGAAAAATAAATCAACAGCACATCACCATAGAATAAACATGTGCAAACCTTTTAACTAACAAATTGTGTACAATTAAGCAAGGCCAATCTCCAATTAATAAGGTGTATTAGTGAATCTTAAGTCTAGATTGAGAACCAGACAGACACAGAAACATACAAAAACAAACAGAGCATAATGTTTCAATCAGCAGCAGTTAACAGGAAAGTAAGCTGTAAGATCAAGCAGCCATGTTGTTATAAACCATAAAGCCACTCAGTTCACGTCTCAGTTACCCCATGCTGTTCAAGCATAAACAAAACATTTCCTGCTTCTCCATTCATGAATGCCCAAAGATATATCAATGTTGTAGATATATCAACGGTCAATATAGGTAATCTGAAAAAAAGAAAGTAAAGTTCAGATGTTTAGCACAGTCAATTCGCAAAAGGAATTATAAAATATATTTCTTTCAAACCCCAGGGGTGGCCAGTTTCTGAAAAAAAACTTGTTGTCCAAGTGACAAAATGCTAGAAAAATCTACTTGTCCTTCTTAAAAATACTTGCCACCTATGTGTCGCACAAAAAAATATTTTAAGTGTGCAACACATCATTTGCTGGAGTGAAAATAAAGGCTTATCAAGTCAATCTGGCTGTTAATTGATTTTTTAAGTCATCACAAGTGCCATTTTTAAGGCAAGTCGTTTGGGTAGGGCTATATGTCGGTACATAATATATATTCCTGCAGATATTATCACATTCCCAGTACAGACAATTTTAAATACAACTTCTTACAGATCCTGTCATGCTTGACCAGCAGCTGAACAGCAATAGAAAACATTCACTGTTCTTGCCGAGTACTTTTAAACCTTTGTTTGTTTGCTCAGCCAGGTGATTGAGAAAATTATGCCAGGGTTTAATTGTTTTATTTGGCAAAAAATGTATTTCTTGCCAAGTTTTGTTCTGTGAATTATCAACAAGTTAATATAGCTATTTTTTGTTTCTGAGACGACTACTTTGATAAGCGATAGTTAAAGGGTTAATGTTTATGGGTATGTTGCTAAAGTGGAAGTATATGCAGATTTGTGATTTTACCCTTCTGTATGTCATACCTCAGCTGTAGTAATAGAAGCTCAGGATAAAGTCAGGTGCTTTACATTGACCTCTTTATAGAATGTTACTAGAAATAAGAGCTGCCCTTGTGTTTTGCAACATACAACATACAATGAAGGGTCTTCATGCACAGGTCTATTCATCCAACATTAATCTATTGACCCCCAACCCACCCCACCCCACACTTTTTTTTTTTTTTAATCCGTGACGGCACCTCTGTCTTCAAGATACACAAAAGGTTCCCTGTGACCCGACCTCACCTAAACAAATTTATAACATACTTTAAGGAAATGTTTCTTTCAGTGCAGTTTGGAACACATTTGCTAGTAAATTTAAGTAACAAACTAATAATAAGCAATAGTTGGGAGTTATTCAAATATAAAAATAGCTTCTGCCTGTTTTTTTCCACTCTTTCTCTATAAGCTGAATCCAAGTCCTGATGTTCAGGTGTTTTAGTTTGTTGCATCACAGATACGAAACTATTACTGCTGCTTTGTGGAATTCTGATTTTCTTGACCTTGCACTGTAAATAGTTTTGTAACTGCTGAACACCAGATTTATAAAGAACTTGTGTATAACCTGTCAAGTTTCTCTGATTTTGTTTACTGGTTTTCTACCAAAATGCACACAATATTTACAGTAGGCTCCACCAAATACTGCAGACATTGAATATGTTTTTTTCTTTTGTTTATTTCTATGATATATTTATTTTAGTTAATAGTACTATACGATACTTATAATTATAAAACGGATTGTTAAAATGCTGCATGCTGATTGGTCCATCAGTGTTCCAAGCCGTTACAATATCCAGCACAGTGTCACGATTAGGAACTACTGGTACTTGGGAAGAAAGGCAAATAACTGCACCTGTGCTAACCAGTTATCACTGCGCCACCAACATCAAAGAAAACACCTGTCAAAATACCTGCTGTCATGGAAGATACTGAAGACATCAAGGTGTCTTGTCATATCTTCCAATTTATATTAATTTGCACTACGAACCAGATTGCTGTTTTAAACAAGATGCTGTTTTGGTATTTTATTTGTAGTACATACCAATCATTTTCTGTAACTTCGCTCGGATCCAGTTGTCAGATATTCAGTTTTATTTTACTCCTTTTAGTTGGTATCAGCCGTCGTTTTGTGAAACTGACTCTTTGTTCATTTTTAACTGTGGATATTTTAATATTTTTCGACAGTATTTACATGACAACACGCAATGTCTTAACCACTCAACTCTCGCCTTTCTTCACTCTCTCTTCTTACTACCGCACAGTCACACATGTACAAAAAAAATCAAAATTAAACTAATACCATAAAAATTTGGCAGTAAAATGCTTAAATGACTGCCTTTCTGAAAAAAAAAAACAAAACTTTAAATTAATTACTTAATTAATCATCGTCATCCCAACAAAACATCTTAAACTCTTGCCCTGATGTCAGAGCCAATGAAAGTGAATTACCTAGCAACAATGTTACATAGAATATGCAGGTATACCGATACTGGACTAATGCTAATAAAGAAACGACATTATTGTATTCCTTATTAATGGCCTTTCTATTATTATTATTTATTTCTTAGCAGACGCCCTTATCCAGGGCGACTTACAACTGTTACAGAGATCACATTATTTTTACATATAATTACATTATTTTTTACACTTGATTTTTTTTACATACAATTACCCATTTATACAGTTTGGTTTTTACTGGAGCAATCTAGGTAAAGTACCTTGCTCAAGGGTACAGCAGCAGTGTCCCCCACCTGGGATTGAACCCACAGCCCTCTAGTTAAGAGTCCAGAGCCCTAACCACTACTCCACACTGCTGCCCCAGTGTGGGGCAGCAAATCCGCTAATAGCGACTGTGGTGTATTTAATTTTTTTTTTTGGTAACTTTACTAGGTTGCTGCATTTAAATGTCGGGTTCATGTATTAAGAAAGCAGTATAACTTATTTGCTCATTTTACAAAAAACGTAAATAATACCTTGAGTTTAAAAGATTAGCGTGTGTCTTGACAGAGGCTGTCACACTCAGGTAGCCATTTCTGGGTTTCTTTGCTAGCCAATCAGAAGTAATAGGGGTGGGACGTAAACATTTTCTAAAATGTTTGTGTGTGTGGTAGACTTCCGCAATTCACATCTCAGAAACTTGCGTGGCTCTCTACAAATATACTCAGAGTGCCTTTCTAGCAACAGAGCGAACATAGGAAAAATAAATAAAGAAAAACTACTTGTCCGAAGGGCAAAGTATAACGGCAAGACTTCTTGTCTGTCCTACATGTCTTGCTGTCCCGGGCGTCGGGCGATACGAATTGGCCACCCCTGAACCCGTTCGAAGTTTTCAGGCCCCACTCCAAAATTAGACAATGATGTACCTGGGGAAATCAGCTGATAGTTCCAGGCAATCCAGGCGACTTCCCAAATACAAACTCGAAAGAAAGAAAAATACGACCAGCATTAGTGCTGGCAACTCAGCTTACTCTGTTCTTTGATAATATATTGCTAGTTAAAATTTACATTATGCTTTAAAATAAAACAAACTGCTATAAAAACAAAGTCTCTCTTCCGTCACATCTTTTCAACCTGCATGGTTGCTCTGCCTCCCCTGCTACATGCAAGCTCTCTCTCTCTCTCTCTCTCTCTCTCTCTCTCTCTCTCTCTCTCTCTCTCTCTCTCTCTCTCTCTCTTGGTCCTTGTGAGCTCCCCCTCTACTCCCTATAGGCAGCTACAAAAGGAAAACGAATTAAAGAGCCAGTGCACATTTACCGATCGCTACAAGGTCAGGCGACTGGTTCACTAAAGCGGACCTCAAGGACGCCTGCTCAATTACCTGGACGACTGGCTGATATGTGCCGAAACACCAGCACAGGCAATGTTGCACATGGGAATGCTCACCAATCACCTCCAACGTTTAGGCATCACGGTGAACCAGTTGAAAAGCCATTAACGCCCTCTCAAAGGGCTGTCTATCTTGGTGTAAGCCTCAATTCCGGAAACATGATGGCCAATCTGTCGGACGACATAATCCAGAGGCTAACTGTCTGCTTGGAGCTGTTTCAGCCCAACTCAGCAGTGAAGGTACTGACCTTCCAGAGACTTCTGGGCCTGATGGCAGAAGCATCCGCTTGTGCTTTCTCCAAGCTTGGTTCAACCACAGGGTCCTGCACCCTGTCTTAGAACGCCACCGCTTACTCGCAGTGTCTCGTCATTGTATGGAGGCTCTTTTGTGGTGGAAACAATCAGCTCATCTGTGCTTGGGCACAGTTCTGGGCTGTGTCACGAGGAGAGAGGTGGCGACTACAGATACTTCCAACCTAGGTTGGGGCACTGTCTGGAACATACAAGGTGTGTGAGAACCCCCATTGGAAGTAGCAGCTTTGAAGTGAGTGCTCAGGTAATTCAGGCTATAAGATATTATATCCCATTAGGCAGACTCCATCAAATTAAATTTGGTATGTACTTATTTGCGGTTTGTCTTGTAAACACCTGAATAAACAGGGTGTCGAGGGTGCTGGCCTTGCACAAGTTTTGGTCTCCATAGGAAACAAGAGTCTGTTTGCTTAATCAACCCTAATGAGTCGGTTCAGAGCTTCCCTGTGGCTCTATGTCTTTTACTCCCCATGTTTAGCACCTTTGGAGAGGCCGATGGATGCTTGCCACCTGCCTAATTTGCCAAAGGGCAGTGCTACAGTAAAATCATTCTGACTGGGAACCAACAAACATTCAGGCTTTGGCCTGACATTGGCATCTGACTACCTGGTAAGCTGAGTGTGTGCCAGTTGAGCAGCTGTTGTACACCATTACTGTGTGCCAGCAAGGGTACACATCAGTAATAAGCAGTGTTCTCTCTAAGCTTTATAGATACTGAGAAACTTGCTGTTTTGCTGAGAAAGGGTAAATTATTGGTGTGAAACCTTTGGCCATGCATTAACCCATTTAATATAATATTTTTGTTGACTTTTATACAATTTTGAAACAATATTCCAACAAGTATCTCAACAATTTTACAATTTGCTTTTAAATTTAAACAATACATGTATACGACAAGCATACGACATGGTATATTTAGATTTCCATAAAGCTTTTGACAAAGTCCCGCATAAAAGATTAATTCTTAAACTGAACGCAGTAGGGATTCAAGGAAATGCATGCACATGGATTAGGGAGTGGTTAACATGTAGCAAACAGAAAGTACTGATTAGAGGAGAAACCTCAGGAGCGAGGTAAACAGTGGTGTCCCACAGGGATCAGTATTAGGTCCTCTGCTATTCCTAATATACATTAATGATTTAGATTCTGGTATAGTAAGCAAACTTGTTAAATTTGCAGACGACACAAAAATAGGAGGAGTGGCAAACACTGTTGCAGCAGCAAAGGTCATTCAAAATGATCTAGACAGCATTCAGAACTGGGCAGACACATGGCAAATGACACATAATAGAGAAAAGTGTAAAGTACTGCACGCAGGCAATAAAAATGTGTATTATAAATATCATATGGGAGATACTGAAATTTGAAGAAGGAATGTATGAAAAAGACCTATGTTGACTCAGAAATGTCTTCATCTAGACAATGTGGGGAAGCTATATTTATTTTTTTATTTCTTAGAAAAGGCCAACAAGATGCTCGGATATATTGTGAGAAGTGTTGAATTTAAATCAAGGGAAGTAATGTTAAAACTTTACAATGTATTAGTAAGACCTCACCTAGAATATTGTGTTCAATTCTGGTCTCCTCGTTACAAAAAGGATATTGCTGCTCTAGAAAGAGTGCAAAGAAGAGCAACCAGAGATATCCAGGGTTTAAAAGACATTTCATATGCAGATTCAAAGAATTGAATCTATTCAGTCTTGAACAAAGAAGACTATGTAGTGATCTGATTCAAGCATTTAAAATCCTAAAAGTTATAGACAATGTCGACCCAGGGGACTTTTTTGACCTGAAAAAAGAAACAAGGACCAGGGATCACAAATGGAGATTTGATAGAGGGGCATTCAGAACAGAAAATAGGAGGCACTTTTTTACACAGAGAATTGAGGGTCTGGAACCAACTCCCCAGTAATGTTGTTGAAGCTGACACCCTGGGATCCTTCAAGAAGCTGCTTGATGAGATTCTGGGATCAATAAGCTACTAACGAGCAAGATGGGCTGAATGGCCTCTCGTTTATAAACTTTCTTATGTTCTTATGTTCTAAGCGGTTGATTCTTAAAAGCAGACCGATATGACAATCGTGCAGAATCAAACTTAGTATGAGAATATGAGCTTGTTCCCTGGCTGCAATGTAATGGGTTGACCAATAGATGTCACGAGTTCCTGCATGTATGCACACCCACGAAAAATCCAAAGCTGCTTTTCCTTTACAAATTATGGATAATAGTCAATTTGTTAACTGCTTGTTAAAGTTAATGACACCTCGATAGAAATGTGATGTGGGTATAGAGGAGTAAGGAAGCAGAAGAAAAAGAAACCAAAACCAAAACGTGAGTAAGATATCTAGTGTTTGTGCCATACACAATATTGTTTACTTAGTGCTCCAACTGAGAGCTAGGTTTATTTTGTTTGTTTTATTAGTGGTTGTTTTGTCATCGCAGTGCAAGAAAAAATAAAACCAACACCGGTTTAAAACTATAAATTAAGACTCCAGCCTGATTATTTACACTGTTCTCGGCCACTCTGTCGCATTACAATTAGCAGAAGCGTGCCATCAGCAGTTTAAATACAGTATACAGATGTCAATGGTGCTCAGTCACTGAGGACAATACATCAAAACAAGTCCTCGTGGATAAGCTGAGCAACTTGTTATATGATCACGATTATATTTACTCAAAGCTGCAGAATCCTATTTTACTACAGTATACTTGAGAAGCGATTGTCTCATGAGGGTGCCTAGTTCAACTGTCGTGCGGTGTTATGTGTAATGGCCTTTGAATTAAAATTACATTACAGTACAGTATTTTACTGTCCGGACTACCACTGCATTTAAGTGTCTGTGGCTTACTTATTTTCTGTTGTGATGCAAATCTCACAGTTTTTCATTAAGCGGAGATGCAAAGCTCTGCAATCCCCCCTGGGAGGACGAAGACGAACACACACTGTCCTCCGAAGCGTGTGCCGTCAGCCGACCGCTTTTTTTCACACTGCGGACTCACCATGCAGCCACCCAAGAGCTACAGCTTCGGAGGACAACGCAGCTCTCGGGCAGCTTACAGGCAAGCCCGCAGGCGCCCGGCCCGATGACAGGGGTCGCTGGTGCGCGGTGAGCTGAGGACCCCCTGGCCGACCTAACCCTCCCTTTTTAGCTCTGTCTTTTACTGAAACCATTTATTTTTTTTCATCGTTGATGCAGCTGCCATGTTGAGTTTCAGCAGAGGCATGTGATTGAAGAAAAAAAAAATGCACGTGGTTTGTCTTCTTCAATTACTATATTATACACTTAAATGTGTATTTTCGATTTTGATTACATTTTTACCAGTTTCAAAACGCTTGAGATGATATTTCTGAAATGGTCGTTTTTTAAAAGGGAAATAAAACAAAAACCGTCAAAGTAACGAGTATTGTGATTTTTATTTGTTTACTGGAGTATTTATATGAATGAGACATGCATTTTTACAGAGGGAAATCGGAATCAACTGCAAGATAGACGCAAATATGGTTGTTAATGCTTTTCAAGAATGCTTGCAAAATGGTAGGTTTACCTCGAGATGTTAGAGTCTCGATTTAAGGTTGATATTTATGATAATAACTTGTGAAAGTTAGTAAACTGAGTGCGAAGGTTGTTGCCAGTTATTGCAAAAAATGCACGCATTTTAGCCTTAGAGGGAACGCTGGTAATAAGCACACAGGTGGGCCACAGCAGAGCACAAACTGAAGCATCAATGTGCTAAAGGCATACAGTGTATTTAGTTAAATCTGTTTGATCTACCGCCCACACAATTACACGCTCAAAGTTCCAGCTGTTTTCTTTTAAAATGTAAGACGTCCTTGCCATGGAGATAAATCTGAAATCATAATTTGTGGTAAGAATGGTAAGACCTGTGCTTGGGCCAAATCTCTTGATCTGGATTACTTCATGATGTCCAACTCGGTCTGTTCAATGGCTATTCCTTCTAAGAAACAGTGAAAACTGACAAAAGGACTTAGAAAAAATACTGACAGCATTTAAATGAAAAATGCAAATGATTCTAGTATATTTAAAGAATAAAATATTTACTAAATGGTTCTCTCAAACCTGTGTATAAAAAATAACCCCACTCAACAAAGCATACTGTACTCAACACTGGATTATATCTAGTATATTAAGAATACTCCATGAACATGGAGTATTGTATTTATTCCATGAACAAAGATTTACCAACTCTGTTGCAGGGAATATGAAAGTATCTATCATGGCATTTGCATTACAGTATTTTGATCTTAGTTATCCCAGGGTCATCTTTCTTTATAGTCATTTAGTTTTGTCAGGAATACAACTCCAAATCAGATGAATCCTGTTTCAAAGGCTCCACTCTTCTAGATTTGAAACCTCACACATTCAAAAGCATCCAGCTTTGCAATTATGCTAATATTTTAAAGTACAAACCACTGCAGTGGGATTCATATGAATTAATACTAGATTTTAATACCCTACAGTAAGTCATTTCTAAATTGAAGCATTTACCTATTTTGTTTGCTTTAGTGCTATAAATCACCATTAAACTCCTGCTACCCTCATAAAAAGTGAAAGTCTTTTGCAGAACAACATGTTGTGTTAGATCCAGGAATTTGGTCATGCATAGTTGATTGTGCTTATATGGAATAATAATAATAATAATAATAATAATAATAATAATAAAAAATCTTGCTCCCTGCTATTGCAACTGCAGTTGTTTTGTGTTTATCAGTCGGATGTGCTTTTTTTTTTTTTTTTTTAAATTTAGTCGTTGCCAATTATTTTTATTATTTTCTCCCAATTTAGAATGGCCAATTATTTTATTATGCTCAGCTCACCGCTACCACCCCTGCGCTGACTCGGGAGGGCGAAGGCGAATACACACTGTCCTCTGAAGCGTGTGCAGTCAGCCGACCGCTTTTTTTCACACTGCGGACTCACCATGCAGCCACCCAAGAGCTACAGCTTTATTATTATTATTATTATTATTATTATTATTATTATTATTATTATTATTATTCATTTCTTAGCAGACGCCCTTTTCCAGAGCCAGCCCGGGTTACTGTGGTTTAAATAACATATTTGAACAACAACAACAAAAAAAAATCTTAAGATTTACTGGTAAATGTTGACATTTACCAAGCAAAGCAGTAAATGTCAGAAAAACATTATAACGCTTCATTTCGGACATTTACCGGTAAATCTCAAGAATAACCAAGTGACCATACGTCTCGCTTTTGCACATTGTAAGGCTTCATTAGCCTACCATGCTGCAATAAGTAACTAAAATATATCTAGTCAGTGCCTGTATTTGTCACGTTTTGTGTCATAACCAAAGTGTGATTTTCTGTTGAAAAAACGAAGGTCCAAAATGATTTAATTTCCATTTAGCAGAATGTTATTTTTCATCAAACGACTATGTATTTGAAGTACAATATCCTTCAACACCATTGTGAATTGTTTTATACGCAAATTTACCAGAATGTTGTTTGTTCTACATAAGTGGATCACAATATTGTTCAGTACCATGTTGAACTAGTTTAAATTGCTCAATCGTGCATTACTGTTATTTTGTTCAGTGACAATTTATATGCAGGAATGATTCAATGATTTACCTGCGTTTACCAATGCGCTTCAGTAAATCATAATAGTAACCGAGTCTGAAAAGGCATCTCTTTCTTGATAATTTCGGTCTTTTACCAATACGTTTTGGTAAATCATAAGATTAACTGGTAAATGTCCGAAAACCAATTTATTTCTTGATAATTTCTGACATTTACCACCTTGGTAAATGTTGATATTTATCGGTACAAGAATGACCAGATTCTGACTTTTACTGTAACGTATAAGTCAATTCTCGTTAAAAATAAATGTCCTGATACTACACGTTTTCTACATGGTCCCGGAAAAATTTAGCAGTCGCTTATTGTAAATTACTTCTTAGAATACGAATTCACTTAACACAAATTTCCTGTTAATACAAATTATTTTGGAGCCCACCCAGGTAAGAAAAATTTGACTAAAACGAATCACTCTAGTTTGAACAGCTCAGTGGAAATTATTTGGGGAAATGTATTAACTTGCATTCAGATTAGTGCCCCTTTAGTGTATTTTAGTGCTGTTTTGGGACTACAGATCCTATAATGCACTTCGAGTTGCCATAGTACTCACGCATCATATCCTTGCAGACAAAAATTGAGTTGTTGAAAGCGGTGCATTAGTGCACCACCATGCAGAAAAAGAAAGATGTTGCTGCAGATTTCAACATTACCGCGAACACTTTCTCAACCATTCTGAAAAAAACAGGCTATGAACAGGCCTATGAACAGCAAACTGTGGATGCAAGTCATCACTGTTTCCGATTTGCTCAGTACCTGTTGTTGAGGATGTCTTTAGTGGTTTAAAAATGCCTTTGATCAGAATGGGACATGCACATTGCAAGTGCAGTTCATTTGCAATGTATACTTTTTTTAAAAGTTCATTTCCAACTGTATTTTCTATAAAATGCACAATACCTTTCATTACTCTTATTTAAATTTGATTTCAGTGTTGCTGTAACTTCAATAAAAACTGACAACATGCATTTAGCTAAGACTCCTGATAATACAACTTACTAATGGTCCCTTGAAATTCATAATAATGAGAATTTCTAAATAGATTGAATTAAATAACATTCCTTAATCTAACCACTCAACATAGTGCTTGCTAAAACTACTGTGGTGTGGTGCATTTTGTGTACTTTACAATTTAGAGGCATAGATTTTTAAACAAATGGCTGGAGATTTGTTTACAAAATACATTTCTTTATTGTCTAGAAAAAATTATGTAACAATTTGTTGAGATTAACAAATGGCTGGGACTTCTGCTAGTATTTGAAAACCACAGTTCGGGAAAGTCTTTTGATAAAACTTCTATCAATTTTGTATGCTCACTCATGACAGTTTTATTGGGGTCTAAAACTGATTTATTTTTTCTGTAATGGCTCAAGTGGTTTCTTTAAATTAGAGCACTGTGTGTTGCTGCTCATTAATGAACTACAGCCATATGCTTGAAGCACTCTGGTCAAAAGCTGTGAAGGAAAGACCCCAGGCTGAAAACTAGCTTCAGTGTCCTTGCGATAGGCTCTTGTCAATGGAGTTATTTTGAATTCAGTAACTACTACCTAGACAATATGGCTTGCAATTGGCGACCCAAAGGTAGTCATGCATTATTGGAATACAGCCTGCTGAGCTTCACATTACACAGATGTGAAGGGCTGATTATAGCTGCTTCATAATTAACAGTGATCAGATTTGTTTTGTGGCATAAATGGTGCATGTGTAGAACATTAGCCATGGCACTCGCATTCAAATTCAGCTCAAGGGCTCAGCGGCAGACGGGTCACGAGCTTCAGGGAGTACAAGCACAAGCTCCTCCATATGTTCTTGACGCATCTTACTACGGCTATGAGTGCAAGATAAGTTCCCCAAAGAACCTAATCGTGTTCTGTAATTACAGCGCAGCTTTCTGCTGGCTAGAAATAAGGGAAAAGCTAAAACTCTCCCTCATCAGATAATTTGTAAATTACTTTACATGGAGGATGCCTAACTCAGTTGGTTTTCAACTGCTGAAATTATAAATAATTGTAACAGATGTGGCAATGTGGCTGGCCTCCAATAAACGAGGCCCTAGATAATTTGACCGACCCTTTGACAGGCCAATTTAATAAAATGTGAACAAAATGTTCTTGCTAATAATTTATCATCCCTCCTCCCAATTGGTTAAACTTAATTACCCTAGCAGTTAACAAGGTCACACCCAGATGCCAAACTCGGCTGTAGTTTTGATAATGCAATCAGGAATCGAGAGGTGATGACAGCGTTGTTGTTTTTTCATTGCCTGGCTCCACAAAAACACAGGTGGCAAAGCCTGCTTGTCAGTTTTTAATAATTATAAGCTATTATGGAATGCATAGTTAGCAGATTGAAGACTGCACATTAGCAATTTTTTTGAGTATGATGGAAGTCCTAATGTATAGAGATGAAAAGGCACTAGAGCGTATTCATTCCATTTCAGTGTCAAGTGTGTGATAGCTGGCCCCATCAAAAGTGGCATAAACATGAGTCTTCAGAAACTCACAGCTATGGGGAGCTTGTGTGTTCACTTCTCTAGTCATGAGTAACTCTGACTAGAAAGCATGTAAGATCTCACAGATGGAATCCAAGACAACTAAGCCAAGTCCTACTATTATCTTAGTTCAACCATGTATATATTAACTAAGTGGGATGCTGTCACTAAATGGATTATATCCACATACTAATAAACAGGTTTATTTTCCTTCATAAGCACTATGAAGATGCCCTTAGTGACTTGCTTGTAGGCGGTGATTAATAGATTTTGCAGTTCTCTAATTGAGCTGGCTGATTTGTGCCTGCCAGAACTGTACCAATACCCTTGTGCTTTAAAATGACATATATCTGCTCCAAGTGGAAAACTTTATGGCTAGAAAGTTACGTTACCTCAAAATGGTAGCATTTTTAATGTTTTATAAATAGTATTCAAATTTAAATTACTAAAGTGTAAAAAACACTTTTATTTTGGCAGGAAACACACCATGTGTCTTCTGAAGAGCTGGAACGCCTGGTTGCTGCACAGAAGGCAGAGTTAAAGCTATTGACAGAGAAACTGAAAGTAGCCAACATGAAGTTAGTAGCTCACACTACTGCCAGCAGCGATGGATCAGAGAGCAACAACCAAAGAGGTGGAAGAAGACACAAGGTGACTTTAAATTCTCTGAATTAATCTGTAAGGAGTTGTTGAACAGTTTCCCAAAAAATGCTAGACCTTATCCATAATACATTTAGTATATAACTTGCAGAAAAACTGAAAATACTTTAAAGCCATCCATACATTCAAGTGTTCTGCGATACCTCCTTTAGGGAGTATCGATACGATACCATGCACAGTATCATGATATTCGATACTATCGCGATACTTTGGATCTTATGTCGATTACATGTTAAATGGCTGCCAGATTTATTTTTTTGCACGTGCAAAGTGCAGAAAAGGCTAATACACAGTTGATATATGCTACATCGTGGTGGAATGCTTGTTGTTTTATATATATATATATATATATATATATATATATATATATATATATATATATATATATATATATATATATATATATATATATATATATATATAATATAAATAAATGGGATTTAGGTCTGGACTTTGACTAGGCCATTCCAAACCTTTAAATTTCTTGTTCTTCAACCATTCTGATGTAGACTTGCTTGTGTGTTTCGGATCATTGTCTTGCTGCATGACCCAGCTGCGCTTCAGCTTCAGCTCACGGACGGATGGTCTGACATTCTCTTGTAGAATTCTCTGATACAGAGCAGAATTCATGTTTCATTCAATGATGGCAAGGCGTTCAGGTCCTGATGCAGCAAAGCACCCCCAAACCATGACACTACCACCACCATGCTTGACCGTTGGTATGAGGTTCTTACTGTGGAATGCAGTGTTTGGTTTTCGCCAGACATAACTGGGCCCATGTCGGCCAAAAAGTTCCACTTTTGACTCATCTGTCCATAGAACATTGTTCCAGAACTCTTGAGGATCATCCAGGTGCTTTTTGGCAAACTTGAGACGAGCATTCATGTTCTTCTTAGTGAGCAATGGTTTCCACCTTGCTACTCTGCCATGAATCCCATTTTTGCCCAGTGTCTTTCTGATGGTGGAGTCATGAACACTGACCTTAGCCGAGGCAAGAGAGGCCTGCAGATCCCTGGATGTTGTTGTTCTAGGTTCTTTGTGACTTCCTGGACGATTTTACGCCTTGCTCTTGGAGAGATTTTGGCAGGACGGCCACTCCTGGGAAGATTCACTACTATCCCAAACTTTCTCCATTTGGACAATATGGCTCTGACTGTGGTTCGGTGGAGCCCCAGAGCCTTAGAAATGGCTTTGTAACCCTTTCCAGACTGGTGGGCATCAACAACTTTTTTCCGGAGGTCTTCAGGAATTTCTTTTGTTCGTGGCATGATGTGCCTCTAGAACCTGTGTGCTGACAACTTCACTCTGATGGTAAGGGCCAAAGTTAGTCAGATTTATATTGGGCAGGGCTGGCCCAAATCAGGCCTGGTTGTTAACCAAAGTACTCAAACAGCTGACCCTAATTATCCCTTTAATTGGGTTGAGTTAACTAGGGGGGACAATAACTTTTTTTTTTGTAAAATAGTTACATTGTAAAATAGTTAAAATGTTACAGAACAACCTACAGTATGATCTGGATGTACTGCAATGTTTAGAAGAGAAATTATCTTTCTCCTGGCAAATGCTGCTGAGTAAATGTTGAGAAATGTATTCCCCATTTGATTGTATGTGCTATATATATATATATTTTTTTTTTTTAATTTAGTCGTCGCCAATTATTTTTACCCCGGTTTTCACCCCAATTTAGCATGCCCAATTATTATCTGTATCCCCGGCTCACCGCTCGCAACCCCCCCGCCGACTCAGGAAACGGAGGCTGAAACACGCGTCCTCCGAAACGTGCTCCTTCCAAGCCGTCATTTTTCGCACTGCAGATCCACAGCAATGCTACCAGACCTATAGTGCCGGAGGACAACACAGATCTGGCGGCTCCGCTGCAGAGCCACAGGCGCCCTATCGGCCACAGGGGTCGCTGATGCGCGGTGAGCCGTGGATTCCCCTGCCGACCTAAGCCCTCCCTACCCGGGCAGCGCTCAGCCAATTGTGCGCCGCCCCCTAGGAACTCTCGGTCACGGTCAGCTGTGACATAGCCTGGATTCGAACCAGCGATCTCCAGGCTATAGGGCACATCCTGCGAGGAGCGCCTTTACTGGATGCGCCACTCGGGAGCCCCCTTGTATGTGCTATATTTACATTTCAAGAGTTCTAGCTTCCTAAATCTCCTGAATCTGATACAACACTGCATGGACATTGTGCTGTGGACATAGGTCTTCATGACCTACTTTTATATAGTACTGCCAGCTGTAAATATGCTTGGTGGGCAATACAAATGCAGGTGACATACCTTGTTTTGGTTTGTGACTCTAAATGGCCATGTTCTCCATTTACCTGCCAAATATGCATTCAAAAGTTATTCAAGTTTTAGCATTATCACAAAATGTAAGAGCATTTTTATGTCTATGTAAATTATCAAAAAGTGTTAACCGTGCATTCATTTAAAAAGCCTGTTGTTCTCCAGGCCACCACTGAAGTAGAACTGACAAATCAACGTAATTCTTGCATATCTGCCTCAGGACTTGTTTTATCACTCATCAAAAATCCGATACATTTGATGGGTATAACTGTGAGAAGAAAATGTTCTTAGGACTGTATTGAAGGGATACAATATTAAAATGTCTCTATTTTTAAAGCATATGCAGGTTTTGTGCTGTACAATATTCTGCATAATTTAATTCAGACATGACCACTAAGTACCCAAGCAGAGAAATTCAGGTTTTATTAAGGAGTCTGGATCTGGAACTGGTGTCATGAGCTTCAAACAGATAACCACTGTTCCCTGTAAAGAACACGGAACATCTTTAACAAATGTGAATGTTAGTAAACACATTAAGACAGGTGACATACAAAAGTACTTCCCCACAAGCCAGCTGCAAGACGCATCATTGTGGTCTATGTACTGCCCTGAGGCTTTACACCAAGTAAAAGGAGGCAAAACTTGAAAGAATGTCAGGCTTCCCTGACATTTCAATCTGCAGATTTGCTAAATCCTTAACTTGCTGCAGAATGATTTAACGGTATGTCAAATCTGCACATATTCTTTCGCACCACCAATAATATTATCTGCAGGTTAATTACTAAGGCTACAAATTGTTAAGTAACCCTTGTGTAAAATATTTGTATTTATTTTGGTATAGTGTTATTTCCTGAATTTTGTGTGCACCCTTTTACGCATTTTTGAAGAATTACAATGCTCTATACTTATGATGCAAGTTATATACAAGGCATGAGGTGTACTTGAGTGCACTTTACGTGTGTAACAACATTACATATGTATGTAAGTCAGATGTCAGCAAAGCCAAAGTTACAGTCAGGTCTTTATACAAAAATACAACTAAAAATAAGATTTTATACTGTCATGGTCAGACTTGAACAAGTGTACAGTTTATCCTTATTTAATACACTGATAATATAGTGTATATAAACACAGTTTAAAATATGACTGATCCTACTAAGTATTGTCTTTGCATTACCCCTCTACTTTTAGCTTACCAAAGCAGAGGAGAGGAGTGAGTTTAGGCGTGTGCGTTATCCATTTTAGCCAGCATCCATTTTACACTAGATATAATAATGTTGACAATTTAAAATAAAAAGGGTACTTTTAAAGGGTTTCTTATGAGTTTCCATTGTTGGCCTCGTATCAAAACATTTTTGTGTCTCTTCGAAGTCACATTACATCTGACGACCATCTGGTCAGTACATGCAATGTAAAGCTGTCTGTTATATTTATATTCTTCAAACATATTGTGCCTTCGCTTTACAATGTGTAAGTATTTCAAAGGAAGAAAAATCTTTTCCCAACTGCTTCCAGTTGTCCTATCAAGTGTAACCTTGGACCCTCATAGAGCAATTAGACTAGCCCCGATCCCCTCCTTTGTAATGAGGTTTCTTGCATTTCTGAATCTATAACCCTTTAGTCTTCCCTAATGGGACATCATTATTGTGAAAGAAACAATGTAAATGTAAATGAATATACTCATTAGCAAGTCACAGAGAAACCTTTAGTGGTAGCACTGTGGTGATTCTGCTTGTTATTTCTTTTGTATTCTATACAGGATTTGTGTAATTCATTATTAGTATTCTCAATTACTTGTACTTTAATTATGCATGCTTTTCATAATACAGTGTTCACACTTGTTCAAGCGTGTCCTGATTTTATTCTCTAGGATCCACCTGTGAAGCGTTCAAGGTCTCTGTCCCCAAAGAGCTACGGCAGAGAGTCAGTGGAACTGCAGAGGCTCGGCATAACTAAAAATAAGCTTCAGAACTTGGAGGAGCTTGTCAAGTTAAAGGTGGATTTTTTTGTTCTGGCATAATTAATTTAATAAGAAAAAAACCCTGAAGCTGTATGGTCCTTATAATGTAATGTGATCTTCACACAACTGTAAATATGACATCAGGCTATATTTAAACTACAAATACAATACACATTTGAATATAGCACAGAGCGTGAGTTTTGAATAGTGTACAGTATGAGGTTATGGTACTTTCAGACCAGCCATAATGTGTTTGCTGAATTTATTGTGACTTTGATAAGGAAGTGTGCTGTGATGAAACTGATTGAATGTTCAAAAGAGAGGAGGTCATCTTTTGTGAGGTTCTCCATATTGCTTCCCCCACTTTGGGCCCGGTTTTGATGAAACGCAGTAAAACGCAAACATGAAGAGCAAAGTGCTTTATGTTTGCACAGGATTGCACTTTCCCTTTGTGGTGTGATTTTGAAGTTTTAACTGGGCACTGGTGGAATTCTGTTAGCGCTGACCAATGATGAAGAAAAGAGAAGCAAAAGCTGCTATCAAATCAGGAGCAACTGACATTCCCTTTAACAAAATGATAGCCGCTGAACAAAAAAAATGTTCTTTATTGCTACCATATTTATTTATTTATTTATTTATTTATTTATTTAATTAAAATTGAAGCAAATATAAATTAGAACATTTTTTGAAAAATGCGTATTCTCTCTCATTCGCTCCTTCTTCACCTGTGTTACATTAATACCCCTCCCCAACCTGATTAGTTTAAGACGCATCATCAAAATCACTCAGCTAACATACAAATGAGGCCACACCCTGAAAGTTATACAGAAAGATATCACCCTTAATTGTGTGGCTTTGTGGTGGAATTGTTGTATTTGGAGTTTCATAAATATGAACATTGCTTTGCTTTATCCAACTGAATACTTGCCCAACAAAAGTGTTATCTACACAGACACTTTTCAACAAGTATTTCAAAATGTCTTCAGTATACAGAATTACGAACCCCTTGGGAATGGAGGTTGTTTGTAAATTTGTAATGTCTGTTACTCTGAAAATGAGTTTTCAATGGTTGGAATAAATGTGTACACCTGCTGTCCACAGCCTGAATCTGTCAAATAATAGAAGGATACAATAATGCCGTACTGATATTGTTATGGTTTGAAAGGCTTTTAAACCCCATTATACGTGGGGAAATGGTATATTTAACTTTTATTCAAATTTTAACTGTAGCAAAAACACATATTTAAATATCCACAAAAAGCTGAGTTAATGTAGTGCTTGTTTTTATTTTATAAACAAAAAAATGCATTTGTGCAGCTTGCTCAGTCATGGACTCCTTTTGGCTTGAAAATAACTTTTAATTGTGTTTAAAACTATAATGTTACTAGTAAAATTGTCTGTAATTACTTTGGGATCTGCCTAACCTCTGTCTGGAGTAATTTATGTGTACAGTAATTCTGCCTTCTCCATGACGAGCACACTGCTTATGGAGTGCTTTATCAAAATCATCATCCTCAGCTTTGCGTACAATGCATCTGTCTTAACTGCTCTGCTGTCTTTTGTCTTTACAAATTGCTAAGGATAATACTGCTGTCAAGTTTTCAAAAATATTTGTTATGTTTTCTTTCAATTGAAAGTATAACATGTTTGTGTTTCCCAGTTCTTACCATTTCAGTAGGTTAACCTTGCCCTTTTTTAAACTGGATTCTGGTTGCATTGTAAGCATGGTTGAGTGAAATTGGGGTGTTGGTTAACTGGTTAGTTTGTAAGTTTGGTGTTCATAACTCAGAGGTTCTACTGTGTTGGGTTTCTTTTAGTATTGTTATATATTCTACCATCTAATGTTTATAGTTTTGTAGTTCCCTTTTCTTGTGGGATAATTAATTTTGTTAACCCCCCCTAATTACATTCTAGTTACCACATGTCCTTATAAACTGCTATACCTTTAAGTAGGCCCCAACTTAGAAGTAACACCTTGCATTATAGAAAAGATACATGAGCAAGCTACATTGCATGTAGTGACAGGATGACTTGGGGAAATAAGTTACAATTTTGTTTGCAACATAGTAGTGTCTGAAGCAGCTTTGAAACAGACTGGCTAAAACTCCTTTAATCCTAAGTGTCATCCAAAAAGTACAGCTCATACTGTGTTACTTTTTGTAATCAGCAAGTGATTCCGTTGTGATGTCTTCTTGGTGGTCTCTGCCCCAAAGCTTTAAATCCTAAGATCTTAAAGTGCTTTCAAATGAATCACCAGTGTAAACATTAAACTTCACCTTCCAGAAGTGGGCATAGGTTACAGCCAGTGTTTTTTGTGTTCATCACTTATTTTTTATATATTTAAAAAGATACCAACATTGATTATGTAGGTCATGTCACTCTCCTATGACAAGTGGCATGCAATGACTTTTACATCATGGAAAGTTGTGTCAAACATTTCGGAAAGTCTGAGACAGACATGAAACTTTCACCTTGAGCAATCGCAAAGATCACAGGAGGCATGTTGTACAGAATTAAACAGCCAGTTTGTCTGTTGGGATTTATCAAAGCCCTCTCGCGATGACCGTCAAACGGCAAGAAGGAATGCAGACAATTTTTTTTTAAAGTTTATTTCAGGTGTCTAAATCCATTTATTGCTGACGCATTATAGTACTGTTTATCAGTTGGGTTTATTATCAACTCTAATAGTCTGAAGCATTATGTTTTATTCAATATTTCAGCCTACACAGGGGAGCGGTGCTTCACCTACTGTTATTAATTACGTTTTAATATTGTTTCAGATGCTGTTTGTCCAAATTGTGCAGGATCTAAAATATGTGTTTTAAATGAAAACATGTCTAAGTGCCCAATCTATTCCACCAGTTATCATTCAAAACGCTAAATAAATAATTGTCTACTGTGCCTAATAGTGACATAATGGTAAGAGGTTTTTTTTTTTTTTTTTCCTTTTGCAAAAGCATGTGCTATCCTTGGCTTGAAACATAATCTGAAGGGTAACCTAAACAGATAACGTAGCCCCATTTTAAAATTGTATTATTTTAGGAAAATTAACTAATTACTGGTACTTTTAAAAAAAAAAAAAAAAAGTATTTTTGGACAACTGAGTTTTATTGCTGGTCTGTCCACAGGAATAACAATCTCTTTAACAGTTTTGTACCTTACTATTATTTACGCAATGATATCTGTTTTATGTGTTCAATGCATGATCACTTTCTTTGAGAAAATGGGTATGTGAATTAAAATTTAAAAACCTTTGAACCAGCAGGTATAACCTATACTAACTTTAAACGTTCAGATGTCCGTCCCATTGAGTTTATTTACTGTAAAAGTAATCCGTCCTTCAGAAATGCAGAAGATGCACAACTTTTGGCCATAGCTGTATGTGCTCAATGTTATACATACTTATTGAATCTTCAGTTTAATTATTATTATTACCAGAGTTTTGTTTTTATTTGGCATTACAATTAGTAATTCAACTACAATTACATTTTTATAGCATTGTAATAGGTGCCAGTTTTGTATTTATTCCTTGAGGACACTTAAATGAGATGTCCAACATTTCTGCTTATTTTTTTATTTTTTTACATAATTATACTGATAACTAGATATTTTGGTCATGCAATTTTTGTTTTGATCAACATACCAAGTACACACAACACACTGTTTGGATGGGGCAGCAGTGTGGAGTAGTGGTTAGGGCTCTGGACTCTTGACCGGAGATTTGTGGGTTCTATCCCCAGTGGGGGACACTGCTTTTGTACACTTGAGCAAGGTACTTTACCTAGATTGCGCCAGTAATAACCCAACTGTATAAATGGGTAATTGTATGTAAAAATAATGTGATATCTGTAAAATGTGAAATAATGTATAATGTGATATGTTGTAACAATTGTAAGTCGCCCTGGATAAGGGCGTCTGCTAAGAAATAAATAATAATAATAATAGTAAAGGAAACACAAGATATGCTTTCAAGCCATTTTGAAATTAAATATTTTGAAATGAAATCAAAACCATTAAAAAAAAAACCTTTTTTTTTTTTGATGGCTACTATATAACTGACGTACTCTGTGAGTATCTAACAGTAAATCGACTTGTCACATTTCTCATTGTGGTGTTTGTTCTTTTTGTCCTTGTTAATAATTACAGGGTTCAGAGCCTGCATTTCGTTCACAACAGGCCCATAGTGTCATATCAGCAGTAAACAAGCTCTTTCTTTTGACTAGTCAACAATCTTCCAGCCTCGCCAGTGAAGCATAAACCTGTCATGCCTATACTTGCCTGTTTAACATGTTATCTGTTAAGGTCAGGAAAATCAATATATTCACCTTAAGTCCCATGTAATTTCTGATTTTTAATAGGTGCTAGGACACACTAATATTCCGCAACACTTTCAGTTGATCCTCACTTAATAGCAAGTCCTGCTGGGAGAAGCTAGTGTGAAGTGGCTTGGTTCTTCTATTATCATTGTCTTGCAAATGGCAATTACTAAGTATTGCTCTAGTACAAGGTTGCCATGGAGGAGGGACACACAAACTTATCAAATGCCTCATTTAAGAAAATGTTCTTCAAAACATGGCTTCAAATTCAAACTTGTAGTAAAAACATATCTGGGCAGGCGGCTGTTATTAATATTCAGTATTTTATCTTAGTTATGCATTGACCACTCAACACTAATTTTTTTCTTTTTTTTTCTTCTACATAATTTTCTAAAATCACTTTTATTTAATTTTCTGCAAAATATCAAGTCACTTTTACAACAATTTTGGAAGCCCATATGGCAGATTTTGTCAATAAATATTTCTACTATTATTGGTGGCATCAAAACATTACTTTTGGGGTAATAATAATAAAAAAAAATACTGTTAAATTCAGTTAAACTTAACGTGACCATTTTAATAGTCATCCTATTGTTTGATTTAACTTCTTGTCCATTCATACACATACTGTATATGTAGTTCATACGAGAAACTAAAACATCTTACAGAATGCATAAAACAAATCAGCCCTTGAGTCTTTTCTTTATGAATAGTTTATTATAAAACATGTACTGTGCAATACATTTAAGAGTTTAAAGTTACTTTAATTTCTGTATGCATAGTTGGAATACACAGAATGCATATAACTTGCATGTATATCCAGATAAATGTTTGTGAAAGCATGCTTGCTGATCAGGCATTGCTTGAGTTAAGCCCTGCCATAGCTTTTGCCAAACATAACTTTGATAAAATAAATGAAACTCTCTTTATCAGGTTAATTCTGTTTTGTGTTTACTGCATGGAAATTGAGTGTCCTCTGTTGAACTAAATTGAAAGGGTATTTTACCTTCTAATGTATTGAACGGTTGCAAGTTTGTTTCTGTACTATTAAGGTTTTAACAGGATCTGTCTAGCAGGCCTGTGTTTGGATTATTGTTTTTGAGATAGTGGCCACTTGCTTTGTGGGGAAGAATAGAATAAATTTAAGGCAGGGGGAAAAAAAGCTGTATGTATTTTAACTAACCTCATATGTATCAAGACGTTTAATACAAGTGTCACCTGCAACTGATTAAATAATGTCCTTTTCTTGTGCAGACCCTCGAAAATGAAGAGCTGAGAAATGCTCATGAAAAGCGTCAAGACCGATTGCGGCTGATTCAGACCAATTACAGGGCCGTCAAAGAGCAACTTAAAGAGATGGAGGAGGGGAATTGCAAGTAAGTTTTGTGTAACAGATAGCTGCTTCAGCCGAAAGAAATATTACAACCTCAAAAAGGTACAAGTGGGCCTTGTAGCAGACAGCGTTTTAAAAGATTTGTTAACAGCTAAAAAAGTCAGTGAAGAGTCAGCAGAACTGCGCTAACTAAGATTGTGGAGAAATTACTGGAGAAATTGCCTATCAAATATGGTCTTGTGAGAAGCATGTTTGCCCTAGATCCAAGGCATAAGTCAGGGTTTTATTCCAGGTACCTCCTGGTGCCGAAAAGGGATGGCGGCCTATGGCCCATTCTTGAACTCCGACAGCTCAATCTGTTCTTGAGGCGCAGGAAGTTCAAGATACTGACAATGAAACAGCTCTTGCAGTCTGTCAGACTGGGTGACTGGTTCACTAAGATCGACCTGAAAGACGCCTACTTTCATGTCCCGATAAGACCCGGCCACAGGGAATATCTGCTGTTCTTCTTTCAATTGACTGCTTACGAGTGCCGTGTTCTGCCGTTCTGCCTTTCTCTAGCCCCTTGCACCTTTTCAAACTGCATGGAGGCTATCCTGGCCCCTCTGAGGCTACAAGGCATTAGAGTGCTCAACTAACTGGATGACTGGCTCATGTGCCGAGTCTCCATTGCAGGCAGTAGTGCACACGGAACTGGTGACTGCTCACCTCAACATGCTTGGCCTGATGGTGAACTTGTCAAAAAGCCAGACTACCATCCACCTGGGAACCTGCTTGAACTCAAGCAGCATGATCGCCACTCTGTCAGAGGATAGAATCCAGGGGCACCACGCGTGGCTGAGGGTATTTCAGCCTGGCGTATCACGGGAGGTCGTCACCTTCCAGAGGCTTCTGGACCTGATGGCAGCAGCATCCCAGACCCTTCCATTGGGTCTTCTCCGCATGAGTCCTCTCCAAGAGTGGTTCAATCGCAGAGTGAATCAGTCCCTCTTGCAAACACATCTCTGCCTGTCGGTGTCCTGACACTGTATGGAGGCCCTCGCGTGGTGAAAACAGCCAGCTCACCTGTGTCTAGGTGCGGCATTGGGCAGTATCACCAGGCGAGAGGTGATCTTCATGGACACCTCCGGCTCAGGCTGGGGCACCGTGTGGAATGGACGAGGAGCACAAGGTGTTTGGCAGCCCCCTTGGGTGGGGCTACACATACATGTCCTGGAGCTTCAGGCAGTTTTTCTGGTCTTTCAGAGTTTCTTCCAGGAGGTGCAGGGGAGACACGTGTTGATCAGGACGGACAGCACAACCGTGGTGGCTTACATCAACCACCAGGGCAGCCTGTGCTTGCCACGTCTCCATCGGATAGCCCACAAAATCTTATTATGAGCTCACAAGCACCTGCTCTTCCTGACAGCGATACATCTTCCAGGAGCAGAAAACCACACCGCAGACCTCCTATCAATGGGAGTCCCTTGCGGCTCAGAGTGGAGGCTCCACCCAGAGGTGATGAGCCTTATTTTGGGACAGGTTCTGGAGAGCAAAGGTCGACCTCTTTGTCTCCCTGGAATCCGCTCATTGTCCCCTCTGGTTCTCTTAGTGCTTTTAGTGGCCCATGAGAACATGGTTCTCCACGCTGGTGCAGCAATTGCCCACACGCCACGACTTGTTTAGCCAGACGCAGGGGACATTGTGGCACCCCAGCCCATCGAGCCTACAGCTCTGGGTCTGGCCCCTGAACGGCCCCGGTTCAGCCAGTTAGGCTTGTCGGAGAGAGTCATCGACTCTCCAGAATGCGAGAACTTAAGACACAGCTTTGGTAGAGGTGTTCAGATGAATCAGGCGTAATAGGTCAACCCATTGTGTAATGGATACATTTCTATTTCAGGGAACCAGGATTATGATAATAACCTAACGTTACTGGACAGCTCTTGTACAGCACAGTGGAAACAGGGATGCAAACTTTCAGAAAAAAATAATGCAATATAATAGTGCAACATTAAGAAAATCTGAATGCCACAAGAAATCTGGAAACAACATGCAGTTATTGAACTAGACTAGTATCTGCACATTGATAAGCTGATGGTATATCATGAATTCGAGTAACATCATATCTAGTCGGCCCAGGAACCATTTTGATGACCTTGGAATTTGACAGCCTGTCTTGATCAATTCGTGGAGATGCTGCCCATGCTATAAAAAACATCCCAAACTTATTATTTTCTGTTTTAAGTACGTGACCCCAACCTAGGAAAATTCAATAAAATATTATAGGGGTCAATGGAAACCAATGTTGGGTCAGGATGGAGGGTTCATATTTATATACAGTCAGCACTCCGTTACCCAGATACACGTCAGTCGCGCTTTACCGCCCTTGTATTGAGAATAAAATCAATCCCTATATATATATATTGTACATATGTGTATGTATGTGTGTATAATGTACACACATACATACACACAGTATATATAACAAATTATTGCACCTACCCATCACACGCGATTTCCGACTCCGTCACCAGTTTTCTGATACAATGTTACATCTCTTCAATGTTACAATTTATTTGAATATCTGTCACAACCTGCATTTGTTTTCTCTCTGCATACCAAATCAGTCTATTTTATTGTGCAGTTACACAGCGCTTCCTTCAGTTTCACCTGACGAAAATGCAGCCAAAACAAAGTGAAGAGACAAGATATAGTATTGTAACAGTTAATCATTAAACAGTTTTAGATACTGTGATATATATGTTTTTAAATCTGTGGTCTTTTGTTGTTTTTGTGCATTTTGATTTGCAAGTGAACAGTGACATTAGGGCCTTATCGAGTACTATGTTCTGCAATTTTGAATACTGACTTTCGATACTGTTTTAATTCTGGAAACTTTTTTTTTTTTTTATCTTTTGCAAAATGTATTAACTTTTACGTTGTACACAGTTTTGTGCATGGATAACATTTTAATTTAATTTTGTTGTTGGGTTGTTAATGGGGAATTTTATATACTGCTACAATACGTATCTGATTTAAAAGTATGTACTGTATTACAGTCAACGTGTCGTCCTTTTTGGCAAGTGATATTTTCAGAATCATATCATTCTGTTGAAAATGTTGAAAATATAGTACTGTTGAAAATATAGTACTGTACCAACAAAACCAATACAGTATATCTAAATGGAAGCCTACTTATTTTAAAACACAGTCCTTTCAGATATGTGTTTTTGATATTGTATCTTTTTTGTGTTCCCTGAAAAATGGACAAAGGTTGAAACGGGCCAAAATGAAATAATCAGATATGCGTCACGCGTTTAACCATCACTGGTCAACATTTTATAGGGTCAGCTAACTGTATTTATAATATGTTTTCTGGACTGTGAAGTGCTCTGGGAGGACTGGAAAAGTGCTATGTACTGTAAGTGAATTATTGTTGTTGTTTTGTTTTGCTTTTTATAACCTTACATCTTCACATTTTAAGCCCAACAGTTCAAGTAGTATTATTATTAGTAAAAATTCCAGTATTTGTAGCATGTTGTTAGCACTTTATAACTCTTAACACAAAATGTAGCTTTTTATCCTGGGGCAAATGCTTAAAGAAACTGGGTGTTATATTAACACAGTGACCTGTTTCTATAACTACCCAGGACTAAAAGCAAAGGCCGAAGCCAGCGTGCAGAGCCCTGGCAGCTTCGACAGGAGAACAGCGATGCCGTCTGGAATGAGCTGGCATACTTCAAACGGGAACACAAGAAGCTGTTAACAGAAAAGTAAGTGCTCTCTGTTTCAGCTTTATTCACGCATGTAGAGCAATGTCATTTCCTTCAGATCCCCCCTGTTACACATCACTGCCACCATTAAGAACTTCACAGAGTTGCTTCCTTTTTGCAGTTGTTAGCAGCCAGCAGGTACTAATGGAAGATAATTAGGCTAGTCTAATTTAAAATATGCAGGAGTTTAACATAAGCTTATTTTGATGTAATATATTTTTACATGTTTATCTGATCAAGCAGTTCTGGTCCCCCAAAAGTGTATTAAGATCATAGTTCTAGAGTGACACATTGTAGCCACAATAGAGAACCTCACAGCATCACTGCATCCTCTCCTGTAAACAGCCAGAAGATGATTACTATAGTCTTGTTTTTAAATGAAAATGAATACATTTAAATAAAAAAGTAAGGATCACGCAGTTATGATTTGAGTGTGTTAAAGTGGCATGCAAAGTCGCCAAAAAAATACCCAAGACAAGCTTCTTTCATCAGCACAAAGTGGTCCGTTCCTGTCGGTGGCAGTGACAAGTTTAGTAGTGGTAACAGTAACTGCATAATGTGATCGAGGGATTGTGTTAATTAATGTGGCTCTCATCTGTTGGAGGTGTCGCTCTTCATTAGTCTGTATTTTGCACACTGCCGTGCTTCATTTTCAGAATGAGGCAGTGAGGGGATAACCTCGCCAGCCATCCTTGTTTGATCTCCTTACTATGTACGTGATGCAGGAGGCTTCCGCTCTCTTGGTTCTCTGCCCTGTCCTGCTAATCCCAGCTGAGCTCATTATGATGTAGCCTTGCTGCCTCTCCTGGAGCCAGAGCTGTCCAGGCTAATTACTGGTTGCAGCCGAGCTGCCTGTTAAGGGTCTGGTGTGGATCTGCTAACATGGTCCTTGGAACTGACCAGCAAAAAGCAAGAGGGAGTCGTTCTCTTTCTTGGTGTGCACCGTCTGTTCTCTGGGGTTAGCGCTGATCCCTTCACAGCTTTTTTAGCTGGAGTAAGTGCAAAATAAACTTGGCTAGTATAACTCGTGCTTTCGAAAAAACTGTAGTGTACCCCTTTGATCTCAAAACTCACAGACTATTATACTCGGTGTGTTAAAGTAAGCAGAGCTTCTCATATACCTTTTATTGTTCGACTGAAGGAAGGTAACATGCACTGCATAATTAAGCTCTGGTCTTTATCAAGCTGTTTTGCAGCCAGCAAACACAGTTATTGTTGTAGCCAACAATTAAGAGCGTGCTTGTAAAATAACAAGTGAGTAGACTGATATTAGAAACTTGATAAGTGGCATTGCGCTGCTCTGCTGACAGGACTTGGATGCTTAAATTTCAAAAAGGAAGGCAAATAAAAATGTAGAGATGTCACTGCTGTTAATTACTGTATGTAGTATTTATTTAATTGTGTTTGGATTAAAGAATTGTAACTAAAAGCTGCCATAGTTCACCCCTAGTCTCTAAGTCGCTTTGGATAAAAGTGTCTGCTAAATGAGCAATTAACAGTAATAAAAATAATTATTATTATTGCTCATTCATATATAAATAGCCATTCTTGGCACTTGCAATCCATTACAGGGCAGGACTTTGTTTCAACCTGACCTGCCATCTAAATAAGGAATGTTAACTGAAAACTTCTTGACTTTTTTTTAAATTCATTCATTCATTCATTCATTCATTCAACAACAAAAAACAAAAAAAACCTAAGGAATTTCATTGCAAAAACTATGTTAAAGTATTGTTAAGGTTACTCAAGCAAAACCCTCAAAAGTGAAAAAATTGAGAGTTAAGGTTGACACGCAACCTTAGCTCTCCACCGTTGTGTATGTATGACATCAGCAATGACATCACTGATGACATAACTAATCACATGACAAATGCTCCCCAAAGACTGGCCATAGGAACGTAACACTGGGAAATCATTCATCATAAATTTATCCCAAAGCATCTGGTAGTTGATCAGTGAAATACAGACGGAGAAAACTGTCCTTCCACATCAGTAATAGAGATCACCAGTGTCGGTAGCCAATTATCAAATTATTATACCTGATGAAAGGTGACAGAGAAAAATAAGATTCAACTGTGAAACATGATTTTAAAAGACATTTATTATTTAAGTTATTAAATCAAAAAAACATTAAATGGTATGAACCAAACAAATGTATTTATAGCATACTAAATCTATTGTCATTACAACTGTTCCACCAATTACTTTGACATAAAAGAAACAACGTCCCAGTATATGGAATTATGATACAAAACATTTGCAAACTTTTAACTTTGAAAACTTTGAATTATTTTTAAAGATTAGCGAAGATTATAAAATAGTCTTAAAAAGGTTAAAAAGAACATTAAAACAGAAAAAAACATTTTAATTAAATAAACACACAAACTACATACACTGGAAATGGTATTTAGCCATACAACCTTATACTGCACTCGGAATAAGAAAGAAGATATAACAGATGTTAGATATAAGACTTTTTAATGTAACATTTGTAAATAAAATATGATGAATACAATCATCTTAATATATAAAGAAGATAGTTTGTCTTTCTGTCTGTTGCTTTATGAATTCGGACCCCGCAGGAGCCAGTGCACCAAACTTTGCATGGCCTCCTCTTTCAACCAGGGGATGGCCGAGGGCAATGTTTGGATCCAAAATTTTGAAAAGCCATGTGTGGTCTAAAAGAAAAGGTACTGTGTGAACCTTGTGAATTCTTGCGTGTGAGACGAGTGTTTTTGACTGGTAAACGGCTTAGCCAGCCAGTGGGTTAGTTAAAAGTGAAGGAAAGTTTAGTTAGCACTCCAATGGGAGTTAGGTTTGTTTTGTTTGTTTTTGATTATTTGTGTTAATAAAAGTGTGCAAGCGAGCTAAACTTGCAGTTCGGTGTCTGGGTCACCTATTTTAAAGGGCGCAAACGAGCCTTGACCAAAGGCTTTGTTACAATATATAGAGAGAAAAATTACAGAAAAATAATTCCATCTAGGGTTTATGTGACGTCTTAACTACGTTAACTCACTGTAGCCCATCTATTATTTTTTTATAATACATGGATATTAGTATCTAATAATAAAAAAAGACAAACAGGTTTTAAGGGTCAAATTGCAAGTGGATTTAATTAATAATAATAATGTAAATTAAGTCAATATTAAAGAATCTTAAATATAATTCTTTTTGATAATTCAGGAATGGTGAATTAAACTGGGTAGATAATGAACTGCAGAAAATAACATATTTTTAAAGAAAAGGTGTTTTAAAGGTGTATGCTTTATAGGGATGGGAATTTTAAACGTTCAAACGTATAAACTCCAAAGAATTGGTTAAATGTTGAATAATATGCTAGACGTATAATCGTTCATGTGACAAATTTCACCAAATGCATATTTTTTAATGTATTCATTTTAGTAATTTATCATCATACACAGCAGTCCGTTGAATACAAATGTTGCTTAGTAAAACCTCAAGAAGATTTGCAAAACATTCCTCCTACTTCAAATGACCATTTTAGACAAGATCCCAGACTTTTACTTTAATTAAATGTAATAAAGTTTACAATTTTGCTTAGTTAGTTCCTTTTCATCTCTATTGCTAAAAGGTATTAGAGGTAATGAGTGTCTTTTGCCCTGGGTCCAGCACACTGAAGTGCACAAAAAGCTAGAATATGTTATGCATATTTGAACAGACCATACGGAGTGCCCTTGCTTTAGTTATTTGCTAAATCAATTATTCCTAAACTCCTACTTTAAGTAGAGTTTAATGGGTTTTTTATCCTGTGATTTTATAGTTTTCTTCTGATGTTCCAGATATGGTTTGCCATCTAATTAATGAACAAGCCATCTAAATAAGTATTGTAAATTGCATCTTTTTATCAGTTTTGTTTCTCATCTTTTCCTAACTACAGATAAACCCTTTTGCTGAGTAAAATGGTGACAATAAGCAGACTTGTAGGAGTTCATAAATAACCAAAACATTAAAAAACAAAACAAGTGTGTTTGGCGCTCTGAATATAGTAGGACTACCTGGTATTGCATTGATTACAATACAGTTTATTAGTAAAATATCAATATATAGTCTAATGTGCTGTACATGTACAACACATTGAAAAAACGTATGCTCTTAACAGTGTTCTGTATGCTATATTGTTGTACATTATGTGGTACAGTATCTCCTAACTTTTCAGTACTATTAAGAAACTAATTTGCATGTAAACATTCTAATCCTACATTTTTATTTAAGTAGAATGGAAATAACTTATATCACTCATATATGTGATAATAACCAAAGTGATATAACCAGGAACTTGTCACCATGGCCTGGCATTGTATTCAGGTGACTGTCACAAAGACGGCCAGAGTGGGTGGCGTCAGACCAGAAGCAGGAAGGAATACAAACACAGAGACTTGGATTTTGGTTAGGCTGAGCGCGTGATCGCGCTCAGCATTTAATAACAGACAGAAAATAAAAGGTTTGAAACAACAAAACACAGGACACGGCACTTGTAGCCAAAATAAACAGACGAACAAAACGGACTAGACAGTGCACAGACAGACGAACAAAACACGGTGAGCAGATAACACTAATATTTACGTTCTTAACGATTTACTTTACTCCTTCTCTCTCTCCCGTTCTCCACTCACCGAACACCTAACCCCGAGTGCAAGAAACGTGCATCTATTTATACTGTTGTGCTGGGATTCAATTACTAATTAATTACTCACTTGAATCCCAGCACGTGAATTCATTACGTGAAACCCCGTGTTCACATATTATATTTTAAATGCACGTGCGTGATGTGCAATCCCGTGCCTAAATACAAATATACCTTTCTAAATACACGTGAAACACAGACCCGTTTATATCCCGTGTACCAATGACTATACACCAACATTAACATACGCACGCATACATACATACACAGAACACACAAATGCACACAGGGGCGGGGCACTTTGCCACATATACCCCCCCTTGTGCGCAGCACACATGGCCTCAACGGCCACCTCCCCCCTTAAAAATCCAGCAGTCCAGGACAAAGTCTCGGGCTGGGAAGGGAGGCTCCAGTGGGCCCATGGCTGGCCATGCTGTCAGCACCCCTGCCGGTAGTGGCACGGCTGACAGCCTGTTGGTCCTGTCCTGCAGCGAAAAAGCTGCGGGGGCAGGTGGTCCCCCGACCTCCCCCTTCTTCGTAGCCGGCAGCTCCCTCCTGTGGGGCTCCGGCCACAAGAACTCCTGCAGCGAAACTGCTGCTGGGGAAAGTGGTCTCCAGACCTCGTCCCCCTTCGTGGCCGGCAGCTCCCCTTTCTGGGGCTCCGGCCACCGTACTCCCTGCGGAGGTACGGGCAGCAGAGGCAGCTCCTGCTCCTCTGCTCCGGGCGGTGGCGGAGGCAGAGGCAGCTCCAGCTCCTCTGCTCCTGGCGGTGGTGGTGGCGGAGGCAGAGGCAGCTCCTGCTCCTCTGCTCCTTGCGGTGGTGGTGGCGGAGGCAGAGGCAGCTCCAGCTCCTCTGCTCCTGGCGGTGGTGGAGGCAGAGGCAGCTCCTGCTCCTCTGCTCCTGGAGGTGGTGGAGGTAGAGGCAGCTCCAGCTCCTCTGCTCCTGGCGGTGCTGGCTCCCTCTGCTGTGGCGGCTGGGCATGTGCACGCCGTGCTGCCTTCAGCAGCATAGCGAGAGGCTGCTGGGGGACACCAGCATCCTGCCCTTCTCCCCCCCAAAAATTTTCAGGGGGTTGAGCCTGTAACTCCTCCCCTTCTGGCTCCTGGGGCTGAACCAGCAGGCATTTTCCCTCTGCTGGTGGCTTGGGTCCCAGGGCTGTGGAAGCCCCGACTTGCCTCCCTTTGGGCTGTGGACGCCCCGACTCCTCCCTGTTGGGCTGTGGACGCCCCGACTCCTTCCTGTTGGGCTGTGGACGCCCCGACTCCTCCCTGTTGGGCTGTGGACGCCCCGACTCCTCCCTGTTGGGCTGTGGACGCCCCGACTCCTCCCTGTTGGGCTGTGGACGTTCCGGCTCCCCCCACTCGGGCTGTGGACGTTCGGGCTTCCCCCACTCAGGCGTAGGACGTTCGGGCTCCTCCCACTCAGGCGTAGGACGTTCGGGCTCCTCCCACTCAGGCGTAGGACGTTCGGGCTCCTCCCACTCAGGCGTAGGACGTTCGGGCTCCTCCCACTCAGGCGTAGGACGTTCGGGCTCCTCCCACTCAGGCGTAGGACGTTCGGGCTCCTTCCGCTTGGGCTCCTCCCATTTGGGCTGTGGATGCTCAGGCTCCTCCCATTTGGGCTGTGGAGGCAAAACCAGCAGGCATTCACCCTCTGCTGGTGGAGATGGGGACAGCAGGTACTCACCCTCTGCTGCTGGAGATGGGGACAGCAGGTACTCCTCTGCTGGTGGTCCTGCTACCTGGGCTGCTGTTCCATTTATGGTTGCCTCCAGGTAGCTGAGGACAAACTCCACACCTTCCTCCAAGGTGTTTGGGGTGTGTTCCTCCTGATAGGCCTCCCATCTCTCACAGTCCATCATCCACAGGGCCTGGACGACTATGGGCAGAGACTGGGCCTCCAGCCCAGCATTCTCCAGCATCCAGTCCCGCACTTTGATGGCGTCTTCTGCCATTTTTTTTTTTTTTTTTTTTCTTTTTTCTTTTTTTTAAATCCAAACTGCGGTTCCTGCTCTGGCCTGAGTCCTGGAGGCGCTGTCGATCCCACGCAGGACACCACGTGTCACAAAGACGGCCAGAGTGGGTGGCGTCAGACCAGAAGCAGGAAGGAATACAAACACAGAGACTTGGATTTTGGTTAGGCTGAGCGCGTGATCGCGCTCAGCATTTAATAACAGACAGAAAATAAAAGGTTTGAAACAACAAAACACAGGACACGGCACTTGTAGCCAAAATAAACAGACGAACAAAACGGACTAGACAGTGCACAGACAGACGAACAAAACACGGTGAGCAGATAACACTAATATTTACGTTCTTAACGATTTACTTTACTCCTTCTCTCTCTCCCGTTCTCCACTCACCGAACACCTAACCCCGAGTGCAAGAAACGTGCATCTATTTATACTGTTGTGCTGGGATTCAATTACTAATTAATTACTCACTTGAATCCCAGCACGTGAATTCATTACGTGAAACCCCGTGTTCACATATTATATTTTAAATGCACGTGCGTGATGTGCAATCCCGTGCCTAAATACAAATATACCTTTCTAAATACACGTGAAACACAGACCCGTTTATATCCCGTGTACCAATGACTATACACCAACATTAACATACGCACGCATACATACATACACAGAACACACAAATGCACACAGGGGCGGGGCACTTTGCCACAGTGACATTACCAGAAGTGGTATGGAATTAGTTTGACTGTATTATGACTGTCATTTTACATTTGTTATATAGTTGTTAACTGTGTAGTTTTGAAAGTAACACATGTTGTACTAAACATGTATTTTTATTTAAAATATAAATATAATCCTGTGTTGCAAAGAGAAAATAAGCTCTGATTTCCTTGTCTCTCTTAATCAACCCATGACAGAGATGCCAAATGCTACGATTTGGCCGTAGCAGCTACTGTTTTGGAGGTTCTACTACGGCGCTACGTTGAAGGGGTATAATACTAGGATTTTTATTAAATAAATAAATAAATAAATAAATAATGGATATTCCCTGAACGTTATTTCAATACCATGTGTGTTAACTTTAACTGTGTGTTTTTTTTTTTTTTTTTTTTTTAAGAATTAATGGTTCTTAAATAATACTGTATTTTATTGTGGCATTTTAACTGACATACTAAAAGCTTTGAGCCGGGTTGCTTAGGAACCAGTTTAGGGGTCCTTCAGAAACAGCTGCTCAAATGTTGCCTTTACGCGAGAAAGAAGTGTTTGAGGCCATTCTACTGTTTGAAGACAACTGTGTAGCACAACGTGAATACAGTGCTTACTATGAAATTGTCAGTGAAATGAAATGCGACAATGTTTAACAATTCTGGAAAAACATGGAACCGAGATTCCCAGCTCTTGCTGTAATCATTTTCTGCATACAAAAATGTACTTCGGGATGACCGGCGCTCCAGAAAGACATCAAACATGTACAACATGTATCAGAATAATATGTAAACAAACAAACAAACCACAATGTAAAATGACTGCAAACTGTACCACAGCAGAAGCAACAGATGCACACAAAGAGACTGTCTTTTTAAACTTAAAACGTTATTTTTTAAAGGTATGTAAAACCTACAGTTTTTGTTTGCTGTCCTGTAGAAACCCCACGAAATGTTATGTAAAACAAACATTTGTTTATATTTGTATATATTGTGAAGCTTACCGATTTACAGGATTAAAATTTGAACATGATGTTGAGAACCATAATAAATAAATATTTAGATTAATTTTCCCTTTTCCTACTTCTAGACAGACTAATTTTATTGTACTGTACAATAGAGATTAGATAAAGGGGCATTCAGAACAGAAAATAGGAAGCACTTTTTTTACACAGAATTGTGGGAGTCTGGAACCAACTCCCTAGTAATGTTGTTGAAGGTGACACCCTTGGATCCTTCAAGAAGCTGCTTGTTGAGATTCTGGGATAAATAAGCTACTAACAACCAAACGAGTAAGATGGGCCGAATGGCCTCCTCTCGTTTGTAACCTTTCTTATGTTATTGTATTAAAAAAAAAAAAAAAAATTGAATTTTCATCCCTGTGACTTCACACACCATTTCCCCCTTTACTGTGACTGCTCCGTGATTTTTAGTACAAATTTCTGTGACAAAATCCCAGCCTTACTTATCCGTTATTAAAATAGGAATCCCGAAGTCGAGTGTCTCAATCTCACGTCTACTGTGAATACTACCGGACAGACTTCTCTGTGAAACATGGTGGGCGTCATGACTGTATCACTCACATGGTTATGGAGAAACACCAGCAATAAGCAAAATCTGACACTCCCCATTACTGTGTGTTTATGCAAATGGGTTTTGAGGTTGAACTCGATTTAAATCATTAATTAATTATTGGACACTACACAGCAAGTCTGGAGGTTGAATATTTCAGTCCAGGTTTGATAACACTTGCGAGATCCTAAAACACTCTTCATTACTAATATTTAAATCCAGAATAAATAGAATTCCAAATTTAAAATCAGTGTCAGAGCTTGAATTTCATTTTTTGTGTGCTGGGGGATTTCCCCCCTATGCTGCAGCCAATAGGGGGATTCCAAAATTTTAGGGGGGGAATAGCAAAAGAAAAGGCACTTTTGCATATAGAAAACTATATATATATATATACTGTATCATCATTCACACTGGTGTTGCTTTAAAATAAGCTGCTTTCAGGAGACCTAAGCTGTTGATCACTGTGAGACAGAGCACTCTCCATTGCTTTTGCCATTGCCTGATGTGAAGTTTTTGCATGCAGCAGAAGAAAAGGGTGCTTTTCTTTTTAACCAGCACTCCATTTATTTTTATTTTTAACTCTTTACAGTCAGCCCTATTTCTGCCTGTTTTTCACTGTTCATTTATGTATGTTTAACTACTGGATAGTTTGTACTGCATGCATGTAACATGTCAAATGAAAGGCCACAAAATGTTCTTTCATATTATGTAAGTTGCAACAGGATCATGCATACTATGTGGTAGAGATGAGAATATATATTAAAAAAAAAAATACGTTTTTCCGAAATAATCATGTTTGGTCACTGCATGTACTGTAATCATAGGTGGCTTAAAAAAATAAAAAAAAAATAAAAAAAAAACACTGCACCATTGAACCTCAATATGAAAGGAACATGGGGGGGGGAAGCTGAGCTTCTAAGCTTTTCCAACGATACCGCCCCTTTCAGTCTAGCTGCTACAAGGACGGAGCAATAGACTCACAACGAAACCTAAGCTGTGAACTCTGTCACATGATGAGAGTCTTAACTTCATGCAATCGTAGTTCTGGCTAGGAGTACCGCATACACATACTGAATACATCTTCCAGGTAGGTGGTTTTTACGATTCCTGAGTGCGCTGGCGCCCCAAAATGAATGGGGCTGAGTTTTAAGAGTTAAATCGAAAGTCACCGCTTGCAAAACAACACCTAGACAGACTTAATATATTCTTTTTTTTCAAAACTGTTTCCTTGCTGCAGTGTACCTTAATGATTGCGGCTGAGAGGGAATAAAGTCTCGCGGCACTTAAAATATCTAGCACTACTATTATTTATTTATTAACACTAGAACCGCCGAGATTTTGGACTACATACAACTGCCGCACCCGCAAAATGTGCGGCTCCATTTTAAAACGGCTTCAATATGAAAATGAAAAACAAACAATCTGATAAAACTTAATATTTTTATTTCTGAACATCATACATAACATTTTCTGAGCAGAAACACTATTTACATTGAAAATTAAACTTTTTCTTATTTTTTTCTCAGCTGAAACACCATATGGGTATTTAATTCAAATATTTAGTAACACTTAAGAACGGACATGCACGAGATATTCACATACGCATAGATATTTAAAATTGAATTTAGTATTATCATCATCATCATTTTTTTTTTTTTCTAAAATATTAAACACAATTGTGCAGCAGTGTGGAGTAGTGGTTAGGGCTCTGGACTCTTGACCGGAGGGTTGTGGGTTCAATCCCCAGTGGGGGACACTGCTGTTTGTACCCTTGAGCAAGGTACTTTACCTAGATTGCTTCAGTAAAAACCCAGCTGTATAAATGGGTAATTGTATGTAAAAATAATGAGAAATAAATAATAATAATAATAATAATAATAATAATAATAATAATAATAATAATAATAATAATAATAATTGAACAGACTGCTGCCAGCTTTGTGAAACTAGCTCCTGGGTCCCCAATAGCAGTGTTAAATTTAAAAAAAATGTTACATGCTTGTATCTCATAACTTAATAGACATTTAAACAGACTTAATAAGCAACAGTCTGGCATTAGACATCTCAAAGAAGCAATATTAGTCACCCAGAGAAAAGCTGCTACCACTAAGAATGTAGTTTGGTAGCTGGTAGCTCTAGTACACATAACCTGGGATTGCAGTTAACCAAAGCCATAGAGGATTAACAACAGATGTTAAAGTACTTAAGTATTGACTATCCATTTTCTCACATCTTTCAGCATTAGTGGCATTATCACATATATCCTTTTCATGTATCTTTTTGATTTGCTTATTTTATACTTTTAATTCCAGATTTTTTTTTCTACTATTAATTAATTAGTCATTTGGCAGAAGCTTTTATCCAAAGCGATTTACAGAGACTAGAGGGTGAACTATGCATCACAGCTGCTGCTGCAGAGTCACTTACAATTGTCTCTCCTGGTATCTAATCATTTCTTGCGTAATACATCACATGACCCGACTGCATCTATGTCACTGTAGTGAAAGTCAGCTACAGTACAAGAAGTGATTTTGTACCAGCCACCTTGGCTTCTATTGCTTCATAACTGCATATTCTGCATATTCCAAATTGAAATAGAAACTACTAGCACTGTATTAATGTAATAATACTAGCAATGAACATCTCCAGAAGAAAGGAAGGGCATTATTAATGTATGAATGTGTCTAATGCTGAAAATAGGTAAGAAAATTAAAACACAAAAGTTGATATACAATCTTGATTAGCGCTCCAATATTCTTAAGATTTTCAGGTTGCATCATTGGGTACCACTGCTTGTATGTTTGTTTTAACATTAGAATTATTGAATGCAATAATTCGCATATGGACTGGAGTTGAGGTGTATAGTGGAAAACACTAAGCCCTGAGGTGGTGATATACTTGCTGTCTTGCAATAGATTTAATATTTATTTATGATGTCAAAGGTGAATGCATCAGTCAAGGTCAGAGCAGTTGCAATGAGTATATGTACCGTTGCTGTGAATATAAGGCCTATAATCTCACTTGATGGTGTTTTAAGTAATCACACGACAAAACCGCAACGCATTGCCTTCGCCATCACTCTCCTCTGCAACACCTGTGATACACCGAGCCACATCCCCACATGTTTTTGCAGGGAGGAATTTAACCCCCCCCCCCCTGCCTACCCAATAGTCCCCACACACGTACAAATAATGAATGCCTCAGTTTGAATATGCATTACCTGGGATCAGTAAAAAATGGGCAGGGTCTTAAAACCAGGCAGGACAGCTTGGTTTTACACGTCAGTTCATGAGTGATGTCCAAAATAATGATTTAAAAAAATCAAATAAAATGGAACCTCATCCAAAAAATCTGTTGATGAACAGACATCAGTGTTAATAATAATAAAAATAAAAAAAATCTTCATCAGCAAATAATGTCAATATTGAAAATGTCTTCGGAAGGCCAAGTGAAGTTAGAGTTCATTGATGGTGGCGAAACGGTTAGCTTACAATATATCATCAGATGAACGATAAGAGATTTAAATCTTTTGCTGAACTGTTACCGTACTGAAGATCCAAATTATTATTTTATGAAAATATAAACATGTGCAATACATTGAATATATATTAAAGCTGTACTATTAAATTAATCTTTTTTTAGATATATATTAACATAGTATTAGATGCTTTAACACACAAGCTGATTTCCAGTCTGCTCAAGGTCAGGGGGGCCAGAAAGCCCACTCGAAGGCAGCCACTCTGACCTTGAGTGGAGTGGATATTGGCTTGTATCCTACAGTGTGGTTTGTGTATGGGTTAATTCAACATGCCAAGCGCTTAAACAGGCCTTGGTCTGTCCACTTCTACTTGTGCCATGATTCGCTTATTGACAGATGTTCACCATCTTAAATGTATGTTTCTTTTATTTATGTATTTTTTTTTTTTTTTTGTTGGTGATAATGTTTCCACAAAATGTATGTACTGCACTGATGTCACTGGTAAAAATTGTTTAGGCTAAAAGCTGGTCACTATATATATATATATATATATATATATATATATATATATATATATATATATATATATATATATATATATATATATATATATGCATGTATACTGGATGTACAGTGTAGGCTTATACTGTAGGTTAAGTAGGTTTAGACATGTTTGTTAAATGGTCCAGTGGTTAAAGAAAAGGGCTTGTAACCAGGAGGTCCTCGGTTCAAATCCCACCTCAGCCACTGACTCATTGTGTGAACCTGAGCAAGTCACTTAACCTCCTTGTGCTCCGTCTTTCGGGTGAGATGTAATTGTAAGTGACTCTGCAGCTGATGCATAGTTCACACACCCTAGTCTCTGTAAGTCACCTTGGATAAAGGTGTCTGCTAAATAAACAAATAATAATACATGTTGAGGGTCAGGCAGGGTAAGTGCGAGAAGAATGTGTCAAGAGAAATTCTCTTTTTGTAAGTTTTTGACAAATAGCTTCTTTTCATGGCTGACCTGGTTTTCTGTAGTACGGATGCTATTGCATCAGTAATCCTTTGCCAAAACCTTCTGCTTCGTTTACGTCTAGACATTTACACGAGGGAGGAACTTCTTACACAAAGGATCTGACAAATCCTCAAAGCACTTTAAAACCTGAAAAATATAATATTCTTTGGGAGTTCATTTTGGACTAAAGTAGTCGTGTTGGGAGTACCATGGGAGAAAGTAGAAATTAATAAATGTGGCGTGTTAATAGGATGGATGAAATTAGATCACCTTTCATTTAGAATGCTTTTACCACTAAAGCTTCCAGTCACATGGGCCATTGCTTTGAATTTCCCACGGCCCATCAAATGCTTTTGTCGAAGTATGTGTGAAGTACATGCTGTCTACTGATCCTATCAGTTCATTTGTTTTATGCTTCGTGATTGCTGGTTGCTTCAATAGCATTATGGCAGGTCACAGCAGTCCAGGATAGCTTTAAATCCCAGGAGCTACAGTGTAATTTTAGTCGCTGCTTTTTTTGGTTTTTTTTTTTTAAACACATTAACTGGCATGTAGATTGTGGCTAGAGGTAAAATGACACTGCTGGTTTATCTGGATTGTTGAAATTTATCCTACCCTGATGCAGATACCACTAATGTTAAGCTACAGTACAAAAAAAAAAAATTGGAGAGGTTTAACTAATGAGTTTGATGGGTAGAATGTTAAAACTTTACAATGCATTAGTAAGACCTCACCTAGAATATTGTGTTCAGTTTTTTCACCTCGTTACAAAAGGATATTGCTGCTCTAGAAAGAGTGCAAAGAAGAGCAACCAGAATTATCCTGGGTTTAAAAGGCATGTCTTATGCAGACAGGCTAAAAGAATTGAATCTATTCAGTCTTGAACAAAGAAGATTACGCGGTGATCTGATTCAAGCATTCAAAATCCTAAAAGGTATAGACAATGTCGACCCAGGGGACTTTTTTGACCTGAAAAAAGAAACAAGGGGTCACTAGGGGTCACAAATGGAGATTAGATAAAGGGGCATTCAGAATAGAAAATAGGAGGCACTATTTTACACAGAGAATTGTGAGGGTATGGAACCAACTCCCCAGTAATGATGTTGAAGCTGACGCCCTGGGATCCTTCAAGAAGCTGCTTGATGAGATTCTGGGATCAATAAGCTACTAACAACCAAACGAGCAAGATGGGCTGAATGGCCTCCTCTCGTTTGTAAACTTTCTTATGTTCTTAAGACTCTGCTTTGGATATCAAGAGATCATTTATGTGGATTTCACTCAACTTTACACATGTTTTCAGCAGAGTTAGGGTAAAAGAAGAAATCGGCACATGTTTCAGGTGAAAAAATCTCTTTGGATTTTGCCTAAATTCTCTACAGATTTCTTTGGGCCCTAATAATAACTTGAAAGTGCATCTTTGAGCACAGCTTTCATTCCTCTTAATTATCCATTAACAGGGATACAAACTAATTGCAGTCAGGTAATTAGCCATAGTTTCTAATCTTTTTTATTATTACAAGAGTGAATTTTAGGATCTTTGTTACAGTATATTTTTTAACTGTTTGTGTAACCTGGCAGACCTATTTCAAATTAATTTAAATATGTGAAGGCTTTACTGGTAGGCCAGAACTTGTGTGGTCCAATTATGTATACCTAAGTAATGTACACTGTAAGCGATGGTAAAATATATATATATATATATATATATATATATATATATATATATATATATATATATATATATATATATATATATATTACTAGACGGTATATGCGCTGAGTTTTTAATTTTCTGGTGGGTGCCCAGAACAAACTTATATACAGTGCCTTGCAAAGGTATTCAGACCCCTGACCAATTCTCTCATATTACTGAATTACAAATGGTACATTGAAATTTCGTTCTGTTTGATATTTTATTTTAAAACACTGAAACTCAAAATCAATTATTGTAAGGTGACATTGGTTTTATGTTGGGAAATATTTTTAAGAAAAATAAAAAACTGAAATATCTTGCTTGCATAAGTATTCAACCCCCACACATTAATATTTGGTAGAGCCACCTTTCGCTGCAATAACAGCTTTAAGTCTTTTGGGGTAAGTATGTACCAGCTTTGCACACAGTGTCGGAGTGATTTTGGCCCATTCTTCTTGGCAGATTTACTCCAGGTTGTTCAGGTTGGTTGGACGACGTTTGTGGACCGCAATTTTCAAATATTGCCACAGATTCTCAATGGGATTGAGATCAGGACTTTGACTGGGCCACTGTAGGACATTCACCTTTTTGTTCTTGAGCCACTCCAATGTTGCTTTGGCCTTGTGCTTGGGATCATTGTCCTGCTGAAAGGTGAATTTCCTCCCAAGCTTCAGTTTTTTTTAGCGGACTGAAGCAGGTTCTCCTGCAGTATTTCCCTGTATTTTGCTCCATCCCATTGTTCCTTCAATTTTAACAAGATGCCCAGTCCCTGCTGATGAGAAGCATCCCCACAGCATGATGCTACCACCACCATACTTCACTGTAGGGATGGTGTGTCTTGAGGCATGGGCAGTGTTAGGTTTGCGCCACACATAGCGCTTTGAGTTTTGGCCAAAAAGCTCTATCTTGGTCTCATCTGACCACAAAACCTTTTCCCACATCGCAGCTGGGTCACTCTCATGCTTTCTGGCAAACTCCAGACATGCTTACTTGCCACCCTCCCGTACAGGCCAGTGTTATGCAGAGCTCTTGATATAGTTGACTGGTGCACCATTACTCCACTCCCAGCCACTGAACTCTGTAGCTCCTTCAAAGTGATTGTTGGCCTCTCTGTGGCTTCTCTCACAAGTCTCCTTCTTGTTTGAGCGCTGAGTTTTGAGGGACGGCCTTTTCTTGGCAGTGCCTGGGTGGTGTGATACAGCTTCAACTTCCTGATTATTGATCCAACTGTGCTCACTGGGATATCCAGTTATTATGTTGTACCCTTTCCCTAATCTATGCATTTGTATTACTTTATCTCTAACTTCTGTAGAATGCTCTTTGGTCTTCATTTTACTTCAGATTCACAGCCTGACCAATGATCCTTCAACAGTGGGGTTTTTATCCAGAAAATGTGACAGCAACTTTAATGGTTCACAGGTGGAGGCCAATGGTAAGGTAATTGTGTCCTTGTTAGGGCAATTTCTTTCATCGGTGTAAACTGGGAGCTTCCACAGCACAGGGGTTGAATACTTATGCAAGCAAGATATTTCAGTTTTTTATTTTTCTTAAAAATATTTCCCAACATAAAACCAGTGTCACCTTACAATAATTGATTTTGAGTTTCAGTGTTTTAAAATAAAATATCAAACAGAAGGAAATGTCAATGTACCATTTGTAATTCAGTAATATGAGAGAATTGGTCAGGGGTCTGAATACTTTTGCAAGGCACTATATGTGTATAAAAATACACCTATTATAATTTGTATATTAATAAATTCTGTAGTTTTCCTAGAAAATACATATATATTTTTTTCTTATTTACATTTATGTTAATTTGAGAACGTTTACTTTCATAAAAATAAGTGCCACCAAATGTATTAATATAACAAAACAAAAATTGCTAACGTTACCTGGAAGCATTTGTTTTCTTTACTTGTGTGGCGAATCTGCCATTTAAAAGAATCAAACTAGGTTTTTTTTTTTTTTAAAAAAAGGGAACATACTGAGTTTTGCACATCGCTGTTTGTATACAGACAAGCTTATTTTTCCCTGTGCAGTGCATAGGCTGCAGTACAGTACTCATGCCTTTACTGTAGTTTAAAATAAAGAAGCATAAGAAACAACAAAAATTAAGCGTTTGCCTTATGGTTGTGTGTCTTTTTTTTGTCATTTTCTTTTTGCAATTACATTCAATTTATATATATATATATATATATATATATAAAAAATCCTGTGTCAGTGTTTTAATATTTAAAAGTTACACTTTTCTGCAGTAATTTTACAGTGAGCTAGCGTTTTTTCAATTTTACAAACAACAATATTTGTGTTTTTATATGTTAGAAAAGGGGGGGGGGGGGGGGCACGACAATAATGCCTGAAGGCCTTCTCAACTGACTAACTGTGTTGCTGTGTTCTATTAGAATCTATTGTTTATGTTGTTTGCTTTCCTCATCATGTCCCTTGTAGCAGCCTTTATAATTCATCTGTGGATCTTGCCATTACAACAAATTCACCTGTTCTTTTGTAGACATTTGTTGTTGTTGTTGTTGTTGTTGTTGTTGTTTTTTTGTTCTGTCAAGTTGCTGACACTATTAAAACCGGGGCCCACACCCCTGCCTCTTCTTGCAGGGTAAACCTTGAAGAGCTGCTTGATCAGCTGAGGGTGCAGACTGCGACTGACAAGGCTGCAATTCAGGAGCTCAATGTGTGTCTGCAGCAGGAGAAAGAAGGTAAAGAGAAAGTGCTCACTGGAAACAGACAAACAGCTACACATTTCCCTGTGTTCAGTGAACAATTTATTTTGCCTTGTCAAAATGGATTGGCAGATGCTGACATTATGCAAATTGGTGCAATGCAAATGAATTGGCTACTTTTTCTTCAATTTCAATCAATATTATTATGCAAATTAAAGTATCTCTGATGTTTGTTTAGGCTTGGTCTCTTTAAGATTGAGGATTGAGACCATAAAAAAATAAATAAATAAATAAATTATATGGACATAATTTAGATCATAATCAAAGAAACTACAAAATGATATTGCAAAAGTCTACCGATAGCCATAATAGTAGTACTTGGTATTTCCAGTGCATTCCATTGTGTTTTAATACTTCCTTAATCCTCTCAGACGTGGACTCAATGAGGCACAGAAGGGTTGCGTTATCCTTTAGATTCCTCTATGCAGCCTTTACACTTGATTCCAGTTAGTTCTGGTTGCATGGTTGACTTATCCTGATTTTCCTGTCTGATCAGAACTCAAACATTCTCAATAGCATTGAGATCCGCCAAATTTTGGCTCGATGGCATCTTGGAAATCATCACTGGGAAAATGGTTCTGAGCTGTAGGGAGGAGGTGATCTTGGAGTGTTTTCAGGTACCAGCCCTTGTTCAGAGCTGTCCCTTTGGGTAAAACGTGTATAGTGATCCTGTGCCTTTGGTAAAAAAGTTTCTGGATGCTTCATCGTTGGGATGGTACACTCTGGCTTGTATCTTTATTCTTTTGCGCCATCGAACTCTTAATCCACCTCCGGTTTCTAAAACAGCTAAAGGGGGATTAGTCAGAGAAAATGACTTTGGCACAGTCATCTTTGGTCGAGTCTTTGTATGTGCGAAATAAATTCAGGCGATCTCTGATGTTTCTGTTGCTAAGGGGCTTCTTAGTAGGCCTCCTTGACACCAGACCATTCTCCAAGAGACGCCTTCTCACGGTGCGCACTGATGCTTTCCATTGCTGCAGTAAGTGGCCACTACTGACCGTCCAATCTCTCAAACTTAAACAGCATAGGTGGCGATCGTGACGAGCAGTTCTGACTTTTTGGCATCCAGACCTGGGGGCAGCTTTACAGCTTCCAGTCTTCTTATATTTCTGGATGGATATACTGTGCTTTGGCTAGCATAACCTCTGTTGGCTATATGATGAGTGCTAAAATCTTCCTTATGAAGTGCAATGATGGCTGAGCGTGTTGCCGAGGAGGTATAGCACTTCCGCATGGCTTGCTCTAAAGTTACGAAATCTATTGTAAAGATCACGCTGGCACAGCTTAAATCTACTCGTTGCCACTTCTAGTTGTCACCTTTTAATTACTTAGAATTTAGTAATGTGTCAAGATTTGTGACGTCTTTTTGGAAATCGTGTATTTTTCATGTTAGGTTTTGAAATGTCACTTTTCAGTTTTTCATTAAATATATGGAACTACAAAGCGGTATTTAATATGTCAGCATAATATTATTCAGCAGGTTTCATTTGATCATTCTAGGATGGCCGTACTGTACATTGTAGTTGTTTGGTTGTGGACAGATAACTGCCAAAAATGGTTGTTGGTTTGAGGGGTTGAAAATAGGCATCGGTGCAGAAAGACTGGCTTGGCTTTTCAACAACGGGTCTGCTGATAGAATTAAAATACTCATCTTAAGATTTAAATCAGTTCTTAATTGGGCATTTCATGTGTTCCAAAGAATGTAGTACACTTTTACATTGGCCCATCTTTCTGCACCAGGTAAATAGCGTGGCCTGTCTTTCTGTACCTGTGCCAGAAAATTGTGCAAAAAACAAGTAAATATTTTGACGTAACTGGTAATGATTGTTCATGAATTCCTCATGTTATTGGAAGTGCACTGACAGTGTATTACAGATTTTGTGGACCTGACCACAGCACCACAATTAATAACCATTTCCTTTTTTAATCTCAATATTATTGAGCTTTTGCAATTTATAAAACTAAATCCAGTTAAACCTGCTCATAGAAAAGGGTCTTTTAAACAGGTTGGACTATACAAAATAAAAAACATTACATTTTTGTTGAGCATTGAAGAAAAAAAATATAACACCTATTGGAAACAGTCTTTAAAATATTTATTAATTTTACAAAACTTTCTCTTATGTTCTGATTTTGTTCCGACATTTAAAAAGTACAGTAATCATCTTAAAATAAATCCATGTATTTTTTATGCAATGTTTATTTATGCATCAGTATTTTCTTTGTCTGCATTTTAAATTTAAGACCTACAGTTTTCTGTGCTTTGTGCCTTTTCTGATTAAATTAACTATACAAATTGAATTCGATTAAATATAAAAGCAGGAGTGACAATACAAATAATCCATAAAACATTCTTTCACATATGCTTGTATTTATTCTGTAAAACATGTTGACTGGATGGAAATCAAAATGAATAATAGTAGATGAAAAGCATTTCCATATTATTCTTTGTTTCCAGTAGGTCTTAAAAAGGTTCATTATTAATGTATGCAGTACCCCTGACCACTGAGGGAATGTGTACAAGAAATGACTAGGGAGCGACCGGATTAATATCACTGTAAAGCCGAGGTACATATTCCCCAGCTGTGAGGGTATGTGATAATTTGCCTCTCTGCTTAAGTATCCTGTGTATAGTGCCACATAAAGGACATACACTTGGATGTGACATACTCAGAAGACAAAAAGAACAGGCTAATTTAGTGTCACAAACTTGTTAGCCTTTGTTAATGCATAAAGGAATGTTAACCAACAGAGAATGTATACTATTCTTTGCCCTCAGCACTCTCCATGCAAAAGGTTAGCTGACCTGGGATGCTGGTATATAAATATTTAACATTGTAACCGGATTCAACAAATTGGCTACTGGATGCAATATAAAAGTTTAATAAAGTGTGAATTGCCAAAAAGTTTTTGTTATAAAAAAAAAAAAAAAAAAAAAAAAAAAAAGGGGTTATTGTCTCTACTTGACTGCTACAGATAAAATAAAATAAAAGTTTAATCTGTTAGACTTTCTGTTATAGAAGTCACTTATCAATTATCAGTTTGATCCGTTTTGGGTATCAGACTTGACAAATAAGTTAAATGGTTACAAAAAGTAAAGCTCAGCATCACAGCATCATTTAGTTTTGAGTCAGATTTGGGATTTATAATTGGCTAGTAGAACACTTTGCTTCTGTTGAGAAATGTATCAAAGCCAGTCCTCCTGAGGAAACATTCACTAGCAGCCAGCAGAATTCTAGTGATTAACCCTTTCCCCATCTGACTCTTCACACAAATAAAGCTAGCCACAAAGAGCCCTCTACTTTTTCGCAATAAGAAACAGCTGTGAAGGGCAGCTGTCTTTGTTGCAGAATTTACTCTGGATCTAAAAGGGTCATGCAATTTTTGTTTGTTTAGCCATTCATGTTAAAGTCTGACAACAAACATGACCTGTACAGCAGTTAGTGTTCTTTTGTTTAAAAAAATTCAAGTTAACTCCAAACTTAACAAAAAAAAAACCTCAGTAAAAATGTACAATAAATCTTTTTTTATCCAGATGATGATGATGATGATGATGATGATGATGATGATGATAATGATGATGATTCTTTTTTTTACAAAAAAATTTGACAGTGACAGTGTGACACAATACTGTTTAATTGTTATCTGTTTCTCTTTCATCCTGTTAATTATGATAATCCTTTGGAAGATTCAATTTTTGCTGATCTGAATGTGTTCCTTTATTTACACTGCGAGAGACCTCTTTGATCGAATAATAAATCAGCAGTGCCACCCCACAGTCCCACCCATATACCTCTAATAAAATTGCTACCACAACTAGCCTATAAAGGTTTAGAGGGGCGGAATGGGTACAAATTAACACAGGATTATGGAGACCTTTTAAAAAGGCTGTCCTGTTTGTGTGAAATATTCTGTCAATAATAATAATAATAATAACTAGACGTTGCAGGCAACTTTAAGGCTTCCAGGTGTTTACAGCAGAAGATATGGTTTCAGACTTGTGAATATGTGCAAATATATGCAAATTGACCATAGCTGAAATTTGATTGGCTCATGGCAGCCATTTATTTATGTAGCGACTTGCTTTTAACAAACTTAATAGGCAACCTTGCCAAGGCTATGTATACAAAGTTTCGCTTCAATCGGCATAACCGTTTCAGAGAAGAAGTAGTTTGAATATTTTTGACAAATCCAATATGGCCGCCAGACCATGTGACCAACCGACTTCTTTTGAACAACCGTAAATCTAGGCCATGAGGGTCGTCTGTTGCACCAAGTTTCACATCTCTGTGCAAAAGTCTTGAAAAGTCCAATATGGCCACCATGCCATGTGACCTATGACCTTCATATAACCTTCACTTCCCTTAGGTGCCTACCACCCTACCAAGTTGCGTGTTGATTTTAGAGATTTTTTTAAAAAAGAGCGGAAGAAAAAAAAAAAAAATCCTAACAGAAACAATAGGCTTCCCAGACATTCTGGCTTGGAAGCCTAATAATAATAAAAATCCTTATAACAATAGACTTCCCGGCCATTCTAGCCTGGAAGCCTAATAATATAGACAATCCAGTTAAAGTGTTTCTGAACAGACTGTTGTGTTTGAAACAAAACATATTACTCGTTGTTGATGCCTCTTGTGTTGTATTCCTCCAAAATCTTATAAAATGTTAGGAATACATACAACACAGAGGGAAGCAACTATTTGGTAAACTTCCAATGATCTAATTGAGGAATCGATAGAATTTCTATATGTCCATTTTCTTTTTTCGGTTTACTGTATCAAAAATAGTAAATGGCCAGGTTGTTACCCACTGCACAAACACTTGAATTTGTTCTATTTCAAAACAAAACAAAATTGTACATTGTCAGCTAGTATTTTCAGCTTAACTAGTGTTCATTTTAGATAAAAGTAGAAGAATGCTCCATATGCCTTTTTCCCCCACAATGCCCCTTTTTTCCCTGTTCCTTGCACTTTAGTAGCAGCCTCTTGTAATCAATGTATATTGAATATGTGATTGTCCATGGTTATAAGCAAACATATATATATATATATATATATATATATATATATATATATATATATATATATATAATGGTTTTTTTTGGTTTTTGAGTGTTGCCCTCATTCAGTACACAATACTGCCTTCCAACCAAAACTCCACCCTATAACTTCTGTTTATAATAGACAAGGCTGTTTTTCAAAATGTGCACTGTAATGCATACCCTGCGTATAACTTGCATCACTGAGCTACCTTGGGTAACATCCCTTGTACAACATGCACATTTTGAATACTATCCTAGAAAAACCGCAATACTGTAAAATGCTGCACTGTATGCATTTACAACATTTTACAACACACAAAGATTAATCTAAAACTGTAAAAGAATGCATGTAACACATTTATTAGTGATTTCTATATTAATGCATTTCTTTCACTTGCCTTTATTCTTTGGCATGTTTTAGTCTTTGGAAATCTAGACCTAAGAGAAACCTAACTGAACACACAAAGAGACTTCATACACTTGTTGCAATCAAGCAGTACCCTAATAAAGACGGATCACAGCAAAGCATGCTGTTATTAAACAGTCAACACTAATTGGGCAAGTGTTACTGATTGCTTTTGCTAAGATGTTATGTCACAGAATTACTGTGCGACACAGACATCTAAATTCTTCAGCTTCAATGGACTGCTCCAAACTACTTAAATTCAGACAGTAACATTATTTTAAGATATTAGAATTACAAATGTGCCCAATGGACACAAACTGTGCTCCTTAGAAATTACAGAATCCCTTGCCAGTTCTTATTGCACACATGGAATGAAAAAATCCAAGTACACATATTGTACCAATTGATAGTGAACGTTGTTAAGAACTGTCTACTGGTGATTAGCAGAGGCTGGAACCCTCATGCCCCTTTTTCACTGGCACATCCAAGTGGTTTTGCACTGGCTGTTTGTTGAGCCGAGCGAGAACTAAACCGTGAAACTCTGGCCTCACAACACATCTGAATCTGGATCGGAGCCGAATAGGGCCAGGGGCGGGCTTAATGGTTTTTGTCATAACTGCATCGGTCTGTACACTTGGAAAATGAATAACATGGCGGGCAGCGAGTCATAGGCGAGAAGTACAAATTACTACTCTCTCTGAGAAGCATTCTCCTCTTTGCGTAATGTGCCCGTCGTTGCATTTCAGTTGTATTCAGTAGTATATGAAGAATGAAAACTAAGAAAAACAAAACCATAACCTCTGTATACGCCATTCTCAACTCAAATACAGTGCCTCTTAATACCCCATCATTTACATGTGACTCGACATGTTCATTGTGTGTGACCTCAGTTGCATAGCTCAGGCTTCTGGTAAGCCCCAGCTTGGTTCACAGTGAAAAAGATGTATTGTTCTGCATTTGCCTATGTTTAGCTGCACTTACTTGTGCTACTGTTAGGACTATTTGTGCTATATGACCAGCAATAAACTGCACAAGAGTACAATAAAATGAGTTCAGAAAACATTGCACAGTACTACTCACTGTACCAGATTAGAAACCTCTGTACAAAAGAAGTGTCAAAGTAAGCAAGGCTATGAAACATCAGTGCATAAGATAAACAAGGTGTGAAACTGTTTCCCTGACTTTTAAATAACTTTGAAAAGGAGCTTTGGAAAAAGTACTTTTGCACAAGTTGTGCTAAAAAAAACTCTTGTTGAAAAAAGGGCCTAGAGCAACTGCATTCAAGCACATTTTCCTTGTTGTTTTATACTTTATTTTGACCCTCAGACTTGGACATACATACATACATACAGACATAAACACAGACATATACTCTTAATAAAGCTTTTATTTAAAAACTGGTCCAATAACAATCTCACACAATTATGTGATGTCTTAGGGGGTGTGGGAGTAGGTGGAAGCCATTGCAAGAATGGCCAGAACAAAATGAAAAGAACGTTGATCTAATTATTGCTAATTGAACCTTTGTAAATGACAAGGTATTGTTTGAGAAGGACATTCAAAGTCACAATATACTCTTTGTTCTCTTGCAGAACTTCTCTTCAGGCTTGGAGAAGACACGGGGGTCAAGAGCAGCACGCCCAAAAAGAATGTGAAAGAAAATCTGGAGCAGCCATTAAAGATGGTACAAGGAATGTCTTGAAGACATGCCCAATACTTTGAAACAAAAAATAAGTTATAATTGAGCATTGAAAGGTGTCATGCTTAACTGGTAGAATAAAATGTGACAGTTGTCCTGCCATCAGTACCTTTGCAGGGTTAAATTATTTGCCGTAATTCAGTAAATCTTTAAATTCAGAACATTTACTTCACAACTAAAAATGTCCATGTTAAATATGTGAAATGTATAAAATTAGACTACTACATATCTAACTATATATAATACATAAAACAGATATGCACCTTTTTTAACCACTTTAGAATGTACACATTGATTTTTTTCATCAATCTGTACCGTACTTATTTTTTTAATCAAAAATGTTAAAGAAACAACACAGATGAAACACATGAGCTGCATGTTGATTGAGGTAATTTAGTAGAATCACCCCTTTTTAATAAAGTGGCCACTTTGTAGAAAAATCTATCTTGCATGAACTCCCTGTGCACTGCTTTGATCAATACAGCCTACTCAAAGCTTGTGACTTTGACAGTACCTACTTCAAGCCATAACCCAACACTCCGTGAGACAGAGCCTCTCCTCTCTGTTTTGTTTAGTTCTAGTAGCAGCTCCCTATTTCTCACTGTAGCAGTTACACTCTTCATAAACATGGATGGTCCTGCCACCCTAAACAAGAGGACCAGTCTCTCCCTATATATATATATATATATATATATATATGAATATATGAGGCACCTCTCTCAGTGGCCAAAAGACCGTAATGCAAACTAATTGCTTGTGTATTGATTCATTCCAGGTGCAGTCAGGACTACCATTTGTGAGATACTGACCCCTAATAGTGACACACACTATTTACAGCTGTAAACATGCCAACCTAATGGAAGACAGGGACACTGTTTGCAAATATATTATTTTATATATATATATTTTTTTAAATGGCGATTCTGACAACTAGACCATTCCCTACAACTTTGAGAAGAAAAAAAATATCACTAGAAAACAATTATATATGACATGTAGGATAGGATGATTAAATAGTGTCACATTAAATAACTGATCATTTAACAAGCAGTGGTACTTAATACAGAATGCACAACTTTCATGTGAGCTGCCACCAGCAAGCTCTGCTTTAAGGAAGGACTGACACATTTAATGGCTTAGAAATGACATATTGAGTAGTGTGACTTTAAGTAGGTCGGAAGTCTTATTAGTGCAGCGTTTCTGGGAGTTTACTGCTGTATTTCTTGAACTGTGAATTAAGTTGTGGGAAGTAATTTACAGCAGATGATGCAGTTTGCATGTACTTCTAACAAATGCCATATGGTCAGGTAATGAAGGCTGTCATCTCATTATTACTGAATGACAAACATAATGTTAAATATAATAACGCAGAGAACGGGAAATGCTCACATTAATTTATTTTTAGGATGAGTGAGTAATTGAAATAAGTTTATTTCAGTCTATCATCAGCAATGCAGAGGAACTGTAATTTTGTTTGAAAGGTAACATACATACCAGAGGGCAGACAGTGCCAAAATAAAGGGAAAGTGCCTCAGGGTATAGACCCAGCAGGCATTTACTGTTCTTTTTAACTGTCTTGACAAAAATCTAACATGGAGAATTAGTCTTTTTTTTGTTTTGTTTTCTTGCTTCTGTGAAAGTCAAATGTCCATGAATTCACCCCTAATAGGTTTGTCACTTGAATGCACCAGGACTTAAAGAGAAACGACTTTCTTTTCTTCTTTATTTTACAAACTCAGTGGAGGTGGCATGACAAGAAGCTTTTTCGGCTTTCTCGAACTGATTTCTCTGTATTAGAACATATTTAAAATATGGTGTGTAGTTAGTCAAAAAACATTTCGGCAATGAATATTAATGATTTCTTCCCTTTTAGGTGCAGTTTAACATATTTATTTATTTATTTAAGTACTGTTGGACAAAAAACAGGTATACGTGGGATACTTTTTGTAAAATAAAAAAGACTTTGATAGAAGCAGCTAGTAAATAGTTGCAGGTGCAGTGGTTTAAAACTTTTAAAAATGAGCATGTAACAACATAGGAGTGAAAAACTAAAGGATTAAAAAATGGATGAATAAAGAAAAACAAATAATTAAGGACTACTGTAGCTCTTAAACATCTCATTACAAAAATGCAACAAACTAAGTTTTGAAAGCTTTGAGCCATGCTTAAGATATTGTATTTGTTAATGTTGTTGCAATCAGTATTGTTTATAGTGATGTATACAATAAATGTGGCATTCAGCCTTTTTAAAATGAGTGGAATTTCATGGAATTAAATTCTATTTCCTTTCATTCCAATTCAAATTCCAATTCTGTATCCTGAAGATTTTTTCAATTCCAATTCTTGAATTGAATTGGAGTTTACCAATACATTCGGAATTGACCCCAACCCTGATATGTTTATTCTAAGTCTTTTTATGCTTGGGTGCAATAGTCTTGGAACAAATGGGACATTTATTTTATAAAACCACCAAACCAGGCTAAGGACAAATTTACTCCCAAATGGATTTTTTTTTTTTTTTTTTTTTTTTTATTTCTCTTAAGTACTGATTTTACAGTTTCTCCACCACTAAAAAGTCGCAAGCAACATTGTCATGAATGTAGTTTTCCACAACACATACAAATAATAAGGAAGTTGTGAAGTGGCCTTCAGTTCAAGGGAAAACCCCTCGATTTTCTATACATATCTATGCAGTTTATTTGTTTGTCTATTTACTTAAGGTCAACCTGTTGGAGAGGAAACTGAGAGCTGTAGAAAAGGAAGCAAAGAAACTTAAAGACACCAACGAGGAGCTGACCAAAGAAAAAAGCACACTCATTGCTTCCCTGGCTCGTCTGCAGAGAGTGGAGGAATCCAGAGAGGAGGCAGATGAACTGATGAAGGAGAACCGGGAGTTGAAGAGGGAGCGCAGCGAGCTGCGGGTCATGGTAGATGAGCTGGAGATGAGAGTGGCCTTTCTGAAGAGGCAAGTGGCAAACGCTAACGAGCTGAAGCAAGTGAACCAGGAGTTACTGTGGCGAGCTGAGGGGCTGCAGCGCGCTCTGGACGCTGCCCTAGCCTCGGCCACAAAGAGACGAGCTACTTGCCAGTGTGGCTTGAGGGCAGCTGGTACCAAGGTTACATTCAAACAAGCCAGGCGAAAAAGCTATCTCAGACACCGACAAGCGTTTCTCAATCAGTCCATCAAGGAGATGAGCAGCCTGTTTGAGAACTTCAATAAAGACGGCTGGGAGGACATGAGCGGAGACAGGTACGCCTCTCATTAATTTGGCTCTGTAGAGAGGGGACAGTGTGCATATGCAAAGCATAAGCAAATGTGAGATTGAATTTCAACTACTGTCGATTTGGTATTCAGAAAAAAAAAAAAAACTACTGTCAGATCCTTTGAAATATTCTGGGATGTCTTGCTCCAGGCTTATTGACTGAAATTTGCATGCAAAGTTAGCCACTGCTGCACTAGGAGTTGAATTGATGCCAGGAAACCCAGAATAAGGTAATGCTTTATATCTTCCAGTGATGCCATTTTCATGCAGTCATAAGGCTTGAAATTGACAGGTTGGCAGGCTGATTTAATTTGCTGGACCTTTGCATATTCACCACTGACAGCTAAGGATTCCCAGGCAAGCCTACAAAGTCAGTTTAGTTATCTTGTGACATGTCGATCCAGGATGAGAAACTAATTTTTTTCCCCCTTAATTTAGTTAGACAGATTTTGAATGACCCATTTCAGCTTTCTACCAGATGTCTACAAGCTGTTTAACATCCTTTAAATTAAGAGCCATCCATTTCTGTGTGTTATGCAAAACCACTGAACTGCCGTTTATTGAATGATGTTTAAAAATGATTTGGTCTCTCAGTTCTCTATTAAAGCGGTAAATTTAAAGCAAGGGTTAAAAGCAAGGCTCCCTGGTTGACTTAACGTAGCAGGGCCTCACTTTGAATAAAACTTGCCCATTTTCTGGGTAAATAACTTATTTTTTCCCATTTTATATGCAGTCCACTCTGCTTCTCATCACTTTTTCACTATGCGTGTGAATATTCATTTTATAAACCCTTTTTATGGGCCTAGAATATTGACCGTTTTAAAATACAAATATTTATTGTGTGTAGTCTATACACTACCTGTTGCTACTTTAAGAATAAATTGGTTGCAGAGGAAACAAGGTGCAGGAAGAAATACAAATGTAAAATTTATGCTGTGTTTGTACCAGTGGAGTGAAAGACATTGTAGCAGACCTTTCAGCTGGACATACAGAGTCAGACTACATAAACTTTTCACGAGCATCAGCTTGTTTCCAAATAAAAAAAGCCTACTACAGCAAAGCTAATTACATGTTTCTCAATTAACAGGTACTGTGAACTGGATGCTGAGACGGTAACAAAAAGATTTCACAGGTGTTATCCGGTGTCCAGTAAAAATTTGTCTATTAAGTCTGTTTTCTGATTTTACCCCAGCTAATTTCTTAACCAGCTACTGCAGGAATACCTACACAATAGCAGGTGGTAGATGTGTTTTGTTTTAAACACTACACCCTGTTCGGTAAAATGTTAAGAAGGTGGCTGCTCCAGGGCAGACCTGAAGCATGCTAGTAGGGAAATAATGGGCAGATCACATTATTACAAGGGGATCTTAAACTCTGTCCTGACTTTGACAACGAACTGTACTTTTTCTGATTCAGTGATTCTGACGAGACCCTGAAAAGAACCACTCCACAGGAAACACATGATTCGCTGAAAGACGATAAGGAAATTGAATGGCCATGTGATGACCTGTGTCCACCCAGGAAGAATCTGCAACCCAGTTCTTTGAAGGTGAGACTTGCTTTCGGTCCCAGTTTAATTAGGTTAGGTTCAGATTATCCCCCCTATTATTTGGAGCATTACACTTTACCAGACTTGTACAGTATTTTAAAATCCTTCATCCATTACTTTACTTTAAATAATCAGTCATACAATATGACAAAAGTAAAACTAAAATTAATTAGATAAAACTTTGATCTCAGTTATTTCTGCAAAATCTTCATTAAAAGAAAATTAAGGAAGGATGAAATAATCAACTCTGACTTTTAATTTGATTGCTTGTAAGTAGTCTTAAGTTTCTTATTTGTTTATTAATTTTAAAACATAATTAGTGTTTCCTCTAAAATAGCTTTGAGAATCTAGCCCATTGTAATGATGTATGTTTGTCATTTTAAGCATGCATTGCTTGGTTATTACAGATTAAATATGCTAATATTGTAGAATACTTAAATATAAAAACGTGTGCGTCTGTAAGTGTTAGAATTATTTTATGCATCATATCCAGCCTTCTCGTTTCCATCCGGCAGTCGGCTAAATTGCCGTCTACTTTGCCAGATGAGCTGCCTAAAATAGTTATTTCAAAAAGAAAAAAAACCCCCTGTTTTTACAATGCTTTTATGTGTTCAAAATATTTATTTTCTTCCAGTAAAATAGCGGCATTTACCACAATTCATTACGTATGTAATTTGAATAAAACATTCCTTCTCTGAGGGCATTTCGTTTCCAGACTTGTGTTTCGATGGACCAATCAGTTTCGAGCTTACAAGCGATGTTGGTGATGAAGGTCGAACTGTACAATCATATACCTGTCAGTTACCATACGGCAGAGTTATGAAATTGTGTAACTTTTTTTTTTTTTTTTTTTTAAATAAACAACTTACATTTTCTATGTAAAATCGTCTTTTTTACTCGAAGTTTATGAAATACAGTAAGTCTGTTATAGCATTGTAAAATGTCTTATGCCTTGACTAATTGGTCTGAACCCTAGCATATGCAATTAAAGGAAACGATATTCGCATTGCACAATTAATTAATATGACTGTTGATTATTTTATTTGTATGTGCTTTGTTTTGCTGATTCAGTCTTTATTAAATGCAAAATATCACTATATCAGCAACAAGATGTACCGGTCATATCTTTTGCTGCATAATCACAAAGTGCAGATAAAAAGTACACACACACACACACACACACACACACACATATAATGCAGGTACAAATACACATAAACACATACTGTGATTATCTATCTATGTTTAAATAGGCACAGTACTAAAGACAAAGGTTCTTTATTTCAGAAGACTGCCTAAATTCGCGTTTTAAGAAGTTCAAGTCAAATGGAAATTTATGTTCAAACTTATTTACAGTACGAATCTCTTCCTCCGTCTGCACGGTCTACTGCACATCAAAACAAAACAAAAAAAAGCGAACCGAAGCCAATGTAGGCATTAATAAATGTAATACTTTTTACTCTTACACACTCACCAGCTGTATAGTTGGCTCATCGATCTGAGTGCCTCTCGTGGCGACACGTTCTGGCAAAATTTACGTTAATATCTTTTACCCTTTTCCAAGGTCCTACATAAACATTGATGTGATTTCTACAGTAAGTAGTCATACTTTAATTTAATACAAATTCAAGCTAGTAAGCTGTGTATTGCAGTGTTTTATATCAGACTATAAGCACCAGCCAAAAAGGGAAGCTGCTCCAGATGTCCAGTATTATTAAAATTAATAAGAAATATCCAAAACCATTTGTGTATATAAATGTAATTTGTAGACCAAAGTGATTTTCCGTTTCAATGTTACTCTTTTCCATTTGATAAGTAATTATCGTGTTTTTCCATTTCATATACATATTACCTGATATTTATGTACTGGACTTTTACTTTCAAGCTATGTTGTTCAAGTAAATGCCAATATATTATTTATTGTTATTTGTACTTATTTTAATAAAGCAACAGTTAACAAAATTGAAAAAATATTAAAAACGAAAGAAAAAAATGATACGACTTACTGTAGAAATCGCATTAATGTTTACAGAAAATGCAACAGAAACAAACTTCTGAAAACTGTAAAACCAACAGTGTTCGAAATCGCAAGCGCATTTTTAAAAATATATTTATTTATTAATGCGCATTCTCTGACTTGGTAATGGCGACATGGGAAAGTATGTATACTCAGAATCTCGGAAGACTACAAATAAATGTAAGGACTGGTTGGTTTCATTAATATTTTTAGAAACTTTAAAATTGGTCTTTTTTGTATAAAATACAAAAGAAAAAATGGAATACATAAAAAAATAGAAAACAAAACACAGCTCATGGCTTAACTTCTTCAAAACACAGCTCATGGCTTAACTTCTTCAAATTTACTACCAATTAATACTGCTTCTTGTCTTATGTCTTTTAATTTAGAAATTGCTTCACTTTTTTCTCTTCTTTCTCACTTTGTATTATGGTATCTATCTAATGTGACATTGTTTGTTTTTGTGCCTGAAATATAATTTCTCTGTTTCATTGATGTCTGGTTCTGTCTTTCTTTCACCACCTGTTTCTATGCAATAAATTATTGCAAAGCTAAACAGTTTGCTTAAATGCGTGGACTTTACTTACTTTGAAAATTACTGTGTGCTAAGACAAGTTTCTGGTTTTAAAATTCTAATAAATAAATTATTTTTTTTATTACTTTTCATAGACACATATAAGAAACTTGCTCTTTAAATCTGGATGTATAAAATCATAAAAAATGATAAACAAAGTTTAACACTTATTTTGAATTTTGTGTCCCTATTAAGGCACATATTTAGGCACAGGATATGCAGTTTTAGACCCCTGCATAACCCTGAAATTTGTTTTCAGTGGGGGGCGTTGCCACCTGCACCCGCGCTGCGGGAGGACCCCCATACACCCCTGCCTTGTACTTTAAATGAAAATGAAAAGACGGATATCACACATTTTTGTCACTCGTATATGCTATATTTAATTCCTCTGCATACTGTTGCAAAACACTTACTAAAATATGTAAACAAGCAAGCCGTTTGAAAACAACCCACACAAGTTCATACATGTAGAACTTAAAAACCAAAAATATGACAATGTGATATTACATTGATTGGGAAATGTACATGTTTGTGAGTTTCAGTGGTAATATTTTGATAGAAAGAGAGTTTTATACAAATGTGCTTTTATGTTGGAGTGTATTTTCTTCATACACTTGTGTAAACTTGTGTGTATTATCTGTCACCAAAAATATTGAAACAAAGGAAGAAAACAATGAAGAACTGATAAGCTTAAATATGCTTTTATGATTTATATTTAAATATATTGGCCTAATTTGCATCTGACAGCAGGATTCGGTGGTTTTGGAACTATTTATATGCATGGTCAAGTTCACTTCCAGAACCACTGGAGCCAGATCATGAGAAGGTGTTGTACTATGCGCATCTGGATCAGACTCCACTGATCTGTTATCTTGATCTGATGCTGGAGCAGCACACGACATAACTAGGAAAACTGACCAATGAGAAATGGCGCATAAAGACCCTGGCTGTCAAATGTGTATACATCATGAGAGTGTGTTTTAAAGTGTACCAATCTGATGAAAAATTAAAATACAATGGACCTAGCCAACAGGACATGATTCGAACATATGCTGTGCTATCCTGTTTTGTTCTGTTTCAGTTTACTATACTTTATACCCAGTGATTTATTTATTTATTTGAACAAAAAGAAAGCATTAGAGCACGCTATAACAATAAACCTGAAGAGACGTTTGCCGATCATGAAATACACGCTATTGTATCGTCTATGAATAAGCATTTGTGTTGAAGTTCCTCCATTTATTTAAAAAAAAAAAAAAACATTAGATCAAGTTCTGATCTGACAGCAGGATCAGATCTCAGATCTTGAGCCGAAACTGAGCTCGGGGTCAGTGCTGATCCTTATAGTACGACCCAACACAGGGGTTTCTTTCATAGCATATTTACTTTTAAAAGATCTATACACTTCCCTGTAAATACTCTTCAGTGATTTTGATTTGTTGATAGAGCAATGGTACACCACAGCAAGAAAACAAGTCTTTCTTTCTTTAAGTGTAGTACCGGTTTAATAGAAAAAGTGTAAACCATGCAAAGGTGCTGTACCAAAAGCTAATACTTGAATTACTAAATAAAACTCATGAATTTACACAGTGATTCTGTAAAACAGTCAAGCATTGTATTTTTGTGATTTGATTGATAGAATCGCTGCTAGCCATATCTGCTCTGTACTGTTCTTTCTGGTTGATAGTAACTTTTATGAGCGTTAAACATCATTTGTGAAAACTACATTTCACTTAATTATAACCGTGTGTGTTTTTAGAACTATGCAGACAAAGAAAACAAAAAGAGACGTTTTTACAGAAAGAATAATGCCAAGCCACATCAGGATACTCAACAAGCTGCTAACAATAAAGGTAAAGTTTAAATATCTTTTAAGTAAATGTGTATTTGTTGCTGCTGTAACACTTCAGTTATGTTTTAGTACAGTAGTTATGTTTTTAAGTTAAGAATATTGAAATGTTATGACGAAGAGGATTTCCACAGGGGATAACCCGTCTGAATCCAAAACAGAAAAGAAAAAGTCACACTTTGTCATTTTGGTGTTTTCATTTGTTTCCACTGACCTTGTTGGTGGGGAGGTTGTAAATGAGAGGGGTAACTGGCATTAAGTGGGCCATAAATGCCTCACCAAAGCACATCTTTCTTAGAAAATAAACTTGTGAGATGGTTTGCTTTTTAAATTCTTAGCTTGTTTCTGAAGAGTGGATGATTCTATCTATCTATCTATCTATCTATCTATCTATCTATCTATCTATCTATCTATCTATCTAGTTTCCTAACTGTTTGTTGTATTTTTCCATCTAGAAAGTAAACCATATAAAAAGAAGGTTGTGGCACAAAAGAAAGTTCTCTCACTATCGCTGCAGCAGAGGATCTTGTCTCTACACCAGCAGATAGCTGTTCTACAAACTGGAAGGAGAGCAGCCCTAAATACCACCAGGGAGCTAAGAGAAACCAACGAGAAGATAACGTCACAGTTGAACTTGGTCAACCAGAGATTTCAGATCAGCAAGCAGGTTACACAGGTAACAAAAATGATAAATATTTTGCATTGGCTGCACAAGAGCCTTTGCCCTTATGCTTAATAAGCACATGGCTGACAAGCTTGCTCTTGTATCAAGAGGTCAGCATCTCCAGAACAAGGAGGGAGTTGTGAGGTTGTATTTTAGTGACTTTGCTGCTATGAACAGTAGAATAGAAAATTAAATTCTGCTTAATATACTTTGTGTCAGACAGTATAGGATAAACACATGTATGTTATCAGTGTATACACAAAAAAGTTAAGTTTATAAGTTTATCTCAATTTGAGACAACTTACAAGGTCCATTATTACTTAGACCTCTAGTGAAATTGTCAATACATTAATTTGTTTACACTAAAGTGTCTTTTAGTCTAACTACATATTTGACCATTATACTGTTTAGTGTTTTATACTAAGTTGTATCTAAATCTAAGATCCATTTTTGTAATTATTATTATTATTATTATTATTATTATTATTATTATTATTATTATTATTATTATTATTATTATTTATTTCTTAGCAGACGCCCTTATCCAGGGCGACTTACAATCGCAAGCAAATACAAATACATTCAAGTGTTACAATATAAGTCATACAATAAGAACAAGAAATACAATAATTCTCAAGTGTGACAAACCACAATTCAATAATACAGCAGATAATAGTGAAAGTTACATCAGGATATGATTAAATAGTGATAGTTACATCAGGATATGATTAAGTACAAAATACTACAGATTAAACACTTGGCAGATTACAATATTCTGAGGTACAGGATTAAATGCAGTAAAATAGGGGGCAGATAAGAGCAAAATAAAGCATATTTAAATGAAGGGTGATAGTGTCCCAGGATACAACAGAGGAGTTCTACAGGTGCTGTTTGAAGAGGTGAGTCTTAAGGAGGCGCCGGAATGTGGTCAGGGACTGGGCAGTCCTGACATCTGTAGGAAGGTCGTTCCACCACTGCGGAGCAAGGGTGGAGAAGGAGCGGGCTCGGGAGGCAGGGGAGCGTAGCGGAGGTAGAGCCAGTCTTCTAGTGCAGGCGGAGCGGAGAGGTCGAGTGGGGGTGTAGGGAGAGATGAGGGTCTGGAGGTAGCTGGGTGCAGTCTGATCAAGGCATCTGTAGGCTAGTACAAGAGTCTTGAACTGGATGCGAGCGGTGATCGGGAGCCAGTGGAGCGAGCGGAGTAGTGGAGTAGCGTGGGCGAAGCGAGGTAGAGAGAACACCAGGCAAGCAGCAGAGTTCTGGATGAGCTGGAGCGGACGGGTGGCGGACGCAGGGAGGCCAGCCAGGAGGGAGTTGCAGTAGTCTAGGCGGGAGAGTACCAGGGCCTGGACCAGGAGCTGGGTAGCATAGTTGGTGAGGAAGGGTCGGATTCTTCGGATGTTGCTCAGGAAGAATCTGCAAGTGCGTGCCAGAGTGGAGATGTGCTGGGAATAAGAGAGGCAGGGGTCCAGGGTGACTCCAAGGTTCTTAGCTGAGGAAGAGGGAGAGAGTGTGGTAGATTCCAGAGGAACAGAGATAGAGAGATCAGAGGAGGGGGAGGAGGAGGGAAAGAAAAGGAGGTCAGATTTAGAGAGGTTGAGTTTGAGGTGATGCAAGTGCATCCAGGAGGAAATAGCAGACAGACAGGTAGAGATACGGGAGGAGATGGTGGAGTCAGAGGTGGGGAAGGAGAGGAAAATCTGAGCATCATCAGCATAGAAATGGTATGAGAAACCATAGGATGCGATGAGGGGGCCCAGGGAGTGGGTGTAGAGAGAGAACAGGAGAGGACCCAAGACTGACCCTTGGGGGACTCCAGTTAAGAGAGGGTGAGGTGTGGAGGTTGCTCCACGCCAGGTTACCTGGTAAGTGCGGTTGGAGAGGTAGGAGGAGAACCAGGCCAGAGCAGTGCCAGAGATCCCCAGGTCAGCAAGAGATGATAGTAGAATAGAGTGATCAACAGTGTCAAAGGCAGCAGAGAGGTCGAGGAGAATTAGGACAGAGGAGAGAGAGGCAGCTCGGGCACACTTAAGTGAGTTGGTGACAGACAGGAGGGCGGTTTCAGTGGAGTGAGCAGAGCGGAAGCCAGATTGGAGAGGGTCAAGCAGAGAGTGGTTGGACAGGAAAGCAGAGAGCTGGCGGTGTACAGTCCGCTCGAGGGTTTTGGAGAGGAAGGGTAGGAGGGAGACAGGACGGTAGCTCTGGAGGGAGGTGGGGTCGAGGGTAGGTTTTTTGAGGAGGGGAGTGATAGAGGCTTTTTTGAAGGCAGAGGGGAAGATGCCAGAAAGTAGAGAGGTGTTGAGGAGGGAGGAGATGAAGGGGAGTAGAGCAGGAGCAGCAGCTTGAAAGAGGTGAGTGGGGAGGGGGTCCAAGGCACACGTGGTGGGTTTGTGACCCTGGAGCAGGGAGGAGAGGTCAGAGTCTGAGAGGGGCAAGAAGGTGGAGAGGGAGGGCGAGTTAGTAGGGGATGTAGTGGGTGTAGGGGTTGGAGCGGGAGGGGGTGCGGGGGAGGGAGAGGTGTTAAAGAGTTAAAAAGTAGTATAAAAGTAGTCTTCTCCTGCAATTAGATAGAATGAGATAAAAGTCATTCTATCTAATGAAATAAAAGTAGTCTTCTCCTGCAATTAGATAGAATGAGCTAAAAGTCTTTACTAGTCTCTATCATTGGTTTTATAACATCAGCTGCCTTAGAAAATGCACTAGAGGGCAAGAGATGTGATTTTATTAATTTTTTTCCTTGACTTTGACGCTTGTATGTTAAGACATCCTGACTTCTGTGATTTAAAGTTACAGTATAATTACACACTTAACCATATATATTGTTTAGCTTTCATTTTATTTTAACTTACTTTACTAATCTTAAAAAAGAATGGCGAAGCATTTAATTTTCTTCTAACTTTTCTTTTAAGTCACTTTAAAGTAAACACCCCTTTCATGTTATGCAGTCTTATGTATGTCAGATCCTCCAGGGCTGTGGCTTTTGCCAGATGAAGCACTCCTGATTGTGAGGCTGATGAAACACGGTTCTCTTATTGATCTGTGTGTGACACAGCCTGCCTCTCCGCTGGCAGAGTGTAGCAACATTTATCCAGGAATTTGTGAAATGTCACTCGGATCATGTTTCTGGGGCAAACCGAGTAAAAATCAGGAGCTTAGTCAAGAATCCAGGTGGAATAATATAAGCATCGGAAACCAAGTTTTTTTTTTTTTTTGGCCAGCTGAACTTTTAAACACAAATACAGCAGTTTAATGTTACACACAGAAGGGGTAAAGTGTCAACACAAAGTAGTAGGATTTACTATAAATACTGTATGTTTCATTTAATTATATTTGACAAAGGAAAACATACGTTAGAATTCACATAAATTAATCAGGAATTTAATATGTATATAGAAAAATTATAATTCAAAACAACATCCAGTTTAGACCTTAAGTCTTCAATAACTTGTTTTGTATAGGTTGAACCTATGTGTGTGTGTGTATGTGTGTGTATATATATATATATATATATATATATATATATATATTTCATACAAAGATGCATTTAGAGATAAAGAGCGGCCTCTGTTTTAGATCAGGATATATATTTACTTAGAATTCTCTGTACATCTGTTTACAATTCATAAGAAAAATAAACGAGTGCATTAGCTAAAGTATTATCAAATGTTCATATACAAAAATTAAGTTACCATTCAGCTTAGTTAATAGCTGTCATCTCCTGTTTTAAAATGCCATGTGCATCCAATTCATCAATAAATTAATAATGTACAATACTACCCCTCTACCTTACTACTTCATGACATTCTTTAATCTGTTCTGCAAAAAAAAAAACAGACTTGCAATTACCACAATTTGTTCTGTACACCTAATAAAGTTAGTGAAAGAACTCACAAGAAGTTACCTTGTTGAAATGGATATCTAATTTTCACAGGGATCTGATTGTATAGCTTTGTGACAGATTGGCATTTTCAGTGCCTTGTAAGTTCTTAAAAGCGGCTTTGCTAATTGAAAACTCATCTTCAATATGACCTTTTAATAACCTAACACCACTCAAGTGTCATTCTTGTCTTGAATGTGCTCAATGAAGCTTTGTTCGTCTTTATTAGACAACCATGAAAGAAAAAAAAGAAAGAATTAATCGAAAATTAGCAGTAATTAGGAGAATTTGCCTAGCAGTAATGACGACATTTATATGCAAAAATTGGGATGTCAGTAGCTTAAAGAAACTTTGCTTGACACTTGCATGTGGCAGGTGAAATATGGAATGGTAATTTGCACATTTCAGGCTAACAGTCATGCATATTAATATCAAAATGTGTCATTCAGGCAGCACAGTACAGTTATGTGAAGTTATCATCTTCACAAAATCAATAGATTAATTGAAGTCAGTTAACATTTCTATTTCTAACTTACTGTAAAAAAAATAATAATAATAAAAAAACCTTGGTTAACAGAAGCCAGATAGCAAATGCACTGGAAAGACATTGGACAAAAGTCCTAATCAACAATTTAATCTAAAAAATAGCTAATTGAAAAACTGCACAAGTAAGAGAGGGAGAGAGAACATAAGAAAGTTTACAAACAAGAGGAGGCCATTTGGCCCATCTTCTCGATCCCAGAATCTCATCAAGCAGATTCTTGAAGGATCCCAGGGTGTCAGCCTCAACAACATTACTGGGGAGTTGGTTCCAGACCCTCACAATTCTCTGTGTAAAAAAGTGCCTCCTATTTAATGTTCTGAATGCCCCTTTATCTAATCTCCATTTGTGACCCCTGGTCCTTGTTTCTTTTTTCAGGTCAAAGAATTCCCCTGGGTTGACATTGTCTATACCTTTTAGAATTTGGAATGCTTAAATCAGATCACCGTGTAGTCTTCTTTGTTCAAGACTGAATAGATTCAATTCTTTTAGCCTGTCTGCAGATGATATGCCTTTTAATTCCGGAATATTCTGGTCGCTCTCCTTTGCACTCTTTCTAGAGCAGCAATATCCTTTTTGTAGCGAGGTGACTGAGCTGAACACAATATTCTAGGTGAGGTCTTACTAATGCATTGTAAAGTTTTAACATTACTTCCCTTGATTTAAATTCAACACTTTTCACTATATATCCGAGCATCTTGTTGGCCTTTTTTATATCTTCCCCACATTTCTGAGTCAACATAAACTCCTAGGTCTTTTTTCGTAAATTCCTTCTTCAATTTTAGTATATATGATATTTATAATGCACATTTTTATTGCCTGCGTGCAGTACCTTACACTTTTCTCTATTAAATGCCATTTGCCATGTGTCTGCCCAGTTCTGAATACTGTCTAGATCATTTTGAATGACCTTTGCTGCTGCAACCGTGTTTGCCACTCCTCCTATTTTTGTGTCATCTGCAAATTTAACGAGTTTGCTTACTATACCAGAAGCTAAGTCATTAATGTAGATTAGGAATAGCAGAGGACCTAATACTGATCCCTGTGGTACACCACTGGTTACCTCGCTCCATTTCGAGGTTTCTCCTCTAATCAGTACTTTCTGTTTTCTACCTGTTAACCACTCCCTAATCCATGTGCATGCATTTCCTTGAATCCCTACTGCGTTCAGTTTGAGAATTAATCTTTTATGCGGGACTTTGTCAAAAGCTTTCAAAATCTAAATAACCATGGCATATGCTTTGCAGTTATCCATTGTCAATGTTGCATCCTCAAAACAATCAAGCAGGTTAGTTAGACACGATCTTCCTTTCCTAAAACCACACTGACTTTCTCCCAGGATACTGTTACCATATAGGTAATTTTCCATTTTGGATCTTATTATAGTTTCCATAAGTTTACATATAATGGAAGTCAGGCTTATTGGTCTGTAGTTACCTGGTTCGGTTTTGACTCCCTTTTTGTGGATCGGTATTATGTTTGCAATTCTCCAGTCTGTCGGAACAACCCCAGTGTCAAGAGACTGTTGCATGATCTTGGTTAGCGGTTTGTAAATAACTTCTTTCATTTCTTTGAGTACTATTGGGAGGATCTCATCTGGCCCAGGGGATTTGTTTATTTTAAGAGCTCCTAGTCCTTTTAACACTTCTGCATCTGTTATGCTCAAGTTATTTAAAACTGGATAGGAACAGCTTTCATGCGTCTTGGCATGCTCTCCACCAGTCTTTCACATTGATGTTGGGTGACTTTATGCCACTCCTGGCGCAAAAATTCAAGCAGCTCGGCTTTGTTTGATGGCTTGTGACCATCCATCTTCCTCTTGATCACATTCCAGAGGTTTTCAATGGGGTTCAGGTCTGGAGATTGGGCTGGCCATGACAGGGTCTTGATCTGGTGGTCCTCCATCCACACCTTGATTGACCTGGCTGTGTGGCATGGAGCATTGTCCTGCTGGAAAAAACAGTCCTCAGAGTTGGGGAACATTGTCAGAGCAGAAGGAAGCAAGTTTTCTTCCAGGACAACCTTGTACTTGGCTTGATTCATGCGTCCTTCACAAAGACAAATCTGCCCGAATCCAGCCTTGCTGAAGCACCCCCAGATGAGTCCAATTTTCAGCTTTGCCCAACACCTTGTCGTCTAATGGTTAGACAGAGACCTGGAGAGGCCTACAAACCACAGTGTCTCGCACCCACTGTGAAATGTGGTGGAGGATCGGTGATGATCTGGGGGTGCTTCAGCAAGGCTGGAATCGGGCAGCTTTGGCATGAATCAAGCCAAATACAAGGTTGTCCTGGAAGAAAACTTGCTTCCTTCTGCTCTGACAATGTTCCCCAACTCTGAGGACTGTTTTTTCCAGCAGGACAATGCTCCATGCCACACAGCCAGGTCAATCAAGAGCATGCCAAGACGCATGAAACCTGTGCTTGAAAATCAGGGTTATTCCACCAAATATATATTTCTGAACTCTTCCCTAAGTTAAAACATTAGTATTGTGATGTTTAAAAATGAATATGAACTTATTTTCTTTGCATTATTCGAGGTCTGACAACACTGCATCTTTTTTGTTATTTTGACCAGTTGTCATTTTCTGCAAATAAATGCTCTAAATGACAATATTTTTATTTGGAATTTGGGAGAAATTTGGGAGAAATGTTGTCAGTAGTCCCTGACCACATTCCGGCGCCTCCTTAAGACTCACCTCTTCAAAGAGCACCTGTAGAACTCCTCTGTTTGTATCCTGGGACACTATCACCCTTCATGTAAATGTGCTTTATTTTGCTCTTATCAGCCCCTATTTTACTGCATTTAATCCTGTACTTCAGAATACTGTAATCTGCCAAGTTTTTAACCTGTAGTACTTTGTATTTAATCACATCCTGATGTAACTATCACTATTTAATCATATCCTGATGTAACTATCACTATTACCTGCTGTATTATTGAATTGTGGTTTGTCAAACTTGTACTTTACTTGTTTTATTGTATTTCTTGCTCTTATTGTATTACTTGTATTGTAACGCTTGAAATGTTTTTGCTTACGATTGTAAGTCGCCCTGGATAAGGGCGTCTGCTAAGAAATAAATAATAATAATAATAATAATAATAGTTTATAGAATAAAACAAAAATGTTCATTTTACCCAAACACATACCTATAAATAGTAAAACCAGAGAAACTGATCATTTTGCAGTGGTCTCTTAATTTTTTCCAGAGCTGTATATATGTATGTGTATATATATATATATATATATATATATATATATATATATATATATATATATATATATATATATATATATATATATTCCCCATAGTGGCGCTAGCAGACATTATTTGTTTCTATAACACACACAAGAGTGTCATATTCAAATATATGAATCCTGTTTGACAAGAGTTAATGAGCCCTACTGTATATATTTTGATAGTTTGTGATCTGAACATTAATTGGACTCTGGAATAGAGCCAGTTTTCATACAAAAAACAGGTTCCTCACCTAGTGTATAAGCAATGCAATGAAAGAAATAGTTGGAATACTACTTATTTGAAAATGTCACTAATGAATTTCAAGTCATCAGCCATTTCATTAACCTAAAAACATTTGCATATCTACAACATTTGCAATTAGATGATCGAAATATTTTGTTTGCATCAAGAGGAATGTATTTGTCAAGCTCTTTGCAACACACCCTGTCAGACATGCCTCATATAATTAGCTGTAACCCTATCCACAGACATGCAGTCTAATAGATACACAGTGGAGTTCATGTTAATCTAAATTGTTACTTGCCTCACTCCCTCTCTCTCCCTCCATTTCAAACAGAAGTTGACCTCTGACCTGGCCGAGCTCCAGCAACAGAAGGATGGGTTAGAGAAAAGAATTGAGCAGCTGAAAGAACAGCAGGCCCAAGTCGCAAGGTCAACTGAAATGCAACCACCTCTGACCCCAGGCTTGACTCAGGACACCCCGGCATCCTCTACAAAGAACATGGAACTGGAAATAAAACAGTTGCAGAACAAATTAAAGGTCGGTAAAGAGAATGTTTGATTTGTGGTGGACCATACACTATTAATTAGCTTACGATGAACTGTTCTCATTAACCTATTAGCAAAAAGAATGTTCTGCTGGAACATCGAGTTTCGCTTTAAACCAAGTTTTGTAGCGGGGGGTTTCAGATGATTGGCTAATATCTTTTGGTATGCTATGAAATCCAGTTTACCATGTATTGGAACTATAATTTCCTGTGCCATTAGAGGAAAAACTGCCCCATAGAAGGATATTACCACCTCCATGCTTGACAGAGTTAGGGTGTTTGTACGCCTCACTTTCTCCAAATGTAACGACTATCTTTGTTTCATCACTCCACAAAACCTTTGACCAGAACTTCTATCCATCATTCAAATGCCATTTTGCAAACTTTGAGCGATTGTCCTTGTGACGTTTTCTTAAGAGTGGCTTTTCCATTGGCCTGCGACCATTGAGACCTTCACCATCCAATACTTGACCTATGGTTGAAATGGAACCCCCAGTCCAACTTGCAGCCAATTCACTTTGAATATCTTTGGCAGTCAATCTTGGATTGTTATTAACCTTCCTCCCAATTCTTCTACATGTTCTTGGTGAAAGAACCTTCTTTCTTCCAGACCGAGGGAGTGTTGTGACAGTGCCACGAGTCTTGTACTTCTTTATAATAGAAACAATAGTTGAAATTGGGATATTCAAATGCTTGGAAAATCTTCTTGTATCCTTCTCCAGCTTTATGACAATAAATAATGTTCTGCCTTCAGATAGCTCTTTACTTTTTCCCATATTGACTTATTTTTAATGACAACAATCATCCTATGCCTAACCCTTTTATACTCTCTAAGAATGTTCACCTATAATCCTGCATTTTCTAGAATAAGGTTCTGCATTATCATATTGAAATTTCTAGCACCTTGTAGGCAATACTATCATTGCATCAAAGGGTATCTATTATTATTATTATTATTATTTATTTCTTAGCAGACGCCCTTATCCAGGGCGACTTACAGTCGTTACAAGATATCACATTGTTTTTACATACAATTACATTTTTATACAGGTGGGTTTTTACTGGAGCAATCTAGGTAAAGTACCTTGCTCAAGGGTACAACAGCAGTGTCCCCCACTGGGGATTGAACCCACAACCCTATGGTCAAGAGTCCAGAGCCCTAACCACTACTCCACACTGCTGCCCATCTATTTCATGTGAATCACTACAATTTAACACAGGTGGAGGCCACTTAACTTGGTGTGTGATTTTGAACGCGATTGGTTACACCTGAGCTAATTTAGGATTGCTATTTCAAGGGGGTGGACACTTCTCCAACCCAGCTATTCAAGTTTTTATTTTTAATTAATTTACTACTTTCTAGAATATTTTTTTCACTTGGAAGTTGTGGGGTAGGATGTGTAGATAAATGAATATATATATATATATATATATATTTTAATTCCAGGCTATAAGGCAACAAAAGGTGAAAATTTTGAAAGGGGGTGTAGACTTTCATAGGCACTGTATATGTATATATGTAAGCAATTTCAAATATTTGTCCATGACAGAAATATTGGCACCTTTACATTTAAAAGTCTGTAGAAATTGAATAACTAGTTTTTAAATATATTAATTGATTGAAAACCGTTACACGATAATTAAGCTGCATTATAAAGTAAAAAGACAGAAAAATTAGTCATTATTCTCAACATCTGTTGAAGAACAACATTTTGGTAATGGTCAAAACAAAAGAGATTGGATTCACATTTGAGAAAAAAAAAAAAAAAAAAAAAACACTTGTAGCAAACTACAACAAAGGAAATAGCTACAGAATAGTATCAAAGAAATATGGAATACCAAAATCCACAATCAGAGCAGTATAATCAGGAAGGGTCACGGAGCAAATCCAACTGAAACGCTTGAAAGAAGTGGATGTCCAAAGAATTACAGATACAGCAACTTTATAAATTGCCATTTTGTTGTAAGGCTAGATTATCATATTCAAAAAAGAAAGAAAATATATCCATAAGGGTGCACTGATAAAGATTTTCTTGGCCGGTGATTATCTACTAATCTTGGCCAATACCGATCATAATAATAGTGCAGGTAAGATATTGTAAACTACATAGGGCCTATATTTAAACTGTTTTATAATTATAGATGTTAAAAAATGAACAGATATCGTTCACTTGTTGTGTTTGTGACAAAATTGACAGTCATTTTTACATTTGTTATACAACATAGTTTAGTATAAAAAACACTTCTGTAGAAAAAAAATATATAATGTGACATTAACATTTAAAGCCACTTGCTGTCAAACATTGCGTATTATAACTTCAACCTATAGAGTAGAAAAGAAATGTAGCCTATGCAATGTCAACTACAAATACGTCCATTGAATTCTTATTTTAAACATACACTGATTAAAAATGCAGCAAGACTTAAATTGTTCACTTAATCAAAAAAAAGTCATAGAAATAAATTTCATTCAGTCAAACTTCAGTCTGTTCTGCACACAACTCAGCTTGTTGTCTTCAGATATTGAAAAAAAATTAGAAACACTGCTCTTTTGAGACATATTTACTGCAGGTTGATCGCGTGTTACACAGTACTGCAAGGAAAATTACTGTCTCAGTGTTTTTTTGCATCCTTAGTAAGCGTGCCTGACCAAACATTAAGACGAAATTCAAGCATGAATATCGGTGTACATTATCAGCTAAAATAACAAAAACTGCCGGTACCGATTTGTGTTTTCTTTCCTTATATCGGTGCCATTCCGCTTTATCGGCGCACCCTTAACATCCAATACAGATGTATAAAGAATTTTTAAAACACAAATTCTCCTGTTATCTGTACGCCATCAGTGAATAATGATTTTGTTGTGGAATCACGTCATCAATGCTTTTTATTTATTTATTTATTTTTTTTTTTCTGTAGAGGAAATTCATGAGTGACATGACCACACTTGTGGTCCCAGGGCTTAAATGTTTATCTTATATTTGTATACTTTGTTAAACTGATTCTGTTAACAGCTACAAATATTTTTTTCCCATTTATAAACTGAAAGACGCATTACCTTTACAGTTGCATACCAACTAATGTTTTTCAGAAACCTGATTATGTCTTGGTCTATAGAACGATAGGATGTTGTAATTGTACATTGTTAAAATCTATAATTCTGGTTTCTAAATGGGATAGAGCCTTAACGGTTAACCACTTGTTTAAGTTTTTTGTTCACACTGTCTGCATCAATTGTCATGCACAGAAATTAAATAACTCCTTTTTTTTTCTTTAGAATTCTACGAATGAAATCGCTAAGCATGTATCTGCCAATAAAGTACTGAAAACTGACATCCAAGTAAAGGAAGAGCAGTTTCGGGAGCTGCAGGACAAGTATGTTCAGCATCTGTTGTGTTTGATGCCACCAAGTGGTAGCTCTGATTCCTCCTTCTATAGTTGAATGTAGATTTTCTGGTGTTTGTTTCGTGCTTAGGGCCAAGTCCAGTATAGGAGAGGTTATGTGAAAATAAGATCCCCTGACAAACTACACTAAACCTGAATTCAAAATGATAACAGCTCAGCTCATGTGCTGTTTCAGTTGGGACTGTCCATCTCTGGGTATTTCAAAAAGTGTTATATATTTATGAGAGAAGAATATGTATTTTCCATAAAACATACATATATTGCACATATACAGTATAATTTTTCAGCATTTAACAAATGTCAAATTATTCAATTCATATTTGCAGATATTACAATATACAGTATAATGAGCAACCATGCCAATAAAATAAACTGCATATGCAAAGGGTACCAGACTGTCTGGGTCAATTTCTAATGTGAAAACCCATAGACACATCAATTGCTTTCACATTTGATTATCTGGCTTGTTCATGTAGGGTTATTTATTATTATTATTATTATTATTATTATTATTATTATTATTATTATTATTATTATTTGTTGTCTCAATGTGTGTTAAACATTGCTTTGGGTTTTGCAGGCCACAAAGGGCCATAACTGGCAAGCTCTGCTTTTAAAACAGTAGTTTTCGATTTACAGTTCTTTCCTGTTACTGGTGTGGGTCAGAGCCAGAAAATCTGCTATCCAGACATTTTTACCCTCTTTACTATATTAAAAATATTCAAAATGTGGCTTGAAGCAATTACAAAAAACAAAGCGTTTCCAGATTCACAGGATCATTTTCTTGATAATGTAACTTTTAGATAAAGCTGTTGAGTTGACACAATGCATGCACACGCCTGAATTCCTGAACTCATAGTTTAAAGGACAAAGTGGTTTTGTACTGAAGGAAGCTTTTATCGTTTATCAGTTCGATGATGTGAACTAGATCAAAACAAAATAGAACATACAGAAGAGGAGAAAGAGCCTTGAAAGATGACACTTAGGTGGTTAACATTAGTGGGATAAAGCAGAAAGCTCCCTGCTGTGTGCTGTTGGGAACCCTGGAAAATTGTCCTTGAAATGAGTGGACTTTCAGGTTTTTGTACGCTGCATTTAGCAATCGGTCATATTGTTTTAAAATCTGTTTGATGTTTGCATTTCATAAGAAAAGGGAACTACTTCTTGGCAGGCATAAATGCTGGTCATATATCACCAGACCTGAGTAAATAGAAGAGGCAGTCCTTTTCCGTTTCAGCTCTAAAGGTTCAATATGTTTTTCTCATTAATTCTGAACTCTGTTGGGTAACCGGTGCTCAATCCCATAGGCTAACCTCTCACATTTATTTAATGTCACTCTGACAAACTCTCATTTATAGGCCAATATTATTATTTATTTTTGCAAGGGATGTTGGAACCTTTTTTTTCTCAACTCAGATTTTTTTTTTTTTTTTTTTTTTTTTACATTTTTTGTTTGTAATTGTTAAGTACTGGTAATTATTTTCTGGTAATTCTATAAAAGAAATGAAACGAGAAGAATATATGTGCATAACTGAGTATTCTAAAATACCATAACTTCTGTTAATTTAAAATGAGCTGCTCTTGTTGTTGATGATATACTATAAAGCTGTGTGACATTTTATTTTTTTTTATCAATTGTGTGCTAATAAATGTCACCCTTTTAAAAATAAAAAGAATAAAAACAATGCCAATAGATTACTATTAGCCTACGGCATCCAGTGTTGCCTTTTCTTTGTGCAAATAAGATTTAATAATAGTCAGAAAAAAAGGGATATATCTCAGCACTGTAAAAAAAAGTATAGTCCAGGAATACTTTATTGGAAAGCTGTTAATTTATATTTTCAACTAGTAACATTGCATGTTTATTTTATTTCACTTAGGCTTTCTCGTATGGAAAGGGACATTAATATGAAGAGGCAGTTGGTTGAAGATCTAAAATCCCGACTGAGATCATCCCAGGAAAATGATAAGACATACAAAAAAATGTTGGAAGATATGGAAAAAAAGGTTTTTGTTTTTCAAGATACTCATTTGTTTTACAATAAAATGCCACTCTGATGCAAACACAAATTATTTAGTGGACAGATGGTATTTATATATTGTTATTTCTAACCCCTCTGTGGGTATTGTTAAGGTGGTGATTTTATAAAGGCACAATACAGAACATAAGTGTTTTACTGGTGGTGGGAGGGTGACTCTGTTCCCATACTTATTCTGTTCAGGGCTTTTGAGCAAATGCTGCCATTTCTGCTTATATGGTTTTGCAATGTGAGCCTCTGTTCGCTGGGGAACAAGATGATCAATTTGCTTTCATGTGTGACCAAAGCCTGATTTCAACTCGAGTCTCTAGAGAACAGACAAATAAGCATACTATCACTGTACTACTCACTTTTCAGCAAGTAGATGTTTAAAAAAATGTACAATGAACTGTTGTAATGCACTGCTGTTTTTTTATAAAAGGGGTTGGTGGTGATGTTGTTGTTTTTTTTTTTTAATTGGATGAATCACATTAAAGTATTGAAACACATGCTATTTCTGATTTGTCCCAAGTCTTTAATAACAAGTACAGAATGTGACCAGATGTCTAAAATAGAAGACAGTTAATCTCTTAAACTCTCAACAGATAAAGATGTTGTCTGATGACGCAGCTAACAGGAAGACCTTCATAGATTCTCTGAAGCAGAGACTTAGTGTGGCAACGAAAGAGAAAAATCATTATGAAGAGATGCACCGGAAATGTAAGGAGGAGCTTGAGAAGAAGGTATGTTTTTTCAACTTCAGTGTAAGTGGAATTCAGTGTTTGCAACAATTTATATATTTATAGAATTCCTCTGTACTTTGTTTTATTTATAAGGAACATGGTGCCCGATTTTGGAAAAAAGCATGCAGAAAAAAGTGGCATAGTGCCCTATAACAATTTCGTGAATTTGAAGGCAGTAGTGGGATGTTGCTAACCCCCATATAATTTTACAACAGGCCCAATGTACTAGTGGAGGAGTAAAACTTAAACTAGCTGGTAACATTTCTACTAAAGGTGAATTAGCTAGTTAAATAATTCCATAAATCTTACCAGTTATACACTTCTAATTAATGTTCTGAATGAAGCATGTGTTAAGTAATTTGTTTAAGCCAATAAAACCCCAGTTTGCATGCCTTACTTTCATGTCTGTTATTTTTCATTTCCTAGTTCATTTCACTTCAGCTGTGTTCTTCAGGTCAGTCATGTCAGTCATTAGGTATTCAGTTGGTTAATGAAGGATAGAAGGCATTGGAGGGGTTATAGATGTGTTCATACTCCCTGTTGAAATGACCTAGGAAGTACAAGATTGCATTAAAATTAAGATGCAGTCAGAGATTTATTTTACCTATTGTGCTAAACATTCTGGCCAGGTGTTAATGTCACCTGTTTGCTACAGATTTCTCTAAAATGTCATGGATTTGTGTCAATTCAGAATATAATACACAGTATACAGTTCCTTGTATAATATGAAAATAAAGTATATAGGTAGACTGCTGCTTGTACTAAGGGCTTCTCAAGAGTTCTTTCCTGGCTAAGTTAATAAAACCTGATACCTGAGTCAGACAAAGTTTCTACTATGATTTTCAAATTTAGTTGTACGTGAAGGAAATCACTTTCTAGTGAAATATAAATCTCGAGAGTGCTGGCTCAAAATGGAACTAAAGACATGTTATGGACAGTTTTTGTATATTTTATTTGTCATAATAATACTGTACATGGTGACATCATTAAACAGTGGCAATTGGGCCTAACACAATGTCATTTACAGTATATCTAGTTGTTTTACTGACTTACTGAATTTCTGTAACATATTTTCTTTAAGAATACATTATTCTGCTCTTCCATGAATTTCTCAAATAAAGCTCAAAATCTTTAGGCCATTGTTTGTTTTGGTAGTTCCTTTGCATTGTTGTGTACATGTACTTGTAGTAACAGAATTAGTTTTGAAAAGCTACTGTCAGACCTACTGAAAGATAATAAGACTATAAAACGCAGGACTTTATAGAAAACCATTATAGTTTATCACATAATATAATAATAGTCCTTTTTAACCCTTTTCTGACTACTATTGAAGCCACCCAACATGCTTATCAAAGTTTGTATGTAACATTTTAAAGTGGTTTTGTGTTTTCTATAAATTCTCTAACATACAAAAAGTGTGTCTATGTCTGAATGAATCTTTCCATGTTTTTTTGTTTTTTTTTCTTTAGAACCAAAAGCTTCAGGACCTACAGTCCAAAGTAGCAGAATCTGAGATTGCCATGACGGAACTGGAAGAAACGGCATCCCAGCAAATGCATGGGCTGGCTCAGCAGAGCACACATGCTCTGGAGGTAGTCCAGAAAAAGCTGGGGCTTGCAAACAGACAAGTCGAGGAATTCATCAGATTTGTTAAGGTACTTTTAGCTAACTGGACAGAAAACTTTTTAATATTGAACATTGTGCAGTGTTTCAAAACCAAATATATACTGCTGCGTTTGTTTGAGCTCGGAATCTTCAGATATATGTAGTGTTATCTGTTTGGTTTCAATGCAGAGTTGGTTAATGAACAGTACATGAATAATAGCACATTTCATAGAGATTATTAATATTTCAAATGCAGTACTACATATAAACTGTTGTGTCCGGGTACCTTTGTTGTAGGTCAGATGGTCTGATTGCAGCTAGACCATTGGTGTGAGTTTGAACTAGAAAACAAAAAGTGATTGGACACTATGAAGCAGGAAAGCATTTCCATCCATAGCATTGTCTTTGAAATATCTACATATTTTGATTAGCACTCCTTTAAAGTGTTACTCGACAGGCTGTCAAAATGCCTTCTGAATTCTGCTTCTATACAACCTGGTCAATCAAAAACATTTCATTGGTTCTCGACTCCTCTCCCGAAGTTCAGCATTCTGATTGGTTCGTGCTAAGGCACAGGTTCAGAGGGGTGGGAACAGGTTTAGGGTAGATGAACCAATGAAAATGCTGAACTTTGGGAGAGGAGTCGGGAACCAATTAAATGTTTCTGATTGAACAGGTTGTATTGAAGACTTCGAAGTTGTGAATTCAGAAGACAGTTTGATGGGAAGACCAGATGCATAACCGGTGTAAAAGGATAATAACTGGTCAAACCGGATTTATGAACAGGGATATGTTAATAAAAATATCAAAACAAGAACAAAGCTCAGGAAAGTAATGCGTTGGGTTTTAAACCCTACAGCATCTTCAGAAACACTACAGAGTTGTTTTTTTTTGTTTGTTTTTTTAAACAACCCAATACAGTTGATGAGCTGAAAACTTTCTGAAACTGATGAATTGCTGTCTCGTTAGATGTTAAATAATTGATATTGTTTATTCAGCTTTTATCCTGCATATATGTCTGAAGCCTTTAAAGATTTTTTTTTATTTATTTTGTTTTGTTTTGACAAATATTCTCATTTTACCAAAAGACACTATATTAATTTCCTCTTTCTCTTTATTTTCATGGCGCTCTGATCAGTCTGCAGGACTGGTATAATAACATACTTAGAAATCTTTACAAAGCATGTTGTTTTTTTTTTTTATTGTTCTTTTATTCCATCCTAACATACACATTCACAGTAGTTTGAACAGTGATGTGCTAGCCCAGCCAATACGCCTAGTGTAATTATATTAGGTGTCAGTGTGATCATATTTTAAAATAGTTTATCAATATAATTTCTGTTAACACTAGAACACCATCAGAGGTTTCTAAATCAAACACGTTTTTTGTTTCATATATATATATGCCTTAATATATCGGATCCATCGCCTTTGTTAATGAACACAGCCAAAACTTTCACATAAGCTGCTAACCATTGTTGTTCCTAATGCAAATTTGGGAAACCCTGCATCCAAGTTATCTATAGAAGTACATTACATTATTTGATGGCCTGACTGAAAGAGATTTACTCTTGTCAAATATTGATCAGGGCTGTGATTTCTTCATAGCACGGAGAGCTTTTAGTCCCAACAGTTTTAATGCCGAGGGTCCACCATGTTTTCTCCTTTATTCAAAATGATTTTACATCACACCAGATAGAACTTTAAAAGTCAGATCTGAGACTTCTAAGAGTTTGTCATGCTTAAAGTTAATGCCCAGTTGAATGCCTTGGGTGCATTTTTTATATCATTGCATACTGTATAATGCATACAAGGTAAATTATACATTTATTATCACTTTTCCAGAATTGTAGTCAAATCTTTATATTTCAGTGTGTGTTTTTTTTTTTTGTAAAGCATTATTATTAATTCCACAGTAACGAGGGGTTTATATTGCTCTAAACAGTGGCACATCCAAATACCGCCATCATTTAAATCATTGAATAATTTGAAGACATTGGGAAAGACTTCTAATTGAAACGTTTGCCATTTAATTTATTAAGTGTATCTTAGTATTTCACAATTTAGTATTTTAGTGATTTGCTGAAGAAAGTGATTTGCACTGTTGGATGTTTGATTTTCATAGCCTAATTATTTAAACAGTGGTTGTATTTAGATCTATCACCATTTAGATCGGTGGTTCCCAACCTTTTTCAATGTAGGGACCACCTTGGTGTTTGGATTTTTCCCAGGGACCACTTTTCCACTCATTTTTTCACAACAGCATTTTCAAACTAATTTGTATGTGTATATATGTATAAGTACATGTAAAAAGTAAAGCATTTATATATTGTACCTAACTTAATGAGATTCCTGGGCTTGAATCTTCACAACCAGGTCAGCAAGGACTAGTTGTCATTTTGCGCATTGTGAAAGTTGCTGATGGCAAAGGTTCGGTTTCTTTTTTTACATTTTTCTTTTCTCATTCTGAATGCTTTGTAGATAAATTGCATCTCAATTTTGCAGGATTAAGAGTTTTGTTTGACAAAACCTCCTGACAAATAATGCACTGGGGCTTGGGTCGTCCTTGGATCCAGTAAATGTAAATACCAGTGCTGGTCCCCGCAATCGTTACCTCGTGTAGCAAATTAATCCATTTCTAACACAACTTACTGCACTCGCTGAGTCACCAACTTCGCTGGATGTACATATAAAAAACACTGGAATACGAAGACAAGGTGGGTGAGAAGCAATTTGATAAATTAAAAAATGATTGGAAAGTGTACAGGATGTTACATACCACGTCTGGTGGTCTGATGTGTAAATTAAATGGGATTGGTGGCGCACAGTCGATAGGATTTATAGCATTTTGGTTAAATATGACAGCGTCAGAACAGACTGTGTACACATTATTTACTATAATTAAGAGATTTTTCTTTTGGCATATAGTCTTGTGAGATATTAAACCTGGCTGAACAAACCCATATAATAACATGGAGCTGAAATCGGTCGTTCACACTACGGTACAGGTCACAAGTCAAGCACAAATATAGCCTCTTTTTGGTTCACATTAAATTCTGTTACTCCAAGTCGTTTTCAAAAATGTTTAATATGGAAATAGGGATATTGCTATATCTCTGGCAACACTGTAGCACATATTTTATATTGTTGAAAATGAAAGGACTAAAACTCTGGTTTGAATGGTTCTTTTTTTGTTTGCTTGTTTTAATTTAGTCATTCCAGCCGAGTTAGGAATATTCAATGCAGTATGATACTTTTATGCGGGGCTACTTTTCCTGAACAGTGAACACAGGCAGTAGAATGAGCACGGATTAGAAAGATGGGCATTTACGTGAATGCTAGATGTAGATTTTTATTTTTAATAATACTGGCTAAAAAATAGAAGTCTGTAATTTTGCCAGGACAAATGTGTCTTTATAATGTGTAACGGTTATTTAGTTAGTATTTGTTTCACATAAGATGGGCTATTTGAGTTACTGGCAGGTTCAAAGACGATGCTTGGTATTGCATCAAAGGGAGCTGTAATATATATTAATTTATGAACACACCCGTAATAATGATATATATCGTATAATGATATATAATGTTTTTTAATGGGATGCTTCCCCAGGACCAGGTTTTTTTGGATGTATTATAACATTATACATTATAAAGTACATCAGAAACCATACAAACCATTCACTTTTTTTTTCAACACGATATTTCGTTTTTTATTATTTTTTATTAAACATTAAGTATTTTTTTATTATTATGTATTCTTGCAATACTTCCTGAAAGTTCTGTTGAAAAATATTGTTGATTGGGTAAATTACAAGACATTGTTTCACCTGAGTGTTTGCAATGACATAATACACGTTTATTCGCAAAGAAAGTGTGGCAATGTGCCCCGCCCATGTGCATTTGTGTGTTATGTCTTGTATGTTGCGTGTGGTGTTTTAAATGTTGGTGTATAGTCATTGGTACACGGGATATAAATGGGTGTGTGCAGCACGAGTATTTAAATTGTATAATTATATTTAGGCATGGGATTGCACTCTCACTTCACGTGCATTTAAAGTATAGTATGTGAGCACGGGGTTGCACAAAATTAATTCACATGCTGGGATTCAAGTGACTAATTAATTAGTAATTGAATCCCAGCACAACAGTATATATAGATGCACGTTTGACTCACTCAGGGTTGGGTGTTCAGTGAGTGGAGAAGGAAAGTAAAACAACGTAAATAATAAGTGTTTATAGACTCACCGTGTTTGTTTGTGTGTCTGTCCGTGCACCGTTTGTAGTGTTAATCCGTTTTGTTTGTTTATTTTGGCGCAAGTGCCGTGTCCTGTTTTGTGTTCTGTTTAAACCTTTTACTTTAATAAACGCTGAGTGCTACCATTTGCACTCAGCTTCTCATCACCACCGTCTGTCTGTGTGTATTTCTTTCTGGTCTGACGCCACCCACTCCGGCTGTCTTTGTGACAGAAAGATGTACAAAACAATTACCTCCATCCATGTACAGTTTCTTTGGGAAATATCTTGACACGATCAATCACCGAAATATGCTTTGCTTTTTTTGCTTTGTCGTCCATTTTTACTATTTTATCTCCAATGCTGAAAACCTAGATTTTAGCAACCTAAATCAAAACATTGCAGCACTGACTTTGTCCCATCCCTTACTGCATAGTACAGGTCACAGAAAAGCAGTACAGGCGCATTGATAGGCTGATTAAAACTTTGTTGTCATTTGAATAGTAAACAAGAACGTTAACCGCTTTGGAGAATTTTTTTTTTGTAAATGTTATTTGTGGACGTTTTCTGTTTGTTTTTTGCTTAAGTGCAGTGCACACAGGACGGTGAAGAAATAAAAAAGGGTTATCAACAGAAGGAAGATATGTAGTTTGCGTCACTTGCGTTGTGCAGTAGTTTCTTTTTTTCCCCTCTCTGTATGCTCGGTATGCATTGGCACCTAAAAAAAGAGGTGAATTTTGCAGTGACCCCTCAATTTCACGATTTCTGCAAAATCGCGATTTAGGTACACCCCCAATTATCAGTAATAAGGAAAAAAAAAACGTACCTGACAAATTTAGTTCATGAAATAGTATCTGCTTATATTCATTTCCTGATATTTATAAATGTTGTAAAAAAAATATATTAACACACAAGACTAAATGTTATATAATAAAACTGTCATTCAAATACATCGGATTTACAGTGTTCCCTTTTTTTTCTTAGCTGTAAACAAGTTCTTGTATTTTGTTTCTCTGTGTTGCTGAAAATGTCTTTACCCTTTTAAAAATGAAAAGCCTGTCTCAGTGACGTCACACGAAAAAACAAACAAACAAGCAGGCAGCGAAATTCAATTTCTCCCCGATCTAATGATATGCGTTAACTTAGTTTCTTTGACTTGCTGGGCAAAAACACATTTTTTTTTATCGTGTTTACCTGATCATGGGCCCAGAATATTTGTTGTGTTGCTTAACTGCATAATTGAATTTTGGGAGTTGTATATTTGGTATATCCAAATATACCAAGCGACTGTGGTAATATGTCTAAAAAGAATTATTTTAACATGTTATTCTCCTCAAGAGCACATAACAGAGCTTAACAGACTGTCTCATGGTTGAGGATCTGAGAAGAAATCAGTGATAAATTCATTTAATCTCTATTAGGATTACCCCACACCAGGGATTTAGGCAAATTGAATCTGAGACCTGACTAGTGACAGAGAATATCTATTAGATAGTAAACAAAATAATAGTCTTTGTGGCTGTTAATGAACTGCATGTCTACCTAATGACAGCCTTTCATTGTCAGTGTGCAAACTAGGAGGCTGAAGTAGAATGTTTTTTTCCCCTATCAGTGCTTTTTCAGCTCTTGTTATGATCATCCTTAAGCCATCCCATCAGGTTGTTTTCACCATGTCATTGTTCTCATTTGGACATACAGTACAACGTCGCATATCCGACCCCCTGTGGACTGGGGTATAGGCAGATATGTGAAAAAGTCGGATTTGCGAACATCTATAGAAAAAGCATTTACACATCCATAAATAGGTTAGTGAACAAAAACAACACGCAAACTGCTTTAAACATGCGGACATTTTTTGCTTTAAAAGTAAGCAAACATAAACAAGATTAATTAGGCTGCAAATACACAAAGTTTTTTTTTTTTTTTAAATACAAAACAAATGGTAAATGTTAACCTGCTGGCTTATTTATTAACTCTAGAAGTCCCTGCCTCCCTGGTTCTGCTTTCCTAATATCTCTGTCACGGTACTTTGCGCTCTTTCTTGATATTGCCAACAGCCGATAAGCAGCTCGGTTTGAATATTGCTTTGGCTATTTTAAACAAACAGCCGGTAAGCATTGCGTTTATGATGCTTGCTTTGTTTAATTCAAATGCATTTAAAAGCTAGAACAACACGCTGCCAATATCTGCAACCGTGTGCTCCATCATATAAACACATTGCACAAAAAAAAAGCTTTCTCGACTGGTGTATTGAAACGTCACTGCTACACGCAGCTGACTGACACACGCACACAGCCCACCTCCCTTAAAGGGGACAGCTCCAAAAGGCTGATTTGCTATAACGCTTTCTTTGTGTTTCCATCGCGGAAGCTGCATTTGCTGCAAATGCCACTACTCTTACAGCCTACTTTTTAATATTTATTTATTTAGCTTGGCGGTTAATTGATCAGGGCGGTTATGTGATGGTCGGATATGCGACACTCCACTGTACTTCTCAAGAAGGCTTATAACAAGCCTAACTTACCTATATTCGATTTTGATAGGTTGTTCATCTGATTGCTCAAGCAGCATAATGACAATCAAACATGATACCATGTTTTTCTAGACACATGGGTTGCACCTACATTCGATTTATAATCTTGCTACATGCCACAAGGTATAATAAATCAAGTCAATAACAGTGTTGAAAAGCCCCAAAACGTCATTATGACCACCCTCAATGCCCATTTAAATTACATACTGTAGTATATTGGTAATGCCTCTTGCCTTTCACTTGGGGATCCCCTTTTAGGAGGGTAGCGTACCTTGCGTCGAGCTTGTTGATGTAATTTCAGTTTCCTTCTTAACAGTACGTTTTACCACAGCAGGTAAATGAAGATCCTAATTTGTGTTAGCCTCTCATTTTATGTCACAATGTAAGCCCTGATGCCTAGCTAAAAACAGTAATCACTAACACTGTTGGGCTAGGTGAAGCAAACTGCTGTGAGCCACCTTTAATGAAATCCCACTAATAGAAAACAATGAAGTTATTCAGGAGATTTGCAGTAAATTCCTTGCTTTGGGACTCTCCATTATTAAGATTAGTTATATGCATGGAACAAGAACACTGTGTGTTGGGGAATATCTTACAATCAAGGATCTCTCCTGACCGGACAACTCATAGTAAAATCTTCATTAGAGTTCTAGTGTATGATATAGAAGAGTATTACTGCAATCAATAAACTCTAAATGAAGCAATGGGGATATTCATTGATTGACTTTAAGTACAGTGGCAGCTTTGGCACATCTAATTGTCTTTGCAGCTAGACAGATGAAACCTTTTGCTTACATTCACCTTGCTTAGCAGTAGGGCTGGGACGATAGTGTTTTGTTTGTTTTTTTACCGTCGGTGCATCGTTTTCATAAAGACCTGATGCATCAATGCATCGTTTTTTCATAACGCAAAAGAAACGTGTAAATAATAAGTACATATTTTCATCAAATCTAATCACGAAAAGTAAATGTTTCTCCAGTTGAACTTAAAACTACACATTTCTAATGATTTATGTCTAGTCACACTGTCGACGAGGTTCCCCACAAAAAGTTAATAAAACATAAAAAATATTACTGTCTTACCTTAAAATGTCTTGACAGCAATCGGGTTAGAGGAAGAAAAAACACTCCAACGGGGAACACAAGAATAACTATTTACAAGTCCAACGTAACCAAAGTCTGTGCTCTCTCCAGAGCTTATTTTCTGTTTTTATTCAGACATTTTATGGCATCCACATTCTCTGGTTTTAAAGAACGGAGTTTGTTCACAAGCATCCCTGCTTTGCTGAACACACTCTCGCTCGGGACCGATGTTGCTGGGATACTTAACATGCTCTTTGACAAGGCTGCTTGTATTAACTTGAGTGGTGCTTTTTCTGTTTTCAGCATTTCTGTTTGTTTCCTATGAAAGCACCTGTTGCCATCTCACTCTTTTTAAAATGTGCAACCAGTCTCAGCCCTGCACAGCTCACACTTGCCACGCTACCAAAAAGTAACACAACACGCTCGCTTGCAGAAAGCAAAGACATTGCTCTGCACACGTTGGCCACGTTGTCATGAACACAAGCTATTACTTTTGTAGCCACTTCAAACTCTGTGTTTATCTGATTGATCGCTTCTACTAAATTCACCGCTGTGTGTCTCTCGTGTAATTTTCGTGTCGCTAATACTTTTGACTCGAGTTCCCAGTTTTGCTTAATGTAATGGCAGGTGACTGTTAAAAATGCTTCCTGTGCCATGCTTGTCCATACATCGGTAGTGATGGACATTGAATTACACTCCTGACTTAAATCCTGCAAAGCTTTTTCTTTGCACGTTCGTGATGAATTGATTGTCTTTCGACAGGGCATTTCATAGCCCGGAGCAAGATTCGAAATCAGATTTTTAAACGCAGCTCCCTCTACTATACTAACAGGTCTGATATCTTGTGTGACAACATCCACTGTCAGGCCTGTTATTTCTTTTGCTGACGCTTTTTGGATCAACTTTCTTTCCAAAATAAGCTGTAAGCTGCTATAGGGGTTGCTTCCTTTTGTTTTTTACTTGTGTTCCCGCTGTCGTATTTTGTCGGGTGCTGTCTTTCTAAATGATCCCACAGGTTGGTGGTATTGCCACAGAAGCTCATTAAAACTCCACAAACAACGCATTTTACCTTTCCATTTTGTTCTTATCCATTTTGTTCTTTTGTAATGGGCAGCAGTGTGGAGTAGTGGTTAGGGCTCTGGACTCTTGACCAGAGGGTCGTGGGTTCAATCCCAGGTAGGGGACACTGCTGCTGTACCCTTGAGCAAGGTACTTTACCTAGATTGCTCCAGTAAAAACCCAACTGTATAAATGGGTAATTGTATGTAAAAATAATGTGATATCTTGTAACAATTGTAAGTCGCCCTGGATAAGGGTGTCTGCTAAGAAATCAAATAAATAAATAAAACTTCCAAACGTCTGATGGCATTATTTAAAATTAAATTAAATCGACAATTTAACTAGCAAAATCTGATCCTACAATTTGTGGCCTACCTCTAGTCTCTTCTATAGGTTTTTTTTTTGTCACGCTTACTCTGAAAACATACGTGCTGCATAGTGGGTGGAGAGGGTTTTTTTAGAACACAAGAATGTTTACAAACAAGAGGAGGCCATTCGGTCCATCTTGCTCGTTTGGTTGTTAATTGCTTATTGATCCCAGAATCTCATCAAGCAGCTTCTTGAAGGATCTCAGGGTTTCAGCTTCAACAACATTACAGGGGAGTTGGTTCCAGACCCTCACAATTCTCTGTGTAAAAAAGTGCCTTCTATTTTCTGTTCTGAATGCCCCTTTATCTAATCTCTATTTGTGACCCCTGGTCCTTGTTTCTTTTTTTCAGGTCGAAAAAGTCCCTTGGGTCGACATTGTCAACACCTTTTAGATTTTTGAATGCTTGAATCAGATTGCCGTGTAGTATTCTTTGTTCTTTGCTGTTTACTAGCTATAATTTGATTTATATTAAAAAACAATCCCTTACTGTACAACAGATGTTTTAAAATGAACAGATTACTTTTACTATAGACTCGCTTGTTTGTTTGGAACCACCTAGCAACAATAACCGCAGATGTTACATCGCACTAAAGAAGCACATTGCCTCCAAATAGCTTTTCTAATTGGTGCAACTTTTGACACTGGGGCGGGTTTTATTCTCAGTTCATGCTGTAATAGGTGTGGTATAGTATCAAGTCCACAAGGTAATAAAGTTAATGACAAGCGTTTTTTTTCTGAAGTTTGTTATATATTTTTAGTAAAATGGCATCTCTAAACAAAGGAGAAAAGCCACGTTTGGAAGTGTTTTGAGAAACTGGACGAGAAAGCGGTGGTATGTAAATAATTATGCCAAACAAAATTGCCGTACCACAAAAACACGTTCAATGCTTCACCACTTGAAATGAAAACATTCAGAATTACTGTGGATAGAGTTACTGAATGCAGTAAAAAGCAAACATCCATAATAAACAGAATGATCCAGATGGCGACTGACATTTATTTAGCATTTACATCCCTCTGAATACGTATAACATGATTTTAAAAGGAATTTATGTTTTCAATATTAATTCAGAGAACGCATATGTGTAAATATATTGATAGACTTTAATCTACCAGTACACTTTTACACAAATAATTTGTTTAAAAAAAAAATGGCCTTGATATCTATGTTATTTGTCAACAGAAGGGAATATTAAAAAACAAAAAAACGGTTCAGTTTATGTGCCCACAGGGCCTGCACAGGAACATAATACTATTATTTATTTATTTAGCAGACGCCTTTATCCAAGGCGACTTACAGAGACTAGGGTGTGTGAACTATGCATCAGCTGCAGAGTCACTTACAACTACGTCTCACCCGAAAGACGGAGCACAAGGAGGTTAAGTGACTTGCTCAGGGTCACACAGTGAGTCAGTGGCTGAGGAGGGATTTGAACCGGGAACCACTGGACCTTTTAACAAACATGTCTAAACCTACTTAACCTACAGTATAAGCCTACACTGTACATCCAGTATACATGCATTGCATATATATATATATATATATATATATATATATATATATATATATACACACACTACCGGTCAAAAGTTTTCGAACACCCCCATTTTTCCAGTTTGTATTGAAATTTAAGCAGTTTAAGTCCAGTGAATAACCTGAAATGGTACAAAGGTAAGCGGTAAACTGCCAGAGGTTTAAAAAAAAAAGTTTAGGTTACCAAAAACTGAAAAATAATGTACATTTCAGAGTTATACAAAAAGGCCTTTTTCAGGGAACAAGTAATGGGTTAACAACTTACAGCTGTTCTGCAGCAATGGAAGTTAATTAAGCCTTGAAAGTTGATGCTAACAATTCCTACAGGTGTCCCAACTTTTGTTGATTACTTACAAACCCTCTGTCTGTATAAAAGCAGTGTTGGAACAGACTGTGTTACTACACCCTCTTAAGCATTATTTGGACAGTATTGTACTGCAGGAAGTAGTATATTGCTCTCATAATGGCGAGAAAAAGGCAATTAACAAAGGAAGACAGACAGACCATTATAACCCTTAAAAGTGTAGGTCTTTCCTTTAGAGAAATTGCAAAGAAAGCCAAGGTGTCAGTGAGTACAGTTTCCTACATCATCAAAAGGCACTTGGAAACTGGAGGAAACTCTGACAGGAAGAGGTCTGGCAGACCCAAAGCCACAACAGAATCAGAAGACAAGTTTCTGAGAGTCAACATCTTGCGTGATAGGCGGCTCACAGGACAACAGCTTCAAGCACAGCTTAACACTGGTCGAAGTAAGCCAGTCTCAATTTCAACTGTGAAGAGCAGACTTCGAGCTGCAGGTTTGACAGGTCGAGTGGCAGTAAGAAAGCCATTGCTAAGATGGCAAAATAAGAAAAAGAGGCTTGCCTGGGCCATGAAGCACCGCCAGTGGACTACTGAAGACTGGTAGAAGGTCTTATGGACCGATGAATCAAAATTTGAAATCTTCGGTTCATCACGCAGGGTTTTTGTACGCCGTCGAGTAGGCGAAAGGATGGTTCCTCGGTGTGTGACATCAACTGTCAAACATGGAGGAGGAAGCGTGATGGTCTGGGACTCTTTTGCTGGATCCAGAGTCGGCGACTTGCACAGAGTGAGTGGCACCCTGAACCAAAACTGCTACCACAGCATTTTGCAGCGCCATGCAATACCCTCTGGTATACGCCTAGTTGGTCAGGGGTTCATCCTACAGCAAGATAATGACCCAAAACATACCTCCAGGCTATGTCAGAACTACCTTAGAAGAAAAGAACAAGACGGTAGGCTTCAAATCATGGAATGGCCAGCACAGTCTCCAGACTTAAACCCCATCGAGCTGGTTTGGGATGAACTGGACAGGAGTGTGAAAGCAAAGCAACCTACAAGTGCAACACATTTGTGGGAACCTCTGCAACAGTGTTGGGAAGAACTTTCCAAACAATATTTGATTTCCATTGTAGAAAGAATGCCACGAGTGTGTTCGGCTGTTATATCTGCAAAAGGTGGCTACTTTGAGGAGTCAAAAATTTAGATTAAATTTTGTTAAACAAAACGATTCCATGATTTCTTTTTTATCTCCAATTGTTTATTTGTTCTATGCTTTAATTTCAAAGTACATTGGGACATTAAACTGCGTAAATTTCAATAAAAACTGTAAAAATGGAGGTGTTCTAAATCTTTTGACTGGTTGTGTGTGTGTGTGTGTGTATATATATATTGTGAGACAGCAGGGAGGGGGTTAATTCCTCCCTCTAAAAAAACATGTGCGGAAGGCACACTTTTGTCTTTTGTTAATTGTTTTATTGATTGATCATTACCTGCACCTGGCTATTATTGAAAATTAGAGCCAGGTGCAGGGTTTAAAAAGAGAGCAGTCAGTCTGCTCTGGGCGGCTGCTGAAGAGGGCAGAGGCCCGACTGTGCTGGTGTGGGTACAGCTGTAATTTGTAAAAGGTAGAGTGAAGCCTTTTTGTGTGTGTGCTGTTTTGTTTGTTTATTTTTGTACAGGTAAACAGCTTAGCTGTCCTGTTTAATTTAGGTTCCTGTTTTGTTTTAGTTAGTGCTCAAAGAGAGCTAGGTGTTTGTTTTGTTTATTTTTGGTTTTTGGTGTTTTATTAAAAATTGCGCAGCCGCGCTTCAAAAATCCATTTCTGTGTTGGGTCAGTGTTTTTTAAAGGGGCAACGAACCGCGAAGAGGTTCGATTCTTTCACTATATATATATATATATATATATATATATGATAGACAAGCTTTTAGCCTAAAAGATTTTTACCAGTGACATCAGTGCAGTACATACATTTTGTGGAAACATTATCACCAACAAAAAAAAAAAGAAAAATACATAAATAAAAGAAACATACATTTTAAGATGGTGAACATCTGTCAATAAGCGAACCACCGGACCATACAGCCTCCTAATAATAATATATCTGTTTTTGTATAGCACCTTTCATAGTTGACATCTCAATAGTGCAGTACAAATGCAGGGAGAGATGTACTAAAATAAAAATAATAATAGAAATGCTTTTAAAAAGACCAAATTCCCATTGGGCTTTTTTTATTTTTTATATATAGATTCTATTGATTTTTTTAGTTTTACATGCAGGACAGCCGTTATAAGATCATTACCTTTATTAAAAATGTGCACGGATGAATCTACCAGTTAATCTACTGGTTAATCAACTAATGCCCATAAATTAACCAATCAAAAATTTAAATATATACTTTGGTGTGTTTTTTTTTTTTAAATTTATTTATTGTTTTTACATTGTAGTTAAGTCTTTGTGATATTAAAACTTTATTTGCTTATTTAGGGTTTCTTTGCTTAGAAAATATATCATAATAAAGAGAGTGTGTTTATGTAGGTATGGTTTAAATGCGGACACCTGCATAGCATTTAAACATTCATAAAAATGTACCAAAAGCACACCCCTAGTAGGTCAGTTGCTAAAATGGAGAATCAGGACTACACTTACCAGAATGCATTGGGATGTGAGTTAAAAAGTCTGAACTGTCCCAACCTGTCCCAGTGAACATAGTCATATGGTAACCCTATCTGGAACCCTAACTGAAAATGTCCTAAGGAGTACAATTATTGTAATTAAAAATATACAAAGTTAAACTACGTCTCCCTTTTATTTACAGGCTTTGACTAGAGAGCTACACAAAGATGTACAAGACACAAAAACCCAGATTAGAAAAACGAAGAGAAAGCATTCAGCCCCAGGAGGCCTTTCTAAGGAATCCATCAACAGAGCCCAGTCCATAGCAGCTTCCATCCTTAACATCTCTCAGACTGACCTAGAGGATATCCTGGATACAGAAGATGAGGTAAGAAGAGATCAAATGCGTTTACCTTTAAACCAATACTTGTGGGATACCACTAGGGGGCCGGTTATGGAGTAGAAGTGAAAAGCTTGAGTTCCCACAACTTTAAAAATAATTACAAGCAATCCTTATCTATCCTTTTCTTTTCACCATCTTCGTAAATTCTTCTATTTTATTTGATTTATTGCCTGTTGTCAGTTCAACTTACTTTGCAATGCCTCCGAGACCGTCGGGCAAAAAGTCGAGGGTTGCTAATCCAACTACCCTCGCTGCCAGGTCGAACGCTGATGCAGGAGGGAGTGATGCTTGAAGATTTTCGCAGGATCGTCAAGGAAGTTATACGAGACGAGATCGCTACCTTTCGGATAGAAATTGAGCATGCAATTGCTCCCATTCAAGCCATTTTGTCCGCATGCACCAAGAAAGTACGGGAGGTGGAAGATTCCATGACTGCTTTTGTAACTCGCCTTGCTGGAATTGACTCAACCTGCAGCTTGCTTTCCTCTGAAAATAACAAGCTCCGTGCAAAGATTGATGATCTGGAGAACCGAAGTAGGAGAAACAACCTGCGTGTTATCGGAGTTCCGGAGGGGATTGAGGAAGGCAGACCAACCGAGTTTATGTTCAGCTTCTTTAACAAATTATTCGGGCAGATTGGCCTGGACTCCCTACCTGCACTGGATCGCGCACACCGCTCGGCGGGTCTGAAACCAAGAGAGGGTGATCTCCCAAGGCCTTTAATTTTGAAAGTGCACCATTTTCAGGTTAAAGAGCAGCTTCTGCGTCTGGCAAGGGAATGAGATAAGCTTTTGTTCTGCAGAAACAGTCTTTTTTTTCCCAGATCTTAGAGCAGATCTGGTAAAGCGCAGGGCAGCATTTATTATCATTATTATTATTATTATTATTATTATTATTATTATTATTATTATTATTATTATTATTTATTTCTTAGCAGACACCCTTATCCAGGGCGACTTACAATTGTTACAAGATATCACATTATCACATACAATTACCCACTTATACAGTTGGGTTTTTACTGGAGCAATCTAGGTAAAGGGTACAGCAGCAGTGTCCCCCACCTGGGATTGAACTCACGACCCTCCGGTCAAGAGTCCAGAGCCCTAACCACTACTCCACACTGCTGCCATAAGAACATTAAGAAAGTTTACAAACGAGAGGAGGCCATTCGGCCCATCTTGCCCGTTTGGTTGTTAGTAGCTTATCGATCCCAGAATCTCATCAAGCAGCTTCTTGAAGGATCCCAGGGTGTCAGCTTCAACAACATTACTGTAATGAAGTAAAGGCCCTTCTTAAAGCAAAACTGAGATATGGCCTTGCATCCAGCCCATTAGTGTGTCTTTCAATGGAGCGGGTAAGATATTTTGTACACCAGTAAAACCAATACCTGTAGTGGTACCCTTCAATTGTATTAAATTGATTGATCACAGCATTTGAACAGTTAATTAATCAGATGTCTTAGAAGTCCCAAAAGACATGGAATTGTTGTAATAGTTTACACCAAATCTTGTTATTATTATTTATTTCTTAGCAGACGCCCTTATCCAGGGCGACTTACAATTGTTACAAGATTTCACATTATACAGATATCACATTATTTTTACATACAATTACCCATTTATACAGTTGGGTTTTTACTGGAGCAATCTAGGTAAAGTACCTTGCTCAAGAGTACAACAGCAGTGTCCCCCACTGGGGATTGAACCCACAACCCTCCGGTCAAGAGTCCAGAGCCCTAACCACTACTCCACACTGCTGGCTTGTGAGATTTAATCTACAATTGATCCCTAACTTTTATATTCCCTAATATATAGGTTTACAATGTAAATGTTTACTGTACCTTGATTTTGAATTTGTTTTACCTAAAACAAATGGTATTTTCTTTTTCAAGTTTAAAATAACAAAAGCAGGGGTCCCCGAGTGTCTCATCCAGTTAAAGCGCTGACGCTGGGAGCGCAGGATGAGTCATACAGCTTTGACGGCACCAGTTCATGTCCAGGCTGTGCAAAGATGCCAAACCTTGCTGGGGACTCCGAAGGAGGCATCACATTGGCTCTGACGCTTCCAGGGTGGGGGATGGGAAACCGGCAGGGATTCCTTCTCCTCATCGTGCAACAGCGAACCCTACTGGCCAGACACTCGGCACATTCAGAGTGGATACAAAGCAGGGCTGATCTCTTTTCTGGGATTGGTAGTCCACCCACCTCTGCTCTGGATGCTTGGTGTAAAAGCTATTCTGGCCTTACACTTATGAGATCAGAGAACGCTTACACACCCTCAGAACGTCTGTGCTGTGTGGGGACTCGCTGCGGTGAAGAAAAAAAACAAACATATTTGGATATTCCAAATTGGGGGGAAAATAAATAAAAATAATAATCGGTCACTCTAAATTAAAAAAAGCAAATAAAGAAAAAACATAAGCAAAAATTGTTGTGTTGTGACTGACACCCTGTTTCAACACAAAGATGCAACATGGGACATTATGATGTGAGTTATGGAATTATACACAAGAATTTGGATTTGTAAGCAAATAGCAAATTTCAGATTTTGTGATTTGTGTGAAATTTCTAATATGTGCACCTACTTCATATTCAGTTCATGTCATACATTTTGACTTCAGGCAGTCATTTACAGCCAGGATTACAGGAAGTGAGCATCTGACGGGTCTACTTGCAAGGGATTTCAATCAATTGGTGCAATACACTGTGACCCAGTGTTCTAAGCAGTAAGCTACTCAAAGTTATGATTATGCTGCAGGATCTATCACTTTTAATTTGTTTATTTATTTCAAGAAAAAAAAAACATCAAAGCAATTTGTTTGTATTCATGTCTTTCAAGTTTTTCACAACTAAAACTTCTTACCAAAAAGGTTGGAGATCTCAATTGCAGGTGTTTTAGACATCAGACACTTTCATTTTCCCCCCTGATGAGTAAAGGTGCTTGTTTAGTACTCTAGAAAAAAAGAAATACATAAAAGACTGGTGCTTGATAAGATGGCAGCATTGATAAACAGTATTGCAGATTATTACACTGATAAAGTCTTTGTTTCTTTTAGACAGTTATATTACTAACATGTGAGCTGAAATTACAGCTCGTTTAAAGTTAATGATCCATTTGTAATAAGCCCATAATCATCAGGGATGTTTATTATCACATGAGTGCCTGATGAGAATTCGAGGGTCATTGCATTGTTATGCATCCTTGGGGTGTTACATGCTGGATGTATCCCCATGCGGATTGTATGAGCAGCATTCGTACTACGGCAGAACACAATTTAGTAACCCTACTGTTGATGATAATGAGCTTGCTGTGAAATAATTGAAATAAGGGAAGGTCCGGTAGCCCACTGACCTACAAAGGACTACTCGATAGGTAGCTGATTTTCTTTCCTTTGTGACAAGCTTGCAAATGAGTATGTAATACATATTTAATGTGAAGATTTGCTAACGGAAAAAAAGATTTAAGTAAAGAAAACACCACAACCTATTTAGAGCTCAATATTCAAACACCTATGTATTATTTTATTGAAATGATATAAGTATACCTTTGGAATTTCCCTAATAGTTCATATGTATGTGTCAGTTATCCATAACAATGTTCCTAATCATCATTTATTTCTGTTTCTGCACCTATGGATTTTTGGAACCTTTAACCTTTTCAGTGCCTTTTGAGGTCTTGTCATTTAAGGTCTCTCCAGTGCTTAATTTGTAAATCGGGAGGTCCCGGAACACATAGTGAGCGCGAGAGGCGGGTGTTCCGGGGGGCTCTGAGGTACCGGAACGCATGAGAAAAAAGTGACAAACACAATGTAGCCAGACAATGTAACTATAACCTGTGTTAAGGTGTCATCTTTAGCCTTGGCTACAATGCTCGCTGCCGCTAAATGGGCCTTGGTTCGGGCATGTTCAAAAACCTTTTTTCTGAGGGCTTTATTGTTTTTTTTTTACGTCAGAGGCATAGGACGTTACTGTACATTCCACCCACTCTTTTGCTAGTTTCATCCCTCCCTATGATTAATACTTCTAAGTTATCTTGAGTAAAGTCAGCCAAATTACTAAATAATAATAATAATAATAATAATAATAATAATAATAATCATAATAATAATAATAATAATAATAATCTACTGGTATTGTAACGTTATTGTACGCAAGGCATAATTATATAACTTGTGATTACGTATTTGACCTTGAGGAATGAATGTATTTTATACATGACGATTTACAACTACGGTTAAATATTTTATAATTTAATAATGACGGCGATTCACCTTAGTCCACAAGGTGACACGTAGTATCAGCTACGATACAACCACCTTTTAGGAGGCTATTGCACATTCTAATGGATGACGTTCTTAAACGTCTATTATGTTTTACACACATATTAAATATACATTTTCTAATGTTAAACACTAAAAAATACTAAATATATACACGTTTAAACTTTGTTTTTATAAAATATACATGTTGCGGTTATGGGTGTGCTTCAACGTGTGACTGAGTTACATGACTAATCCCAAAGGTTTACTGGATAGAAGAGGAATTGGGCAAACAGCGTTTTGCTATGTGCTGAATAAATACCACGGATTAGTTCCACAAGTACCACTCGTTCAAGCCTCACTTTTTTGTTGTTGTAAAAAACAATGGGTGACTCCAAATGTATAGAAAAAAAAACACATAAGAAATGCAATTGACTATTTTTTTTAAAGATTAAATTAAATTAGATTAGATTAGATTGATACTGATGGCTAAACAATGCTAATGGTTCAAACTGTTATGTTATCTCCAGTATTCTAAATATATATTCTTATTTTTTGTTAAACTATATTTAATTTAATTTAATGTTTATGAACCAAATCAACCAAATATAGATTCTCCCTAGCTTTTGTGATGTGCAGTTTGTGAACGACTCGTTCTTTCCGGTTCAAATAAACCTACGTAAACAATCTTAATGCGACCTACATTGATTGGTTTTGTGTCAATGAATCAGTGAATCAAATGAACGAAATGAATCGATTCACCAAACTGAACTGAATCAAATGAATCGAGTCACTAAAAAGAATCGAACTGCCCATCACTAGTCCTCCCCGACCCCGTCCCCCTCTCCCGCTGAGTCTGACTCACTAGTAGGGCTACTAGCTAGTGGAGGACGTGCCGGTGGTGATGCTGAACTGGAGGGATTAGCAGCGCAGACAGCGCTGCTAGCTAAGGCATCGCCATCAGGCGCAGTTTCCCCCTCATTTTTGATTTGGCTTTCCTTTCCCCTCGACAAGTTTCAAATTCAGTAGCGACGACTAGCCTAGGCTACGTGACGTGATTACGCAGGGACCTCTCACTAGCTGACCACCACTGTTTCAAGATCAGTTACTTACCTCGCCGGCCCGCCCCATAACCGCTACGTACAAATAAGAGAGCAGGTCTGGAATCGGTGTGGCAGGATAGGATGCGCTTTTACTGGGGGACGGGAGAAATAACGAGGAGGCAGAAGCAACTTTAACTCTGATTGCTTTTATTAGAATGTTTACAGTGCAAACAGTGGAAAAAATAATAAATCATGCCGTGAGAGGTACCAGATCCGAGCAAATTAGGTGCCGGAACAAAAAAAGTCAAATCTGAGAGGTGCCGGAACCTGTTCCAGCAGGATCCGGCTCAAATTAAGCACTGGGTCTCTCCCAGTGTGCTGTAAAGGTTGTAAAAGTGTACAACCTAAAAAATAATACATTTGGCCTCCTTAAAAACACACTGCCTCAATCTGGACATATCATTCTGGACATATTGTCAAGAAAATAACAGTAGAATAAAAAGATTGAATTACAAAAGTGTCCTAGGAGAAAACCGCATCAACAAAGTCAACATCAACATGATAATAAAACATAAATACATTACATACATAACATTTTGTTAAAATGAATATATTAAATATAAACAACAGGTTTATTCCCCTAATGAATTCCTTACAACAGTTAGATGCAGTGCTAAAGCAATTGTGGCTGTTATAAATTTAAAGTAGCCTATATTTAAGTTCTGAAAAATATTACTGTTAAATAAAAGAAACTAAAATTCAGTGACAAATGTTTCGACTAGAAGTCTTTTTCAGTTTCTTCAAAATCTGAATTTGTTTCTTTTAGTATAAATTCAGCACTATTGAGTGTTAAATATATGCATTATGTGATGAATAAATAATATATGCCAATTTTTAATTAAGCTACTGTATAAAGTATCCCTTTAATAATCTTCACCATTTTTGTTAAATTATTGTAAAAACTGTTTTTTGTGTTTTCACCCTATTAAAAAATAGGAATGAAATAAAGACTGGACTAGTAAACAGTTTGAAAATATGCTTAAGGTATTTCATTAGGCTATGTTTAAATTCCTTGAATTACAATTACACTGAATCTAAAAGGCTGTAGTTGAATGTAAAATTCAGTTTATTTATTAATGTAATACATTTCTTTCATCTTATCTCTTGTCTTACAATGCAGTGCTATAGTTTTGCTATTTTTGTCTCTAGGATTCAGAAGAAGCAAAAACAGCAAGGAGAAATGATCAAGAATGGTTGGGTCAGATAGAGGGAATCCTTGAAGGACAGGTACGACAATTTGTAATGATCTTTTTTATATTGTTTTGCTTTCTGGTCTGCAAATGAACCCCAAGTCTCATGAGCATTTAAACCCTCAGAGCAACAAAATTGTATTGTCATTAAATGGCTGTGGATGTTTACTTGTAGATTTAGGTTAGTGCTGTAGAGTCATTATTCATTTTACCATTCACTAAATAATCGGTTACAATCAACCAATTCGATTGTGTGAAATAAGGACATGATGTAATTTAAAATAGCTACAAGGATCATTTCATTATATATATATATATATTTTTTTTTTCATGTGATGATGTATTTTTTGCTTTCCTATGGTGTGCTCTTCCAAAGGTAGGAATTGAAAGTTGAAATGTCAAACCCACTATCGGTATTTAGTGGTTAAAAAATGCTTGATCCTGAAAGAATAAACAAGAATGGTGTTGTATTTTTTATAGCGAGGGGCGTGCAGGGCTGCTTTGTTATTTGTAAGCGCTGACGCTAGGCGTTTGAGCACAGGACTCATGAGGAGTGCTTCACAGAATTTGGTGACCTTTATCCACAGACCTGTTTCCAGTCAATTCATGTTTTCCTCACAGGCGGACAGCTGTTAGTTGCACTGACGTCCTGAATGCTGTACAATATTTTCTACTGAGACCATGAGCAGCTTGTTAGTGGGAACTAAATATTGATTTGGCGTCCTGTCGATGCAGAAAGAATGAAAAAATGTCCACCAGAGACCTCCTCAAACATATTCCTATCGACATTTTGTGGGCAGAGTGGAAGGCTGCTCAACGGATGACAAGGCTGAGACTAGCTGGAATCCCGAAGGAGTCCATTGAGACTGCTGCTGTGACCTGTGTGATACTTTTTCTTCTCTTTCAAGTATTTTCTCTTAATAAACACAGTGTCTGCAGGGACAGTGCCCCGCTTGTAAGTGATCAAGGGCAGTTTATTGGCAGGTGAGATTTTTCTGAGAGCATGTGCCTGTGCATTGTGTGTGTGTGTGTACACACCATGCTCTTGTTCTTGTTCTTATATTTCTTAAGGACCATACAGTAACTGATCTGAGAAATGCATTATTTTGTTTGCTGTAATACATTTCTGTGTATAAAAATGAATCATCAGAGTTTTAGACATTGGTCCTACTTTAAAGATCTAAATGTCACAATTAGATCATTAATGTTATGCCACTATTTGTACTGAAAACCAAGTAAAGCGTACAAGCCTTGTGTATTTGTGTCTGTTAAAGTATTGGAAACACCAGGATGGGCAGTATTTTAACAGTTTATATCAATTCGAAATATTAAAGCAGGCTTCCCTCAGTCTCGTGTTCCGTTCCGATCCGCTCCATTCCCGACCCAGTACCATACCGGTACCGAACTGGGGACTGAGGTTATCGCACCGGTATGGTGCCGTAAAAGTTTAAAGTCACCAAACCGACCCCGCACTATCCCAGTTATTTGATTACTCATTTTTGCTTTTAGCACCATGCAAGACATTTTTATGTTATTTATGTAATTGTTTAATTACTGTTTTTTGTTGAGAAAGTATTTTCTCTTGTGTCTACTCATAGACCTGTCCAACGTACTCAGCACACGTGCAGCTGGAGCAGCTGCTGGGCTCAAAGGGGGTGCAAGGTGTGTGGAATCCCCCTTGGCAGGGTCTCCATATCAATGTTTTGGAACTTCCAGCAGTTTACCTGGCCTTGCAGAATTGTTTGCAGGAGGCTTGAGGGAGACATGTGCTTGTCCGTACAAACAGCACAACAGTGGTGGCTTACATCTACCACCAGGATGGCCTCAGGTCGCTCAGTCTCCCAGGCTCTGGGCACACGAGAACCTCCTCTCATTGCGGGCAGTACATCTGCCCGGGGTGGCAAACTGGACAGCAGACATCCTCTCGAGGAGAGTCCCCAGCATCTCAGAGTGGAGGCTTCACCCCAAAGTGGTGAGCCTCATTTGGGAGAGGTTCGGGATAGCAGAGATAGATCTCTTTGCTTTCCAAGAATCAATCCACTGTCCCCTCTGGTTCTCCATAATGGGAGGCAGGGACCCACTGGCAGTAGATGCCTGGGCACACCAGTGGCCAAGGCAACTGTTATATGCCTTCCCACCGCTCACCCTGCTCCAGCTGTGTCTGGAGAAAATCAGGTAGGTGCTCCTAGTAGTTCCTTATTGGCTGGCCACTGATGCAGCTCCTGAGCGGCCAGCCGTTGAGACTGCCAATGGCATCCCGACCCAGCTCCAGAAAAGCTCACTGGCCATTCCACCAGGGGCATGGCAACTTTGTGTGCTTTATTCCTGGGTGCAGCTGTCAAAGACATATGCAATGCAGCGATGTGGGCTACTCCCCATACCTTTACTAGGTTTTACAGATGTCGTGGATCCTCAAAACCCTGGTTTTGGAACTGGTGTTAAGGGCGGATTCTCAGTCGACACTTACAATGCAGGCATAAAGGTGAGTTTCTTCCTCCATTTTTTAGCCCTAGCTACTCGTTACTGGGGTTCCGTATGGTAACGCAAATGGCAGCCTCTCGATTTAGCCTTGTAGCGTTCCAGTCGTTCTGTAATCTTGCCATTGCGACGGCTTGGTACCCATACGGTAATGGTTACATTTTGTACTTGAAAGGGAACGTTAGGTTACTGTCATAACCCTGGTTCCCTGAAACAGAAATGTAACCACTAACTTTCAAGGTCGCTATGTCCATGATTGCAGCATCTTTGAAGGAAAAATGACGTTGAGGTCTGTGAGCGCAGTACGTTTATGTCCTCTGGAGTGGGTCATGACACATGCATCACAGGCTCATCGAGCAGCTTTGATATATCTTATTCAGGTTTCCGATGTGGTAATGGTTACATTTCTGTATCAGTCAACCAGGGTTATGATAATAACCAAACGTTATTTTTTATTTATTATGGTTTGATGTTTGTTTTTTTCTGTTTTATTTTTTAATCTGTAAAAACAAAAATATTCCACTGTGTAGTTAATACTCTATTCTCTCCACATAAAAGGCTTTTTCATTTTTTGTAAAATAGAACTTCTGGTGCAAATTAACAGTAGACTGGTAGCCCAAGGCTGTTTTTTATTGACTGGCTATGTAAACACGATGCTGTGGTAGCCCAGGAATCACACACATCTCCCATGACTCTTGTGCTTTGGGTTATTGGTCTGTCTCTCTCTGTATTTGCACTAATCCTACATTTTTCACTTGTATTTTCTATGTATTTTCAGTTTTTTTCAGAAATGTTTAAGTTCTCACTGATGTCAAGAATGTCAGGGTGAAATGGCCTTAGCAATATAGAAAATTATTTCTAGTATGTGATATTATACCTTCCTTGAAGAGACTGCCTCGACAGATAAAACACACTATTATTTGGCAGCTACTCCACATTGGGCTAGTTATAACATTTTATTTTGTTTCTCAATGTAATAGTCTGTTAACCTGGAGGATTGGCATACTGAATAGAATTGTCTGAAGGACTGGAATGCTAAACTAGAGCATTAGAATCAAAATCTTCTGCTAGTTTGGGGTAATTAGGTTTCCTGTCTACTGAAATTTATAATACCCACCGATTTTCTATTGTTTCCATATCTATCCTAATTTTGCAAGGATAGCGTTAAAAAATTAACTTTTTTGGTTGTTTGTTGGTTGTATGAAGTCCCATCTTGTTAAGATCAAACACAAGTGACTCTGGTTAACAGTTCAAGTTAGCAACATTGTGTATAAGATTGTGCATATGACACTTAGATTAACATTTACATTTTATACAGTTCTGCTTCATTTCTTTTAATGTTTGAATAAAATGTAATTATGTAAAAAGCTGAATCATCGAACCGTAAATTGTGGCAATAATTTAGTTTTTCATGTCATCGACAGACTCAATTTGATCTTTAACTGTGATGCGCCACCCAGATATTTTTACAGTGCATTGCTGACTCTTATGCACAGCTACAGTGTGATGTCAAGCCTCCCATTGAAATTAATATAGAGACAATTTTGCCATGCTATATTACATTCATAACCTTAGTACACCAAGAAAAAAAATAACTTTAATGATCTAAACAGAGGCAGTATAGGCCCCAAACATCTATTGGTTTAAGAGTCCGAACTATTAATTAATATTTAACAGGTTATTTATTTATTTTTAATTTTCCAATGCCCTTTAATACAAATATGTAGAATAGCTCTCTGAAGAGGGTGACAGTAGCTTCTTTCTGGAGAACACTTCTTTCCAATTATTGTAAGTAAATGAAGGACCTCCTAGCAATAATGCAGACTAAGATATAGTGTTTCTGTGCCACCGAGTCAGGACTCCGAAGGTAATTGCCCAGCAGTATTGATTTAATTGCCTAGGTTTATTTGTGTAATCCTCATTATTGACTGGTGGTAAATTTAAGGAGCAGTCTTTATGAACACAGTGAAACCGCTGCTTCTGCTGTTATACATAATGAACTGCATCATATCCCTTTAGATCATTTTTCAAGCTAATTTTATTCCACCCTGACAGCACAATAACATTTAAAAAGTCAGACTCTTTATTTTGTATTAGTCATACAGCCTGCTTTACTGGTGCATTAGGGCTGAGCTTGGTTCCAGTTGCTCTGTAATGTTTGTGTACTGTTGCACTCGTGGGAGCATTTATTTGTGTGCATAACCTCCAACAGGTCCACCTAGCATAATTTAATGGAAAAGTAGGAGAATAAGGCTACCAAGTATTCATTTCTTAACACCAGGAGCTCAGCACTGTCAGATTTTTTTTTGTTTTGTTTTGTTTATTATTATTATTATTATTATTATTATTATTATTATTACATATGCAAAGGGGGGCTCCTGTTTACAAAGCTATTATCACTCTATCTAGATTGTTTTCTGTTCATCACACTAAAGGTGAATTTAAAATGCTGCTTGCATTCAGCCTAGGTGTATTTAGGTCAGATGGAACATGTTGAAAAGACCTGATAAGACAATAAAATACATACATTTAAATTACAATATTATCCCTGGGTTCAAACTCCCTTTCATGGGAATCTCTGAGGTAACTGGGGAAAAGATACATGTGATAAGTGTATGATTACTAATAATGTACAGTAGTTTGCTTACAATGTAAGACTAAAATGCATTGCTGCATAAATGAAAACAAATCAGTTGATTGCCTGTTTTTGTTAGTATGGTGATACCTTTATCCTTTGTACTTATGGTGGCACAAGTCTTTAGGGCTATAACTGAGAAATAAAGAAGCTGGTGATCACATATGCCTGTAGAACCCATTCATACAAATAAGAAATAGAAAATAAATACCAAAACCAGCAATGAATCGTGTGAGCTTGGGTGCAGTTCTGGGCAAGAAGTTTAGGGACTACTCTGTCTTATTGCGGATTGTTCACAACTATATTTGACACAAATCGGGCCTTATCTTTTCATAAAACAGTCAATACAAGGTTCATAATTTCAATAATGCACAATGGTATAGTCTTTAAGAGCGTCGGTCATTAACAGGTCAGTAAAGAACCATTCCGTTGATCATTTATTGTTTAATTTATTATCAAATCTGCAGCTTCAACTAATAACATCGTTAATAGGCTGTGTATACAACAACCTCTACGTGTTACAGAATAACTTCTTGATAAATTGTAAAAGGGCTAGTTCCAGAAGAATTCCCTTTAGATAATAAGGGCAGTGTACGATAGTCCCTTTGGGTTCTTATTAAAGAGCCCTGACTGCACTTCACATTATGTCTGGAGACAGAGCTGTGAAGCTGTGGCAATTGCAGGCACATTGCACCCTGAACCACATTGCTCGCTAATTTGTTTGTAATAAAACATACATGCTATACACAAGAGCCTCTCTCTTGTATTGCTGTCCATCACAGCCCTTTAATTCACAAAGAATTATTTGTATTTTAGGATGTTACCATGTGTACCAGGAATATGTTATACTTTTAAATACACCTTTATGGGTGAGTGTACAAATTATATTGATTTAAGTACATGAGGGACAAGCCCTTTTTCACAGTAAAACAATTCCCAGGGGAGAAAAAATGAAATTACTGGCAGCAGATAGGGATTTTATTTATTTATTTATTTTTTAAACCAAAATAACCTCTCTGAATTAATTTACACCTTTGTAAATGCAGGGCATTATTATTATTATTATTATTATTATTATTATTATTATTATTATTGGTGTTATTAAAACGCCTTCTTTTTTCTTTTAATATTGTGCAATACAATTAAAAAATTTAGTTAATTTCCTTTTTGTATTTTAATTCTGTTTTAAGCATTTTGTCAAGTTGATTTAAAAACACTTCAGTAGCTACAATGAAACGTACCTGTCCAATATTTAAAATGCAATTCATTCTCCATACTGCATTCATTTAAATACCTTTTGTGTGACCTAGCAACAGTGCTGGGAAATAACCCATTACATGTAGCACATTACTGTAATCTGATTTAAATTTTTCAAGCTGGTAACTAAATGTGAAAAAATAACAGTTACTTTTACTTTCATTAAAAAAAAAAAAAAAAAAAGACTACGGCTAATGCATGACATAGAAATCCAACAGCACTTTAACAGTGCAGCTCACCCCTTGCGTGTCACATGAATGCACTTTTTATATCATCTTGCTAGAAAATGGAAAATGGCGTCAGAGGAGGTAACAAGTTGGTTCGATAGCTGGATCTTCAAAGAAAATTGAGCTGCAGCCTGACCAAACCAAAAAAAAAATCTCTATAAAATGTAAAGTAACGATTTGTAACTATAACTAGTTATTTTATTTGAGGTAAGGTTGTCCTGGAAGAAAACCTGCTTCCTTCTGCTCTGACAATGTTCCCCAACTCTGAGGATTGGTTTTTCCAGCAGGACAATGCTCCATGCCACACAGCCAGGTCAATCAAGGTGTGGATGGAGGACCACCAGATCAAGACCCTGTCATGGTCAGCCCAATCTCCAGACCTGAACCCCATTGAAAACCTCTGGAATGTGATCAAGAGGAAGATGTATGGTCACAAGCCATCAAACAAAGCCGAGCTGCTTGAATTTCTGCACCAGGAGTGGCATAAAGTCACCCAACATCAATGTGAAAGACTGGTGGAGAGCATGCCAAGACGCATGAAAGCTGTGCTTGAAAATCAGGGTTATTCCACCAAATATTGATTTCTGAACTCTTCCTAAGTTAAAACATTAGTATTGTGTTGTTTAAAAATGAATATGAACTTATTTTCTTTGCATTATTCGAGGTCTGACAACACTGCATCTTTTTTGTTATTTTGACCAGTTGTCATTTTCTGCAAATAAATGCTCTAAATGACAATATTTTTATTTGGAATTTGGGAGAAATGTTGTCAGTAGTTTATAGAATAAAACAAAAATGTTCATTTTACCCAAACACATACCTATAAATAGTAAAACCAGAGAAACTGATCATTTTGCAGTGGTCTCTTAATTTTTTCCAGAGCTGTATATATATATATATATATATATATATATATATATATATATATATATATATATATACTGCTCTACTATTGGGGTCATAGTAATTGCACATGCAGCAATCTACCCATTAAAATAACAATAGGAATTGTATTTCAATCCCATTGCACTGAAGCAGGGCTCCAGTATACAAAACAAGCTTGGGGTTTCTCAGTATTTAAACATGAAGCAAAGCTGGTTCATTCATTCAAATTCATTCAAAACCAAAACAGCATTTGCTCCAGTGCAAAGTTTGCACCACTTGAAATAAAACTAAGTAGCAGCATACTAATACAAAATACAAGCAAACAAGTCATATATTCCCCAAAAGAAATACACAGATAATGCTTAACGACGGTATATTTTGACTCCCATTTCTTCCGTTATCTCCTTTCTTCCATCACATATATATTTGCGCAAGTGCTAGACAGAGCTTCTGTTTCCCTTCAGACCGCCTCTATGGTACGGCTGAGCCTTGACAACTACGATTGGAAGTATGTATTTAAAGTATTTTTTGTATAAACCTACCAATTTAAAAATGTCATTCTGTGTTTGCTTTATGATGATTTTAATTTTTATTTTGTTTTATATGTTGCTTTTTGTTTTATTTTGTGTTCTTTTGTATTTGTGAAAAACACGGGACTCTACTTATAGTCCTTAACATAATAGCATCAAATCCCGCTGTTTAAAAATATTTGAATATAAAATACTTCTCATAATAATTATAGTAGTTATGGCCTTTTGCTTGAAAAATCTATCGATTTGAATTTAAGAATCGTGCATCTTTTACCAGACACATTTTTATGAAATTCATGTTAGTGTAGCAAATCTGATAGATGCAAAAAACAAAACACATACTAACTTACGTAGTTTAAAAAAATAAACGTCATTTAATTAGTAGTTGCGGTAGCATGTTGACACAGCTTTAGCATATTATTATTATTATTATTTATTTCTTAGCAGACGCCCTTATCCAAGGCGACTTACAGTCGTAAACAAATACATTTCGAGAATTAAGGAATCCCTTTTGTGCTATGAGGGAATCTGCATGGAAACATTTAACAAATTACATTTGCCTGTCCTTGGAGATAGATAGATATATGTATATATATATATATATAAAAAAAAAACAGATGACCAGTGGAACACTCAGTTGTAAACCCAGATGGTTAAGATTAGGTAAGTAAAATTGGAATGTTTCTGTAATATCATTCTAATATCTTATATCTAAAGTCGTTGTAAACTTTTGGTACGTTCTTATGATGTGTGTAGTTTGTTGTAAACCCCTGTCAAAATATAAAAAGACAGGGTCAAGTATTTTTTTTTTAGGAATAATAGCGCACCAATTGTAATTGTAGTGTGCTACCTCAATTTTCATTGTAAATGTAGCCTCAGAGCATAAGACATCCCTTTATACTGCAGACCTGGTTAAAAGGCAGTGTGGTCATGACTCCCATTTGTGCAGTAATGCCATTGTAGCAGCACTTGAATTCTGTATAAAGCATAACACAAACAGCACAGTCACATGTGGCTCCTGACAACTATGTTATAAACTGGGATTATTATTATTATTATTATTATTATTATTATTATTATTATTATTATGTTAATACAAGTGTCAGTCTAAGAACAATTTTGTATACCAGTATCTATTTTATACAGAAAGTATAAGAGTCAGAAAGGATGTGCTCTGTACGTCGGTTTTAAAGGTTTGTCACAAAAATAACTTTATAGCTGCAATCTAATGCAAATTAACAGCTTTTTGACAAACCAGACTTGGATACCATAGCAAACACAAATGTTTTGAATGTTAAAATAAGCACTATTTATTCATTATACTTACTACTTAAAATCCCACACCTTTTCTACATGAGACAACAAACCAAACCCCAAGGAGGGAGATGTGCCCATATTAATGAGTGAGAAATGCCACTATATTTCCGCTTAGACTAACAAAGAAGGTCTCATAGGTGTGATTCACTGGAACAGTGTAGTGCTGTTATTGGGGAATGCCCTGAAGACAACGGTATCCTCTCCTATTGATCAGCTCATTGAAGATGAATGACAGTCATGCTGCTATTGCAAATTACATCATTAACACGGTCAATAAAATGCTAATCTTGCTTTTATGTCAGCTTCTTTTTTTATACTTTGTTGCATTTTTGATGATATAGAACATAATTATTTAGTGCACAGAGCTGTGATATAGATGGAAAAGTTATTATTTTAATATTTGAGATTCTCTCGTTCAGGTTATTGGGGTTATGCTGTAATGTTAAACCGCAGCAGCATAATTCACCCCTGACCTTTTTTTGCAGTGTGTCCTCCAATAAAGGTGTTGATTTGTGCACTGATTTGTAGCATAAGGACACAGTAATATCATTTCCCTGCTGTGGCCCATCATATTCTCGATCAGGGGGAAGTTGTTACAGTGCAAATATACAGCAACAGCCCCACCAACCTCAAGTAATGCATTGCAGACATACTCCTTTTGTATCTAAGTATCTGACCAAAGCATACACAGAGGCTAAACTGAGTTAGATTTACAAAACAAATGTATATGTTTATCTGATATTTGTACTTTACATAGTATGCCTTTGATTATCCATGCTAATTTCCAAAAAGGCCTTGCCCATGTTTTGGAGAGGAAAGCACAAAATTAACAACGGTACAACAGTCAATACCGCTGTTCTCATCTGGCAAGTGCAGCAGGTTCTTCTTACAATACAGAGAGATTCTCACTGCTGTATCCTATTGTTTTTACAGGGAGGAACGTCCACTTGACAACTACTCTTAGTTATTTTATTATTATTTATTTCTTAGCAGACGCCCTTATCCAGGGCGACTTACAATTGTTACAAGATATCACATTATACATTATTTCACATTATACAGACATCACATTATTTTACATACAATTACCTATTTTCACAGTTGGGTTTTTACTGGAGCAATCTAGGTAAAGTACCTTGCTCAAGGGTACAGCAGCAGTGTCCCCCACTGGGGATTGAACCCACAACCTTCCGGTCAAGAGTCCAGAGCCCTGACCACTACTCCACACTGCTGCCCGACTAGTTCCAATAGGATTGTAGAGATATCAAGTTACAGTAAATAAAGTGATTGTATCCGCGCAAAAAAAAAAAAAAAATCCGTAACTCAGGTCTGTATTATACTTAAATTGGCTATATCGGTCTCAGTGTAAAAGAAACACATGATATAGCATGTATTTTCATTGCAAAACATGATGTTTGGTATTGCATTAGGTTAATTCTCGGTTTCCATGGCTTACTTTGTTACAATTACAAAGCATGCTACTGGCTGAAAAAAGGGGGAAGCGGCTGGTGTGCACGTTTATTATGATGATGATGATGAAGATTTATTATTATTATTAATCAGGGGTTCACTCACATAACTGGTACACGTGCGCATCACTAAAATAAAATGCAGACTTCCATGTTGTTTTTAAGATGCAGAGGTCCACCGCCAGTCTATTTTTAACAGGAAAGCATTTTTCATAAAGGTAGCAAGGGTGCATATTGTCTGGCTATGACCCATACCTGCCTAACCTCCTGATTTTCCAAGACCATAAGTCTCAAGACCATAATTAAATACCAGTCCCCATATTGCTAATGTTATCATTGGCTGCTTCAAGGTTTTATAAAAAATAAATGGAGAGCGATAGGTGGAAACTCCAGTTCGTAACATCAATGATTCCCGTTCAGGTAGGGAATATTAACCATTACAAAATGGGTGTTTCTCTTTTAAGACACCCGAACTGAGAACTGTAAAACTTTATACCAAAGATTCTCACTAGAGCAGGGTGGTGCAGTTGAGGCTCCGCCCCGCAACCATAAAACAGCAGTGACCCCTACAATCGTCGCCATTTTCTTTTTTCAGCCGTGCTTTGTATTAACCCAGCTTTCCTGCCAAAGACCATCTCGGTTTTCCACATTAATCAGTCCGTGGAATTGGAGGTTTTTCATCCCACCTCCTTTCCAATCTGACAAGGAGCACCAGCTCCATATGCTTTGCCCAGTGCGGGCATTAGCATACTATGTGGAGAGGACTAAAAGCTGGAGGTAGTCGGAGCAGCTGTTTGTTTGCTACGGGGCTAAGCCCCAGGGACAGTGTCTGTCCAAATGGTTAACAGGCACAGTACATGCTGCGTATGAACTGGCCAATCTGCCCCCGTCTGAGAAGCTCACCGGCCATTCCACCCGAGGTCAGGCGACTTCATGGGCATTGTTCCACGGTGCATCTATCCAGGACATATACAGTGCAGCGGTGTGGGCTTCCTCCCATACGTTTGCCAGGTTCTATCGGCTGAATGTTGTGGACCAGCAGAATGAGGGCGGCTTCCCAGTCCACCCTCACGTCACAACATTAGAGCTGAGTCCATTTTAATGTTATGTTGGAACAATACTGTCACACAAGCGGCTACTAGCTTGTAAATTGGGTTGTATGCCATGTCCTTGCGATAGTTTGGGTATACTCACCCATTTTGCAATGGTTAATATTCCCTACTTGAAAGGGAACATTAGGTTATTATCATAACCCTGGTTCCCTGAAATATGAATATTAACCATTAACTTCTGGGTCGCGGCATTTGTGGTCGCAGTCTTGAAGAAAATGACAATGATTATAGGGGTCGCTGCTGTTTTGTGGTTGCAGGGTGGCGCCTCAGCAGCGCCACCCTGCTGTATCGAGAATCTTTGGTGTAGAGTTTTCAGCTCGGGTGTCTTTAAGGGAATTGCCCATTTTGTAATGGGTAATATTCCTATTTCAGGGAACGTTTTCTTTTATTGGACACTTGAAGCAACCGATGATAGCAGGGATCTTGATTTAGCTGTCCATTCAGAGAAGAGTGATGTAGTTACGGGGAGTGGCAGTGTGAAAGCTCACTGATGCTTTGCTTCCCAAACTGAGCGCGGATGAGAGGAGGTGTCGATGTTTGAGAGCCATTATATGTGAGTTTAAAAAAAAAAAAATGTACTTAAGCATTTTACTTTTAAATAATATTTTGTTCCCCTCAGTTATATCCTTCTATAAATTCTGTTGTGCCATCAAGCTAACGTGTTCAACAGCACTAATAAAATGAAGACATTTTTTGCTCTTGAATCCCCGGGGCTGGAATTTGGTGGTAGGCTATTGAAATTAACAGAAAATGGAAAATGCATGATGGTTTGTTTGTTGTAATAACCAGCAATCCGGTCTCATACTTAAACACCCATAAACTATTGTTGTCGCCTCTGACACTTGTCATTAACCAAAGTTTAAGGATTCCAGACAAGTACGTAGAGAAAAAAAAGGAAACTTCGTTTAAATGAACTAATGCACAATGCAAGCGACGCAAACTACGTATCTTCCTTCTGTAGATAGGCTTTTTTTTATTCCTTTGCCGTCCATTGTGAATTGCACTTTGACAAATAATAAATAAAAAAATGTCCTTAGACAAATAACATTAACAAAAATACTCCAAAGCGGTTAACATTCTTGTTTACTATGTTTTAATCAGCCTATCAGTGCGTCTGTACTGGCTTTTCTGTGACCTGTACTGTACAGTAGCTGGTGGAACAAAGCCAGTGCTGCATTGTTTTGGCTTTATTGGGTTGCTAAAATCCAGTTTTCAGCATTGGATGTAAAATACCACAAATGGATGACAAAGCAAAAAAAGCAAAGAAACTGTACATGCAGATGGAGGTGATTGTTTTGCACATCTTGTAATGTGTCTTTGGAGAAAATATGTTCGCTATTTAACTTCAGAATCACACATTAAATGAAAGGCTAGTACAGAGGCTGCTGAACAAAATGTAAAATAAACTGTTCAGCTTTCAGGAAACAAACTGGAATGTCAGCGCAGACAAAAAGTATTCCTGTTGGTTGTAGCCAAGTTAAATCAGTGCTACAGGTACAATCTAGCACAGCCACCTCGCTTCAAACAACCTGTTGCTTACTTTTTAAACGCAGTTAGAATTTTAGACCCGAATAGGCATGTTTTCTTTGTTTTGACTCGGTACTAATAAAATAAGTTATTGGATGGAACAGATAACATGACAACTAACGTGCTGCATATATTGCCTTTATTAAAGTATACCGGATGCCCTTGGGTAACCGAGTTTTGGGACTGTTTCTAATCGATTTCCACATCTGTATAACTTGGCAAAGCTTTGCCTTACACTTCCAACCAATTCAGTGGATGCAGACGTGCAGTCTCAGTGTATGGGCAAGTCCACACCATTCAGAGAATTGGGGGAGCAACTGCTGGGGGATTTTGCATGCTTGCCTTCAACAAATGACAGCACTCTGTTTTAGTAAGGAAGCAAGTACCACTATTTTTAGGCTTTTATAGTGCTCTGAAGTATTGTCTACTTAGGTTTATTTAATGTTTAATCAGGTCCGCGATATCCTAATTTTTTTATTCCATAACCTACCTGTGAAAAATACGTAAATTTACCACAATTTTAAGTAGACCCCATATTCTTAAATATAAAAAATCTAGCTACAAATTTGCACCCCTGATCTTTGACATGCCAATTGTTTGATCTGTCAGAGGAGGTGGAGCTAGACAGCGACTTGGATGATTACCCCTAATTTTGGTGTGTACCAAATAATTTCTGCTGGTACTCCTGTGAGAACATAATGATAAATTATGTGAACCCTTGATGACATTAAACAGAACAGAAAACACACTAACAAAATAACAGGCACAATAGCCAAAACAAAAGGTCTATACAAAACACTCACAGACGTAAATATGCAGACAGGACGGAACACGAAAACACACACCTCTCACCAACATCAACATTAACTCTAAATATTCTAACACCCATGATCACCCTATTTATACACCTCTGGCTGGCTCAATTCCTGGCTCCAGCCACATTCCAACATGTTTTTGCAGGGAGGATTTTAACTCCTTCCCCTTGGTTGTGAAAGCTGTGAAAACAGTGATATAAGTTTAATTGTGTGTTGAGGTACATTTTCCTAAGTAACATCTGCCATTGGTCACTGTATCGTGTTGCATGTGCAGAAATACAACCTGGAAAATAGCAGTTTCATGAGCAAAGGTAAACATAAGGATAATGTCTTGGAAGAACTACGCATGAACAGTATTGCTGAACTCAGGTATTTACTCAACATAAGTAACCAAGCTTTCAAAATAATAGACTCAATTGAAGGATTACAGAATTGTAATACTGTTGTGTAAATATGCACGTTTACAACATATAAAACCAATTCCACCCATCACATTTTCATAACTAATATGTTTACATTATGTTTGAAAAAAACTGCTTTAGGTCTTCTAAGGCTGGTTTTACAGACCCTGATTAGCACTAATCTTGTTTGTTGGTAGTAATCCAATATGTTGTTTTTAAATGCATTTGTATAAAGAAAATATATAAAGTATAGGTTGTCATTTGAGCATTTTGGGGTATTTTTTTTTTTAATTGTTGTTTTTTTTTTCTCTCCCATGTTTTACTTATCATGTTCATGAGGGTTCAGCAGAAACAATTAATTGTGTTACTTTGAAGAGCCTACATCAAATATTCAGGTTTGGCAATCCGTCAGAACTTAATGAGATTCTTTCTTCTCATGCCTTAATAAACATAGGGTTTTTGATTCCTGCGTCTTCAGTATCTCACAGGTAAAACACTTGCTGGGATGATTGACTGAGTGTAGTCAGTACCCCTGTTTCTGAGGTTCTTTGTTTTTCACAGTTGGTTATGAACTGCATGCCAGAAAGAAATGACACTAAGTGTTTCTTAACAACAGCCACATGCCAAAAAAAAAAAAAAAAAGGTTTTGATTGCTTTGTGTTTCTTTTGCAGTTCTCTTTTGCAACGCATCTAATGGAAGCCATATTAGTGAAGATGAAGGAGAGGAAAATGCTGACAGAAGAATTTGTGTCACTTAGAACTGAAGTCAGCGAAAAATCGTGACCTTGAGACTCCACTTCCACTAAAAACTGTCTTCAAATGATGTGTTTATTGTGCTGGGATTTAATTTTTACATAAAAATTAGCTCATAATAAGGATCTTAAGATTTATAAATGTTTGTAAAAGAAAAACCAGGGGTGAACATTGTAATCTAGAACACCCAGTATAATACAGTATATAAATACATAGCTGTTTAATTGTGTGCAACCTGTTAGCATTATGCATTCAGCTAAAGCTTTATATCGTTACTGTGTGTGGCAAATTGTTTACATTGTGTGTATAGGAACCAAGATGTAAACTATACGTACATTACTGAGGTGTATGTACCTATTTATTTCATTTCCCTTCTTAATCTCATATAAATTTGTTAAAATTAAAGAATCATGTTTTAACTTTTTTTTAAGCAGTGATCACTGAGGCATCATGGTCTTTGGCTTTGTTCTTATTTGCCATTGTTAAATACTATATCATCTTCTGGCTGACATAATAAAACATTGAGGAATTAAGAATATTACTATAAATCATACTGTAATAATCTATTATGCATTTTCCTTCTGAGTGGATTATATTATGTGTTTTACATTTCCTGATTGTGCTCAGATTTAAGTACCGATTTTGTATAGCAAAACAAACATTTGATTTAAGTTTTTTGTCAGAACATGAACTTTGATAGAAATTTTGCTAAATTATTATTTTTTTTAATTTACAGTGACAATGTTTTTACCTGTTAGTTCACTCCTTATTAAAGCCAAATTTGCAATACAAATTTGTAAAAAAACAAAACAAAAAAAAGCTCAAATTGACAATGGAAATTCCTCTGCGTCAGCGACTCACAAGCCAAGTTATTAGCAGACTTTCAAAAGGCGAATGAGTGATAAAATAGCCTACAGTTCAATGTTCTGGATTTCAAGTGACTCATTTTATGAGCGTATTATGTATTTAGCCGGTAACACTGCATTTTATGACTTCTATCTCCAACTTTCATGACTTTTTTTTTTTTTTTTTGCATTACATTTTCTTGGTTACAGTCCCAACTGTTTACCTTTCTGCTTAAAAGGTTTGTATATTTTGCAATTTCTGGATGTGTCCTGGATTGTAAGCGGAGCAGTAGAATGGGCAAAGTTAGTAATAAGAAACAGGTATTTTAAGGACTCAGAATTGTCTTATATGCTTGGTACTAGATATATTTTTGTAACCGTCATCTACAGTACATTTTTCAGAGTTGAGAATCTGTACTGTTGTACACTTTCTCATGTGCATACAGTGGATGTAGGTCATGGTGATTTTACTTTGTTATGATATCAATATTATTGTGGTGTTGTGGTAAATAAAAAAAAGTGGGTAAACTCCCCTGTTTGGTGGAGTTGAACAGAAGAGTTATTTCCCCTCTCGGGTGCTGTTCAAAATCACAGACCTGATGGTGCGCTTTCACAGGCTTGGATGAAGGCTACTAGCACCGCCCTGCACATAAACAACCAATCACAAGAACACTCACACACACAAACGGAACACACAATCCAGTGACCACGCCCCCCTGCTTGCGCTACAGTTCTGGCTGAGAGATCTCAGCTGTCAGTTTCACGCACAGCGACACAACCTCACCGTTAAAATATCTTGTCTTTAAAGGGTACATAAGGACCTTTTTATTTTATTGTGTTACATGTTCCTATGTGTTGCTACATTATTATTTATTTCTTAGCAGACGTCCTTATCCAGGGCGACTTACAATTGTTACAAGATATCACATTATTTTTACATACAATTACATTTTTTTTTTTTTTACACATTATTTTTACATACAATTACCCATTTATACAGTTGGGTTTTTATTGGAGCAATCTAGGTAAAGTACCTTGCTCAAGGGTACAACAGCAGTGTCCCCCACCTGGGATTGAACCCATGACCCTCCGGTCAAGAGTCCAGAGCCCTAACCACTACTCCATACTGCTGCCCATATTTGGACCATCATCAGGACAATGGGAAATGTAGTTCTGAGAGGTCCATATGGGTTCATGGGAAGCCATCTCGAGGCAGGGAATGCAATTTAAAAGTTTAAAAAAGTGGTCAAAATGTAAAAAATAAAATAAAATTTAAACAATATACATACCTTATGTAAACAGTTGTAGCAACACATGGGACCATGTGACACAATAAAATAAAAAGGTCCTTATGTACCCTTTAACCCAGGATTTGGGTATCACAGGAGAGTAGAAATGAGTAAACTAAAAAGTGCCCAAATTAAAAGTGGGTAAATGCTGTTTTCCTGCTTATTCCCTCGACTATACCACTAATTGTAATATTTACAGCAGTAGCAGTGTATGTATGTCACTTACACACTCTAATTTTAAATGTGTGTCCTGTGTACATAGTTCTACTTTTGTATTTGCATAGATTGCCAGTGACATGGGATTAAGTTACAGAGTTCAGTATAGACCCTTTTTAATCATACAACCAAACGATTGTTGTTTCTTATTTTATGTGTTGTGTAAGTATGGTTACAGGTAAGAAAAACATTTACTTGCTAGTGTTAGTTGTGTTTTGACAGCTTACTTTCAAGTCAGGAGTGTAATCTGGGCCAGTAACTCCCTGCATGAGCCCGTCTCCATGGTTTAAAGTATCTGGAAACAAGCTGCAACCCACTGTTTCATCTCACCTGAGCTGTCATACTGGACCATAAAATAAAGATTTACACTTTGAAGAATTTCTGGAGGAGAATCCACTCTTTTATATCATGTTTTTGTTGTTGATTTTCAAATCGCCAAATGAGCAGAATTCAAAAAAGGGGTACTCAGTGGTGAATTATACCATATGTCTACCCTGCTCTCATATTTTCTGTTTCTATCTTTTGAAACAAATTCATGGAGCTCCGAGTATGTGTGCGGATGGTTATATGGTATTGTGTTAGATACAGATTTTTTTTTTTATTTATTTTTTTTATTTTTTTAAAGCAACCACTCAGTGGCCAGTTCAGTACTATTTAACCTTGGAGACAAAACTCTGGAAATCTGTGCGTACTATATACTAGATCAATTGGATATTTATTATCCTCTATCTCTCGTTGTCTTTTGTTTGTTGCCTTTTTTCTTTTTAAAGCTGTGTGTACAATTATCCATTCAGGAATTAACAAGAATAATTCAACTTTTATCTCATCAAATTTATGCTAATTATGTTTTCCTTTATCTTTGTATAATAAAGGATTAGCACAGGACTGTGTCTCCATCAACACAGGGACCAATTTATCTAGAATCCAGGATAAGGAAACCCTGGTGGTTAATTACCATTAATTAACATGGTATGTATCTTTTCTTCTTGGAATACCCAGGAGCAAGCTATTGTCAATATTTGTCCCATTTAAAACTGTAGTTTCAAGTCACTGCTAAAGCATAATGCTCTTAATGACAAACATTAATAACTCCAGAATACTTTCATGGAAAAGAGCTGTATGGTTATGCAACTTACAAGGAGTAGCAGAATGCATAGTCAACATATTTTCTACTCGTGTCATCCAACTGACACTCCGCTATTTATGTGACATATTCAAATACTGCCATTCTCTGAGGTTTAATTAACCTGGTCCTACACTGCTTTACTGTGAAGATGTTAAAAGAATGAATACTTCAAATCCATGGTGAAACCAAATAGAATTCCACACCCTCTATAGGAATGAAAAATGAGACTAATCTACTTTTCACAACTCTCTCATTAAAAGGTCTCATTGGAGAATTACTTTGATCAGTAGTTACACATGCAAAGTTTTTTTTTTTTTTTCACACTATCATTTTTGTATCCACCTGTCCCACTTTCCAATGCCCTGTTGTGTTCTGGGGAGGGTCAAGAGTTTACATTAAGGGATCAATGTAAATTCACTTGAAGCACCCCTTGTGTAATGTGGAAATATAGCAATCAAGACAACTGGAGTACAAAGATGGAAAGGATGCAAGTGGTCTGTCTTATATATCATTAACAAAGCAGCCATTTTAGTCCCTATTAATTTCTCAGGGTATTTTAAGTTGGTTTTATAAGCCTCTACTGTCATGTGATGTCGTACATTTTATGTTCCCTTGTAAATGGTACATCCTTGTATTCTTCATGTTCATACATACTGTGCCTACGTACAAAAAATATGTTCCTTAATTATGCCTTCCTACATCTTTTTATGTCTGCAGCTTTTAGAAACAAACTGGGTGTTTTTTTTGTTTGCTCTTTGAATCAACTCCAACAAGGTTCATAAATAATATAAACTTTTTTTTTTTAAGAGGAAGAAAATGAAAATGCATATTGCCAGTTGTCATAAACAGTTGTTTTGTCAAAAAAAATAAATTGAATAAATAAAATAATGTTAGTGTCAAAAACATTTTCACCATAATAATATAGTCGCAGACAAAAGTATTGGTGCCCTATGCCTATTATACCATAATTCAGGAAGGACAAGCATTTAGTGAACTTGAATCACTTTTTTATAAAACAAAAAGAAAAACACACTTTCTATTTATTATCAAAAAAACAAACTTACTTAATTTAAAGTATGTGTTCATGACAAAAGTATTGGCACCCCTGCTTTAGTATTTCATGTGTCCTTTTTCTTTTACAGCTTTTATGGTAATTCTTAGCCAGTATGTTACTTCTTGTTGGTGAAATCCGGGCACATTCTGTCTTGCATATTTCCTTCAATTAAAACAGATTGGATACAGCTTTTTTCAGATCAGTCTAAAACATTTCTCTTGAGATCTGGTGATTTGTGAAGGCCATTCCAGAACTTTTATCTTTGTTTTCTTTGGTAAATCTAGTGTTGACATTGTACTCTGTAGATATTTCCTTTGTTGTAGTTTGCTACAGGTGTTTTTCTCAAACGTAAGCCCAACTTCTTTTTGTCTTGACCATCATCAGCTCTCTTACCCAAATGTTCATCCTCAACAGATGTTGGAAATAATTACCGATTTATTATTATTATTATTATTTGTTTATTTAGCAGAAGCCTTTATCCAAGGCGGCTTATAGAGACTAGAGTGTGTGAAATATACATCAGCTGTAGAGTCACTTACAACAACATATCACCTGAAAGACAGCACAAAGAGGTTAAGTGACTTGCTCAAGGTCACACAGTGAGTCAGTGAGTGAGCTGGGATTTGAACCAGGCCCTTTTTTTAACCACTGGACCGACATTTTTTCTGGCTATGGACTTTATAATGCAGCTTAAGTACTGTGTAATGGTCTACATTACTACATTGTTGTCAGAAGTGAAGGTGAGGCAGGTACCCTGGCACGCACTTGGAAGCTGGCAGGGGAGAGTGTAGAAATGCAAAACTAGACTCGCCCAAATAATTGGCATAGGCAAAACTAGATGTTGGCATCGATGTTGAAGCTTTGGATGAAACTAGACTTGTCCAAATTAATGGCATGGGTGAACCAGATTCACCCAGCATCGATTTTGAAGTGTTGGACGAAACTAGACTCGCCTGGGCTAGTTCCGAAATTCAGTGAAAACTGTTGAAAAAACATGTTTCGCCCAGTCATCTTTTTCAAGTTCTGGGCCAATCTAGATTTGCCTGATTGGACGCGGGCGTGTGCCGAAATAAATGGTAACTTCGGGATTCACCCAGAAGCCCTTGGCGAAACTAGATTGGCCCGGGCAAAACTAGACTCGCCAGACCACCGGCTTTTGCCCTTAACATATGTAAGGTATAAACCAAGACGGGCTGTGCAGTTCCCATGATATATACCACCCTAGAAGTGGTATATATAATCGGAACCACACGGCCCGAAGTGGTTTAAACCCTTTATAACACAGCTAACTGTCATTTGGGGGCTGAAAAATAATTAAAACACATTTTAAATTAGGACAAAACCAGAAAATGTTATTGTGTATACATCTGCAGTGTACTATAGTCCCAAGTTGAAATGAATTGAATTTATTGTTCGCTTATTAAAATAATTGCACATGTCAGTTTTGTGAATTTTTGCATCGAAAGTGGCACCTCACTTGAAACTAGAGGAATGATCACACGCTGATGATGGTCAGAGTTTGGATCTCAAAATATGTTTTTGTTAGTTGTTGGACACCCTTGCGTCTCGGTATAGGATCCACAGCAGTGCCTGTCCGCTCTGTCCTCTTCGCTGAATCTTTTAGCTATGTAGGTAGCAGGGCACAGTTTCTTTTGGATACTGTGGTTTTAGGTATACAGCAGACCCAGACTGGTTTGTCTGATAACAGTCCATGTAAGTTTTACGACAGTCCTCCAGCTGGGCCTCAGTCTCGTTGCTTGTGGTCACTGACTCACTTGCAGCTTGCTGCATCTTCTTGGGTCAGTTTTTAGGCAGAGTCCCGGAGTTGCAGCTTCGCTTAGCAGAGTGACAGCACCTTGTTTAGCATTCGATGTGGAGTGCAAAATGTTTAGTTTTGCTTGGATATTTATAATATTTTCACTCTGCTGAGCAGCTACTTTCATGAGATCATTTCTGTACCTCGCCGTTTTAACTCACAGATCTTCGAGATTTGTCTTTTGTCTGCTTACTTTCGTCCAACGGCTTGTTGTTGCAGTTGCAGTTTTCCGAAGACACAGCAGTTTCATTAATTAGTCCAGTTATATCATTAATACACATTCAGTTATTAATATCATATTCAGAGAATATGTCCCAAATCATCCCCCCTTTCGTTTGGGAACTTATTTCTGAAGTTCAGGAACGACAACATAAACCCCACATGGACTTTTATTGTAACACAGTCAAATCACATTAACCCTTTTCAATGAAACTTGATGAATTTCTTAGCATTTGCTATATAGATCCTAACCCTAACAGTATGTGTATAACACACTAAGGTTATATATATATATATATATATATATATATATATATATATATATATATATATATATATATATATATATATATCCTAAAAGGATAGAAATATAGAAGAAAAATAGAAAGATAGCACACCTTGGTATATATCTGCTTTCATGCTTCTTACCGTGACTTTTTCCTTTACACTGTTGCCTCAGTATTTTCACTCTGACCTGCTACAAATGCAGGATAACTATTCCCTTCCTGTTCATTACTCTCATACTTTTCCTTTTTCATTAAATTAATTGTCTTGGATCTCCAATTAACATCAACTAGAGGCAAAACCAGAAATATCACATCCATGGCTCTCCTTACCACCAGGTATTTTTGGAAAATGAACCCCATTCTTATGACCAAGGCAGTCACTAACCCAGACAATATGATCAGAGTGAATATAACTCCAAACTCTGTCCTATGGATAACTAAGTTGTCTCGGGGTCCCAGTCTCAAATCTGAGACGTGAAGGTCAGTTGGAGTGACGGTAATTTCCACTGGTTGGAGCTCCTTTTGATTCAGGAGCTGCTCTATAGCAGGATCCATTTGAAACTCGTGTCCTCTAAAGACATCTAATATTTCAACTTCTGCCTTGTGAAAATCAGTCTCCAAGTAATAAAGGGCTAAATCTCCAATGTGGGCAATCACCCCCATTGGCACAATATCTGAGCTGTATCCCTAATAAATGGTTTGTTAGGGCAGAGACAGTGAATGTTGCACATTTCTAAGTTAGACACCAGATAGAGATTAGGACTGCTATCTTAATACGCAACCACGGGTGGTGTGACTAACAGCACATGCATATCACCCTGCCTGAACCCAATGTTCAAGACAGCTTTCAATCGATAGACATTCACGGATTCCACCACCGGCAAATTAACCAAAAAGGCGACTTCTCTAGCCCTCGTATCCACATATATTGGGACGGCACTTGCTAAACTGTATGCTAAATGCTCTTGCAAGGCCTGTACAATTTCTTGTGTCAACACATGCCTCAGTTCGCCTATGTGTTCCTTGAACTCGGAATATGGCACCAATTCTTCAGTGCCTGAGTCCTGCTTTAACTCTGAGAGGGTATTTAACTCTTCAGCTGTCTGTGAGGCTGAGTTAGTTAGTTGCTTCCTGCTCTATGGATGCAAGAGTCATCACGGCATCATGTTCTATGGGGGAGAGAACAGGACCTGGCTTTGACTCATTCTTGCTAATATACTGTACTTGAATCCATTTACGGGGTTTAGTATAACTAACCTTCTCATCCCCCCTTTCAGGACAACGTCCCACCATGGGAAGGGTCAATTCAAAATCATAAAATGACTCACCCACTACCATGCCTACCATGCCTATGTCCGTGTGTGGGGGAAGCCATATTTCCCTAGCACTTAGATTCTGTATCAGGAAGTAAGTCACTCTGCCCTCTATTTCCAAATAAGAGCACCCTCTGACTGCTAACCCCAATTCTTGAAGCTGCCGTCAGTCATGTCAGCTACGGATACTGGAGACATTTTTTTTTTTTTTTTAAAGGAGGGGGGTGTCTGCTTGAGCTGCTTTTCTATCAGGTCCATGGACTCCGGTCGTATTGAAATCGAGGGCTATAGGGGACCATCATAAACTACATTCAACACTGACTCTAACTGTTCTGTATGTGTCTCTCGTGTTCGAAAAGCCAGGTGTATTCGGGTGCTGGTCTCGTGGAGATAGCAGTGACAACTCAGGCTCCTCTGTGTGTGTATTGTGGGTATCTCTGGGATATTGAAAACCAGTGGTGCTAGCTGTAGGTTTCGAGGAGGCAGTGCTGTAAACTCAGCCTCCACAGCATTGGCCTTAGTTCTATCCCACATTACCATCATCCTCTCATGTTGCAACTCTTCAGTTCTATGTTTTAATGCAGTCTTCACACTGATCAAACCACCATTCACCTCATTATTCAGATCATGAATTTCGGCTGCTGTTTAGTCTCTAAGCTTAGCATGCTTTCTCCTCAAACACACAAGAAACCAAACAACACTGCGGCAATCAATATTTGATAAATGTGGTTTGCGTAAAGATTACTGCTGTGATTTTCTGTTCTAACAACGCTGTTAGAAGGGAAAAGCAACTACTTACAGCACTCTGGTTTTTGATTCCAACCCCATTTGTTATACGCAATTGGAAGGGAAAAACAACTACTACAAGTTTAATTATTTGTGTGTGTAACATAAACCCGGCACTTACTGTGCTAAATCAATCTTATCTCGTCGGGGTCACCAATTAATGTAGGAACAATTCAATAATTGATCATTTAATGTTTATCTGGGTTGATTAGTTCTCTTATTAATAATATTGAATTGACTTGTTACAAATATCAAGGATTTACTATGAACACACATACACATGCTAGACACAAGGAATGTTTAATCAATAGTAGTATTTTATTAAGTACACAAATATTAAACAGAACTCAGAAAACAGAAAGTAAATCTCTTAGTCTCTAAGCACCAATCACATGTCACAAACTCTCAATTGAAATATGACACCGCCTGTCTCCTCATAGCTAGTACCTTGCTCACAAACACATGCACGCACCCAGCCTAACTGAAATGATGCAGACAATCTTAGAATATATCACATTAAGCTTAGTAATGGTATATAGATTAAGTATATGGCAAGTTTACTTGTAAAGAAATGCTTCATATGAGGTAGATTACTTATAGTTACTTCATCAAGGTTCACAAAAAGTTAATTCACACGCAAAGTGTGCAAACTAAATAATTAACAGTTAAATTCTATGTGAATGTGTTACAATTAATTAATTTAGTTCCATGAAAGGAAAATGCAACTGGAATTATACTCAACAGTTCCTTAGAGCTTAGACTTTTGGTCCGTTGTTTTGGAAAATCAATCTGTTGAAGTGTCCAGTACAAAAAGCTCTCAGCAACGAAGTCTTCAATCCCACGTTGGATCAAACTTGGCAACAAAGCTTTAAATTCTCGATAGAATCAATAAACAGCTGCAACAAAGTCTTCAGTCCTCGGTATAGGATCCACAACAGCGCCTGTCCGCTCTGTCCTCTTCGCTGAATCTTTTAGCTACGCAGGTAGCAGGGCACAGTTTTGTTCTCAGCTCCTAAAAAGTTGCAGATGTCAAGTTACTTATACAATTGTATAGTTAACTTGAAATCTACAACTGTTTAAAAGCTGAAAACTATTAAAAAGGTCTAATTAAGCAAATTGAATAGTTCAATTAAGCGTTCAATTAAGTAATTGAGAACTCAGTTGGAATGAAAACCAAGAGAATAGGTGGGTCTTGAGAGTTGATTTAAAGGGAGCATCACGCACCAAAGCTGGGAGAGAGTGCCATGAAGCTAAACGAGATTTAAACCTTTTGTGTACATCCAAAAACACCTTTTCATTTTTGTACACTGCAATTATACCTCCTTTAAACTATGGAAGGCAATCTGTGTCAAAAACATCCATGTAGTACATGTATTGATTTGGACCAATCAGAATACATAAAATAGTATGTGTTCTAAATAAATGTAAATGAACTACGCATTTTTTTTTTTTTTTTTTTTAATTTAGTCGTTGCCAATTAGTTTTTATTATTTTCTCCCCAATTTGAAATGCCCAATTATTTTTTAGGCTCAGCTCACCGCTACCACCTCTGCGCTGACTCGGGAGGGGCGAAGATGAACACACGCTGTCCTCCGAAGCGTGTGCCGTCAGCTGCCCGCTTCTTTACACTCTGCAGACTCACCATGCAGCCGCCTCAGAGCTACAGCGTCGGAGGACAACGCAGCTCTGGGCAACTTACAGGCAAGCCCGCAGGCGCCCGGCCAGACTACAGGGGTCGCTGGTGCGCGGTGAGCGGTGAGCCGAGACCCCGACACCCTGGCCGACCTAACCCTCCCTCCCCCGGACGACGCTCGGCCAATTGAGCGCCGCCCCCTGGAGCTCCCGTCCATGGTCGGCTGTGGAATAGCCTGGACTCGAACCGGCAACGTCCAGGCTATAGAGCGCATCCTGCACTCTAGCGAGTGCTTTTACTGGATGCGCCACTCGGGAGCCCCTAACTACGCATTTTTTACATAGGAGCTGGTCATTTTACAGTAGTACCTAGTCATGCTGACGCAGTCACTTGTAATGACTTTGTATTCACAGCGTAATTACAAGAGTAGACAATCACCTTCGGGATGACATCAAGAACAAAGAACTGTATCTTTCTAAATAAGGGATTTACGGGAGCTCCCTAATAAAAACTAAATCTCAAAACAATAATTGTGTGAATAACGTAATTGTTACAGCTGTGTATAATGGTATTTAAAACAGGATTAATGTATCTGCCTTTTGGATACGCGACAGATTATGTATTAACAAATTACCCAGACTTTTTTTTTTTTTTTAAATCAATTTTAAATGTAAGGCGACTTTTAATTGGATAATTTTACACATACTATTTTCCTTAAATTAACTGGCTCTTATTTAATTTTCAGTGATCTGATTGGCCAAATTAGTATGTGTAATAATTAGAATTACAACACATACTAAATATTTGAAACGTGTGCTAAATACTGTGTTTTTGATCCGAATGGCCTTTATTAGCAAACCTATATATAACTCCCTCTTTCAAAACTATATATATATATCACCGTTAGGCCATGTTGACAAAGTGTAAAAGTCCTATACATGTACTTTCCTATGTATGGGCCCTTCACTAATTCACTGTTTTCAATATTGCATTTTTTTTGTATATGTCTATGTAAGTTACCTTGAATGAAGATGTCTGCTAAATAAACAAATAAACAAATAATAATAATAATAATAATGTAATAAGTCAGGTAGCAAAATAAATAGAGAGCACTGTGTCATTTTATGTATATGTTTTCTACACTTTTATTGTGCACTTCAGTCTTTTAATATTTTGTCTTAACCTGGTTCGTGCTTCTATATATATATATATATATATATATATATATATATATATATATATATATATCTATATATATATATATCTATATATATATATATCTATATATATATATATACTGTATATATCTATATATATATATATATAGATATATACTGTATATATACTGTATATATCTATATAATATAGCGCAACATGAAACGAATTACCCCTGGAAATGTAGCACAGCTTAGATAAGCTGGTAAAATATAATGAGCAAACAACAAAGGAGTTTTGTTAGCATAACATTTACTGAAAACACAATTGCAAACCAGACCCCAGGACAAACATGAGGCACACCACAAACAAAGCTTGTGCTTGAAGTATCTATGGGACCAATTAGAGATGCCGGAACATTTGCATGTTTGAGTAGATTCATAAATGTGAGGATAGAGAATGCCGTCCTATGAAACTGTGACAGATGACCAGGCGATTTTAAAGGCTGTAAGCAGTTTTGTGACAGATGACCAGGCGATTTTAAAGGCTGTAAGCACTTTTGTGACAGATGACCTCAGTTTCCACACTTGACACATCTCAAGTGCCAAGAGGCTTTCCCGTGGAACCCATGGTGAACATTCTGCGAATGAGGAAGTGTATATATATATATATATATGGCAGACGCAGTGTTGCTTTCTTTAAGTTTACTATTCAATTTCGATTTGCTAAATTCACCAAACATTTATCCCAGTGCTGATTTTTCCCAGATAGAAAGCAAACTGGTAAAACTTTAAATAAGAAATTAAGTGAATTATTCCAAGGGCCCCAATGTACAGCATGTTTATTATTTGCTAAATTTGTAACAAGCCGCTTCTTTGCCTGGTGAATCTAGCCCAATGTCTTTTGATTTGAAATGTTATCTCTTATGTACATGGCTTACAAATAGGCTATGTCATTGCTGATTAAGATTAAGAAAAGATAATAAAGTGGGAGTATGAATCATAAATGTGTTGTTATTGATAAATCCGTATGTATCACATATTTTATAAGAACTGTTTATTGTACATCTGACAAAATATTATGTAAATAAGAAATAATCTATTTCAGTAAATTAATTTAGAATTTTCAATTGGGGGGTCATTTTAATTCTGTCATGATTACAGGATTTCCAGCTTAATGAGGCTTGCTCAGAGCTGCTGATCTTATTAAACTTGCCAAGTATACAAATTAAGAATACATATTATGAGGGGTGTAGTGCAGAGTGTCATACCTCCAGGGGAGTGCAGGTTAGTGTACAGGCATTGGTCTTTGCTGGGGATTACAGAGCTAGTCACGTTGGCTTTGGTAGTGTGGGTTTGTGAGGTAAACCTGGCAGGGACTGTTTCTCATCATATCACTTGAGTGGACCCTACTAGCCAGACACCTGGTGTGCTCAGATGAACACCTGATGCCCTGACCTTTGTCCTCCAGAAGCCGGTAGCTCGCTGACATGTGTTGTCGAGTCCCTGGGTGTAAAGAGGTAATTGGCTTGGTTGTAGGATCGGAGGACGCCCACTGACCTTCAGTTCTCTTGAGCTGTGTGGGGAATTTCTGCGCTGAGGCAATCTAACTGGGAATTGTAAATTGGGGAGAAATTTGTGGGTGAAATAATTGTGCACTCTAAATTTGTAAAATAAATAAATAAATAAATAAAAAATATGGTATAATAAACAGATAAAAAAAACAATAGTATGCAAATTGCAAAAAGAGTGTATGGTATTTTTTTTTAGCATACTGTATATATTGTGTTGACAATTTTTAGAGAGATGTTGGCTTTTTCCCGGTTCCTGTTTAGTGAAAACGTTACAGCAGCGCAAGTCAATTTTTTCTTTTGCTGTCGAGTCTTTGATTTTTAACTTTGACTCCAGTCAGGGGTCATGTGGGGTGTTTTAACACCGGATCATCGTGTAACATCAACCTGCAAATATTTCTGTAATATTGTAAACTACATCTAACCAAGCAGATGATACATCACTATAATTTAACACTACTGTAACAATGCAATACCACAGGTCGAGTGTTTGCTCTGAGGTTTTGCATTTACTTACCACAAGGTGGTGCTCAATTCAAATATAAAAAAATGCCTTGTCTGTATATTTATTTAAAGTTGTTGAATGTTTTTGTTTGTACACTAAACATAGAGACATAGCAATTTGCCAATTTTCTGTTACAAACAGTAATTCCAGTGTACTTTGTACAGGTAACAATGTTTACACCATGGTTACAGGATACTTGGAAAGCAAGTGTCACTGTAGTATAGACTTTGTATGCATGTCCCCAACATTGTTGTTTTTATCATCTAAAATCAATGCAGTCAATTTAGTGGATATGCAATGTAAATGGGTGTTCAGTTCTAAGGGGCAAGTGCAACTATATGAGCCATTGGAAGTGTACCACAGTGATAGCATTTTCATACTTTGACATATCAATGTAATCACAATTGTATGAACTAGTACTGAAGTGTAACCTTTACAGTGCCTTTAGTACCACATCTATAGTATATGAAGTGCTATTATAATAGGACCACTATCCAATATGTGCTGGCTTACTGCTAATACCCGGGCATGCTAATGGTTTTTTCTTCAGGGTTAATACACTGATTATAATCGCATCCCAGTATATCTAAAAATGTACAGTTCAACTTTACAGGTGTGATGACACCACAGAAAGTAGAGGAAAATATTTGTTTAAAAGCCCTTTCACACTTTTTCCACAAGGTGGCAGCAATAGAACACAAACTACATTTAGCTTGTAATGCAATTTGTTTTCCCCACCACAAGCCTATTTGCATGGCACTTTCACAAGATCGTAAAACATTTATTAACATGTCTCTGCCCTTATCTTTAAAAACAGACAATTACAGAATACTTAGGCCCCTGTACAGAGAAACACAAATATAATCACAGCGCTGTCATACTGTAACTACAAATATCAGCTTTTTGTATTCTGCCAGGATAATTTTATAAGGTTTATACACTTAAAGGTGGCAGTATTAAAATAGAGCCCACTGTCTTAACATTTCCACATAAATTCATGTAGCCCTGACATATTTCTCAGTGACTGAATGGACTTCATCACTTTATTATATGATAGTGGAATTGTCTTCCCCACTTACTTATGTAGGGATTCCGAGTCTGTATATCCTATGATTTGCCTTCGCACAGTTCAACCTCCAACCACTGAATGAAACTGACACCAACCTGTACTTTCAAAAGGTCTGTCTCTCCTTCAGATGAAACTGACACAGACCTGAACTTTCAAAAATAGCTCTCTATTTAATTTAATATAATACTACTACTAATAAAAACATGTAACATTTTAACAATTTTTAGTAGTTCTGGAACATAATATAATTTGGTAGAACTGAGCTCAGCTATAAATTAAATTCAGATTCTGAGAATTTTATAAAGACAGGGTAATTTGTGCTATATGCATTTTGTTTATTGCTTGTCTGCAAGATGTACTTCTGGTTGTGTGGCTTATTTTGTTGAACATCATGGCCTACATTTTGCTTTGTTGAGTTTGTGTGTTAATGTTTGTGTGCAAGTTCCTTTTTTTCAGCTTGAATCTAGTGTCTTGGGATATCTCGTTTCTTGTTAGAGTGGCTGGCAGGCGAAATCCTGAGGCAGTTTTTTACCTGCAATGCAGTGCTGCACACATCATGCCTCCATGCCTAGTCATGTCTCTCATAAAGTTACTGCAGTAAAATTGTTCCACACCAAAAATGCCTTTCACACTATGGCTGAAATCAGCAGTTATAGAGAGTGTATAGTTATTCAAATACAATTAGGACAAACAAGCCTGCAAAACTTACTATGGGCTATTTGAATGAAGACCTATCTATGACATGTGCCTCCACCTACATGTGTGGGGGATTCCAATGTCCACTTTCTTTCCATAAACCAATGGCCAGCTCATGGGACTAAACTGAACAGAATATGATGGGAAAATCAAATAACATTACAGCGTCTGTATTATCGATTATTGTGTTTGGAGCATGGCCTCAGGTTCAGAAGAAAAATTCCTGTTTTAAACATACAATGGTTTTCGAAACAGAAAATGAAATTTCTTCTTGAACACATTGGATTTTTTTTTTTGTTCTGTAAGGAGTAAACTGTTTTATTAGTGAATAAACCTTTCTACTATAATATGCTACAGAAAATCAGTAACAAAGCTGGTGTAAAAAGTAAATGGTCACAGTATATTTTGTTTTATATAACTTGTTTCTTTACACTGTATTCAGAGGACAAAGAAATTCTTGACTTTTCAATTTGATTCATATCTCTAAAATAAGCTTCCTTGCACCTCTCAGGATTCACTAGACCTTTTGTTGCTTAAAACATACTAGTGCTATTTACTCATGAAATATGCTTTGAGCAGTTGATTTAAGCATATTTGTAAAAGATTGCATGGCAGTTGGAATTTCTTGGTCTTTAGCAGTGTTTAAACTTTTCCATAATTTCTTGTGTTTCATGGTCTTAAATTCCTCACTGTCGAGTTCTTCCACTCTTTGTGCCAGAGCTGCAGTGTTCTCCTAATATCCCCAATCATTTTTATTTTTACAATGCATTGTAATGAGCCAGGGACAGTTACTTAGTCAAGAGGCATTTGTAACACAAGTGAAACAGGCAATGGTCAATAATAATGCTTTGATTATTTAGCATTTGCAATGAAGCACTAATACAGTGTGGGGCAGTAATGGTCCTAACTTTCCCTGCTTTAGATGCTAGGGTGCAGTGCTGGAACCTATCCCCACAGCCACTCCTCCAGTATTAATGAATGATCCGGCCTACCGCTAATCATCACTGACAGACAGGTATCCAACCCAATCCCTGCCCACAGTCCCTACAGTTACCACACAGCATGCTCAGCCTAGTGACATGAAAACAGCCCAATTACAAAACATAAACAGGGACTCATTTAGCGGGGGATTCCTCCCACTTATTAAAGTGACAGTGCGCTCCCAGGCTGGTTCATGTATTCCTACACCATCCGAGCCTTACAATGTAGTCCCTCGTTTTGAACTAGGTACTACAGAGCTGCCAATAGTCTTCAAATGTGCAGGACTTGGCAGATAACAGCAGACTATTTCTGTGTTGCAGGTAATTTCAGACACTCTCGTGGCTCCTGGTATCCCCTGCTGCCAATATTGCACTCGACTACATAGTATTTCTCCTCAGATTACTTGCGATTCCTTGACTGTGATCCAGCATAAGCAGATAGCAAGCCATCTATCCCATTGAAATGACTTAGTGTGTCTAGGCTTTTATACAAAGTTGTTTATAATTCCAGAAAGGTATTGGAAGTTATTTTAGGAACACAGCAGAACAATAGTAAGGTCTAATAGATGTCACATGTATTTAACTTAAATAGATGTACTTTTTATGAATATCAAGCTTTATTTAACCCATTGTAAAAGGGTGGTTTTACGTTTATAGATATCCGGAGGCTGTGGGTACTTTTTCAGGATGTTTTATTGAAAGTAAATGTGTTTACAGATTTAGACTGTAGCTCTATGATATTTTGACAATAGCAGCTTGCATAACACACTAAAAATGAAAAAGAAAACTCAGACTGCTTTATATCAAGCTACTACTTGTGGAGCATGGAAAAGAGTATTTTATTACTCAGCAGCACTGGACGCACTGCAGCTAGCATAGGCAGTATACAAATTATAGAAAAATGAAACAGTAGTCTAAAATAAAAGTACTTATTAATGTTGTACCACACAAATACTATTTGTTATACAGTAGATTTTCTAAACCCATTTATTTTATTTTATTTATTTATTTTCTAATCATTTTTATTTATCCATTTATTTTACTGGAATACTACCTTCCATAACCAAAATCACGTTACAACATTAAAACCAAACGAAACAAAAGTTTAAGCTTTGTAAATAGGGCCTTTTGTCTTGATCTTGAGCCTTAATTCTTTCTAGGGCAGGTGAATGCCTAATTAATCATGAGTCCCTCTAGATAAGAAAGGGCATATCATGTATTCTGTCAGAGCAGAAAATATTGAGCTTCTGAGAAAATACTCAGTACAGAATCAGGGCATGCAAGCTGGGCACCAGCTAGAATCTGCTGCATTTTGAAGCTGAGGAATCTAACATAGTCTCCAAGGATTAACCAACACTGTCTTATTTATGTTTTTTTTTACATCTTACCTGCAATACTGCTAAAGTCAGAAAATAAATGTATTTATGATGTATCACTCATGAGAAATAGAAAAAGATGCCTTGTGTTTGAACCAAATACGCAACGACTGTGTGTTTAACCAGGGTCGTGAGCACAACCAAGGACCACTGTCTATTTAACCGGGATCCTTGGTATTTAGCAAAGGGATTTAATTTAGTGTCTTTTAATCCCACCCCAGTTTATGTAATTGTGTGTCAGGGAGAAGGTTCCTTCTTTTAGTGGAGGTAGCGCTCAGCTGCCTGAAGGCCAACTTCTATTTTCTAGTTGTTTTTGAAGCTGTGTTTTATTTGATCATTTTTGTATGTATCATTTTTTAATGTACACTTGTGTATATGTCCCTGCGCACAGGGCTACTATTGCTGGTACCCTAGTGGTGGCCACCTACCACTGCACCTGCCTATAACCTGTCCATAAAACCTGGACGCCTGAGCTGCGTTTTCAGCGTCAACCTCTGTGTCTCTCGTTTCTCAGTCGATACCCACACAGTAACAGAACACCCCTGTTACACCCTGTATTTTTTTTTTTTTTCACAAGTCATCCAACTAGTGAAGTGACTGATAAAATCCAAAGTGAAGTTCCGCAAATGCCTACCATTTCATAATCATGGGGAAAGCATGGTACAGCAAAATTACCATGCAAATTCTCCCAGTTAGGCTTTTGTAAGGGATATAGAATGGTGATTATTCACAGAGCTCTGAATGCTGGTAGATATTTTTCATTAATAAAAGAGTAAATTCAATGTTCTAGCTTGGTAATGGAAAGGAAAAATGAGGATGTAAACTTTTTTGCCCATATGAAACCGTATATCTATATATAATACGAACGTATTATGTCTGCAGCAATATTAACACCATTGTAAATGGTTAAGAAATTGAAATTAGGTCATGGGAGCCAGCCAGTGAGGTCATGGTGGAATGTGTATCTGGGTTTTTAAATGTTATTTTAATTAGAGCACTTGGTTGGCCCAATTCATTTTACAAAGGGGTATTAAAGAGATACTTAGTGCCATGTACGTTTTTTTTAGAAACATTTCATTTCTTACCTGCTTAAAGGGGTGCTTTTTAATATTTAGCTGTCTCTGTCTATCTGTGCTGCTTTGTCAGGATATCTTATAGGGCCATTTCACTGCAGCAGTGTCTTCTGGGTCAAAGCTTGTTACTGACTGAATGCATGCCAGCTGGTTGGTTGTCACTAAAGAGCTCTTTGAAGGAGGTGAAGGGGTGGAGACATTTTCATCCTCCAGGTGAAATGACCAAACAAGTCATGCTCTTGTAAGAGATTTCTTCAACCCAGTGTAATACCATGTGTCATGTTTTAAAATTAACTGCATTTTTACTATGACGTGTTTCTTTCAAAATTGGACATTTGAGACCTATATAACAAATAAAGTGCACAGATTTATATAATTTATAGAATTATTTCACTGAGGCATTAACACATTATTTTTTGTAAATCCCAAATAAAAAAGTAGTTGTTTTGATCCATTGAAAAACGTTTTATTTAAACATTAAAAAGATCTGTTTCTGTTTGGATAAATTGAATAGACATATTAGTGTTTACTATCAAGGCCTGATCTTTGCACCCTGAATAGCTTTTTGACAAAGACAGTTATTACATAAATGATGTATTAATTAATTGCAAATTGCAGGTCACAAAAGGTCACCACCATCCTGAGGGCTAATCCATTAGCATAATGAATTAATGAGACAGATAATTACTTTCTGGTAGTAAGTGGGGAGTCATTTTGCAGGTAATCCACAGCTGTTTTCCTTTTTACTTGTTTTCTTTTTGCTATCGCTCATTATATTGTTAATATGGTTCTGTTCATCTTTTTATTTTTTATTTATTTATTTATTTTTTTTACAAAATATTAAATTGATGCTTCCAAGTAGGCCTATTGGTAACTGAAGTAATATGCATCTCTTCTGAGCAAATGCTGAAACCTAGTTTATGGAGGCCTTTATTCCAACAAAATGATGTGGCTGAGAGACACTGACACATGCTTCAAAGTTTGCCCTGAGCACACTTTTAGTTACCAGCTGTTGTCCTCTCTCTTTCTGAGAAATATGCAAAAAAATACCCCCTCCCAAAATTCTATGTACTGTGCAATGTGTATTTCCGATCTTTAAATTATTTAAATGTCTTTTGTAAGCTTATTGAAATCAAGATCAATGGAAGAAAATATATCAATTTTTTTATGTGACTTCATCTGACACACAAACAAAATTGATAAAAATGGTGGTAGATCTAAGTAACGCAGTCCTTTTTAAATGATTTGTATAACCTTTGGACACACATTTTAATTATCTCAGTGGCAGTATTTAGATCCACAGTTGTTTTGAATACTGAAAGTAAAAAAATTGACCCCCCTACATGCAATGTCTTAAAATGGTTTTGATGTACTGTATTTGGCTGGTTCAGCACCCTGGAGAGTAACATTGAGGATCCTGCTTGCTCAGTTTCAGCACCACTCACAAATGAACATCCTAGCGGAACTGCACCCAAGTCTATAGCACTTTGGTCTATGTCGCATCCTGTCTGCTCATGGAATGCAGCGAAACATCCTAGATGCAAGGAATGCATCTAGGATGTTTCTGTGGTGGGTTCACACAGAACCCACCCCCCACCCCCAAGACCCACGTCCCACGTTGTTAGAGTACAGTTATATGTATTTGTCAAAAAAAGTGAAAATACACAAGAATAAACTAGAAAGAAAGCATTGCTAAAAACTTAGCAAATAGTTGATTTCATTTTTAATTGTCGCATTCACTTATTCTCATCAACTGTAGGTGCAGTAAAACTAGCGTTGGATGGGTTTCCATTTTACTCAATTCTCAAATGATACACAGAAAAAAGACACCAATATTCCAGGTCGTGGCTCATACTTTACATGTATTCTTTGAAAGTATAGTACTGTATTCGAATAATAATAATAATAATAATAATAATAATAATAATAATAATAATAATAATAATAATAATAATAATAATAATAATAAAAAATCAGATACTATTTCGACTATTACCGAGGAATTCAAAGGGAAGTTTGTAACAAGCTGCTGATCAGCGCCGTATTTTTCGACATGCCAAGCAATATCACACAAATTGGGAGAAAACATGTGTTGTTGAGGTTGTTTCTTTGTAAATGCATATTCATTTGATGTTTTATTTTATACTCAAATTGAGGATTGGAAATTTGAGCTACGTCTTAGATTCATGGGTGTCTTAAATTCGAAGGAATACGGTCCTTTAAGAGGCAAGGTATGGAGGAGCGTGACGTCAGGGCAGTGTGAGCATTGAGTGACATTTCGATGTAACCTGCTCACAGCATTAGAGAGGCGTGTGTCAGGAGATCCTAGTAGTAAGCTAAAGGCATCGGAAAGAGGGAATCCTCGCACCGCAACACACAGAAAAAATAAGAATTATACAGAACCAGAGCGAAGCAATGTCTGTCGCAGGACTGAAGAAACAATTCCACAAAGCTACTCAGGTTTGTCAAAATACACCGCCGTACTTGCTGTGCTTGTTTTGGTTGCTATATGCAGAATATGCAGCAGGCATTACTAGATCTGTTTCACTTTGATCTTGTACCTTGACATGATACTAGATACCCGTCACATACAGTATGTGCCATATTATTCCATGGTCACAAAAACGGATACTTATCTGGTTGGATAATGAGTTGTGTTATTATTATTATTATTATTATTATTATTATTATTATTATTATTATTATTATTATACCTATTTATAGCTTATTTTGTTGCACATTTTCCATATCTTCATCTTGAGTTCTGTAACAAATTTTACGACAGTGTAAAACAATGTAAGAATGGTTGCCTTGGGATGTGGTGATACACTGGCATGTTTTCCAAGCGAAAGGAAACCCGTACTTTATATTACATGTTTCTTTACCATATAGGACGACATATTACTGTACCGCTGCTATTGTACCAATAATAATAATAATAATAATAATAATAATAATAATAATAATAATAATAATAATAATAATAATACTGATACTAACAGAGGGATTATAAATGTAAGTTGTTGGTCATACATGTTAAGGTATTTCGCAAAAAAATCTGAATGTAAAATATAAGTTTACGGTCTCGAGGACAGATAGAGAGGTGGTTTCTCATTGTTTCTTGTCGCTAACATCATCACAGAAAAAAAAAAAAGAAAAAAAAAAAACTGCTGGTGTACCCTTCAGATGACATTCCATAGCAGATAGTTGCAGTAAATGCATCCTTATGATTACATTTCCGCCATTATTCTGAATGAAAATAAACGCCAAACCGCCGATTATTTATAAACTGCCCGATGCTTAATAACTCATTGTACCACTTTAGCCTCTGCTGGTTTAGCCTTTCTGTGGTTATCATCCGACAGTTATTTAATTTCAGTAGGCTGTGGTTATTGCCCACAAACCCGCTTATGTTGTGTTGTATCTGTTTTTTTGTTAGTGTGTGTTTTTGTTGTTCATTTGTTTAATCCGAATTTGCATGAAATGTTTTACAATTGTTGAGGAAGCATTTTTGAGCAAGCAGTATTTTGGACCGTCGCTTGTTTGAATTCACAATTAGCAGATGCAATATATCTTCACCATACACGTCACACCTCGCGCGTGACACTTCTGAGGACGATAGAATATGGTTTAAAGTGGTGTTGCTGGCTATAGTTTATGACATATTTCTGTTGTGTTTCTCAATTATTAAAAACAAAAGCTGCTTTCTATATTGTCTCATATCCTACAGACTATTGTTTTCTACAGGCTTCATCTATTAACACTATTATGCTTTATTATTTAATACTAGGCAATGACAAACACCATATTCCTTTGCAACAAGTCAAAAAAGCTAAAAAAAAAAAACCCAAAAAACATAAATAATTGATACAGTATACCATATAATGGTAAACGCTAGCTAGTGGGTTAGCCATAAGCCCCTTTCACGATTTCACACTGCTTTTTGAAGAAGCAGGGTTGACCTGGGTGACAGAAGCAAGTACACAATGCCCTGGAAGCAGCAACGTTCACATGACCACCCTTTCATCTGTTCAGGCTTTCAAGATGGCGTGCTTGTTATGGATGCTTCCATCCATGCTTCAGATGTTGATTAAAGCAAATGTTTTTTCGTCCCTGCTGCAATATGGCTCACGGTGTGTCTCAATCAACAGAAACGGCTAAACAGAATAAACAGACATTCCTTCCTGAAGTGAAACCTTCACGCAGGCGTGGCTGCGTGTTACTTCGACCGCTTACGAACACCCATCGTGCATTTAGTCTCGTTTGACATGCTTTAAAGCGCGTCGCCCCACGACCCAGGTACGTGGTTTCACATTACGCAGGATTGTGACCCCGGTAGCCAGAACCCGGGTCAGGACCCGGGTAGGAGCACCAGTGTGAAAGAAGCTATAGAAAAACGAATCACCCACAGAACTGGGTACTGCACTAGCAGAAACAACATAGACTGACTAATGCAAGTCTGACTCTTTATTTCAATTTTGTATGCATGCATAAGGGAACGCAGTGTTCCAGATACAGTAATGCGTTCCCAGAATACACATTTAATAAGAATATTGATGTGTTGTCTTTTTAGTCCAATGTGGCAAACTACTTCAAATACTTTCTGGCAAATCCATCCTCTTACTGTCACTGATCGGCAACAGAATGCTGCTTCAAAAGGCAGTGTGAGGGCTTCCGAGTGGTGCATCTGGTGAAGTCGCTCCACGTGGAGTGCAGGATGCGTCCTATAACCAGGAGGTCACCAGTTCGAGTCCAGGCTATTCCACTGCCAACCGTGGACGAGAGCTCCCAGGGGGGGGCAGCGCATAATTGACTGAGCCATTTAACGGCCAGGGTGTCCTCAGCTCACTGTGCACCAGCGACCCCTGTAGTCTGGCCAGGTGCCTTCAAGCTTGCCTGTAAGCTTACCAGAGCTGTGTTGTCCTCCAACTCTGTAGCTCTGGGTTGGCTGTATGGCAGGCCTGCAGAGTGAAAAGAAACGGACGGACAGAGTGTGTTCGTCTTCGCCGCTCCTGAGTCAGTGCAGCCATACAAACTATATCAGATGCATTGATAGCATAGGAGGTTAACTGTATAAATTAGTTTGTTTTTAATATGGTCCAAAAATCCTGGTTTAGAGAGAATTAGTATCCAACAGCGACCTTAACACCAAGAAGTACTTGGCTGCATATACCAAATATAGTAACACACACTAATTAGATTTTTCATTGTATTTGTCATTATAAATAATTAATTACTATTAAGTATTATGTTGGAGCACAGATGGGAACCCAATTAGTCCAACTCATTTTCATATTTCAGTGGTGGATTGCACCTTCCCTGTTCTCTGCGTGTATTAATGAAGGCGATTGCATAGAGACGCCCGAGACGGGAGAATGCTATTAGAAATTTTCAGATGAGGAATTAATTAGCTGGGCAGCAACCCTGACATTTTGTAAACTTTGCTACCATTGATCACCAAGAAACCCCTGCTATAACATGGTTTATAAGTAGGGCTTCTGATTTTTGGTTTTATCCGATAAAAAACGATAAAACGCCTTCGATACAAAAAAAATGACATCGGTGTATAGCTAGTAAACACCGAAAAACACTGGAAATGGTTTCTCAATTCATGTTGACTTCACCCCTTTCCCATAAAAAAAAACTACTACTACAAAAAACAACCTTTCCCAGTACAGCTGGGTAATGTCCCTGACTTGTACCTATCGCACAAAGAGTGTCGCATCCAGCATCCAGCATCCAGCATAAGATTTTAGAATACTGTACAGAGGCTTTCACACCGGCTGCAGCTCGCAAAACAGACGGTGTCTGAAATAGACTGTGTTCCTACTTCTCTGTGTGCGTCCAGTGTAAACGTACTTATTTAACCAATACAGCATATATGTATATCTGTCCAAGAAATGGGGATCAGAAAGCTCAGAAAAAAAGACAAGAAAACAGATAAACCCCTTGTTTATCTACACTTTGCAGTATTTTGTTTAGCGATATTTAGTTTTGGAGTATGTATTTTCAACAGACTACTTGGGTACACTGCATTATGTGAAACAAGATTTAAAGAAATATAATGTAAGTGGGCGCAAGCATGCGATGTACCGGTATGTATATGAAGATCACAACTGGGAGTTTACAGTAACTGTTCTGTGTTCAGAATTTCAACAGCCGGTTAAGCAGGTAGAAAGCAAGTTTTCAAACAGTTTTATAATTAATTATCTAAAAATCAAGTCATTGTTGTGCGTGTATGTCTGTGTGTCAAATTGGAAGGCACTTAACTTTCAACAGTGAAGACTTACAGTCAAGAAAGACAGCTGTACAGACTCGAAATGGTAGACTAACCAATGTATGTACACTAAATCATAACATTCCCATTTGTATTTGTTTTTTTTCTGCTAAAGACACAGAACTGTATTATTTCATTTTCATGAGATAGTATTTTATTTAAATTACAGTACTTAGTGCTGAAAGACACAAACATATAATTATGCACTTTAAGGGAAAATTTGAGTTCAGTGACAGGGCTTCAGATTGATTGACTTCTTTGACATGACGCGCTTGGTGTGAAAAGACTTTAACCGAAAACAGTAATTTCATAGCCTATAAAAAGCAAAAGCACTGAAAAAAAAAAAAGATTTACATAAAACTCAAAAATAGCTTAAAATAAGCACCCAAAAATAAAAACAGAAAAACAGAAGCCCTATTTATAAATGTAAAAAATAAATAAATAAATAATCTGGAAAAAAAATTGTTTTTAGTTTCCTACTGTAGGGCTGGGGGTGTTTTAAATATGTCCCAGTAGTAGCTTACTGAAATAGCTGATCCTATAAGGACAGGTTTACCTTGTTTTGACTGATTTTACTGTTATACTGCTGTTGACTTGGTTGAATAAACTCTGTGCTGGTTTTAGGGTTGGGCTGAAACAGGAAAACCTACTGAATCTGTGCACCTGTTGTTTGGCCGTATGTAAGCTGTAGAAAGCAGCCACTGGAAGGAAATGTACTGACTGGTGTGCGATGAATAGTTGTTATTGGCCTCTATAGTTCAAAGTTTTTTGCAATAGAGGGCATGTTGTTATCAGTACAAGCGCACAGGCTGGGAATAACACCCAAGTTGTCAGGTCTTCAGGGGTCAGTGCACTAATATAGTGAATTCTCTCTCCATCTCTCACTGTTTCCTTAAGCCATTATCTCTTCTGAGTGGCTTTTTGACCCCAGAAAACAACCTAAAATATAACAATAACAACCTCAAGACCTATTTGATTGTTTTATTAATGTGTATCTGTAATGACGACATTGGTAAAAAATAATACTTAAAATTATTTAAAAAAATAAAAACAATTTCACAATTTAACACTTAACACTTTAATAAGACCATATTTTTAATAAAATATTCCCGGGCACATATCTCAGTTTTGTTCAGTTTTATCCCTATCTGTACCAGTCTTGCTTTACCTGTGTCTTTTTCTTCACTCCCCTCAGTTCTTTCATTACCTGTCTGTCCTTCTTCTCTTCCAATACGTTCCATAACTCTTGGCGACCTGAGCCTTTTTCAAATCGCTTTCTACTGTGGCTGTTTTTTTACCCATGTCCTGCAGCTGCCTTAACTGTTCTGAACATAAGAACATAAGAACATAAGAAAGTTTACAAATGAGAGGAAGCCATTCAGCCCATCTTGCTCATTTGGTTGTTAGTAGCTTATTGATCCCAGAATCTCATCAAGCAGCTTCTTGAAGGATCCCAGGGTGTCAGCCTCAACAATATTACAGGGGAGTTGGTTCCAGACCCTCACAATTCTGTGTCGAAAAAGTCCCCTGGGTCGACATTGCCAATACCTTTTAGAATTTTGAATGCTTGAATCAGATCACCGCGTAGTTTTCATTGTTCAATACTGAATAGATTAAATTCTTTTAGCCTGTCTGCATATGAAATGCCTTTTAAACCCGGGATAATTCTGGTCGCTCTTCTTTGCACTCTTTCTAGAGCAGCAATATCCTTTTTGTAACGAGGTAACCAAAACTGAACACAATATTCTAGATGAGGTCTTACTAATGCATTGTAAAGTTTTAACATTACTTCCCTTGATTTAAATTCAACACTTTTCACAATATATCCGAGCATCTTGTTGGACTTTTTTATAGCTTCCCCACATTGTCTAGATGAAGACATTTCTGAGTCAACATAAACTCCTAGTTTTTTTTCATAGATTCCTTCTTCTATTTCAGTATCTCCCATATGATATTTATAATGCTCATTTTTATTGCCTGTGGTGCAGTACCTTACACTTTTCTCTATTAAATGTCATTTGCCATGTGTCTGCCCAGTTCTGAATGCTGTCTCGATCATTTTGAATGACCTTTGCTGCTACAACAGTGTTTGCCACTCCTCCTATTTTTTATGTCATCTGCAAATTTAACAAGTTTGCTTACCATACCAGAATCTAAATCATTAATGTATATTAGGAATAGCAGAGGATCATAAGAAATTCTAGAACAAGAAAAAGCCATTTGGCGCACCTATGCTTGCTATCTTAATGCAAGTCCGTTAAAGTCCATGTCCGTTAGCACTCAGGAGAGGAAAAACAAAACACCCCGAACCATTTAGTTATTAGGGAAAATTACACCTCTGGGAATCCGTGGCTAAACGGACCGCCCTTCCTCCAGGTCTTATGATTGGCTGTTCATGACAGTTTTCTCTACTGTTAGCCAGTAGAGAAAATGATTAACCACTAAAAAATACAACAAACTCAATACAGACCACTCAGTTACTTTACATTGCTAGATCTTCCTCTTTTTGGACCATTTTATTGGTAGCATTAATGTTCAGGGTTTTCCAAACTATAACAACTTTAAAATAAATGGCCTTTTCAATTCACGACTGCACAGGGTTAGATCTGTTCACGAATAGTGTTGTCCACATTTTTTGGATGGCACTATAGAACAATCACATATTGTTGGCTGAGACTTTACAATAGGTTATACTGTAGACTTGTTAGCCAACACTGTTAAGTGTCTGCCAGTGTTGTTGGTAAAGTAGACCAGTGCATTACTTTTTTGGTAAGAGAATACTGAGTTATATCAAATGTTAATTAGTTTCAGAATGGTTACGGTGGTTGACCTATCAGAAACAAATACAGTTTAAGTGGTCAGCAATAGAAATGGAAAGGGTATGAGATGAAGCTTTTCAGTCTCATAACCAGTTTCAGAGTGAAGTCCATTGCTGCCAGCCCTATCAACTATGAGAGGGGGAGAAGTGGTGGTCACAGGCTGACATTGAGCTTGGAAACCCCAAGGCTTGGAGCTATCTCATTGAAGGGCACTTTTCTTTGGTATGGGAAGTGTATCATGGCTGCTTAATAATTACAATGGCAGAGCAGTATTAAGGAAGACCTACAGTGAAGCTTATAGCCCTGTCTGTACCATATCTTCCAGTACTGTTAATCCTACATAAATCACAGTACACCGACAGCACTGAACACAATAGTGGACTTTAGTCTGCAGTCTGTCAGTCTTACTAGGGCACTAAATAGGTTACAAGATAAAAACAAATGAGTCATGAACTTCCTAAAATGTGTTAGGCTTAGCTTTCAGCTAAAAATCAAGAAGGCTGGATATTGACATACACACATTCTGCTCCCTATTCTGCAGTTGTATTCCACTGTTAATCAGCATTCGCGTGCAGTGAATATTAAAGGCAGTTTGTTTTAGAGACTCTTTGTGCCACAGTGGTAGCCTTGTAGCAGTCACTATGGAGGGGGGCTGGGGCAGTAACAAGGCAACAAATAAAAGTTATGCAATTAAGAGATTTCAAACCGATAATTAAATGATAAGCCCTACATGTTTTCTGCTGTTCCAAGTGTTCAGAGTTCTCCAAGAAACTGTGTTGTTCAGTTAAATAAGAAACTTGACAGAAACATTACGTTTACATTGAAGACCCACTGAAACCAGCACATTAATAACAGCTACTTGCTATTCCATCAGCATTCTGAAGTGTTCTTTACAGTGTGTGTGGGAATCAGGCTTGCAATGCTCCTGCTAGAAACCTTCAGTGAAAAGAGGGCTGTTGAAACCCAGTTATGGAGTATTTACCTCACAGTAAAAATCATTTAATGATGTGTTTCCTTGTCATCGGTGGTACATTTCTTTTAAAACCATATGCTAAGCTGTCTTTGCTGTGATTTGGAATAAAAAGGGACGTGCAGCTTTGCATACTGTACTGTTTCAAGAATATATAATTGCCAATAAAGGAATCAGACATTTATTACAGTAGTTATTTCTTTCCTTCTTTCTTTATTGTATATTTATACGAAAGTATCGCAAAGCACTGTACAGTACATAGCATAAAAAAAGAACAAACCACAATACATTTGTATAGCATTTTACACATACAGCTGCCACAATCAGACCATTTAAATAACATAGTTAAATAACAGTCTACACATAATACAAAAGCACCAGTTTTAAAGTTACATTAAAACCCACTAAGGCCATTTTATAAAAGTGCGTGTTTAGTCTTGACTTAAACTAACGGTCCCAGGTTTTATTGACCACTCTTCTGTTGCCAAATTAGTGAAGTATTCACTCAATGTGTTCTGTGCTGTTCTCTGAGGGAGCTCTTATCAGTGGATCTATTACTTGAATTCTAGCACAAAGCCACCTGATCCAGCTTGAAAGACACACAACTGCTCGTTTTCTGATTTCCTCAGAGTAAACATGGCTGCCTCAGGAAGTCCCAAACAAGTGTCACTAGAGCACAAAAGAGCTTAATCCTATATCCCTTCACCTTGTCTAGCCCGCAGAGCTACATTATCTGTAAAAACAGACACGACACAGCACTGCCTGGTACACAAGCAGCAGTTGGGAGAAGGAATTCACATTTACTGGTCAATTCAGGATTTGTTCTGAAAGCACATTTCATTTTGCATAGAGGTGACGGTTAAAGAGAAACAAAGACTTGCATAACCTCAGATTAGAATTGATCGTGTTCTTGGATTACTTTTTGTAGATTTCTAGCCTTTTCCTATCCACTGTGATTTACCATGGTTTATGGCACTTTGCTATGCTTGTACCATGATGTGTATATATATATATATATATATATACAGTACTGTGCAAAAGTTTTAGGCAGGTGTGAAAAAATGCTGTAAAGTAAGAATGCTTTCAAAAATAGACATGTTAATAGATTATATTTATCAATTAACAAAATGCAAAGTGAGCGAACAGAAGAAAAATCTAAATCAAATCCATATTTGGTGTGACCACCCTTTGCCTTCAAAACAGCATCAATTCTTCTAGGTACACTTGCATAAAGTCAGGGATTTTGTAGGCATATAGTCAGGTGTATGATTAAACAATTATAGCAAACAGGTGCTAATGATCATCAATTCAATATGTAGGTTGAAACACAATCATTAACTGAAACAGAAACAGCTGTGTAGGAGGAATAAAACTGGGTGAGGAACAGCCAAACTCAGCTAACAAGGTGAGGTTGCTGAAGAGAGTTTACTGTCAAAAGTCATACACCATGGCAAGACTGAGCATAGCAACAAGACACAAGGTAGTTATACTGCATCAGCAAGGGCGAAGTAAGCCCTACACAACATATTCTTTACTCCTGGGATATTTTTTTACTTTAACGTGTTACATAGTGTAACGTCTTGCTGTAAAATAAAGGCACACACACAGGGGCCATGCCCTCCTACCGCTGCTGCTATGCTGTCTCTGCCTGCGTTCTGAGCAATATAATGGCTTTTATTAGTTTTTGAAAACGAATGAATATCTATCTATATCTATCTCTCTCTATCTCTAATTATATATATATATATACATATATATACATATATATATATATATATATATATATATATATACATATATATACATATATATATATATATATATATATATATACATATACATATATATATATATACATACATATATATATATATATAGTACTGTGCAAAAGTTTTAGGCAGGTGTGAAAAAATGCTGTAAAGTAAGAATGCTTTCAAAAATAGACATGTTAATAGATTATATTTATCAATTAACTAAATGCAAAGTGAGTGAACAGAAGAAAAATCTACATCAAATCAATATTTGGTGTGACCACCCTTTGCCTTCAAAACAGCATCAATTCTTCTAGGTACACTTGCACACAGTTTTTGAAGGAACTCGGCAGGTAGGTTGGCCCAAACATCTTGGAGAACTAACCACAGTTTTTCTGTAGATTTAGGCAGCCTCAGTTGCTTCTCTCTCTTCATGTAATCCCAGACAGACTCGATGATGTTGAGATCAGGGCTCTGTGGGGGCCATACCATCACTTCCAGGACTCCTTGTTCTTCTTTACGCTGAAGATAGTTCTTAATGACTTTTGCTGTATGTTTGGGGTCGTTGTCATGCTGCAGAATAAATTTGGGGCCAATCAGATGCCTCCCTGATGGTATTGCATGATGGATAAGTATCTGCCTGTACTTCTCAGCATTGAGGAGACCATTAATTCTGACCAAATCCCCAACTCCATTTGCAGAAATGCAGCCCCAAACTTGCAAGGAACCTCCACCATGCTTCACTGTTGCCTGCAGACACTCATTCGTGTACCGCTCTCCAGCCCTTCGGCGAACAAACTGCCTTCTGCTACAGCCAAATATTTCAAATTTTGACTCATCAGTCCAGAGCACCTGCTGCCATTTTTCTGCACCCCAGTTCCTGTGTTTTCGTGCATAGTTGAGTCGCTTGGCCTTGTTTCCATGTCGGAGGTATGGCTTTTTGGCCGCAAGTCTTCCATGAAGGCCACTTCTGACCAGACTTCTCCGGACAGTAGATGGGTGTACCAGGGTCCCACTGTTTTCTGCCAATTCTGAGCTGATGGCACAGCTGGACATCTTCCGATTGCGAAGGGAAGTAAGCATGATGTGTCTTTCATCTGCTGCAGTAAGTTTCCTTGGCCGACCACTGCGTCTACGGTCCTCAATGTTGCCCGTTTCTTTGTGCTTCTTCAAATGAGCTTGGACAGCACATCTGGAAACCCCTGTCTGCCTTGAAATTTCTGCCTGGGAGAGACCTTGCTGATGCAGTATAACTACCTTGTGTCTTGTTGCTGTGCTCAGTCTTGCCATGGTGTATGACTTTTGACAGTAAACTGTCTTCAGAAACCTCACCTTGTTAGCTGAGTTTGGCTGTTCCTCACCCAGTTTTATTCCTCCTACACAGCTGTTTCTGTTTCAGTTAATGATTGTGTTTCAACCTACATATTGAATTGATGATCATTAGCACCTGTTTGGTATAATTGTTTAATCATACACCTGACTATATGCCTACAAAATCCCTGACTTTGTGCAAGTGTACCTAGAAGAATTGATGCTGTTTTGAAGGCAAAGAGTGGTCACACCAAATATGGATTTGATTTAGATTTTTCTTCTGTTCACTCACTTTGCATTTAGTTAATTGATAAATATAATCTATTAACATGTCTATTTTTGAAAGCATTCTTACTTTACAGCATTTTTTTCACACCTGCCTAAAACTTTTGCACAGTACTGCAGTACCAATGTTGCAGTGTTTTGTACACAATTTTACTGTCATACCCAGTACTACTGCAGTGCCCCAAATAAAGCATTATACTGCAGTGCTTATTTGTGGAAGGCTTCATCCGCAGTGCCTAGCCAGTTAATAGCATATTAAAGCAAGCTGTGTTATTTGTTTGTATATTGCGGACACGTCTCCACTAGGACTATGGGAGGAGAACAGCAGAGCTCATTTTCTATGGGTCATTTATATCAATTAGTTTTGGTCACTAAAGCCAACCAACCTCTGCTGGAATTGAGAGAAGAGATAATAAGACAATAGCCTTTGTGTGGCAACGTTTTTTTTTTTTTTTTAGTAGTACTGTATAAAGGGTACAGAGAGTTTTGCACAGACTGGTATGATACTTGTGTGCAGACAGTGTAGCACAGATAGAATAGTATGCTGGTTGGTTGAACAGGAAACCATTACTGCTTTTAACTACCCACATCCAACTCTTTTGCTTGTAGTGTTTGTTTATTAACCTTCCCAGGGGTTTAATAGAAGTGGTAACCTAATTCTTTAATGGATGCATCTGGCTTTTTCATCGTACTGATTTTTGGTTTAATTTTATTTTTACAGCTGTGGCGGGGGGGAAGTACTGCCCTATTTGTTTTAAATTGTTGACCTCTATTTAAATGTAATAAACAACAAAGTGACATTTCTCTTCTGACAGGTTGATTATAACATGTATCTTAATACTTCTCTCACAGTATGAGGAGAGGACAGCAACTGTCAGCAAGTTAGATAATTGATTATTTAACAACTTCGATTTATATATAGCGCCTTATCACGTGCAGACCTGCACATCTCAAGGCGCTTTACACAGTTAAAAAAAATATATATATATACAATATCTAAAAGAGAAATAAACAAACCAATCATAAAATCCAGATGTAAACACAAAACAGATTTGGCTATAAAAGCTTCTCAAGGGCCTTCACCAAATGCAGGGCCGAATAGTTAAGTCTTAAGGCCTTTTTTAAAACTATCAACTGACTGGCAGTTCCTGATGTCAATGGGGAGGTCATTCCATAGCACAGGAGCCAGGTGGCTAAAGGAACGACCATGAGACCAACCCGTTTCACATCAGGAACAACCAGCAGGCCAGCCCTGGAGGATCTAAGGGTATGAAACGGCTGGTAAGGACAAAGTTATTCAGTAAGGTTTTGTGACGGATAAAATGATTCTTGGTGATCTCCTTCCCGACCTGTGAGGATAGCCCGACAATTCATTACCAGGGTTCTGTGGAAGTCGGCCATCTAGAAAGGGGGCAGAGCTACAGTACACTAAATCATTGACCCACAAGGGAAACAGTGTGGCATCCGTGGATTGGAGGAGCGGTTGCACTCGTTAACCATGGGTCATGGTTTATAAAGGGACATAGTGATGTGATCTGTTCCTTTATTTATGGTTACGTGAAACCGAAAGGACCTGTGTATTGTTATAGAGAACCGTGAGTGTTTTGTTTGTTTTGTCTGTCTGTCTAAAACTATGTTATTGTTCATTGTTCACTAGACTAGACAGCTACCACGATCCGGAGCTGTCTCCCAAGACCAGCACTAAACCTGGACAACACTGCACTACTTGTTCCCCATGTTTGCACGTAATAAACTGTACTTCACCACAAGCACTACAGCACTCACTTTGGACTTGTGACTGTGTTTGTGTCTAACTGTGTTTAGTACTGTTTAGTACTGTATTTACTAGACTGCTGTGTATTGCAAGCTCTTTATTATTTGCTGTGTGGTCATCAGACCATTGGATTATAAATAAAACAAACCATTTCACCCGTACTTTGTTGTCTGTTTGTTTCATTGGATTACAGCACCTGCACTTTACCTGCTGTACACCTGCGCACTAATTACCACTTTGCCACAGGTAAGCAGGACAAGTACCATTGAGTGAGCGATAAGAGAAGTAGTTTAAAAGAGATTCAATACTGGATAGGAAGTCAAAGAAGTTTAGCCAGGACTGGTGTAATGTGGTGGTACTTTTTCTTACCTTCTGGTAGCTGCATTCTGAACTATTTGTAATCTATTAATTGCTTTGGAAGGCCTGCAGATTGGGAGTTACAATAGTCAAGCCTAGAGGTTACAAATGCATGGATCAAAATCGCAGCATCAGTAAGAGAGAGAAAACATTGCACGTTGACAATCTTCTGTAAATGGAAAAAAGAGGATTTGACAACAGAAGAAATACGTGCCTAAAAATACATTGTGGCATATAAGTGTACCTCAAGGCTCTTTATAGAAGCTGAAGGCCAGGGCTTGAAATTAACTTTTCCATCCACTAGCCACCATGGCTAGTGGATGGAAAAAATCCATGGGCCACACAGACATTTTACCGGCCAACATTGTTCTGGTGGGCGACGACGACAAAAGAAAGTGCAAAAACAGGGTCTGAAACAATCTGCCTCATGAGTGAAGATGTAGCTTCTGAGATGTGTTAGGCATCTGCCCTCACCACAGACTGCATGCACACAAACTGCAGAGTCACCAGCGCTTTCTGGCAGAATCATACGTATACTAGCTCCTCTTCTATGACAGCGCTATCGGTTGAACCATCTGACATCACTGACAGGAACTTTGCACCTTTTATTCTGTTGCAGCTGCCTTCTTTCTACCTCAGCAATGTAGTGCATAAATACTCTTGCTTGTTTGTCATTCCTAGATTTAGCCCGGTCTGTTCATCAACCCTATATTATTTAAAATAATTTAAATAATTAAATATTATTACTACAGAAAATATTGGACGTACTATGCTATATTTTAAAATAAAACTTGTAACAACAACAACGTGTTGGAGCTGGGGAACTTCGTAATATACAAAGTGTTTAAAACAGCAATCGCTGTATTACAGTTAAAACTTCACCTGTTACACTTCAGTGAGGTTAAAATACTTACACGTTGATTGCATTTGTTCAGCAATTGATACCCATGCGTTCTCCTTTTTCATCTGATCTTTATAATCAGCTCTATCGACTGCATATACTCAGGGATAAACACTGAGCAGCTTCTCGACAAACAACCGGTTTGGCGTTGTAATAAACTTCAGTTGATTTGAACTGTCAGCGACTGCAGTTTAAGCAGGGCGATTGCCGGTAGAAAGTTAAACTGCACGGCGACACGACAGCGATGATCGCAGGTCTCCTTGCTCTTCAATGGCAGTCGAACGATGGAATATAAACCGGCCTTAACAGTTTGAATGCCACATTGTTTTCCCATACAATGTTGTCTTTTACCAACATTCCGCATGATTTAGTAATTGGTTTTATATATCCTTGAATATCTAAAAAAAAAAAAAAACATGATACAACAAAAGTACAAAAGGATAATATGTTCCCTACTTTGCAGGCTATAAAATTGTTGGTTGTAAAGGTATGCATTTTATTATTTGATTGGAAAACTGGGTAAAAATCCATACAATATAGGTAAATGTGAAATAATTTCCTAATAAATTATTTTATACAGTACTTTATACACCGTATGTCTTCAGGAGCGGATTATGTTTGAAAACTATGTAATATACTATATACAGTGCCTATAGTAAGTATTCGCGTTTTCACAGTTTGTTGTGTTACAACCTGAAATCTTGATGCATTTAAATTGGATTTTTTTTCCTTTGATTTACACAACCTACTCAACACTTTGAAGAGGCAAGAGAATTTTTATTGTGAAACAAAAATTAATGAAAAATAAAAAAAACTGAAATGTCTTGGTTAGGTAAGTATTTAGTCAATACTTGGTAGAACCACCTTTGGCAGCAATTACAGCTGTGAGTCTTTTGGGGTAAGTCTCTACCAGGTTTGCACATCTGGATCGTGCAATATTCGCCCATTCTTCTTGGCAAAATTGTTCAAGCTCTGTCAAATTGGATGGGGATCGTTTGTGGACAGCAAACTTCAAGTCTTACCACAGATTCTCAATCGGATTCTGGTCTGGGCTTTGACTGGGCCACTCTAGGACATTCACTTTTTTGTTTTTAACCCACTCCAGTGTCGCTTGGGGTCATTGTCCTGCTGAAAGGTGAATCTCCTTCCCAGTTTTAGGTCTTTTGCAGACTGAAGCAGGTTTTCCTCAAAAATTTACCTGTATTTAGCTCCATCCATTTTGCCCTCTACCCTGACAAGCTTCCCAGTCCCTGCCGATGAAAAGCATCCCCATAGCATGGTGCTGCCACCACCATCCTTCACAGTAGGGATGGTGTTACCTGGTGATGTGCTGTGTTGGTTTGCCAGACATAACGCTTTGCATTTAGGCCAATTTTTGTTTCATCAGACCACATCTTTTCAGAGTCTCCCACATGCCCTTTTGCAAATTCCAAGCGGGATTTTCCATGGGCTTTTTTTCAGAAATGGCTTCCTTCTTGCCACTCTTCCATACTGACCAGATTTGTGGAGTACCTGAGCTATTGTTGACACATGGACAGTTTCTTCCATGTCAGCCATGGAACGCTGTAGGTCTTTCAGAGTTGTCATAGGTGTCTTGCTGGCTACTCTTACCAATGACCTTCTTACCTGGCTGCTCAGTTTGGGAGGACGGCCTGCTCTAAGCAGATTGTGGGTGGTGATCGACTTGACTGTGCTTCAAGGTATATTTAATTCCTTTGAAATCTTTTTATACGCCTCCCCTGATCTGTGCCTTTCCACAACTTTATCCCATAGTTGTTTTGAAAGCTCCTTGGTCTTCAAGACTCAATTTTACTTATTGTGTGAATTTTGAAGGCAATTGGCTGCACCTGAGCTTATTTAGTGTCATAGCAAAGGGGGTGAATACTTATCTAATGAAAACTTTTCAGGTTTTTATTTTTAATTGATTTGTCCCCCCCCCCGTCCCCCCCCCCATTTTTTCACACATTGAAAGTGTTGAGTAGGTTGTGTAAATCAAAGGGGAAAAAGTCCCATTTAAATGCATCAAGATTTCAGGTTGTAACACAACAAACTGTGAAAACGTCCAGGGTGAATACTTACTATAGGCACTGTACTATGTAATTTTTATTAATCTTTGTTGTTTTTTTTTGTTTTTTTTAAATTCACAAAACATTAGAAACAAAACATCAACAACAATAAATATTTCAACAATGTAAGTTGTTCAAATTAATATATTAGGGAGACCATAGATGCATATTTAAAAGTAAAAAAAGAATGGTACATGTATAATTTAATTAACTATATACAATACATTCAATAAATACAATAATGTTTTCACTGTGCAACCCAAAAACTAAATGTTGTAGAGACCCCTATTATAATATAATTCATACTTCATTCAGTACAAATTAATTCATTAATTACTTAATACAATTATTCGTTTATCTAACAATGACACGAGTCATTAATTGCCCTTAATTTTGTTTTCAACACAAAAAGTTCCACACACTGAAAAAATTGGACGTTACAGTCTGGACAGTATGAGCTTGTCAGTAGCCTAATATTCATTCACTCTGATAATTATTTTCTGCAGTTACCCCAAAAAATGTACAACATGAACAGTGATTCAAATGCTTGCTAAACTTTATTATGTATTTATTTGTTATAAAATATAATAAAATAGAATGAATGTAAATTACAGGTTGGAAAGGTTCTAACAAAGTGTGGCCATAAAAAATAAGAATACTGTACCTAAAAAGACGTGTAAATAGATGTGTGTAAGACAAACAGATATAATGCAACAATACAAGAAAACCCTGGAGTTTGGTTTATGTCTTAATTTGGTAGATCTATAGAACAAATATGATTACACTTGTATACAATACCATTTTTTTGTTAGGTTTTATTTTCACACCCAGTCTACTAACAGTGAGTGTGAGTGGTAGACGCCTCAAAATGCCTTGTATCATGTTAGCCAATATAATTACAGTATAACTTGACAGACAGAGGTGATTAAAGTTTAGAAGTGCGTGGAATATACACAAGCCCAGCCCATTTGGATGGGATTCTGTCGTGTTAGCCAATAGTAATACAGTGCAGTAGACCTTGGAAAGCATGACGTAAGGTTCGGAAACAGGTGCCAGCTAGATGCTAAACGGAAGACAGCGATTCATGTTTATGGTTGTTGCTCTGCATTATTTTCAAGGTAAAATATTTTTTACAGTATAACAAAATTACAGTAGGCTGCCTCCGTAGCTGCTGAAAACATGTCTCTGTCAAAGCCGTGTACAAGTAAAAAAAAGAAAAATTGATCTTCTACACAGAAAATTTAACCCAGAGTGGACAGAAGCATTTTTTTTTTGCTGAGTCCAAACCCGGTGTCCATACGTGCCTCATTTGCCTTGATTGCATCGCAGTTGCCAAAGAATACAATATACAGCGCCATTATGAGACAAAACATCCCAAATACAAAGAATTGCTGGGAGAAGTCTCTCAAAATACAGCCACTGGGGTAGCAAGGTGTTTTTGAATGGAAAAAGGAGGAATCTGAAGCTGCTACAATATAAAGTTTCAACGTTGCGCAGCTAATTACAAAATCATCACCCTTTACCGATGGGGAATTTGTAAAAGACTGCCTGATGCAAATATGTGATGCTGTTTGCAAAGAAAATAAAGATTCCTTTAAGAACATTTGTCTTTCCAGAATGAGAATGCAGAGATGCATAGCAGACATGTCTGGAAATAGCTATGATCAGCTAAAAAGTAAACACAAAAATATTGTGTATTTCTCTGCTGCTCTGGATGAAAGCAACGATGCACCTGATACAGTCCAACTTTTAATTTTCATTTGTGGAGTGACACAAAAAGCATTTGAAGTGCACCAGGAGCTGGCACCTCTAGTTTCTCTGCATGGCAGAACCACTGGATCTGACATCTTTAATGCTTTCAAGAAAGCTGTTGAAGATTTAAATTTACAATGGGATAAATTGGTAGGGGTGACAACCGATGGTGCTCCGGCTATGGTTGTCAAGACTAATTTAATAGGGTTTTATAGGGTGTTTAAAGAAGCATATCGGGGATCGAACTGCGCTGCTGAAGCACTATTACTGTATAATACACCTGGAGGCCTTGTGTGCAAAATACCTGAAGTCTAAAGAAATTACGGACTTTGTTGTATCCACAGTTAACTTTATTCATTCGCGATCTTTGAATCACCATTTCAGTCTTTTTTGGAGGATATTAGCGCCATTTACGGTGACCTGATTTATCACACTGAAGTGAGATGGATTAGCCGGGGCAACGTCCTGAAGAGGTTCTTTTCACTGTGAAAAGAAATAAAACATTTTCTGCAAGAGAAGGGAAGAGACACGTCTGTCATGGAAGAAAGCGATGGATTGCTGATCTGGCTTTTTTTTGACTGATATCACAGGGCATTTAAATGATTTAAACCTAAAGTTACAAGGAAGTCAGCATCTCATTTGTGATTTGTTTGAGGCAGTGTGTTCGTTTGAAATGAAATTAAAGTTGTTCACAAACCAGCTCGAGAAAAGGGCAGCTGACACAATTTGAAACATGTCAAGAAGCCTTTCCACGTGAAGAGACACACAACTGGAAACACCACGCAAGTGTCCTGAAAGAACAACATGGGTTGTTTGCCAGCAGATTTGGGCAATTCAGGAGCGAGCGAGCCTCTTTTAAACTCTTCGCGGATCCCTTCTCTGTTGATGCAGAAAGTGTACCTGACGATCTCCAGCTTGAAGTTATTGAACTGCAGTGTTCCACTGCGCTGAAGAGCAAACACAGGGACCTGCCTCTCCTGGAATTCTACCGATCAATGGACCACAATCAATTTCTTAATCTCAGCAGAGAAGCTTTGAAATTGCTGTCTTTGTTTGGAAGCACTTATATCTGTGAACAGGTGTTTTCCCTTATGAAGCTAAACAAGTCACACCTCAGAACAAGGCTGACAGATGATAACCTGCATGCAGTGCTTAGAGTAGCCACCACTTCACTGGAGCCCAACATCCCTCAGCTGGTAGCTGAGAAGAACTGCAACATCTCCCACTGATTAATTGGACTGCACCCCAAAGTGAATGTAAGTACTAAAAACTAAAGTTAATTGTGAAAAATAACCATAGCTTAAAACTGGTGTTAAATCATTATTTCAAATTTTGGCCCTTGGCCAGTTGTCTTTTTCATGATCTGGCCCTCACAAAAATAAGGTTGTGCACCTCTGCAATAGATAATTAATCAATACTAGTCTGTTTAACCATAAATGTATACAAAAATTGGGCACAAAAGTTGCAGCTGGGCATTTAAACCATAAAACAGATATTAATTATTAAATAGGTAGATGTGTAATACAAAATAGTTTACAAAGGAGGTTTAAAAACATAACACCAATATTTATTTTTGGGAAAAATAATTTATAGCAACACACGTCAACCAAACAGTCCACTGTCAGTTAGAGTGGTGGAGTTGATCCTATATAAGTGCTTATAGTTGGACATATCAGCAGTGATAAACATTGCATATCTGAAAGATCTGGATCTTCACTAATGTTTGACGGTAATCAAGGCGGGTGTGGGTGTGAGATTGCAGTGCAAGTTACAGTATTCCATAAGGGATGACAACGTGTCTTTTTCACTCAACAAGGCTCCCTATTTTATATGCTAAATTTGTGGACAACTACAGTAGCTATCTTGGGTAGTAGACATATTCTACTTTTTAATGGCAACATTGATAAACTGAAACTAGTTTGACATTCATGATCAATTCTTCTTTTTTGACTATAAACTAGTAAGAGCAAAAAAATAAAAAAAAGACTTTAAAAACAAACCAACAGTTTATTAGCTCATAGATCAACGCTTTTGTAAATAGTGTTTTGGAAAGAAAGGCTCCAAAGGGTCACCAAACCCAGTATAGTATCAATTCTAATCCTTAAAAATCCACAATTTTAAATCACATGATCCCACACAGGAAAGTGTAGGAAAATCTGTAAAGAAGAGCTCTTCCATGAGCATCTTTGTGGAGAAACGGCTTATGCTTTACTCACGGTTGGGGTTAAGTCTCTAGACTCTGGATCCTAATTGACGCCATTCTGAATATAAATACCTATCAACATTGTAGATATTAGTAATACAAAGCTATTTCCTTGGCTTTCTATCCATAACAAGGAAGTGAATGTGAAAACAATAGCACCCGACAGAGTGTTCAGATATGGTCAAATATTTGTAGGGGTGTTGTTCATATGGATGGCCATTCTGGTCAAACGCGATATTTAGTACACGTTTCAAATATTTAGTACACGTTTCAAATATTTAGTACAAGTTGTAATTCCATTTGTTACACTTACTAATTTAACCAATCAGATCACTGAAAATGAATTTAAAGAAAATAGTATGTGTAATAAGTTATCCAATTTAAAGTCGTCTTGATTTTGAAATTGAAAAACAAAAAAACAAAATCTGGGTACCTTATTAATATAAACTGAATCGTGTCACAGTTAAAATTGTCTGTTTCAAGAAGTAGGCGTAGGGTAATATCAGATTTCCAGATTGAAAAATGTGGAACATGGAACATTTGTTCTTTAATTCAGTGACTCCGTGAAGCAGTTAACATACCTGTATATAACCGAATTGTAATGTAAACATTCAAACAGGTAAAAACATTGGGAGTAATTATTGCAGATCACAACAATTCATTGTTTTCTGTTTATTTTCATCTGACTAAAATGGTAAAAAAAACAAAAAAAAAAACCATGGTCCAGGAAATTAAACAGATTGTGAAACACATAATCCATACATTTTATTTTTGAATGCCGCTAACACAACATAGGACATTACTCAGCTGTTAACTTCCCTGATCGCACGGTCCTGTAAAAATGTACAATATCAATACCGGGAAGATGTAACCGACCAGGATCATAGAAAAAAATCTCGCCAGCATATTTTCAAATCGCCTTATTCTTCATTTTATCTGAAGGTGATTGGCTACTCTTGTAATTACGCTGTGAATACAAAGTCATTACAAATGAGCTTGTCAGCGTAACTAGGCACCACTGTTAAATTACTAGCCCCTACATAAAAAAATGCATAGTTCATTTACATTTATTTAAAACATGTACTGTTTTATGTATTCTGATTGGACCAAATCAATATGTGTACTACCCGGATGGCCTTCCATATGTTCAGCACAAGATGAATATAAAATCTCATCCCCCCCCCAACCCCACACCAGAGTAAATTGGTTGTCAAGGGAATCAGGCAGTGCTGGTGAAATATTTGTACAGACTGGAACACTTGTTAGCCAATCAGATGCTCTCTCTTTACTTGCCATTTTGTAAGATACAGTTGAAAAATGCTATGCATGTGTGTACAGGAAAGCCTTCTGAATGAAATCTCAGTGGATTTCACCTGTATAAACAAATGTTGAATACATTAATCAATACATCAACAAATAAATAAATGTGTTCACTTATTTATGTTGCACATTGTAAGCAGCTTGCCACCCTCAAGTGACTTAAATCTATTAACTTTAAAGCTTGAAGGAAAATTAGCTGAAAATAAAACTTGAGTCATATTTATTAAATCACTATTCTAAAAATCAATGATATTAAAGAAAAAATAAATCCTGTTTCTAGCTCACAATTAATTTTAATCAATGTACACCATTTAAACTCAATTACAGGTTATGTTGCTTCAAAATACATGGAATTGATTAAGTTGTTTTTGTATGTTGTTTGGCTGTTATTCCAAGTGGAATATTTCTGGTGCATCAGTAATTGTATTTTTTTTTCCTATACCAGCTTGTAGGGGCATTTTCTGTGAATTCTAATTCCAGAAAGTCATGTGACACCGTCACATTGGGCCACCTAATTTTATACTATACCATATTGGTTATAAAATGAATTGCCTCTCGGTCTGTCTGTATGCTGCCTCCTAAGTGAACTCTGTCCATTGCGGCCCTGTGACCTTTCTGATTCTGTCCAGGACATCAGGATCAATACCTTTTCAGTTTAATTAATGCTGTGGAATGCTTATACACTGCAGACAGTGGCTGAACTTTAAGCCTAATGACATTGCTGTCATGGTTATGCTGTTGGTAGATGGTGTATCTGCACGGTGATCCTAATCAACTCCCATGCAGTAATGGTTGCTATGCTCCTGGCCTCTCATCAGACCCTATTTATATTTTATTAACGGTCAGTTGCCACAAGTAGAAATCTCAAACACTAAATGAAGTGAAGCCCTATAGCTACAGTATGTACTGCATTTTTTTCTGCAGTAATCTGCAGAAAGCAACAGTACCTTCGATCCTCCCCCCCCCCCCCCCCCCCACCCCACCCCACCCAAGGAGATTAATCAATTGAGTATGTCTTTGCTTTAGAACAAGCTGCCTCATCAGTTCGATGTTTCCATGGAAACCTTTTTTTTTTTTTTAATCATTCAGTCTATCTAAATGTCTTCTCTAAATGATTCCTGATAAATCGTAAAAAGTGCTGGCCACATAACTCACTTCAGGTCCTTTAGCTTGTTACCGTGTAATCTGTTTAGAGGCTTATAACCACACTACAAAATGATATTAACAATAACAAATTATATTTTACTCAAGTATAATCTTGTGACAGGCAGAAACACCTGTTTATCTGTCACATACACAAGCAAAGGACAGATAAGGGGTGGAGTCAAGTTGTTATTTAAATACCAAAGATGAATAGTTTTGAGCATCAAAGCGTACCTGGGTTATACCACCTCAGGATGTGGGTCGACACGCTTTGACCCGGGTTGAGCGAGACAAAATGCTTGATGGGCCTTCATGAGCTGACGCAATAACAAACAGCCATTCCCGCGTGAAGGTTTCACTTCCGCAAGGAACATTTCTGTTTAGCCATATTATTGGGCATTGATACTTGTATTGTTTAGTTGTGTCTGTCATCCAGGTCAACCCTGCTTTATCAAAAGCAGTGTGAAATCCTGCTGGGGAAACCCTGGTACATAGGATCACAGACTGCATGATAGCAGCCTCATTTTGCCTAATGCAGTAATTTAATCTGGTTTTACATGTGCATGCTTTGTAAAGCACTTGAAAGGCTTTGGTTCAATTCTACTATTATGTCCACTGAATACAGACATTTTTTACAGACTTTACACATACACCTGCAAGTACACGGTATGTTCAGAGTAAATAAACAACCGCTCACCAGCCAGCTTGGGAGACAGAGAGTAGGGCTACTTTAGCAATGTAAAGTTTAAATCTGCAGAGCAAAAAAACAGAGACCCGTTTGAGACTGTTTCTAACATCTCAAACTGGCTGCCAATTATTTTGAGCCACACACACAATATGAATGCTAAACTAAAGCCTCCCACCCATTTTGCCACTTGACTGTTCCTTGTAAACCCACACATCCAAGTCCTGAGTGTGTTTAGAATTGTAATCAGTTGAGTTTTATTGATCATTCCCCTCCAGTGTCAAGTGTTACTTGGCTGACGGATAGGGCAGTTTTGCTAAGTGGCATTTGGATGCGGTGCGTGGAGAGGTTTTACATTCACTTGTATTGCAAGGTCACTTAATCTATGTTCAGTTACTATTCATAGCGCTATTTTTTTAATGAAATTTAGTAGTTGCCAATTGATTTTACCCAGTTTTTCTCCCAATTTGAAATAGCCAATTGTATTTTAGGCTCAGCTCACCACTACCACCCCTGAGCTGACTCAGGAGTGGTGAAGACGAATACACGATGTCCTCCGAAACGTGTGCCGTCAGCCGACCGCTTCTTTTCACTCTGCAGGCCTGCCGTGCAGCCAACCCAGAGCTGCAGCGTCGGAGGACAACGCAGCTCTGGGAAGCTTACAGGCAAGCCCGCAGGCGCCTGGCCAGTATATAGGGGTCACTGGTGCGCAGTGAGCCAAGGACACGCTGGCCAACCTAGGCCCTCCCCCCCCGGGTGGCGCTCGGCCAGTTGTGCGCCGCCCCCTGGGAACTCCCATCCACCGTCAGCAGTGAAATAGCCTGGACTCAAACCGACAACCTCCAGGCTATAGGGTGCATCCTGCACTCCACATGGAGTGCCTTTACCGGATGCGCCACTCTGGAGCCCCTTCATAGCACTATTAAGACATTCAAGAACATTAAGTTAAGATGTACTGTATCTGGCCATTACATCATGGCTAGTGATGAGGAGGAATATTGGATGGGATATTGAGAATCCACATTGGGCTAGGTGTTTGAGTTACAGTAGGTTGTAAATGGATTGCTGGAATCTAACTTTAAAAACGAAATTCTTACATTACCCCATGTAGCTTTTACACCATCACAATCTCTGAAGTAAAACTTTAAAAATACATCAATGTTCTGGTTGTTACACTGATGAAGGCAGAACCTTTGTTCACTTGACTTCATTTTTATAGTTGTTTTTCTTGGTCCTTATTCGGATACGGATTCAGATCAGCCCTTTTTAATGGTAGCTTTAATTTACTAAATATATGGAATGTAAAAACATTCAGCTGTCAAAGGCTATTTTTTCCTCCATGCATTAAAAGAGACAAATCATTTGCTGTCTAAAAAAAAAAAGGTCAAAGGCTTTGGCTCTCACCCTGCATTAGGCTCATAGTCTTGCCCCTGTTTTTGTTCATTACTTAATAAAGCCACTAGTTAATAATTTTGTACTGCCGAGGTCAAACAAAGTTCCCCTAAACAAGACAGACAATGTCGAGGCTCGAAGTTAACGTACATTTGGTAGCATTTTGCTACCCAAAACTCTTAATTTGCTACTAGTTTTTTTTTTTTATGCAGTAGCATTTTGCTGATACCTTATGCTGCAGTTTATATGACAGACCCTGAGTGAACACGTACATAATTACTGTTTGTACCGCCCCATGTAGATACGTGTGAGGCCCACAATTCAAATTTTGCTAATGAGTCTTGTCTACTGATATGCTTTACCATTCCTTACTATTCTTTACAATGTTTACCTATGCTTTCACTGTGTTTTATTACACTTTGCTATACTTTTAGAATGGTAAAGTGTTATAAGGATAGGGTTAAATCTGGAAGTATCACAATGGGTGAACCAAGCAGTAATCCTATCAAAAAAACATACAAAATCAAGCATAACTAAACCGCTGTAATATAAAGAGCCCTAATGCTGGTGTATTACCACATCTCTGTGATCAATGACAGTGAGCAGCACAAGCTCACTGGTTTGGTTGGTGACGCGTTTCTACTTTCGTTTCTCTCGCGTACCTCCTCTCTGTACACCCACCCTGATCAACAAAAGCTGCTGGTTTTTATACCAGTGACAATCACCAGATTAACAACAAATTAATCAATTAATTAATTAATCTAGAGATGGTCACATTCTGCACGAGTTTTAGTTTGCATGGCCGACAGTCAATAATCACTGACTACCGACCATGCATTCGCACGAGCTGCCTGGCAGAGACGATCTGCTAACACTGCCTCTGCCAGACCACACTTAAACCCAACACAAAACACATGTCCTTTTAAATAATACAGTACACCACAATACAATACATTTGAAATCATAATACCGTCATCCATGTTAAACAAACAACACATTTAATCGGCTTGCTTTGCCCTGCCCCCTGTTTACACGCAGGGCTTTTCTGCCCTGCCACAGGGGGTTTCTGTATTTTGCCATTCCAGAAACACACAGGAGACTGCCTTGATGGATATGTTGGCCAATGCATCCTCTGCATTGAGAGACAAGCACTATAAGCACTAATTCCCCTTGTTAAGAATAAAATGCTTCTTAAAATCATCTAAGATCCTGATTTTATCATTTCTAAATATAGATTAACTGGATCTTCTCATTAGTACTAATTAACTGGATCTTCTCATTAGTACGCTGCAGTTAGGGCTAATTTTGTTAAGTTGATTCCGATTTCTAGACCAAGTTACTGCTTGAAGTGGCCTATACCACTGGTATGCTGCAATTGACCTAGAGATCCTTCTGCTTTCACATTGTTGCTGAATAGTAGATTAGAACTCAAAGTATATAGATTTAATGGATCACATAACTTTGCATTAATTGGTTAACAAGGTTGCTTATCAAGGCAGAGAAACATCAAAAACAACAATAATAATGACGACGATGATGATAAGTTAATAAGTGTTTGTTTATTTATTTGTTTACTTAATTTAGAAATGGGTTACCACTTTGACCCCTTTGACAATGCTTACAAAATTATGTGGTGACCGATCTAGTTTCTTATTTCGACCCTGATATTCACTTTCTTGTAGTCTGACCATCAAAATGGTAATATTGTAGTGCTGCCTCCCCTCACCCCACCTTGGAGAATGAAGGGGGGACAGAGCCTTGGGACTGAGTTTCCCCTTAGCTGGAATAATAATGGGAATGGTTCTTTTGAGCACGCTAAAAAGATTGCCCTTATAAAAGTCTACCAGTATTTTTGCATGGTATTTTTGCACTTTGACCATGTTTTTCCCATAGTGGTACTATGCATTTACCATAGTTTATCCTGGTTTGCCATGTTTTTCAATATGCTTTACCATACTCCTCTGGGCTTTACTATGTTTACCTATGCTTAACTTTTTTTACTGTGCTTTATTTCACTTTGCTAGGCTTTTATAAGGGTGAATTCGTCCCATGCGTGCTGAAGGGGTTACGCACGGGGGACAGGCTTGGCTCAGTGGAAGCTGGGTTAGATTATCTGGTGGAGATGTGCAACAATGTGATCTTGACCATCACAGGGTAACATGGCAGTTGTTATAATGTGTAACTCGCCACCAACAGTGAAACATCTCCACCGTTTTCAGAGGCAGACATCTATGATGTCATTTACTGGTGAGCGGTGAAGGCAGTAATATAAATGCATTTTAATGTACTGTCTATACTGAATGCTAACAGCATGAAGTAGAGATAAAACACACTCCTGTTGTGGGCCTAATTGACATGTGTTGGAAAACTTAACTAAACTACAACAAAAGACTATTTTATACCAACAGCAGCATCACATTTCTGCTTTGCAAACTCCTACTCAAGAACAGGTATTTATAATTAGCAGCAGGAAATGCTAGATTGACTTCTTAATTTAAGTGGCCTTAATCACTTTAGAAACTGTAAGACTATGTTGGACAAGATCTGCAAGGTGTCAGAACTGTAAAACAGTCCATTTTTATTGACTTTGACATTGTGGGTTTCAACCCTTTCGTTCTTGTCAAAAATAACTCCAGTCTTGCTGTGGTTTTGCTTGTGGCATCAGTCTTACGAGCCTCTTGTCAATTTGATCTTGCACTTCTAGTTAATTCTTGTTGATATTTGAGACAAGAAAGCCCACAGCATACATTTTGCAGGGCATCCTTTGAAATAATATTCCCAATGCTCGAACCTTCTTGTAGTAGCTGCTTACACTGCCTAAACATATGATATATACTATGGATAGGGTTGGAACAATAATTGAGTATCGAGAATTGTATTATCTGTGATAATCATGTTTCTGACGGTCATCTAAAGCTAAAAAGGCTACTGCTACCCAGATGTTTGGTTTCTTTCTCTTCCCGTAGTCAACGTATTTGTCCATAAAGAGAATCTGGGAAGGGGGGGATGTTAAGTGCCATGTAATTAAAGTGGGCATCAGAAAATTACTTCAGCCACCCCCCCTAGTGTTGGAGAAAACAGTGGAATGACTTTAATTTATAAAGCAAACAAGAAAAGAGAACATTTGTGAGAGTGTAAGAACTACTAAGTCACAATTTATGTGAGTTTAAACATGATTTAAGATATCTTCATGCTTAAAACTCTGGGATTCTGATGAATATGTCAAAGAGTGCAGGGAGTCAAAGGTGCTGTACACCTACATGTGATCATTACACTGGCCCTACAAATTTATTTTCAAGGGAAGTGGGAAATTCGGGAGTGGGTGTGTATATTTAATTGTTGTGCCGAGCCTTTGTCCTGGAGAGGTGACCTTTAGTGTCCTGGAAACCTGATGTATTACAAACCAAGCTATTGGAACCTTCTGAGTTTCATTAAAAACTGTTCTGTTAAGGATCCACACTTCTGGGACCTTTATTTATTTTTAATAGTTATTGAAATCGAAGCCAGGGGTCAAACATCTAACTTTACAGAACTAGCAAAACACAATTAGGGTGCATGTAGGCACTCTTAAATGAACATCCTGAGTTATTTGTTTGATGCATTTTAACACCAGTGTTTAGTTTACTTTATTAACTGGTGGTAAATACTATGAATATGGACCACAATGTTTTGATTTGGTGACTCGTGGGCCCTGACCATTATAAAATATTTCAAGAATGCTTTTTAAAAGTCAGTTATTGTGACGATAACAAGTTTGATTTTCATGAAACTGTACTAGACTGTTGATAAAGACAACCACAGTCTAGAAGATTTTCATAAACTTATTTCATAAAAAAGCGTATTTCCAAATGAAACCTTAAAATTTAGGTAAATATATTGGAAAAGCTTTAAAATCAGCAGCTAGTGTCTAAGTGAATCCAGTTATGTAAAAGGAATAAGGTTAGGAATAAGAGAGAAATTTAGGAATAAGAGAGAAAACGCAAATCCAGAGGGCAAAGGGTTTGTATCCTAGCAACGCGCTGACGTTTGCTACCTACCATACCAACACTAATATAAGCGCATAACTACATAATCAGTGTTTTAATGCAAACTGGCAATGGGAGACTTCAAACTGGGTTCTAATTTAATGCAGCGATTCATCAATATGTAATGTGTATGTGGGGGGGATTTAAGGATGGATAATCAATAATCGATGCAGTGATTAATTGTTGCATCTCTAGTATGCAAAGCACATATATGCTGAATATCAACTGACAGTACAAGGACCAAGCATTCCATTATCTCTTAGTCAAACTTACAATAGTTCTACAGTATGCTACCCACAATGTATCCATATTGGTTGGGTGTGGTGGGCTGTATCTGCACCACTTTAGAATTCTAACCAAGATTCTTGATTTCAGTAGATAAGCACACAATCAGCCACCAAGATATCGCTTGAAAATCAAGCTCACATTGCATTATGGGTACTTGGGACCACTGTGCAATATTTGGTCTAAATATATACAGTATATAAGTGTGTGATATATATATATATATATATATATATATATATATATATATATATATATATATATATATATATATATATATATATATATATATAAAATATACACACACAGACACGCACACACATATATGACCATGGCATCAAAAGCCTACAAGTACCTCCACTGTTTGTTTTTTCAAATGCATGCAATGTTTTTGTGTTTGTGAAATATTTCTCTCTGAAAGTTTTACCTTGAAGCCTTAGGCAGGGATTGCAAATTGGATGGTTCTTTTGCATAAGTTTCCATTTAAACAAGGTTAAGGCAATTGGTAAACGAAAGAGTTTACCAATTGCCTTAATCAGAGGGCATTGTATCACCACACAATCCAATATATTTATGCTCTCACTTAACAATGTAGGAAATGAGAAAAGAAAGTATTGCCAACTGATTCAGAACAACTTTACATTGGAGTTAGTTTAGCAAATCACCAAAGTATATGCTGAAGCATTTTCATGTGAAGGTTATATTTTTTAAAAAGCGGAGGGTACACTGGCATTTCCAGGGCAGGTGTGATTAATCACAGAAGATCTATATAGCAGATAAAAGCTGCATGGTCTTTAAGCCTGAAAAGTCTTCTTAATGCAGCTGCTATTACCAATGGACTAGTATTCCAAATTAATCAGATATCAGAATGTTTTTTTTACCAAGAATTTTAATATTTTATTTACTTCCTCTTTCAATTGTAGGATGTTAGTCCCTCCCCTCCCCCTCAACATAATGAGACACTACAACCTTTTAATTAGAATTGCTCAGGCCCTACTTTAGTGGCCCTCCCTAGTCTATAAACCGCCTGACCCTTTTTACTGGCTGCGAGACATTGAAACCAATGTTGATCCAAAACAGGAGTGATTGTTGGGCAAATGGACTTGCCTAGGAAAATGCTAAATGAAGCTTGGGCACTGTTAAGAGTCAAACATGCACAAGAATCTCCCACAGTTTGTTATAATTATGGCATATCATATTGTATCATTTTACCCATTATTAAAGTCTTCCAGATAATCCATTATTAAGTAACTACAGTAATTAACTGAGATAGCTTTGTCCTTTTGACACTGACATTGATTGCCACTCTCTGATGTTATGTTGCACTAAAACTAACTTTGTAGTGTTGCCTTTTAAATTCATGACTGTACAGTACAATGGGAATGAAAGAAACACACTACTGCAGGTATTTGGTAGAGCTTCTCATTTTCAGATCCTGAAAACAATCTTGGAGAATGTCTACAGTATTAGGTATCTATGTTAAATTGTCCATTTAGTACAGAACCGTGGCATTGCCATTGATGTTCCTTCCATTACTTATCATGTAGTAAGATACCAGATCATTTTTTGAATCTACATTATATTCGTACAAATCCAATGACTAAATGCACATCTGCACATCTTGACATCCAGATGCACATCTTGATTAAAAGAAACCCCATGAATTCAGCTGCTGCATCTCATTTATCATACTTTCTTTTCCAGACAGTGTACTGGTTTTATAGTAGAATACTACAAGAAGGTTCATGTAGTGCGGTTTGTATTTCGTTCATGATGGCCAAATAACTGTCGAGCCCCCAAAGGTTGGTTATGGCTAACAGTAATTGCTCTTGAATGAAATGGAAAACAGAATGGTGCATTTCTTTGGAGTACATAGGGCTAAACACAGTATCGGTCACAGTTTAGCAAGTGCAACAAAGGTTTCGTGAATTTGTAATAACACAAATATGGTACTTTAAAAGGTGAGTGATGTATTATTGTACTTTGTGCATTTCTTAAATGCAGAGAATTAGGTTAACCCAATTTATAGGCTTAATTGAAATATGTAGGTCTATTTTTAAATTAAAAAAAAAAGTTCTGCTTTAAAGAAAGAAATTTATTTCTATAAAACAATATTTGTATTCTGATTTTGCTAATCTCCCGTCTATGTCCACGGGTGAATTGTTATTTTTATCTTCTACCCTGTAGCTGCAACAGTAAGTCGAATTGTATCTATTCCAAAGCAGATGGAGGAGTGTTACCTCACACTTTTACATACAGCAATTCAGCTCTGCGGTTGGTCTGCTGTAATAACAACCAAAGCAAATGGATTCTTCTTAGTAAACTACTTCAATTCTGAGACAAAGAAAAGGTATTGTGATGCCTCAAAACAACTTATCACAGGCATTTCATTTTTCACTTAAAAAACAAGTTTGCTGGAACATTTGCTGGAAAACAGTCCTCTATAATGTTCGCTGGCAACCTCACACTGTACATACTCTTATTATTTTCGATCCTGTTGCTGTTGAGTGGTTTATGCAAGCCTGCTGGCTTTCAGCTGGTGTTTGCTTGCAACACCTGTTCCCTCTGACAGAAATGTTGAGATTGAGCAATTGATCCCAGCCTATCTGTGCTGCTAATGGAATAATAGGCTCAAACACCCTCCTATATAGTAAGGTAGAATTTTTTTTATAAACAAATATTTTAATGTAGTTTGTAGATGAACGGAATGTTAGGTCGGGGGAGGGGACAGTTAGCCCAAAACATTCAAAACATGACAATTCTAGTTTAAATCCACCCTTGAACCAAAACAAAGAGGGGTCTTTATTGCCTTATCCAGTGTTCAGTCAATACTATTCCATGTAGGGTTTGTGTGACTGTTAGGTCGAGTAGACTGTCATAGAAACCCGAGATGGAATTATTTTCCTTAACTCACTGAAGCCCATCTATTATTTTTTATAATACATGGATATATTAGTATCTGTAATTAAAAAAAGACAATAAACGTGTGTTGAGGTTCAAATTGCAAGTAAATTGAATGAATAATAATAACGTAAATTAAGTCAGTATTAAAGAATCTTAAATATAATTATTTTTGATAATTAATTAACAGTGAATTAAACTGTGTTGATAATGAACTGCAAAAAATAACACATTTAAAAAAAGGGTATTTTTTATTTTTATTTTTTTCCTTAGTCACTGCCAGAGTCGAAGATTATTTGTCTCGCTCGCTTGTTTGGTACTCCCGTTGGAGGATGATTGTAAATCTTCACAGAGACAGATTTGTTAAAAGTGCCTTAAAACCACAAATTGTGGGTATTGTCGAGTGATTGAAAACGAGACATTTTGTGTTTGAAAGTGGTCTCGGGGTGCACAGGAGTCAAATATGGGTCAAAGGTCAAGTATAAACCTTCTAGATGAATGCCATTGACGTCCTACTGTGGTATTATGCCTTTTTTTCGAATGGCTCAGGATGCAAATATCCATGTATTGTGTGTAATTATATATATATATATATATATATATATATATAATTACACACACACACACACACACATACAGTGCCTTCCAAAAGTATTGGGACAGTGAAGTCTAAACTGGGATTTTCACTATGAACTCTAATAATAATTGTTTCTCCTGAAAAAATACAAAAAAAACCATGAACGATAAGTACAACTCCTAAGTGTTTTATTTTTAATAAAGTCAATTCAGTTCTACCCTCTTGGGTCAATTAAACAAATTGATAGTGTTGAACCTCCTTATTTTGAAGGAGCAAAAGTATTGGGACAATTGGCTGACAGGTGTCTCTTGTTGGTCAGGCATTTGTTGTTGGGTAATTAGGCACTCATAAAAAGAACTGTGAACATCCTATCAACCTGTCTCACTTTGACATCAGTGTTTGGAGTCCGTAGTCGAAAATCAATATGAAAACCAAAGAACTTTCTGTTAAAGAAAAGCAGGCAATTTTGAAGCTGAAAGAAAAGAAAGAAACCACAGGTATAATCAGCCAAGACCGGGTCGACCAAGAACAACATCTGCAGTTGATGACAGAAAAATTATCAGAGCTGTAAAGGAAAACTCTAAAACAACTGTCAGTGAAATCACCAACAACCTCCAGAGTGCAGGGGTGAAGGTATCAAAATCCACAGTTTGCAGAAGACTGACACAGCAGAAGTACGAAGGCTGCACCGCAAGATGTAAACCTCTCAACAGCACCAAGAACAGAAAATCCAGATTAGAATTTGCTCGGAAGTACAAAGATGAGCCAGGAGAGTTTTGGAACAAAGTTTTATGGACAGATGAGACCAAGATAAACCTTTGCCAAAGTGATGGAAAGGTTAAAGTGTGGAGAAAGAAAGGAACTGCAGATGCTCCATAGAACACCACCTCATCTGTGAAACATGGTGGATGTAGTGTCATGGCATGGGCATGCATGGCCGCCTCTGGAACTGTCTCACTCGTCTTTATTGATGATATAACTAATGATGGCAGCATCAGAATGTATTCGGAAGTTTATAGAAACATTTTGTCTGCTTATGTAGAAGAAAATGCTTCCATACTTTTTGGGCGGCGCTTCACCATGCAGCGTGACAATGACCCAAAACATACGGCCAATGCAACCAAGGAGTTCATCAGGAGAAAAAAGTGGAAAATCTTAGACTGGCCAAGTCAATCTCCAGATTTTAATTCAATTAAGCATGCATTTTACACGCTGAAGAAAAAATTGAAGTCAGAACACCCCAAGAATAGACAAGAACTCAAAATGGCTGCAGCAAAGGCTTGGCAAAGCATCTCAAATGATTACACAAAGAGTTTGGTGAGCTCAATGGGTTGCAGGGATATGCAACCAAATACAGACTTTTACACCTTGAAAGTTACTTACAGGTGAACGTATCCCAATACTTATGGTCACTTGAAATAAGTGGGTTGAACACAACGTATGTTTTTGTTCTAATATGATCAAATGTATGCATGGAACTACCCCAAAATAAAACATATATTATTGTACTTATTATTCATATTACACTCATGATCGCAAATACAAATTGCTCTACTGTAAAGCAAAAATAACAGGTTAGACCTCGCTGTCCCAATACTTTCGGAGGGCATTGTGTGTGTATGTGTATATATATATATATATATATATATATATATATATATATATATATATATGAGGTCCCCGGTTCAAATCCCACCTCAGCCACCGACTCAATGTGTGACCCTGAGCAAGGCACTTAACCTCCTTGTGCTCCGTCTTTCGGGTGAGACGTAATTGTAAGTGACTCCGCAGCTGATGCATAGTTCACACACCCTAGTCTCTGTAAGTTGCCTTGGATAAAGGCGTCTGATAAATAAACAAATAATAATTTTTATTTATTTATTTATTTATTTATTTATATATATATATATATATATATATATATATATATATATATATATATATATATATATATACATATACACACATATACAGTGCCTATAGAAAGTCTACACCCTCTTGAACTTTCTTCACATTGTGTCAGTGTCTCAGAGTTTCATGCATTTAAATGAGGATTTTTTTCCACTTATCTACACACCATACTCCACACTGTTAAGGGGAAAAAAGTTTTCATTGAGAAAAAAATTATACATTAAAAATACAAAACTGAAAGATCATAATTGGATAAGTCTCCACCCCCCTGAGTTAATACTTGGTGGAAGCACCTTTGGCAGCAATTACAGCTGTGAGTCTGTTGGGATAGATCTCTACCAACTTTGCACACCTAGATTTCGCAATATTTAACTATTCTTCTTTACAAAACTGTTCAAGCTCTGTCAAGTTCCTTGGGATGCGTTGACGGACAGCAATCTTCAAGTCATGCCACAAATTTTCGATTGGATTTAGGTCGGGGCTCTGACTGGGCCACTCAAGGACATTTACCTTTTTGTTCCTTAGCCACTCCAGTGTAGCTTTGGCTGTGTGCTTTGGGTCGTTGTCATGCTGAAAGGTGAACTTCCGTCCCAGTTTCAGCTTTCTTGCAGAGGGCAGCAGGTTTTCCTCAAGGACTTCTCTGTACTTTGCTCAATTCATTTTCCCTTCTATCCTGACAAGTGCCCCAGTCCCTGCTGATGAGAAACATCCCCATAGCATGATGCTGCTACCACCACCACACCATCACAGTAGGGATGGTGTTCTTTGGGTGATGCACTGTGTTGAGTTTGCGCTAAACATAACGCTTTGCATTTAGGCCAAAACGTTCAATTTTAGTTTCGTCAGACCACAAAACTTTTTGCCACAAGGCTACAGAATCTCCCGAGTGTTTTTTTGCATACTTCAAACAGGATTCAAGGTGGGCTTTCTTGAGTAATGGCTTACTTCTTGCCACCCTATCATACAGGCAATATTTGTGGAGTGCTTGGGATATTGTTGTCACATGCACACTTTGACCAGTCTTGGCCATAAAAGCCTGTAGCTCTTGCAAAGTTGTCATTGGCCTCTTGGTAGCCTCTCTGATCAGTATCCTTCTTGCTCGGTCATCCAGTTTGGGTGGACGGCCTGATCTAGGTAGGGTCTTGGTGGCGCCATACACCTTCCACTTCATAAAAGTCGTCTTGACCGTGCTCCAAGGGATATTCAAGGCCTTTGATATTTTTTATACCCATCCCCTGATCTGTGCCTTTCAACAACTTTGTCCCGGAGTTCTTTTGAAAGCGCCTTGGTGCTCAAGGTTGAGTCTTTGCTTTGAAATGCACTACAGGAACCTACAGGAACTGCTGAATTTGTCCTGAAATCATGTGAATCACTACAATCTAACACAGGTGAAGGCCACTTAACTTGGTGTGTGATTTTGAAGGTGCTTGGTTACACCTGAGCTAATTTAGGATTTATCTTACAAGGGGGGTGGTTACTTATCCACTTAGCTATTTCAGTTTTTATTTTTAAATTAATTTTCTACAAATTTCTGGAATATTTTTTTCACTTGGAAGTTGTGGGGTAGGATGTGTAGATAAATGAAAAAAAAAACAATTTTAATGCATTTTAATTCCAGGCTATAAGGCAACAAAAGGTGAAAACTTTGAAAGGGGGTGTAGACTATAGGCACTGTATATACACACAAGTTATACCCTCCTCTATAAGTTATGTTACTGTGTGGGTATCTGCTGAGACAAGAGCGACACAGAGGGTTTGCAGTTGAAACATCGATCAGATGTGCCGATTTTATTTAAAATCACAGGCAGGTTCAGTGGTTGATGGCTTCCACTAGGATACCAGCAGTGATATCCCGAGTGCGGAAGGACACACACAGGTGCACTTTACACAAAAATACAAAACAAAACACAGTGGGTAAAACAGCTAATAAAACAAAAGGTGGCCAAGCTCAGGCCGAGCGCTGCTCCCACTAAAAGGGAGGTCCCGCATCAGGAACCTTATCCCTGCACAAATAAACTATTCTGTGGCGGGATTAAAATCCCCTATATTAATCCCTACCATAAACACACACAGAACCCCTGTATACATATGGCCGTTCTTGGTTGATCCATCTGCTTTACTCTTCCCTGGCTATCCACGCAGGCATGCATCTTCACACTGGTATACAAGAACAGTTACAAACAAAGGACTGGCTTTTTCAGCCTCTTTTAAAAGCAGATGACCAGGGTTAATTGATACTCATTTAGTCAATTAACACCTGGCCACCTGCTGCACATTAAACTTCAATTAGTCAAGGAGGGAAGCATAACCTCCCAGCCCTGCCATATCTAGCACACACTGTTTGTAAATGTAAACACATTTTATTTACAAATCATACAAAAACAGGTTTTATTTATAAACCCCGACAAATATACATTATTTACAGGGGCAGGCCTCTGCCATGCCACACCCCCTCTCTACAGGAAGCAAGAATGTGATAAAATGTTTACATTTTAAATATACTATTCAGCGTGAAGTAAGCAATATTTGAAATTATTTAGGTGATAGAAGGGACACTATTTTGTGGAATTGGGTGACTTCAAATTCTAAACAACCCGTGTTGAGAATACATCTATTTCTAAATATATGTTAGGTGTTGTGTGGTGAAATAGAGCATCCTTGAGTGGTTGCTATAGAATAAACTCAACTGTACTGTAGAGACAGACGCAACCCTGGGCTAAATGCCAGATAATAAAACAAGAAACATAACAGTTTTAAGTTTTAAGCACTGCTTTTGTACATTGAGTAAGTCCTTGGCATGGCATTACTCTTGTGGCTTCCCAGTGCAAAGACATCAGTCAATTCCACTTGAGAAATCTTAACAGAAACCTTATAAAATGGTGCTTTGGATATCGTTGTAAACTGTGTACTAAAAAAAAAAACAGAAAACGTGGAAACATGGAAAAATCTGCAAATGATTTGTGCACGGATAATGACATATGTTACTGAAGTTCATAGTTATTTGTACACAAGCATATGACAGGTGGTATCAACAACATTTTTTAAAATGTAGAGGTGACTATGTTATTTGCTTTATTGGTGGGTGTTCACATGCATTACAGTATAATTGGAGGTCAATTGCTCAATTCTCAAACATATTGATACAATAATCAAAAAGTTATAAAAATTAGTCTTGTACTGCTGTTAATCCGTGTGCTTTTAGATATTTAAGAAGGACGTTTTTATTTCTTAAATGACTTTTTTTTTAAAGCATTCCAGTTAGGTGGGCAGATATGAATTTGTAAATCGGTTGCACTTACAATTGCTCAAATCTCATAAACCATTTCAGCTGGCATATTATTGTGTTTTAAATGTCTGCTGTATAGAGACAGTACACTGAGTTAGTGTCCAGTTTGTAGGCTAGGCTAACGAACATCAGAAAATATGTATATTTATAACAAAATATATTTTTGAATGATAAAGCGAAAATGTTGTAACCCATTACTTATTACCCTCCCATCCTATATGCATGTTAATAGATACTATTATTATTATTATTAATTTCTTAGCAGATACTGTACATTCTCTAATGAGATTCATACCCAGCACCCACATAAAACAAACCTTGCTCATCCACTGTTCGTGGTACCAGATCATTTAGGATGTGGGTGGTTTTTCCAAGTGCATGAAGAAACTATCAGTATTCCAGGCACTCATAGTGTTAGATGTTCCTCAGAGCCTTTATAACTGGCTTCCTGAAACTGTTCCCCAGGGATTTAAGGGAGTTATTGTCAAACTGCACTGCAGCAGCACACACGTCCCAGCGGACAAGGTTCTGTCAAGAAGACTGAGGTGTTCAACTGGAAAAGGTCACTGCTTTAGGCATTGCCATGCCAATGTCATATATAATGAGGAGGTATGCAAATGCTTGTTCTAGGCCTTCATATATTAACACCATAGAGTACTTCTGCAGTTAACATAACTACAGCTGAACACTGTATTTCATATTTTAAAAATAGGCATTTCAAGATATTTCACGATTTAAATCTAATATTTATTAAAGCAGAAAAAAATGGTGTTGTCACATTCAAAATTGAGATTTTTCTTTAGAGTTGTTATACAACAAGTGTGCCTAAATATTGAAATGCTTACCTGAAAAACAGTACATGCTAAATTGTAGAATATTTTGTTTTTTATGTCCAGCTTTTAAAGACATTCTATTTTCACTATCAGTGATTTATCAAACAAAATAAAAATGTAAAAATAACAACAGCCTAAAAATAACTTTGTTAAAAATCAGATTCCTCCATATATACCAGAAGCTAGATATTGATACAGTTATAAAGTGTGTTTTCAATGAGATCACTTTACCCCAGGCAGTAATTAATGAGTTAACAGCAGCAATGTACAGATAGGAAAACCAAAAATGATCTTGTTTGTTTTAAGTTATACTGTATAATTTCCAGACAGTCAGTCCTTTCCATTCCTTCAGTCACAAAGAGAAAAAATAATTTGACCCATTAATTATGCAATCGGATACAATTTCACAAGAGCATAACAAGGTAAATGAATGCCTGAGGGACTACAGTCCTGTGTGCAACCCTAATTAGAAACTATAGTATTTGTTTCTCACAGACAAAACAGGTCTAGTTCTGTAAAATGCCGCACATTAGACTTCTATTGCACTGCATTTACACCTCCTCCCTTAGCATCCCCCTGGGTTCCATTTGTAATCCAGGATGACAGAGACTCAGTCAGCAGGCAGACACGTTTCAACTAGATAGAACCTGCCCATGCATCAGTATTCCCATTCGGTTTACCTTTCTTTTCTTTTCAACAATACATTGATCTCGGAAGACCATGAGGAATGGTCTCAGAAGAATATAAGCAATATTCATTAGTGGGATTCCTTTTCAATCACTTATCTACAGCAGGAGATTCAATGATGATCTAGCTTTTCATTTCAATGGTGACTAACTGTTGCTGTTGATGAAATAGCTCTAATAGAATTCACAGAGTGTCAACCATTACCTAATATCGAGAGTCATGTTCCTGTTTTTTGGATGCAAGATAGAGCTTGAATGCCCTTGAAATTGTGTTCATATGAATCAGTTGTACTGGGGAAGTCTTTGTTAAGTCTTTGTTACATCCTGCGTAACTTCCTGCACATTGCTGTGGTTGTTACACCTTGCTCACGTCTATTCAGTGTTATACTCATACTGTACTCTTTTTTTGGTACTTTTACTGTTCAGTACAATAGGCATCTTTGAAGGAAATCTTACAAAGAGAGTTCTAGGACTGGATGAGAAGGATGGAGATGTGGGGGATGGGGATGTTCACGTTGCCACTGCTTGTGAATAAATAGAGAGGATTTCAGTCTTCAGTGTTGCCAATGCAGTACATTTCATGAGCACCACAATTCATGACAGAAAAAATACAGGCCTAGAAAGAGTTCCTTCCTTGTCTTAAGGGAGCCTCACGATGATTTCACTGCAGTAATACAGTTATATTAGCAGGAACATGATCTCTGTCACGGGCCTGGTTATCCGCAGGCCTGCAGGGGTGTATCTGTGATGCATGAAAACACAGCAGAGCGTTCGCATGACTGTTTTCTCCTCACTCCAGGCCAGATGGAGCGTATGTCACTGAGGTACGTTCAATCTAGCCAGCTGGCTGTTTCATGCAGTCTCGCGGCACATGGCTGTATAAGCTAGGACGCATCACACAGCACAGACTCGACCCTGCGTTACATAATATGCATACATTGTCACAAATCAGATTACCACGCAGAGGCTTTAGTGTCAGTAATGGCAAAGGGTTAGGAATGTATTGCTTTAGGGTACGTTAGACCTTAGGGAACTGAGTCTGGTGTATGCTGCACTTGCTCAATGGGAGCTCCAGCATGGTATGTGGTGTAGGGCCATAACATGGCAAGACGGTAATGTGATTCAATTCTTCTGGAGGGTTCATGGTGCTAGATTTTTTATTTACTGATTTTTTTTTTATATATATGGATATAACAGTGTGCGCTACATATTTTAATGTATATTTGAATGTGGTGCTCAGATAGAAAACAGAAGACCCTTATGATAAAAAATAATGTAGGTGGTGTGCAAGCAAGCCTCTGTTTTACTTGGAGCTCCTGCACTATTAAAAATAGGTTTAAAAGCAATAAAGAAGTATGTGTCCCCACAGCTAAAACTTGATCTGGGGATGTGACAGGCTGACCGGGGTAAGGAGACTCAGAGTCAGGATGTGCAGGGAAAATAAAAGACTTTTAATTAAACAAAATACACAAAACAAAAGGCACGATGGCCAACCAAAAAGACAAACACAAAAACAGGCTTTAAACACGAACTATACAAAAAGACCCACTCACTCTCTCACACAGGTCTTCTCACTCTCACAAACACTCACCCACTAACATACCCAACCACTCCCTTTTATACAGGTGCCTGGGCTAATTGGGCAATTCGCACCTCATTAGCCCAGACACATTCCACACATTCCTCACACAAACTCACTCACTGAACCACACCTCAAACTCACTCATATCCACTCTTAACAATACAAAACCACCACAAAATAGGCTACACCCCATCACAGGGGAATATAAACCTGGAAATAGAAAAGCTAAACTACAAAAGAATGCAGCATACTGACTCTAATGAACCATATTTCAGCAAGCAGTTAAAACTAATTGTGGTATACTGCACCTTTAGTGACAAGGTAGTATAGGCCCAAGGTATTCTTTTATTGAATTGTGCATTTGAATTTGATGATCAAGAGAAATATACTCAGCAAAGTGCAAAGTAGTTATCTGTACTGCATTTCCTACAAAAAAAGCAGTGAAATGTGTCAAAATGCTCTAATACTGTTTGTAATTGAATATAAATAATTGGCTTAAGTCCTGCAAGTCTTTTAGAGGGATGTGCTTTTTGAAAGGTGATTTTACAGTTCACACTATAATAAAAATTGTATTTGGTTGTCCAATCCCCATTGTAAAGGCCTGTGAATAATATTTTATTGAGTGATAAATGATTTTGGAAAAACATTTCAATCAATCTTTAATTTTATATAGCGCCTTTCTCGATAGATCACTGGAAAGCGCTTTACAAGGATACAAACCTTAATACATTTTACACAAAGTAGCAATAAGCAGTAAAATGAACAAAAGAATGAGCGTCTAGGAACATATGGGGTTAAAAGATCATTTAAGTAAGATGGGGCAAAGCCATTTAAAGCCTTATAGGTTAAAAACAGCACCTCAAAATCTATCCTAAACCAGACAGGAAGCCAGTGCAAAGATGCTAGCACAGGGATAATGTGTTATTGTCTCTTTGTCCCTGTTAAAACTCCAGCAGCAGCATTTTGTACAAGTTGCAGATGAGAAATAACATGACTATGAGTACTAGAGAATAGGGCATTACAGTAATCAATCCTTGAGGATACAAAAGCATGCATCAGTTTCTCAGCATCAGGTCGGGAAAGAATAGTTTTCAATTTGGTGATATTTCTTAGATGAAAGAATGAGATTTTGGAAACATTTCTAATGTGTGGTTCAAAAGAAAGATCTGGGTCAAAGATCACTCTTAACTTTCTCATTTCCATTCTAAATTCAGGAGAGATGCTGTCAAGGACAAAATCAGACAAATGTATATTATTTTGTTGTTTCTGAGATCCCAGAATCATCACCTGTTCATTTTTGTCATAAATACAACAAGTAAACCGTATCTGTTCATTTTTTTAACATTTATAATTATAAAACAGTTTAATATAGGCCATATGCCTTGTTCTTGTAGTTTACAATAGCTTGCCTGCACTATCTATTATTAATCGGTATCCTATTGGTATTGGCCGATATGGGTAGATAACCATCGGCTATCGGTATCGGCCAAGAAAATCTTTATTGGAGCACCACTGTTCAAAATATTTGCAGCAGAGGTTCACCCTCTTTGAGAGATAGATATAATTAGGTATCCTCAGTGTAACAATGACAAAAAAGAAAGAAGTCTTCTCCTCAATTTTAACAAATTGAAGCTTGTTTGAGAGATAGGATCGAAACCAAGACAGGACACTACCTGACAATCCCACCATATTTTTAAGGCGATCAATTAAAAGCGAATACAGCAGTTAAATCTAGTAATATAAGACCCGAAGGTGAGCCCATGTCTGAGGATAACAGCACATCATTTACCACTCGAATAAGTGCTGTCTCAGTGCTGTGAGAACGCCTGAACCCAGACTGAAATTTCTCATATATGTTATGAACTCCCAGAAATCAGCCACTACTCAACCCCAACTTTTTCTAAGACTAGACAGAAATGGGATATTGGAAATAGGTGGGTTTCTTGAGCAGAGGTTTTACTATATCAGTCTTAAATGAGTTATTTATTTATTTATGTGTTTACATTTTTATAGTGCTTTTATAAAGGGGTATCTCAAAGCACTGTGTTAAACGTAGCAAAGAGAATGATACATTAAGATAAAACGATACATTAGTATAACATAATACATATACATCTACCACTGTCAGATCATAAAACAGATTAAAAACAGTGTAGAATAAAGTGTAAAATAAATAAATACATATAAACATAGGTGCCAATATAGACATACATATACACTTTTACATAACAGTACTAATAACAAATAGTAAGATAAAATACAATGATGCAATAATAGCACAATAAAAGCAGCAATTAAAAGCTACATTCAAACCCATTAAGATAAAAAGGCCAATTTATGATAATACGTTTTAAGTCTTGATTTAAAAACTGTAACGGTATCTGCTTCCCTGACAAATACAGGCAGAGCATTCCATAATTTTGGTGTTCTACAGGAAAAAGCCCTGCCTCCCGTATTACTTTTGTTGACTCTGGGAACAACAAGCAGCCCCGCATCCTGTGATCTCAGAGAGCGGCTAGGATGGCATGGGATCAGCAACTCCTGCAGATAAACAGGTGCTAGACCATTAAGGGCCTTATATGTTAGTAGCAAGGTCTTAAAATCAATTCTATATGCCATCGGGAGCCAATGTAAAAATGCTAAGATGGGTAATATTGTTAATTTTCTTGGTTTTAGTCTAGCCACTGTGTTTTGAATAAGCTTCTAAGAGGAATACCAGATGTTTTGAGATACCAGAGAAAAGTGCATTGCAGTAGTCAATCCTTGATGAAACAAAAGCATGCATCAGCTTCTCAGCATCAGGTGCAGGAATACTTGGCCTAAGCTTAGCTATATTTTTCAAATGATAGAATGATATTTTAGTTATTTTCCTAATATGGTTCTCAAAAGATAGATTGGGATCCCCAAATTTCTAATTTTTTATTTTAATTCCGATGAGAGACTGCTAAGGTCTAACTTTCATAATTCGTCATTTTTTGTTGATGCTGTGAGCCAACAAGCATGACCTCTGTTTTATCCGAATTCAGCATTAAGAAGTTATATGACATTCAACACTTGATGTCAGCAAAGCAAGAGGATAATGTCACCTCAGTAGAAGGATTGGCTGGATTTATGGCTAAATATAACTGGGTGTCATCTGCAACAATGGAAATTAACTCTGCCTGTGGACAATATCGCCTAAGGACAGCATATACAGAGAGAATAACAGGGGACCTAGAATAGAGCCCTGCGAAACAACGCAGGTAACTTCTGACAAATCTGATTTTGTCTACCCAACAGAGACATACTGGAACCTATCGGAAAGATAAGACCTAAACCAGGATAGAACACCTCCAGACAACCCCACTAAACTTTCAAGCAGATTTAATAGAATGGAATGATCTACGGTGTCAAAAGCAGCACCAAGATCTAGGAGAATTCAAATTGAAGAGAAGCCAGAGTCAGAATTAATCAAGGGATAATTTACTATCCTAACAAGGGCCGTCTCTGTGCTGTGTGCAGCACCAAATCCAGATTGAAATTTCTCAAATACAGTATTACGAGCTAGAAATGTATGTAATTGGTCGGCAAAAACACTCTCTGAAACCTTGGCTAAAAATGGGAGATTGGATATTGGCCTACAGTTACTAACTGCATTAGGATAAAGGTTGTTTTTTTTTAGCAAAGGCTTTACCACCGCGACCTTAAATGCAGAGGGAACTCTACCAGAGAGAAGTGATTAATTTATAATTGATAGGATGTGTGTATTAATGGCACAAAATATGTCTTTTAATAATTTGGTAGGAATTGGATCAAGGGAACACGTAGTAGATTTCATACACCGTACCTGATAAAAGAGAACTGTTAACAATATTCAAGACTGCAGTGTTTATTTTAGGGAATTATTCTAAAGTGAAGTGGGAGTAGGGTCTAACGCACATGTTGTGGGTTTCATCTTTTTAACTGTAGTAACCAGATCCATTTCGCAAAGCAAGGAAAAATGCTCTGAAGTTTGTAAAGTTTGTTTGGGGGCTGTATGACCAAGGGTAAGAGTATCATTGTTAGATGACACATCTAAATTTGATACACAGTTAGGTATCTGATTTCTAATGTCAGTGACTTTCTTGTTAAAGTGATTCATAAAGTCATCACAGCACTGATGCACACTTGATAGAATAGACTCTGAATGTGGATTTGTTAATTTTGCAATAGACTGAAAGAGACATCTAGGATTGTTCTTGTTTGTTTAAAAAAGCTTTGAATAATAATTACAACAATCATTATATTTACACTATTTAAATTGAGTATCCAAACTTTTTTCACAAAGGGTGGAGTGGGGATTTAAAATGAAAAAAAAAAAGTTAATACTGTCCTTTATTGATGTAGAAATATATTTGTGATACGCTGCTGTTAAGGATTCTGTCCCTGTGTTGGTGAGATGAGATGTTATTAAAAGCTAAATAACTACAAGAGCAGACGAGCCTGACTCCTTTGCATTGTAGTTTAGACCAGGGCTTCTCAAACTCGGTCCTGGGGACCCCCTGTGTCTGCTGGTTTTCATTCCAACCGATCTCTCAATTACTTAACTAGACCCTCAATTGAACTGACAATTTGCTTAATTAGACATTTCTATTTGTTTTCAGCTATTGAACAGTTGCATATTTCAAGTCAGCTGTAACATTTGATAAGTAACTTGAACTGCAACTGTTTAAGAGCTGAAAACAAGTAAAAAATGTCTAATTAAGCAAATTATTAGTTCAATTAAGGGTATAGTTAAGTAATTGAGAGCTTGGTTGGAATGAAAACCAGAAGACACAGGGGGTCCCCAGGACCGAGTTTGAGAAGTCCTGGTTTAGATGCTTGCTTGCAGTGCACAGGGTCGTTGGTTCGTGCCCAGCCCCGTGATCCGGATCTCACAGATTGGCTGCAGCCGATCACCAAGGTTAAAAGAGGGAGAGCGTGTAACGAGCAGTGTTGTGGGATTCACTGCAGCTACAGATTCTGTCCCCCGTCGGTGAGATGAGACAAGGTTAAAAGCATTAACCACCATGAGGTAAAAAAACGCTATTAAAATGTAATTAGAATTGAAACTGCTTATAATATTTACAACTGACTCTGTCATTAGCTAGTGTCTTGCTCAATTGGGACATTTTGGCACACAAAGGACAAGATAATAAAATACCAGAAATAAAAGTGTGTAGCCTGGTCATATCCACTAACACTACACAGTTATCAATGCCACTCTGCCAGTTTTTAATGTTTTGTTTTTAATTTATCCTCCACACAACCCCCTGCCCCCCCCCCCCCCCCAAAAAAAAGCACGTTCCCATGAGCGCCATAAAAAAAGGTTGATATATTCTCCAAACTATATCAGGACAATAAAGGGGATCATCCTAGCAACCTAATCCTACATTATCATCCCTTAAATAACCTGCAAATCTTCCTGAATGTTTAATCCCAGCCGAGACGCTGGGTAAAAAAGGAGATATTTATAGTAAAGCTGTTCGCAGTCGGAACTGGTTAAACACAGAAGGGATTTCTGCCTGTGTGAGATTAGCAAGGAGGGTGGCTGGATTGCTTCGGTTGGTAAGAACCTCTGTGATGTCCATGTGTACTGTAGCTGAGTGAGGATCACACGCTGATTCATGTGATTCCAGAGAATGTTAGACTGTGACGTCATAGTGATTTCCTTCTATGCAGCTCTTATGTTGCATAATAGTGATTTGCCTGAAGATGTATTGGTTTTTGTACTTCCATTAGTCCATAATGTCCTTACTGTTGAAGTACAAACAAAGTGAATATTATAAATATTTGGGGAAGATTTGCACACCCTTGCGGTAATTTTTCACTATTTTGTTTAGCTTTTTCATCAATAATGATACAACACTCAGTTGTGCTTATTTTACAAATACTAAAATAAATTCTAAAAAATAAACAAATAATAATATAAACTTCTTTGACAAAGGTCTTACATTTTTGGTGGTTGAAAAGTGTAATTCGTTAGTAAGCCTTGTAAATGAAATAGGAAGAAAATGTAAATAATATGAAGTGCAACCTTTATATGCAGCATCGATGTGAGAAGACATATTTACAATTCTAGTCAGGCACAAAATGGAGCCTGCTCTTGCAGTGTTTCTGTGTCTCTCTATTTCATGGTTAGTTACACTCAATTGCCAAGTCTGTTAAAGTAGAGAAGTGCAATATGTCCCTATTTAAATGTAACTTATCCCATCTGCAGTTTTGATGCTGAGATGTGCAACATCTGATATGTGACAGAGGGGACCAGAAGGACACATTATTAATACTGTAATTTGCTTTGCTTGATTCTGACAAACTGGCATTGCAATGGATGAAAATCACCCCTCTGTTCCATTGTAACCAAGCATTTTTCAGACAGCATAATTACTGTGTTTATTTTTTCAGTGGTGCTGCAAATGCAAAAGCTATTCATTGCATAAGAGATACTGAAAACAGCTCTGCAATAAAACAAATGTGGTCTTTAATGATTCACAGTTCATTTGGGGTAGAAAATGTCACTGCACTATTTCTGGACATACAAGACTGACTTATTCCCTATTAACATTGAAAAGTGCCAGTGAACCTATCGGTCTATTGATTTCTTTTAACACAGGTTATTAGTCCAACACAGAGATTAAATTAGAAGTTGACACAGAAGTGATAGATCGAGGCCATCTGCAGTAATGGGCTTTAGTAACATAAATAATCAAAGGAAGTAAGTTAGACCATCTGAATTGATCCCAAACGTAACACTCAATCATAAAATCTTTGTAAAACTAGAAAACAAGTACATTTTTCAATGTCTGGTTCCTTCTTCGTTGTGTTAAAACCGTCTGGTGCTTTGCTTGTTCGTTTGTTTTTCAAGATATTGATTACTGTAGATTTGGTGATTTGTGGTTTCTTTGACAAATCCAGTTTTCAGTTGAATTGAAAAATCTATCAATGTTAAAAAAAGCATATTATAAAATGGCAGGCAGAGGTGCTGCTTTCTGATTGGTCAATGTTTCTGATTGGTCAATGACACGTTCCACCCATTGACAAATTTGACAATGTCACCACGACTGGAGCCTCATCACAAAATGTTTTATACACTGTATAAAATTATAGTTTTTGGTTACTTTCCAAAATTCTTGGGTGTTTTTTTCTGTCACAATATGTATAGTAACTCGACAGTACTTGCACAGTTGTACCATCTTTCCTTTGCTGTCTTCCACAACGAAATCCTTATGGTCACGGGCATATTCTTCTGGGGTTTTTGTATGTAGGATTTTTCTTTACATTTCACCACAATTTCGGTTTTAAATCCCACAAGCATGTATTGTAAATCCTCGCTATCTAACTGTAATATAGTTTTAAATCACGCAATTGTAGAACAATCCTCTGCTTCTAATTGTAAACTTGTTTTAAATCCAAAATAAATGTAGGAATTTGCTTCCACTCAGTAGTAGTTTCTTTTTTCACTGTGAAAGGGGTGATGTCAATGTGAATTCAGTAACCATTGCAAGTGTTTTTCCAGTGTTTATTGGATATACACCGATTTTAATTTTTTTTTGTATCGAGGGTGTTTTATCTCTGTATTGGTTAAAACCGTTTATCAGAAGCCCTAGGCATAATTGACTGGTTCAGTGATGATGAAGCTGAGCAAAGCGGAAGATTCAATACAATCTATTCTTGCCCCTTGAAACACGGTAAATAATGACCATAAGGGTCCATAACAAGGCATAAGAAGCTCTGGCAAGCGAGCCATGAAGAAAGAAATACATGGTCCCATATCCTTACTCAGCAGTGGCAACGAACCACCAAAGTCGAACCACCTTGGTAGCTCAACAAGAATTGCTTCCTCCGTAGGTGCTATGACCTGTAAGACAGCAGGGAGGGGGTTAAAACCTCCCTGCAGAAAAACATGTGCGTAAGGCACATTTTGGTTTGTTTTGTTAATTGTTTAATTGTTAATTATCACCTGCACCTGGCTATGATTGAAAATTAGAGCCAGGTGCAGGGTTTATAAGGGGAGCAGTTAGTCTGCTCAGTGCGGCTGCTGAAGAGGGTAGAAGCCCGACTGTGCTGGTGTGTGGGTACAGCTGTAATTTAAAAGGAAAAAGGTAGAGTGAAGCCTTTTTTGTGTGTGCGGTTTTGTTTGTTTTGTTTTTGTTACAGGTAAACAGCTTAGCTGTCCTGTTTTTTTTAGTTAGGGTCCTGTTTTGTTTAGTTAGTGCTCATAAAAGAGCTAGGTGTTTGTTTTGTTTATATTTTGTTTTTGTGTGTGTTTATTAAAAATCCATTTGTGTGTGTTGGGTCGGTGTTTTTAAAGGGGCAATGAACCGCGGTGAGGGCGATGCTTTTACAGACCAGACCTCCTTTTTTCCAGCAATTCCAGATTGTTGAAACACTGATGTCAGACCAGGCGTTTGCGAGCATTAGAATGGCATCTAAAAGACTGATCTTCCTGGCAATTTCCACAGTAGTAGCCTTGTTGTTCTCATCGTCAATGTGTTGCAACACTGTGTGAGCCATTTGCTCATGACAGTATGCCTTGGCAGTTCTGATAATTCCCTGAGCACATGGCTGAAGCATCGAAGTTTTGTTCTTTGGGAGGAATTCTAGTCGGAAGTTCCTCAATGCTATATCTTTCGTCATGTGGGCTGTGCAGTTGTCCACAAGAAGCTAAATCTTTCTCCTTTCGAGACCCAACTTTCGATCCCAGTCCTTCAGCCACTCGCTGAATAGGTAGCCCATCATCCAGGCAGATGCAGTATTATTATTATTTATTTTTTGCCATTGGGCAGGGCTCGAAAGTAAATTCCACTTTCATCTGAATTCCAAATGTCTTCTTCAACAAAGTCATGTCTCATTTCGATCCACTCGTTTTCGAACCATTTTTCACGTGACCCAATGTCTGCGTCTTTGGCTTCTCCGTGCATTTTCTTAAAAACAATCCCCTCTCGTTTTTAAACCACTCAAACCAGGCACGTCATTGCACTTGATCAAGTACCGTATTACATGTAGTCAGTTTGCCCTGAAATGAGTATTATAAGCAGATTGCTTGATTCTTACAAGCAGATTATGTTACATTGGTTATTATAGGAATGATTTTGTCCCAGTGGTTTTGATCACTATGTGCGGTTGGTTTTTATATCAGTATTTTTTATAAACGGAGTGCACTGTATTTTAATTGTTTTCCAATGGTTTTAGTCAAATATTTTGTGTACTGTAAGTAATTAAGATTCATGGGTAGTAACACTATTGCCAACATTTATTCTACGATGGAGAATCAATAATGAAACTGGGGTTCCCCACACCCTTCATAAGGACAAATGAGTCAAAAGGCCACTCCCTCTCTATCCCATATAAAAAAAGAGTTCTGTTTCAACCAGGACGCCAGTGTGGGACTTATTTAGCCCTTGCTTTGCATATTTTTGACACATATTGATCTTATCTTTGATGCTCCCTGTGGATGCATTGCAGTGTGCTTACAAAATTTATCCTGATGTGACTGTTCGGTGTGGTGACCTTATTGATGCTGATGGAGGACAGACACTAAAGCAGACAGGCAAGCACTTTCCACACTCTACTGCATTCCACTGCAGAGTACACAATCTTCTGAGACTAACACATAGAAGAATTACTTTTTATCTGAGCATGAAGAATATGAGCTTGATTTTACTTGTCAGTAGATCTCACTGCTTTTCAAGTCAGTTGCTGACTAATGTGTTGTACAAGCAAGAAACAGGGATTCATTTTCAGCAGTTGGTGTATCAGTACAACAAGAATACTTCCTTATGGGACAGTACGTCTTTCACACAGGCTAAATAAAAGTGTGTTTAAACCATCTAAACTATGGTTTTATGTATGTAACCTGCCATTTAGAATCAGTTTAGTGCATCACAACAATAAACACATACATGTAAAACCATACCCAAGAACCACAGATGTTTGTTTAATCAGCAGTACAGAGTTGAGTTTCACAGAGTCTATTAACTGGGTTAAATAACCGCACCACTACCTGGTCCCAATAAGATGTGTAGTTTTGTTAAACTTACACTAGTTTGTGGTCATGCAATGCTTCTTTTTGCTTTCAGGGTGTGGAGTTCTGCTAACCAGACTGCAGTTAGCCCAGTTATATCATATTTACGCTATCTAAATAAGCAGCATGTTGAAAATGTGAATTAAGTAAAAAAAAAAAAAAATTAAAAACCTCGAGATATATTTTAAAAACAGTATGTTCAGAATTGTTTTCCCTACAAGGACTCAAACTCCCAGAAGCAAATCACATGTGTAGGATGTGTTCCTTCAACGGGAGGTACAGTTTGGAAAAGACTTCAAGGTACATTTGACAATTTTATTGTTTATAAATTCTATAAATTAAAAAAAAATACCATTAAAAAGCTAATAAATGTTTAACATAATCTGTGCCTCTTCACTTAATTCACTGTACAAATTTGTATTTGCACACTATATTGCCAAAGTTGTTGTATATATCTGTTAGTTAATTAATTTACTCTTATTTTATTGGACCATGCCCCCCAATGTTGATTTCTGACTACTCTGGTAAGGGAGTCAGGAACCTGTATTTGGGGCATAATACCACAATACAGGTTATATTGTGCTGTGTAAAAACTGCGTCAATATGTGGATTAGGGGTCTTTATAGGGCTGTACTTACGATCTTGCTGCTACTGATAATAATCAGGGAGAACCAGCATTATGACTGATCACATTTGTTTTTGAGATAATTACTTAAGAGGTATAACCCACCACAAACAGAATTCGATAGTGGCTTGGTATACAGTACACCAGATTGGCCTGTAATGCATGCTAAATCCAAAAGCGGATATTCTTATTGCTAAATTGCTGCGTGTACTGCAGTGAAGATATTATTTCAGTATATTTGTGATGATATGGGGGGTATATTTTAACAAGCCAGCTGAAAAAAAATACCTGAGTAATTATACACCCCTTTAATATATTCACCAGATCGATAAAGGGTTCAAATGAGTTAGCCATCATTATTGCATCTTGGGAGGGTATTAGAAACTTGTCTGTTTTATATAGAGTAGAGAGTAAATTATCCAACCTTTGATCAACGGTACTGTCTAATCAACCGAACGCACTTGTGGTGTATTACGCACACAGCTTCTGCTGCTAAAACAGCTACCAGATTTAGCAGTAGAAAAAAAGAACCAGCAGACTGAAAGTTACAAAATTATTGAGACCACCAAAACCTTAAATGGAGCATTGTGTGCTTTAAATTGTTGCAGTTAAGCAAATTAAAAGTCACCTCGTTCTTGATTTTTCTACTATTTCGTCAGTAAGGGCTGGAGATCCTGTCTGTTATTCAGCAGCTAATAACTTTTATTTTATTCATTTCAATTGCACGTTATTACAATGCCTTAAGTTTCAAAGTATAGAAACATTTTACTGAATTTTTAAAGTTAGAGTGCAGACTATTTAGTATTATTTATAGTACATTTGCTGAATAGAAAGCATTTCTAAAGAGATATCCCAAAGACAGTACTCTCTTTTAATCTGTGCATCCAAAAACATGTAATTAAAAGTATGAAGAGTTAAGCCTATTGTTTCGTATTCTGTCCTGTCCTAAACCAGCAGTTTGTCAGTCAAAAATACTTCTACTGTACTAATTGAAATAGCTTTCATTTAAGAGCTCTTTTGAAGACAAATACAATGTGACTTTAAGTTACACCACTGATAAGCTTCATGAATATGGTCCTAAAAAATGTATTTAAGATGTAATCAAAAAATCTCAAACTTAATTTTCTGGTGACTTCTATTTTTAAAAGCAAAGTGGGTTATATAATCAACAGCAGTGTAATTGGAAGGCATACACTTGTGAATACAGAAACGGTGGTGTGAATGAATTCCCGTTTCCATAACAACAGGTACCTTGGTGTGATTAAGATTACACACTAACCTGACTATTGGATTAGAATTTGGGAATCTTATCTGCGTTGTCAGTTGTACAGATAAGAATGATCTGCTTTCTGAGGGCTGATTTGATCAGCCGATATCCTGCCAGGATACACCACAACTGGAATTTAGTAAAGCATTTTATAGTACCAGAGAATTAAATCAAGCACTTATTTTTAAGTGTACTCCTGGTATGCAATCCATGGTGATTCCCCAGTGTTATAAAATACTCTAAAGCAGTGTCTTATCCCAGCAGGGTATAGGCTGATCAACCCCTAATCTGTAACAAATAACCAAACCATTAAAAAATATATATATATATATAAATAATTGTAAAAAAAAAGCCTGTAGACAATAAGACAGTTCCATAAACCATGAAATGATGTTCTATTATAACAAAATTAAGGTTTTATGTTGGAAGCCTGTACAGAATTAATAAATAGGGAAAGGATTTAAGGAGGAGGACTGTAGTCTGTGTATCACCATCCTTCAATTATCAAAGTGAAGGAGGCTAATAACAAGCTGCTTCTCACTCCAAAGACAAAGCTGTATCAGATCAGCCAAGAGAGCAGGCAGATGTGTATTGTATGTGGTTAGTCACATTCTTCAGCCACGGAGAACATCACTGACGTTACATATTCACCTATTTTAGATGTGCTTTTTGTGTCTCACATGCACTTGCCAGTGTGAGACTGGGCATACTTTCCTTAGAAATGAATTAATGAATAACAAAAATGCACTCTATTGCAAGGCTATTTGTTTCAGAAATGTTTTGGGCTCAATTTACAAACTATTTGTAAATGATGTTCCTAATTTGAAATATGGTAGCAATTTATTCTCATAGCCAAATGCAAGTACATTATTTATAAGAACATACTGTACTTTACTAAAGGTTGGATTGTGATTGTGTTATAAATTGACCTGTAGCCTTTTTTTTTTATCTATACAGTACCAGTAAATGTTACTTCATTTAAACATAAGACCTTGTGACAGATAAAGAATGAATCTTGGTTATAAATCTCCCTCCCGACCTGTGAGGGCGCTAAATGGAACAGAGTGCCCTGGCCTGGATGGTCTGACAATTCAGGTGGAAATCGGCCATCTAGAAATGGGATGGACTAGCATAGTCAACAATGACCAGTACATACAGGTACCCCGCTTCTGACTTCTCCAGTACTCCCACCAAATCCATGCCCATGCTCTCGAAAGGAGCCTCTACTAGTAGCAAGGGCACTAGCTTTCACAGAGTTGTAAACCAGCGCTTCCTCATTCCCCAGGCACGACAAATCGCTTGAGCCTTCCCAGGTAGAAGGGGAGCCAACCGGATGGCCCAATGATCCTCGGGCCAATCGCAGCTTTGTGCCATTCTCTCAAAAATGGTTAGGAAAGCCTCAGGATCATCATCTGAAGTCATTTTAGAGATCTTAATGTTAGCTCAGTGGTTTGTAGCTTGGGGAGCAAAGGTCGTGGAGGCAACCTGCTGAAGAAGTTGCTTCATCACATCTGGGTCCTCCGCTTGAGCCACTGTCATGGCGGTGATCGCCTGGGCTTGTTGTTGCTGCAGCTCCAGGATGGCCTGCCATACTCGCTTCTCCACGCTCTTCTCTCACCTTGTCATCCTCTTTTGGGCTTCTGGGAAATCTGGGAGCGAAGCTAATCCCAGTCTAACACCACGTGTCAAAAGGGTATGGGTGTAGAAGTAAAGGCAACAAGGTCTTTAGTAGTTAACACCTTGTGGGTGGCTTTATTTGACTGGGTTTTCAGGGAAAAAACTGTCTTGCCAAATCTTCATACAGCAAACAAAAGAAGGTGCAAAGAAGAACACAAATCAAAACTGCTATATAAAAACAAAAGAGTTTAAACACAAACTTTCACGTCGGAGTCAGCAGGTGATCTTCTTCTTGTAGTTACATGCTCTTTGTCCAGCTTAAGCACCCAGACAACTCTGCAGTCTTTACAGCACCTTTTTGAACAGTGTAGCTCGGACAATGTCTCTTTCATGCATCCTATCTGGTCGGCAGCCACTTGCAAATGAAAGAGAAGTCTTTTTATATACAGGGTTTGGGCTGGGCAATCAATTAAACTCACATTCGTGGAATTTTCACATGGATTCCCAGCACCCAGTGCAGGGAGACAGACGCAACTGCCGTTTCCCCTGCCACAAGCACGTTCACCAAAGACTCAACTTTTCTTCAAAAATAAGTTAATGTGGAAGTCAAAAAGCTTTCCTCCAAACAACAAAACACAGGTCTGGTGATTTTATTTTTGAAGGTTTCAGGGTTGAAAACCCCTTGGACTGATTTAGGATACAGAGTTGTAACTGTACCATTTAAACAGTAGCGTCTTCTGGAAAAGACTTGTATTTGTCTGTGTTATGGTATTTAGCTGTGAAAATATGTTATTTATTTGAAATCAAGCTTTAAAACTGTTTTCCTTTTTCTTTCTACAGAAAGTGAGTGAGAAGGTTGGTGGATCAGAGGGGACTAAACTTGATGATGATTTCAAAGAAATGGAAAAGGTATATGCTTTTTTTTTATTACCCAGCAATGCTTCTGGGTCTGATAATTTATTTAAATAAATTGTTATTTGGAGATTAATCAAATAAAACATCTTATCTATCAAAGTCAAACCTCTGATGTCTCGGTATAAGGAAACAAGCCCACACACGCAAATGCAGATTTTCAGGAATGAGTAAAATCATTTTAAGGGTATAAAACCATGACAAAAATGTAAGTACTCCACAACTAACTTGTTTCTAAAACTCACAAAAGGCTAAATAAAGCACTGTGAAAACAAAACTACAAACAAAAGGTGCCGCGAAGACAGCAAGCAGTACTCTGCTAATCAAACCTTACACACCATGTTCTTATTCTTTTACATAAGTCTAAAATCCCTAAACTAATCCTTATTCATTATACAATTAAACAAACCCACAGTCGTTGGTGATTTCAGTTTCTCCTATAACAAATAAACCCTGACCCTAGTTACTACAACGCTCCAATCTCAGTTTAGACACATAGTGATCGATGGATTTCGGCTTTCACATTTCATTGTCTGGGTAGCATGGATGATCTTAGTTCTTTGGCTTATGGCCTTGCAGCAGCCCTGAGGTGTGTTACGCTGGACCCTTTTATAACAAGACGCCCCACCGGAATACGCTCACCAGCCAATCATGTGCAGCTGTCATGTCATTGGCTGCAATTCCCTGTACACAAAACTATTTACAAAAATTAGGACAAAACCCCTGAACAAAAAATACACAAAACAAGAACACACGTTTCATGTGCAGGGCCTCAGCCCTGCCACGCTGCATTTGCAAATGATCCAAATACATCACAGTAATCAAATAACAAAAGCAATAATTGGCTATAACAAAAGAGGACTGTAAACATCTGGGCACTTTAGAAATAAATGTAACTCCTGACATGCTGACACTGTTTCCACGAGGATTCAGTGAGCATGTGCAAAACTGCTATTTCCAAAAAGCAGTGGTAACTCCTACATAAGATATCTGGCTGAAGCCAAGTATAGGGCAGCAGTGTGGAGTAGTGGTTAGTGCTCTGGACTCTTGACCGGAGGGTTGTGGGTTCAATCCCCAGTGGGGGACACTGCTGTTGTACCCTTGAGCAAGGTACTTTACCTAGATTGCTCCAGTAAAAACCCAACTGTATAAATGGGGAATTGTATGTAAAAATAATGTGATATCTGTATAATGTGAAATAATGTATAATATGATATCGTGTAACAATTGTAAGTCGTCCTGGATAAGGGCGTCTGCTAAGAAATAAATAATAATAATAGTAATAATAATATCTTAGAGTATTTTTAATACCATATGGCCTCATTTATGAAAGGGCACTAAATGTAGCTGTAACGTACACATTAGGTAGTGAGCCTAATGTGCACCATAAATCTAAATTTACTGCCCCATTTACTAACAGAGAATGCATAAATTTACGTGCACATTATTTGGCTAATTTACATACCATAGTGTGCACACTACATGTAGTGTGGGCGATAATTTAATGTGCACGATAATGTCTGAGACCCATGACCACTGTGATATAAAAAGCCCCAGCAGTCCAGGCGTATCTTTTGGTCAGGAAAAAGGCATCTGCTAAATAAACTAATAATAATAATAATAATAATAATAATAATAATAATAATAATAATAATAATAACTGTGAAAGGTGAAGGTGGCATACATTGACTGAAAATGAGCAATCAACAGACGCAGTCCTCCGCAGAAGACAGGCAGAGTCAATGCAAACTAAGATTACACGCAGAGGAGTTCTAGTGGTGGAGGTTGTTTTAAATTATAATACCTTGTTTGGTCCAACCTCTTCCAAAACTCCTACTTCCAGAAAGCAGGCCACATGGGCAGCCATACAACACAAGACCAATGCCCTAGTTCACAGCCAAAGATCCATAGACATGTTAAAAAAAATGGACTAAGATACTCCACGTGGAGTGCAGGATGCGCCCTATAGCCTGGAGATCGCCGGTTCGAGTCCAGGTTATTCCGTTGCTGACCATGGACGAAAGTTCGCAGGCGGCGGTGCAAAATTGGCCGAGCGCCGTCTGGGTGGGGAGGGCTTAGGTTGGCCAGGGTGTCCTTGGCTCACCGCACATCAGCGACCTCTGTAGACTGTCTGGGCGCCTGCAGGCCAGACCTGCGTGGTCCTCCGATGCTGTAGCTCTGAGGTGGCTGCATGGCGGGCCTGCAGAGTGAAAAGAAGCGGACGGCTGACGTCACGTTTTGGAGGATGCGTGTGTCCGTCTTCGTCTCTCCTGAGTCAGCGCGGGGGTGACAGCAGTGAGCCGGGTTGAAATAAAAAAATAATGGACTGGATCCTATGGCTTTTCAGTAGCCCTGAATCTAATCTGAGGCATCCTTTTATACATGACGCTCTGCTGGAACACACCCACCTGCTGGTTATGAATCAGCAGCTGGCAGTCACACGCTGCTTCTCCCCTCAACCAAACACAGCAGGCAGGCTCGTTCCACACAGAGCGTCAGGTTCTCCATTAAACATTTATACAATGAACCCCACAATCAATAAACACAAAACTATTTACAATATTTACACACAAAAACATGTAAAATTGGTTTGCATGCGCTGAGCTCCCGCCCTGCCACGCATACGTTTAGACAAAACCAAAAAAAAAACTCATAAATGTGTATTTCCTGTTGTATTCACAGATTACAAGCTTGTTTTTTATGACAACAAGGGAATAAAATGTTACACTTTGGCAAGAATGCATGTTATGTGTGGCCGCTTCTGAGACTGGTGCTTGTTTCAGATAGTTTTGGGGAATGTACTCTAGTGCGTTTTTAGATTGTTAGTGCTTTCATTTACTTGATCTTCACCAATGGGTTTTATAACAGCAGGTGTTCTGTGCCATTTGGTATTAAATCTTGCACAATTTATTAAAGCAGAGATTCAGCCCAGCTGGTGACATATGAGCCTCTGGGGCCTGCTTATTGTCTGATTCGCTCTAAAGTAAAAGTCTGTACATTGGAGTGGCAGAGAGCTGCATTTTTAACGAAACAAGAGGTGGCAGGGACAGATGGCAGCCACACAGTTTGAGATCCTCTGCTTTATTCTAACTTGGCACATGGAAATGGATTAATAGAGTTTTTCTGTAGTGAGAGTTCTCCAAAGGGATAGCATATGATTCTCTTGTAGTGCAGCATTTCCTGTGTTTGGATCCCTTCTCTCGTCTTTCTGTATAATTCTGTAAACTGCCCTTGTCTAGTTGTTATCACAGATGAATGTGTTTTGTTACCATTATAACATGCTACTGTCTGTGTTTGTGTTTAGAAAGTGGACATTACAAGCAGAGCTGTGCTGGAAATTATGACCAAGACAACTGAATATCTTCAGCCCAACCCAGGTAACAGAATCTTCATATTGCACGTATCATACATCACATTACTACACTGATGAATGCAAAAAGTGTAATTTTATCTTCTATATGCAGGTAAATGGCGTTTACCCACTTTTAATTTGGGCAATATAGCATTTACCCACTTCTCATATAAGGGATACAGAGTTTACTCATTTCTACTCCTGTGATCTGCAAATACCAGGTTAAAGACAAGATATTTTAACAGTGAGCATCTGTGTTGTGTTGCTGCGTGCAAGACTGACAGCTGAGAGCTCTGTCAGAACTGTGACGCGAGCAGGGGGGCGTGGCCACTGGACTGTGTGTTCTGTTTGTGTGTGTGTGTGTGTGTGTGAGTGTGAGTGTACTGTGATAGGTTGTTTATGTTCTGTTGTTAGGCACACTCTACCTGCTAGTAGCCTTCATCCTAGCCCACGAAAGGACCCTCACAGAACTGTTCACGTGACGTGCACCGTTGGGTCTGAACAGCACCTGAGAGGGAAAGGACTGTATGGGGGCTCTTGTTGGCTGAGGGCCAATAACAATGTATCTGTTGAATCTATCTGTTCAACGCCACCAAACAGGGGCGTTTACCCACTTTTTTATTTACCACTACACCACTGTGCGTATCCCCACGGTATATAGGTGTACTGTACCGAGAACCACTTGTTCTGTTGTTATAAAATTTGCTAAGGAACCTCTTTAGCACAAGTTATGAAATCTATCATAATTTCAGGATACAGTATATTGAATCTGCTTGTACTGTATATCTGTCTGAATGTTTTTTTCTGTATGAGCTTTTAGTGCTTATATCTAGGGAACTGCTTGTCCAATTGAGATGAAACTTGCAAAGCACATTCTTTTCCACAAGTTACTAAAAGTATCAGAATTGGGGGTGGGGAGCACCCTGTGCGTCTGTCTGTCAGTCTGTCTGTCTCTCCGTTCTATGTGTAGTGTTTTGTTCAAACAGTTATTTTGTTCCTGTGTGTGTTTTGATTTTGTTTTTAAAACATTAAAAGTGCACAAGAGCACTAAACTTTCAGTTAATGTCTTGACCTCCAATCACGTTACCTTGTATGGTGGCAACATGGGATAGCGCCCCCTACTGACACAGCAGGGACCTGACTTTTTTTTTTTTTAAACAAACAAACAAAACAGCACCCAAGCCTAGCTATCACGGTACCTTTCTCACACAGTATTATCTCTTACACTCCTTCTCAGCTCCAAACTCTCCTACACAACCTACACATAACATTCATTCTGTTGTCCTTTTTATAGGGTGTGACCAGGGGTAACTGACAATCAATCATTCAATTACCACTTGGCCACATTCCACACTTTTCAATAAAACAATCACACAATTTAACAGTCCCCAAACCAATTAAACAATTACATTCACCTGTGGCTGGTCATAGGCAGCCACAAACATACACTTTTTAGTGTGCAGGATCTCTGCCCTGCCCACATTCTCCCCCTACTCTGCCAGTTACATATATTTACTTACTGTATACTTGGAGGATACACCACTCACTGTCCTGGACTACTGCAGTCATTCCACAAACGTCAAGCCTCTTGAGTGAAATAACCACAGCACTCCATGAACGTTTTGTATTATGTTTATATAACAAGTACAATGTGACAAAAAGAAAGTATGTCACACTCTGCTTCTCCCTGCAACCAAACCTAAATAAAACAGCTGAATTCTGCATCTTTTTTGTGTCAGGATTATTTACAGTTTGACTGCAACAGCATGCAAGCATGGCTGGAAAGAGAAAAGCGATGAGCTTCAGCACGAAAATTCAGTATAAATAAAATGTCAGTGTTTGCGCTTGCTAAAGCATGCTTGGAACTCTGTCAGTCAGCAAACAATGCAATGTTGCTTCAAAAAGCTAGGGACAATGTGGGAATGGACCTGATTATGGACTGGGGGAGGGGATGGGAGTACTCTGTAAATAATGTGTGTTTGTAAACTGTGTTATTCTTGTTCAGATCTGTTAGTGTTCTCTATGTGTTTTGGTGCTTGTGTGACAAGAGCTGAAAGATTGCCTGTGTGTGAGTGCGTCACTGAGGGGGCTGGGAGCAGGTCTGACACGAACAGTCAGAGATAGGGAGTGTTGGACCAATGAGTGAGGAAGGGGGGGGGGGGGGGGCTTGGGTGTGTGTGTGTGTGTGTGTGTGTGTGGAGATGACAGTTTGAAAGAGAGAATCAGGATTTGGCGGCAGGAGAATTGAGAGAGAGAGTTAAGAGAGGTTGAGTTTGTGAGTGAGAGGAATGAGGAATGCCATTGTTCACTAAAAGCTAAAAAAAGAATAAATACAGTGGTTTTCTGCTGCTTTGAACTGCAACTGTCTGTCTCATTATATCCTAGACACCCTGCAGCTCAGTGCTACAATATGTAAATAAATCCTGTTCGCCTGCGGGGCGTATCAACTTCAACCTCCGTCTCGATCTCCTGCCTGTCACTCAGCAGAGAATGCACGCACCCACACGGCAGACGGCTACTCTGTCACAAGCATTAATACGCTGTATCTTTCTAAACAAGGGACCTAATAAAAGCTGAATCTCAAAACAAAAAAATATATGGTACAGCAATTGTTACAGCTGTGTATAATGGTATTTAATATATGCCTTTTTACATATCCGCCCTTACTCTGGTTGGATACGCGAAGGATTACTGTACTTTTTATTACATTCATTCATTACATTCATTTTTATTAGCGTAATGAGTGTCTTAATAAAGATTTTTTTAACCGCATACACACTTGTTTGTTTTGATTACTGTACTGGTGATGGGGGGACATTTTGAATGTCAAGTTATTATGTGGGAGTTTATACCATCCATCGCTTACTGCGGGTGAACCACGTTAACACAAACGCGCCCGTTCTAAGCAGTGGTGACTGTACCCCATATGAAATCACCGTTGCATACATGTGAGAACAATGTTTTACATGTTCTATGTATATTGGCTTTCCACATGGGTAGTATTTTCTTTTAATAAAGAACATTGAGACAACCAATATTGCGTTGTCACAACCAGCTTATTTTCAAGAAGGACAGTGAAGACAGCAAGTGATCAGTTACTATATTATACCTCACATTAAATTACACAAACTGTCAGTACGTAGAAAAACAGGTAAACAGACTGATAATGAAGAAGGCTCATACCCAGCTTTCTAATCATGAATAACCCATGGTCTTCTGAGACTATTTCATGCGTTATTCATGAATCTCATGCATAACTTAACAAAGATAGATTCCTTTTGTAAAAGGCGCTCTCATGAACATGAAATAGAAATCCACGCCAGTATTGTAAACAGAGCCAGGATGTTTCAGAACAGAAAAGGAATATTCCACAAATAATTATTTTAGACTTTTTACATTGCAAAAGTAATAACACCTGCAATTTTAGGCACATCCTGCAAATAATGTCTGCAATAACATAGTTATCAAACTATAATGTAGTTCTGTGTAATTTAATACAACAGAGTAACAGCAGAAACCATACCTGTTAATATCCTATTATGTGTGCTCTTTGTTGCTGATTCAGCTTATATTGAGACCTACAAAACACTATTTCAGAAAAAAAGGCAGCTGAAAACACTTTTAAAGCCTGATTGTGAGGAAATGAGGTGAGGAAGCCCATAGGTAAAGCATTGTGCCCCGAAGCTTGTGCAAACCTAATATTTTTTCCGATCTCCCTTCCTCACAATAAATACTGTCTAAAGCCTAAACCTTTATTCTCCTCCAAATGTTATCTCCCACATTGGGGGTTTCAACTTTAAACCATGGGCTAGTTTCCCCTCCATTCATTTGTGCTAATCCTGAATAACGGCCTTTACAAGTGTTAGTTGTGCATCTCCAAAAGGCGTATCTCTTGTTTGTTTTTTTTAAATCTGTAATTGGTTGGTATATGTGATTCATTGGCCCAAGGTTTCAAGTAAATTTAAATTTCCCACTGAAGTATAGTACAGATTTAAAATGTTTTATTTTCTTCTAGCCTCTAGAGCCAAGCTGAGCATGATCAATACCATGTCCAAGATCCGAGGTCAGGAGAAAGGTCCTGGATATCCTCAGGCCGAGGCCTTGCTGGGAGAATCCATGCAGAAATTCGGAAGAGAACTCGGGGAGGAGTCAAGTTTCGGTACGTGAAAATGTAAAGATAATTCCTCTATATGTCCACTATTCCTCATACCATCATGATATCCTAGGTGTGGCAACTAACTACAGTATACTTAAGATTCTCACATATATAGAATGTCAGGATAAAAAAAAAAACGAAACCATGCACACTCAACATGTTCATTCTTATATTCTAGTTCTTTTATTTATTTTTCTTCTTTTTTTAAGGTATTTAAACACTTAAAAGAATATATATGTATACCGTATTTAAAAAATAGAATGTGGGTGAAGAATCCATATACAAAATGTAATGAAGAAGTTGTATTATCAACATGCAATACACAGAAGGTAATGAAATATGACAGTTTTAAGTATTCTTCCCAGTAAAAACATAATTTAGAAATGGTTACCTGTCACCATTTATTATATATTTAAATCTAAATTATAACTATATTTAAAGAGTAAGTAGATGGCTTCTGAAAAAATATATAGTGTTACACACCCCCACGTGTTGCTACAACTGTTTAAATAACAAACCTGTAATTTTTCTTTTCATTGTTAACATCCTGACAACTTTTTACACTTATTTTTCAGAGCTCTTTTCAAAATGTCCGCTCTAGTGCACTGATAGTGTAAGGATTATTGCCCACATTGTCAAACAGGTGACACAATTCATGATGTGGTACGGAACAGAAAAGCCAGAGCACTTGTTATATATATATATATATTTTAATTGCTCTTCCTGCAGTGATTTAAGGAGGCTGTGTGGTCCAGTGGTTAAAGAAAAGGGCTTGTAACCAAGAGATCCCTGGTTCAAATCCCACCTCAGCCACTCACTCATTGTGTGACCCTGAGCAAGTCACTTAACCTCCTTGTGCTCCGTCTTTCGGGTGAGATGTAGTTGTAAGTGACTCTGCAGCTGATGCATAGTTCACATACCCTAGTCTCTGTAAGTCGCCTTGGATAAAGGCGTCTGCTAAATAAACAAATAATCTCAACCCCCTGTGCACTAGAGCATACATTGAAAAGAGCTTTGAAACAGACTTTAAAGTTCTAAGTGTAAAAAGTTGTCAGGATGTTAACAATGAAAATAAAAATGACAGGTACGTTATTTAAACTGTTGTAGCAACACGTGGGGACGTGTAACGCTATATTTTTCGGAACCCTGCTACTTACTCTTTAAGATAAGCCTAGTAAATGGAAAATTGGGGTTTCATCTTTCAACTGAGCTTTGGTCACGTTCATCTGGAAGTGTTTGATTCCCCTGGTTCCATGGATGTGTCAAATAAAGATAATTGACCACAGGTCTCTGTATGTCTGCACCATCTTTTTATCTAATAAAAAAAATGGTTACATTTCAGAACAGACATTACAGAGCCAAAGCCTTGTTAAGTAGTGAAGCGATTAATTTGACAAATTTGGAAGATAGTTTGTATTTCTTTACTAAGACATTGCCAATGTTTGTGCTGTAACTACCCTGTGGAGCGCAGCTTTGACTTGATGAGTCCTCGTATTGGAAGAATATTTCATAGGTACATGTTTCTCTTTTTAGAGCATGCTCAGTAGAGCACAAAACACTAGAAAACATTGCAGAATGACATGACATAATTATATTGTAAAATATGTGAATGCTAGTAAATTCACACAAAGTAAAAAGGCTGCCTTATATTTGTAAGTGCCACATCTTGCATTCACTCCTCTGGGTCTAGCACAGGACAGGCCTGCTCCCCAGAGTGTATCTGGAGCTGTGAGTAGCTGGCTGGGTAACCTTGGAAACCAGTTCAGGCACGATGTTTCCAGTATTCCAAAGGTGTGATGCACCTGAACCATTGCTCTCCTCACACTTTTATATCACTGTTTGAGCAATTGTACAACTTCATTACAAATGTGCTGTGCTATTTACATCAGAGAATGTGTGAAGTGCCCTCTAATAACATAATGTCCTGCTGGGCTTACAAGGGGAATAAAACTGTTGGTTTCAAGTAGTATGGTAGCAGGAATATTCAAATATTATTTGGTTTCTTTATTGGGTGTGTTTTCCCTGTCTGAATTGTATTTTCTATTGACGATTCTGAGTAAACAGTTTTGAGAATGTAGCCCAATACATAATAGAGTGCTTCAGCCAGGTGACAGTCAAGACAAGCAGCTAGAGAGAGAAGCCAGCATTCACTACACTTGCTTCCACGAGTCAGTGATTTTAATATAAAGTCCAGCAAAGTAGGAGAGAATAACAAAAATAAAGTGGTATGTGCATATCTAAATAATTGGTTCCTACCTTTAGTATTTTACCATTCCTTATGTACTATAGGTCTCAGATTCTATGGTTTTATGTCAATACATATGCAAACAGTATATTTTAGAAGCAATATAAGGGTATTTTTTAATTACTTTTCTCAGAGCTTCTAGCCATGTCTGTTAGTATTATTAACAATGAATTCAGGTTAACAAATGAAACTTCATCAGTGCTGTGTTCCCAGTTGAAAGTCATTAAAATAGCAGTTTCATGTTGCTATGAAATATAATCTAGGTTTAAACAAAAGAGTGTTATGTCATGTTAGACATACATAGGGAGTGTACTAAAGGTTTCTCCATTTGTTTGTTAGATTTGTGGCCGTTACATTGTCTAAAGGCTTGCACAATATTTATGAACACAGGCCAGGAAGGAGGCACATCAGGAGTGTAATGTTTTTGTTATGGCTTGAGGGGGAGAGTGGTCAGGTTTTTGGTGTGGTCTGTTTTGTAAACTGTGAGACACTGCTTTGCAAATAATGTTTAGCTGCCTGCTTATTTTGGTCGATGTCATAAAACTTGTATGCATGCTTTGTTGCAAAAATGATGCTTCAGGTTCGACAAACAATATTAACTTAGGTGTTATTGCCAGCTTTGTGTCTTGCCCTGAACAACTACGTTAGATTGTGTAAAATATTAAGACAGGTTTCTTACTGAACATTATTTCTGCTTCTCTAAGCAACCTCACCACCTTGTGGTCATTTTTGAGATGGCTGCTAATTTGCAAGAAATACACATTCAGATCAAGACAACTCGACAAATAATTAATCATTTTTCTTTTAGTATTTTAGAATTTCTGTTAGTGTGTTTTATATCTTACTATAGTGTGTGTTATAGTTATGGATGAACACAGAAAGGTCCTCAATAAATCGAAATCTCTAAGCCTAATTTTTCTTTCTAAAGGTACAGTAGATGATTCCACTTATGTTAAAGGAACGCCAGTACTCAGTCATTTTATTTATTTACTGTTAGTGCATATGAAACACTGACTACCCTCACAGCTTTGCTAGGTCAATACTGACCTCAACACCCCCTTCGATTGAAGCCTGGGTCATTCACAAGCAGCAAATGTGTTTGGTTATTTTGATGTAAACTATTGTCCACAGACAAGTTGATACCCCTTACTAATTTCAACTGTATCCTGACCATTTGCACCCTCCAGGTTCAGACTGCCACACATCTCTGTTTACTGTAAGTCTGTTTTGAGGGTGCATTTTGGTCAGGGTGTGCAGTACTTTAACAGGCACAGCAACGCTGCACAGAAGAACAGGTTACCAATCTGAGCTAGAGCTGTGGGAGGGTTACCTTTCACTCTGTTTTCCAGGCGTAGCTCTCATCGATGCTGGTGATGCCATGAGGGAACTTGCTGAAGTGAAAGACGCTCTGGATATGGAAGTGAAGCAGAACTTCATTGACCCCCTGCAGATCCTTCATGACAAAGACTTAAAGGAGATACAGGTAGCTCATTTCTTTGATTTGTTTTTAAAATGTTTTCAGGTTCTTCTGAAACTCCACTGGGAAAATGTAAAAGGACCCTTTTGACTTAAGATGACTGACTTACTATAGTGTGGTGAAGTGGATGATAATGATCTAATGCTTTATTATTATTATTATTATTATTATTATTATTATTATTATTATTATTATTATTATTATTATTATTATTAGTTTATTTGGCAGATGCCTTTATCCAAGAGACATTGGCTTCAAACTCAGTACACAACTGTATTCTATGATTCTAGGTCAAGTTCGATCATGTGTACAGGAACAATTTGTGGCAGTTATTTTACAAAACTGTGTAAATGTAAGCATAAGTGAGTGAGACAGACCCAGTTTAACTTACTCCCAGTAAATCAAACTAAACTGAAAATCCCAAATAGTGGCTGCTTGGTACAGGCCGGTAAAATCAGATGGAACACATATAAACACACCTAAAAAGACTGAAATGACTGAAATTATGAAAAACTATATTTTTAGTACTAGTAAATGGGGGAGAGTATCATGTACTGTGTACTGGATTTAAAACTGACATTGATTTGTTGTTGTTTTTTAGCACCACTTGAAGAAGTTAGAGGGTCGACGTTTAGACTTTGACTACAAGAAGAAGAGGCAAGGCAAGCTTCAAGAGGACGAGATTAAGCAAGCCCTGGAAAAGTTTGACGAGTCGAAAGAGATCGCTGAGCAAAGCATGTTTAATTTGATAGAAAGTGATGTAAGAACCCTGTTTATTCTAGCTGCACGTGTTGATTATTTTATAGTATGCACTCAATATATTTTCTGTTTTAAAAAAATGAACAGTAGTCCTCAAATCAAAAGCATCACTCAGTAAGTCACTGCTAACTTCTTAGGTTTTCTCAAAAAGAGGAGGCCAAGAATTGGGTTGGCAAGGTGACTAAACTGCTCCCTCATCCCCAAAAGGGTTCCTCTCTCTAGGTCTGAACTGAAGCATACATGCCTATCAATGTATGGAAACATACATTGCCAACGTTTGTGCTATTAATGCCCTGTGGAAGACAAATCTGACTGGATGATTCCTTGTACTTGACTGATATTTCAGGGGTACTGTACCCGTTTATCTTTTACGTGTGCGCTCAGTAGAACACAAAACACTAGAAACACCACAGAATTACTAAAGAAATGATTGTTTTTGCAATATTTAGATGTGCATGTTGTTCATTTGTTATTTGTTTGTTTGAGTTTGTTAAAAAAACAAAAAAAACAAAAAAAAACATTTGTACATTTATAACTATTGGAAGCTTATTCGGAGGAGGGATTATTGAACGATTGCTTTCTCATTAGGTTTACTGAATAATTGCTCATTAGATCACTTCCTATATAAATCTCAGGTAAACTCACCTCGGCGTTGCCGTCGCAATCCCAGTTGTAATCCTACAGCTGTGCCGCCAATTCAAAAGACAGACAGCACTTAGTAGTTTTATTTCTGCAGTCTGCGCTTCCTCATGCGTCACCAGGCTTTTGTTTACTGCACTGTGCTTTGGTTGTGAGTGGTTCACTTTGGTTTGTTTATGTGCTGGTTTGTCTATGTGTGTTTTGTTTGGGGGGGCTCCCCATGCCTCTTTCGGCTTCATGGTGCTCGCTTGACCTCCGCCGTGCTCTGTTTTTGTTTGTGCTCTTTTACTTGTCCTGAGCGGACACATTCAGGCTCCAGGATTGCAATACATTCCATCACCGCCGCACGTCCTGAGTTTGTTCTGTCTGCATTCATTATTGCTGTCTGTCCTATGAGTGCCCTCCACCTAGGGTTGCCACCTGGACCCATAATTCCAGAACACTGCGAGACAGAACAGGATTATGAAATTGCCTTTAAACTGAAGGAAATCAACACGTGAACTGAGCGCTAAAACTTTGCTAAATTGATTCTGTTAATTATCTCAAGGCAGCATGACAATACAATAATAGCTTTTACCAAATTAAATAAATAAATGTGTACCATCATCAATATTTATTTATTTTATTAATAGTTTTAAAAATATAAATATATAAAGTTTCTTTATAGTTTCTAATAGTATATTGCCAAATCATTAACACTGACCAGCTGTTCACTGTTCCTGACACCAGACAGCGTGAACACCTGATCAGTGTTATTATTTAATTGGGAGAGTCAGTGTAAAGTAGGGCTATATATTACTAATTACAGGATATAAATAGCAACTTTTAAATATTGATAATTGAAATAAAACATTTTGCAAAATAAAAAAGTATCTTGAATAAACCTACACACACGTTTATTCAAGATGTTTTTTTATTTTGTAAGATTTGTATTATCACGATTCAGATCATTAAGACGCAGTATAAATTAAGCAAGTGTTTAGTGCTCAAATCACGTGTTTATTTATTTCAGTTTAAGGGCAACTTAAAAACCCTGTCTTGTCCCAAAGTGTTCCGGAATTATGGGGCCAGGTGGCAACCCTACCTCCACCTCTGAGTGGGCTCCATTGAATCATGGGATAGCACGACTGAACCATCAGATTGATTGTCCTATCCTTTTCCCATCACCGTCACAAGTCGAGCAGTTGCTGGTTTCTGCCGCTAGGGTCTCCCTCTTCCCAAGAATGAAATCCTTCAGTCATGAACAAGTTCTTTCAGTTTTGGTGAACATAGTCAATTTAAATGTCATGTATATTTATAGGCTTGCTACTTTTCGATATTAATCGGTAAAGCTTGTTAGACATCGAATTCCCCAAAAATATGAGTTTGACTGAAAAACATTTATATACGATAAACGTTGGGAAAACCACTCGCTATATTGTATTTTCTTACCAAAAATAATCATTTAGAAATCCTCTCTAGTTTGCGTAGTTTTTACACTTGCTGTCTGTCCCGTCTCCATTCCTCTCTGAATGGCTGGGGGTCGCTGTCAGTCATCTGAGTGGTCCGTTAGTACTGTAGTTTACCCTGTTCTGACAGATCGTGTTGACTGAAACGGTGCTAGAATGCTCTCATTTGCCAGCTACAGCGCCTGTCATTCAAAGCTCCTACTTTGAAATTAGCGGGTTATGGTGTACGTAAGCTTTTGCTTTAGGTATACAGTGACAGTTACTAGTTTTATTTGAAAATGGGGCGCAAGAGAAAAACACTTAATGAATATTGTGCACAATACCCTGGCCGACGGCTGAAGTCTCCGTGGCAGGACGAAGTGGGCCTGTCTGCCTTGCCTTCCAGTGACTCTGAGTCGGGCTGTGCTGAAGCACGAAAGGGGGAAGCCTACATATATATATATATATATATATATATATATATATATATATATATATATATATATATACAGACGTGCTCAAATTTGTTGGTACCCCTCCACAAAAAACGAAGAATGCACAATTTTCTCTGAAATAACTTGAAACTGACAAAAGCAATTGGCATCCACCATTGTTTATTCCATATTTAATAGAAATCAGACTTTGCTTTTGATTTTTTATTCAACATAATATTTTAAATAATAAAACAAATGAAAATGGCATGGACAAAAATGATGGGACCGCTAACCTAATATTCTGTTGCACAACCTTTAGAGGCAATCACTGCAATTAAATGTTTTCTGTAGCTCTCAATGAGACTTCTGCACCTGTTAACAGGTAGTTTGGCCCACTCTTCCTGAGCAAATTGCTCCAGTTTTCTCAGGTTTGATGGGTGCCTTCTCCAGACTGCAAGTTTCAGCTCTTTCCATAGATGTTCGATAGGATTCAGATCAGGACTCATAGAAGGCCACTTCAGAATAGTCCAATGTTTTGTTCTTATCCATTCTTGGGTGCTTTTAGCTGTGTGTTTTGGGTCATTATCCTGTTGGAGGACCCATGACCTGCGACTGAGACAGAGCTTTCTGACACTGAGCAGTACATTTCGCTCCAGAATGCCTTGATAGTCTTGAGATTTCATTGTGCCCTGCACAGGTTCAAGGCACCCTGTGCCAGGCACAGCAAAGCAGCCCCAAAACATAACCGAGCCTCCTCCATGTTTCACTGTAGGTATGGTGTTCTTTTCTTTGAAAGCTTCATTTTTTCATCTGTGAACATAGAGCTGATGTGACTTGCCAAAAAGCTCCAGTTTTGACTCATCTGTCCAAAGGACATTCTCCCAGAAGGATTGTGGCTTGTCAATATGCATTTTAGCAAATTCCAGTCTGGCTTTTTTATGTTTTTCTGTCAAAAGTGGAGTCCTCCTGGGTCTTCTTCCATGGAGCCCACTTTCGCTCAAAAAGTGACGGATGGTGAGATCAGAAACTGACGTACCTTCACCTTGGAGTTCAGCTTGTATCTCTTTGGCAGTTATCCTTGGTTCTTTTTCTACCATTCGGACTATCCTTCTGTTCAATCTGGGGTCGATTTTCCTCTTGCGGCCGCGCCCAGGGAGGTTGGCTACAGTTCCATGGACCTTAAACTTCTTAATAATATTTGCAACTGTTGTCACAGGAACATCAAGCTGCTTGGAGATGGTCTTGTAGCCTTTACCTTTACCATGCTTGTCTATTATTTTCTTTCTGATCTCCTCAGACAACTCTCTCCTTTGCTTTCTCTGGTCCATGTTCAGTGTGGTGCACACAATGATACCAAACAGCACAGTGACTACTTTTCTCCATTTAAATAGGCTGAATGACTGATTACAAGATTGGAGACATGTGTTTTACTAATTAAAGAAACTAATTAGTTTGAAATATCACTAAAATCCAATTATTTATTATCTTTTCTAGGGGGTACCAACAAATGTGTCCAGGCCATTTTAGAATATCTTTGTAGAATAAGCAATAATTCATCTCTTTTCACAGCTTCTTTGCTTTATTCTATGACATACCAAAGGCATGCAAGTATGCATGATAAAATAGCTTTTAATTTCATCACTTTTCAAGAGGAATGAAGCATTATTTCAATGAGCTGTAAGGGTACCAACAAATTTGAGCACGTCTATATATATATATATATATATATATATATATATATATAATGTGTATGTGTGTGTATGCATATATATATATATATATATAGACTGTCAGCTTTAATATACCAAAAACAGCTTTATTCACTGATATGTAAATATATACGTATGTATTTAAAAGAAGTACCTCCAATAGGAGTCGAATTTCACTAATGAGAAGAATATTCTGTATAAAGCAGGCGATGTTACGTTCGGTATGATTCTTTTGTTACATCGCATATCACTGCCTCACACCAGGCTGTGACAGAAAGAGACACTTATTGAGTTATTATTATTATTTTTTGTTTGTGTGCAGGCTTCCCCGCCCCTCTGTTACCAGGGAAAGTAAGGAAGCAAACAAACTAGATGCTAATAAAACCCATAATCACTACTTCACCATACTCATACAAGCAGTCATGATCCAACATTGAATTGGAATCTTAGGCTGGTATTCGGGGGAGGGATTATAGAATGATTGCTGTCTCCTTGGGATTATTGAATAATTGTTCATTAGATCACTTCCTATAAAAATATCAGGTAAACTCAAAGTCAAAACCACACATAGGCTGCTACAGCACTCTATATGATATTCTATATGTATCGAATGAAAGGTGTGACTGGAATGTGTACATTTTCTGCCCTCGTAAACAAGGTCCTGGAGAGTGAAAGATTAAAAACAACTAAATAATGTGGCTTGGACTGCAAAGGTGGGAAGGCACTGAAGCAATCACATACATTAGCAAAGTAGCTCAATCAGAGGGCATTTCTGGGATGTTTGCTAAGCATTAGCTGTAGCTTTGCAACTTCAAATGACGAGAAACAGAAAACTGTTTTTGAAAGGGGAGTTAAAAATGGACCACTGTACTTAACAATCGCACTTCCCGGGTTGTCATAGCAGATCGAACAGGTCAGCCAGCTGGCGGCCCTGGTGCAGGCGCAGGTGGAGTACCACAGACAGGCCACAGAGATCCTTCAGCAGCTGTCCAGCAAGATAGAGGAGAGGTCAGTTCATCAGGAACAACCCATACTGTAGTCTCTCTTTATTAAACATTCATAGATACCAGAATACATGTTAACATCTTCAGGCATTATAAATGTACATTATTTCGTACCATCTACTATGCAAAGCCTTTGTACAGCCAGTTCAGTTGTTTCCACACAGAAATGAATCAAGCTAGTACAGCATGGCAATGTTAATTTGTGCTAACCACGTTTGAAAGTATAAGTATTAAGTAAACACAGACAGAATTGTGTAACTGTATAGCACGTATGTCAAATATGTTACTATTTTTTTAATACATGTCTAGGGGTATACATTTTAAAACCTCAAACCAAAGTAAAATATAAAATTTGACTTGATGGCTCTTTTGTTTTGTAGAATAAAAGAGGCCTCTGCTAAGCCGAGGAGAGAGTACGTCCCCAAGCCTCGTTTGGTCATGGAGTTCACACCAAGCGAGGACCAGAATGGAGCAATAACTAACAGCGGAACTGCCAAGTCACCAGGTAGTAAACTGTCTTGTTTTTGCAACTCTTCTGGGTAGTCTTTTAAGAAAAATAATCATGTAACTGATAGCTTTATCATGTCTGCAGTTAAGTTATATAACGACATAACTGACTAGGTGTTTAAGAAAAGTTAAGAAATACACTTTTTTGGAGCTACGCAAGGTTTTTGTTATTGTATTATTAACCTGTAAGAAAAAAAAAATATGTGCATCCCAAATGAGATTACAGTAGTTTTGCATCCTTTTCTTAAATACTATGGGCTCTATGTACCATTGATTTTTCTTATCGTATCTTGACTTTTCGTAGGTTTTTGTAACTTCGTAGACCTACCCGCGATGTATTAAAGTCATTTTCACTCCCGTAATTTAGTTTCATCCCTGCTGCTGTAGTGTAGTTACGACTGTTCGTTTCAAACTACTTTTGTATACAAATGTATGACTCTCATTATAATACTGAAGTTTCGCACTTACCCTTGATGTATTATCATCTTTTCCTGATTTACGACTTCGGTTTGTTCCTGTTATTTTACGCAAGCCTCTCACTAGTGTAGATTCAATTAGCTGTTTGTACGTGAAACTTCCTGTTTAAAAGTTTCCGGGCTTTTAGTTACTTTAAAATAAAGCACAGTGACAATAAATACATTTTGTTTTGGGTTGTTTTATATTTTAATGTGCTTTATTTTAAACGTCGCTGAGTTCTGTAAAGCACTGTTCACCCAGGGCTATTGACTGTATCGCACATTGCGATTAAAGCACTCCCTGGAGACAGCTTTGCTTTTATAAATAGAAAGAACTTTTACAGTGTAAACTTTCTGGTTACATCATGTGATTCTCAAGGAAGAATAACTGATGGGGTTGCAAAATACCCTGGCTCCTGTCACGATGCCTTCATAGCAAGGCAATCTGGATTATGGGAGGATATGGAGAATGCGGCTGTTGCCCCTGGATTAATTTTAGGTGCATATTTTAATATGATTATACAGTTATTATTATTCAGTTCGGACTATTATAATATAGTAATAGTTATTACTAGTATAATATTGTTCTTGTTCTGTTGTAGTTGACACAGGCTACCCTTTATGTACTTGGTTATGACTCCAGTTATTAGCCCAGAAAGTGAAGCAACACGAAACTACAATGATGCTCATTGCAAAAATAGAAATGTGATCTAACGCACCTTTGGAATTTTAAAAATGAGATTCAGGTGTTTGGATCAATCTTGGGCAGTTTTGCAATACTCTCCTCAAAAAGTCTGTCACATTTTTGTAGTGTGCTGCAAACCCGGGCATAGCATAGAGCCGATACTGCTGTACAAAATAGCCGTCTCCCTTGCAGGAGCTCATCAGGCTTATGTTTTCACGTTTTAGATTGGATCAGCTCTGCCCCCTACCCCCGTGCACGCTATGGTGCTTCGGGGTGAAGATGAATATGAAAATATTGGGAACCGAGACGACATTAATAATGGAAGGGAAACAGGGAACCAAATCATTGCAGTGTTCTTTAGTTAAACACAAACTGAAATATTTTTTTCTCAGTAATTAATTATGTAGTGCATAGACAACTGAAATACGACGAAAAGTATTTACTTGAGTAAATAAAAAATTAAGTACAGTTTAGCTACAGTGCAGATGATGTAGCTGTATTTTGAAGTGTATCCAATATATCAATCAAGAAAGGTTCATTTGGGCCATTTCTAGCAAATAATGTGTATTGAAAATTGTCATCTCTGTGAAAATTAAATTTGTTGGGGGGGGGGGGGGATTTTTAGTTTTGTTGACGTAGCCCAGCTTGGGTACTATTTTGAAGCAAGTACAAGTACAAAGTTTTATTTGTAATTTTCAAAACTAACAAAAAGTAAAATAGATGAAGGAAAGAGCCATTACACTACTGTCAAAAACTGTTTTTTTGGGGGCACCTGGTAAAGCCACTGTGTGGTGTGCAGGGTGAGTCATACGGTCCAAATTTTCCTCATCTTGTCTTCGCTGGGGATTCCTTAGGGAGTGTTTCATTGGCTTCTGCAGTGTGGCAAAAACAGCAGGGACATTTTTTTTTTTTCTGTTTCACCCCACAAGTTAGCCCTCTGATGATCTCAAAGTAGCATATTGACATCCACTGTAGAGCAGCCATATATAAAGAGCCAATTCGCTTGGTCCTTCGGTTCTCTTCCTCACTGAAAATGTGACTTTGCTATTGCTTCATAATAAGGCCCATGGTGTTCTTCAGTTGGCTCATTGTGTCCTAAAGGTGAAAACCGTGTGCCTGACTGTTGCATGCTATTCTTCTCTCTCTAGCCCCAATGGACCAACCTTGCTGCCGGTCTCTGTATGACTTTGACCCAGAGAATGAGGGAGAGCTGGGCTTTAAGGAAGGCGACATAATTACCCTGACTAATCAGATTGACGACAACTGGTACGAGGGGATGCTGCACGGCCAGTCGGGATTCTTCCCCATCAACTATGTGGATATCTTGGTCCCCCTGCCCCACTAAGCAGTAAAGAGGCTTCTTGAGCACCGACCCTGTTGCAACCATGCTACAGCTTTGACAAGATTATCGGTGATGACGACACAAACACACATGTGTGCGTGACATGTGCAAAAAAAAAAAAAAAAAAAGAAAAAAAAAAGGTGGCTATGTAATTTTATCATAACAATTACCATCAGTGTAAAACCTTTCAATATACATGTGTTACAATAAGTATGTAATATTATTGGTTTGTATTATATCTTCTAGTAGGGATGTGGCAACACTTCTGTTCCCTGCCTCCATAATTGGTCACTCAGATCTTACACAACATTGTGTTACTTCTTTAAACAGAGAAAGGGTCTGGTTGTTTAGCTGCAGTAAGCCACCAAGTCAGGGTTTGGTAGCACATCTACCCATGTAAACCATTTAATAAAAGGAATAATGCTCCAATGTGGGGAATAGTGCTCAAGCAGTAAGATAAACCATTGCAGTTACATTAAGTTCTCAGTTTCAGAAGGCACTATCGGTTGCCAAGCAGTATACCATCTAAAGTATTATCTTTTCAAACCGAGGCTTTGAAACTGCAGTTGTTTACAGTTACTTATTGACCATTAGAAGTAGGACTGGGCAACCAAATTCAGATATTACCTTTAATTACATTAAAGTGTACAAAGCACATATGATCCTGAATGGCTATTGCAATTTCCCTATTGTATTTCCATTAAAGACAATGTGAATGCCAATGTTTGGTCCACTCAAAACCAGAAGTCATATTTTGTGTTTCACATTTACATTTCAGTTTGTACATAGTCATTATTATTAGAATAGTGCATTGTCAACGATACAAGGGGCAAAAGGGACCCATGGAAAACCAGGATTATTTGGTTTGTGGAAATAAGGGTTGGTTTTAAATTGTTTTAACTGGTGTGTTTTTTTTGTTTGTTTCACTGTTTCTGGGGAAGAGATTTTGAAGTCTGTCTCAAAAGGACTTTGAACCATTGTTGCTTAATTTCAGAGGAGACCTTACTTAGGTCAGTACAATACCAGTTATACTTTTAATAACAGGGAAGCACAATTCTTACATATTATTGGACCATACAGTGTTGTGCTCTTGGTGTAACATTTAGGGAGACTGTATGTTGTGTATTTGACAGCACATTGATCTGTAGTTTTTTCTTTGTTCTTCCCTTTTCTGGACATTTCTTGTGAGTATTTCTGCCCTCAATGAGGACTGTACAGCTATTTTTGTGATCAGAAACACTTGATTGAAAGTATGTGACCTGTTATTTTGTGAATGCTTTTATTTTCTCATGTGTTTGTTTATTAGTTTTTATCTTGTCTGTACAATAATGTGCCTAGCTTATCTTATGTCTGTAATAGTGGTAAATGACCTTTGCTTGATTATTAGATATAATCTATATTATATATATTTATCTAAACTGTACAGAAACTTTAAGGGGGAAAAAAATGATGTGCTGCACAAATGTTCTCTGCCTTTTTTTTTTGTCCTGTGTCGGATTACAAGAAAACATAATGCTTGATGTGGAAAAGGATCTACAATGTTGATGATTTAAATAAACACTAATACACAACCGTGGTTCAGTGTGTGCCTTTATTTAATATAAGAAGGATTTGATTAAATAATAATAGAAAACTCATAATATAGTATTTACCATAACTACCCGTATAAAATACTCTATGGTAACATCTCTCTTTAAGGGCACCTCACAATTGAGGCCAAAGTAATCCGTCCTGTAAAGTCAATATTAAGGCCATCTGCAGTCCCAAACGTATCAAGCCTCTGTAAAATGAAGGTTCTAATAACATTCTGTAACTCGTATGGTTTAAATTAAAAAAAAAAAATCAGGGTAGTTTGTCTAACATAGAACCAGAAAACAGCATCTTGAATGCTTAATGTGTTCAATAAAATTAAACTAACTGGTTGCTGCAGTACTTTAGCGTGTGCCACTGCATCTGTAACATTAACAATAAACTGTGTTACTGTGAAGCATACCCTGACTTTTTCTTTGGGGCTATTGTCTACATAAGCCATTACCTGCAATCAGCTATCTACCCACAATCACAATCCCATTACATTCCAGCAAGGTGTTCTTGAGTTCATGAAAAAAAGACAGAAAACATACACACTTGGTTAGGAGGCTGTATGGTCCAGTGGTTAAAGAAAAGGGCTTGTAACCAGGAGGTCCCTGGTTCAAATCCCACCTCAGCCACTGCCTCACTGTGTGATCCTGAGCAAGTCACTTAACCTCCTTGTGCTCCGTCTTTCGGGTGAGATGTAGTTGTAAGTGACTCTGCAGCTGATGCATAGTTCATACACCCTAGTCTCTGTAAGTCGCCTTGGATAAAGGCGTCTGCTAAATAAACAAATAATAATAACTTGGTGCCTGTGGCACTGAAATAGGTCAAGATGGCAAAAGAAAATAGGCCCATTCTCTGTTATTGCATTTCTCAAAGATGTAGAAATAATCCTCCCATTTTGATGCCAAAATTGTTCAAATTAAAAGTTGGAAACAAACGTCATGCAGTTTCTGTGATCATTGTGTCTGTGTAAGTTAATGGCTGCAGGTACCAGACGTCATGCAGTTTCTGTGATCATTGTGTCTGTGTAAGTTAATGGCTGCAGGTACCAGACGTCATGCAGTTTCTGTGATCATTGTGTCTGTGTAAGTTAATGGCTGCAGGTACCAGACGTCATGCAGTTTCTGTGATCATTGTGTCCGTGTAAGTTAATGGCTGCAGGTACCAGACGTCATGCAGTTTCTGTGATCATTGTGTCCGTGTAAGTTAATGGCTGCAGGTACCAGACGTCATGCAGTTTCTGTGATCATTGTGTCCGTGTAAGTTAATGGCTGCAGGTACCAGACGTCATGCAGTTTCTGTGATCATTGTGTCTGTGTAAGTTAATGGCTGCAGGTACCAGACGTCATGCAGTTTCTGTGATCATTGTGTCTGTGTAAGTTAATGGCTGCAGGTACCAGACGTCATGCAGTTTCTGTGATCATTGTGTCTGTGTAAGTTAATGGCTGCAGGTACCAGACGTCATGCAGTTTCTGTGATCATTGTGTCTGTGTAAGTTAATGGCTGCAGGTACCAGACGTCATGCAGTTTCTGTGATCATTGTGTCTGTGTAAGTTAATGGCTGCAGGTACCAGACGTCATGCAGTTTCTGTGATCATTGTGTCCGTGTAAGTTAATGGCTGCAGGTACCAGACGTCATGCAGTTTCTGTGATCATTGTGTCCGTGTAAGTTAATGGCTGCAGGTACCAGACGTCATGCAGTTTCTGTGATCATTGTGTCTGTGTAAGTTAATGGCTGCAGGTACCAGACGTCATGCAGTTTCTGTGATCATTGTGTCCGTGTAAGTTAATGGCTGCAGGTACCAGACGCCATGCAGTTTCTGTGATCATTGTGTCTGTGTAAGTTAATGGCTGCAGGTTCCAGAATACATTATTCTTGTTCTGGTAAGTATTTTTCAGTAATGTATACATGTAAACACCAGGGGGCGATGGTGGATCATGATTGTAATCACACATGGCTTTCCCCTGCATGTTCCTATATTATATGATTACAGCAGACATGTTGATCGGATACATACGAAGTGTCGTGGAAATATAAAATGATATGGAATATGAAGATCCAATTTAAGATTATACTATAACTGGTCACCGTCCCATAGGTGTCTCCACAGTAGTTTCACTAAAATAATTGGTGTTGCACTAATTGTCTGAATGCATAGTGGTATTGGCTGAGTAATGTTGTGTTAACTTTATGTACAAACAATTTGGAAACATCCATTACTAATGTATTTTCAATGGCAAAACAGTGGCACTGCAAAGGTTCTGCATTAGAGGGTAATGATTACAAATGCAGCTACAAACATATAAGCTGGTAGAATGGTATCTCACAAGTGGTAACATATTCATAATATAGCATGCCAATGGTATTGTACCAGTACACTTTGATAAAATCGTACCAGTACACTTCGAAACAAAATCCTAGCTCCCTTGGAGCACTTACTAACACAATTTTTCTTTAAACAAACCTAAACCTAACTCCTTGTAAAATAAAACATATCTTTTGTTTTTAAGTAACTTTTATTTATTTTTAATGACTTAAATGTTTCTAAGAGTATGGTGGCTACCTCTAATCAAATTGAGGTGTACTTTCTATTGCACTCTTTGGATGACAGACCCTACTCGCTTTGAGCCTGAGAAAGCAAAGAGAGTGCGAGAAATAAACTCTCAACTTGATGAGAGCTAGCCACCGAATATTTATAAATATACATCAAATCCTTTTTTTTTATTGTAATACTTGGACAATCTGAGGTTTTAGACACACACATGTGTGGTTTGTATGTGTGAGTGTAGTATTTTCTGTAAACTTTCATCTCCATGCCTATTTTTAGAGCACACAGGGTCTCTTGTGTGTTTTCTTACTCAGTGGTTCAGCTGTTAATCTCAGTTTCGTGCTAGATCTGTAACATTCTGCCAAATGCAAAGTTAGTGTTACAGAACACCTTGGAGTGTTTACAAGATACACAATACTTTACCTTTCTCGTATCCCACCATGTCCACATCATGATAACCTATTAAGTGTTGTTCGGGGGGCGGAAGCTAGGCTCCCCTCTATCCTATCATCTCCTTTCATCAATCAAATCTACTCTATTTAAACCATTAGTCACCTCTATGTAGTTGTCTTGTGTTGTTTCGTTCTGGTGTAAACCTTAGCGGATTGCAATAATCACATCTGATTACGCTCATTCAGCAAAAGAGCATTTAATATGGAGTGCTCAGACCAACTCTCTTCCTCGGATTCAGAGGAGTTTCGGGATTTCTTGTCTGTACATAAGAACATAAGAAAGTTTACAAACGAGAGGAGGCCATTCGGCCCATTTTGCTTGTTTGGTTGTTAGTAGCTTATTGATCCCAGAATCTCATCAAGCAGCTTCTTGAAGGATCCCAGGGCGTCAGCTTCAACAACATTACTGGGGAGTTGATTTCAGACCCTCACAATTCTCTGTGAGAGCATTCTCCTTCAGCTTCAAACCAGAGTCCGATCAGCCCACCATTCTTCTCTCCATCCGGCGTCTCCATAAGATCTGAACAGGTGCCTCCTGACCAGGATACTACCTGCCGGCCAAGGAGCTAATCTCCACCGATCCACACGACTCCGGAATCAGGCTGCATCTCTGGAGTGAGTGTACTGGAAGGACTGGACTCTCAACAAGCTTATAAAGACCCTTCTCAAAAATGACAGCGCGGTCCCAGCAGAGAGTAATCGAGAATCGCTTTTTCTTCTTTACTGTAATTCCATCTCGGCTGAACCAGTTTTTCCACCCAAGAAAGCTCCCTCGCCACGCTCGGCTGTTCAGTGGCCCCAACCAGACAGTAGGTAATCTGCACCAGAGCAAGACATCCCCACAGCCAGCACAGCAAACCAGCAGGCAGCTGCTCCAGCCAGCGAAATTCAGCAAGAGCACTCCCTGATATTTCACAAAATAAAAGCATTCATGCAGCCATTCGCTGACACATTATCTTCAGTCAGCACCAAACTTGAGCGATTTGGATAAATGGGTGTCTAATATTGAGAAAAAAATTTTTTCACATAATGCGCCATGTATCCATTTTTTTTTTCCTTACCCATAGCATTCTAAGGTCATCAGTAATCTCTTGTAACAAATTAACACTGACAGTGAGTTCAAGTAAAAACAGGTTCATAAATAAGTTAGGGCCCTATGAAATCCATTTTATTAATTTTTTATTTCTGTTTTTACCGTTTTAAAAAATGTAATTAAGTTGATTTAATTGAACTTATGTACACCGCAGGCGCAGCAAACAACACAAAAGTGTAAATCAACATACAGTACAGAGGCTCTATTTTTTCCATTCAGTTTGACTTCCTCTGCATTGGAGTAAGAGTCGTTTTTTATTGAAGTGTATTGAAAAATTAGTATTGTTAACTTTACGGGATGTATAAGTTTATTTTTCCACTCCAACAAAACAAATGATTGTTTTTTGTTTCTCTGTATTAGTCATCAGTCATTACGGTAAAAAAAATACCTACAGCAGGGAACTAACTGACTTACTTGCAACTTTAGACTGAGTTTTAAATTTCTAAGACTTTCAGCTGAGGATTTTCCAGTTGTAAAAGTCCTTTTTGACATTCTGAAAGGCTGTTACTGTATTCGTGAGGTAACTTTGCTTACAGTGAAAAAAAACACAGTACGTTGTGTCTTGTCTTAAGTTACCATAGCAACAACCAGAAAACTATTAGATACTGAAATCCATATTAGCTGCCATAGTAATTGCATGATAAGAGGGGAACTGGAACAGCCTTTATTGATAATATGCACTGTAGATATGTTATCACAGTAGACTAATATTGATTTCTTAGACCAAAGATGACCTCATAGCTAAGCTGTCGCGACTATTGGGTACATTTTAAAAAGAGCTCTGGATTTTTGATGCAGTGATAGGTTTTCAATTTCCGTAGGCCATACACTGTAAAACCATTGATTGTTTAATAGACCTCCGAATCCCAAAAACAAGGCATCCCTAAACAAAGCCAGGTCGTGTGGTGCTGAAATGAAACATAGACAGGCCGTTCCAATGCTGAATAAGAGTGGACCACATTTGAATGTCTTTCCTAGCTTCTGATGAAATATTGATGTAGCAGTGGAAGTTTTTTGCTGTCGAGGCAAGAGCGAGTAATCGAGATATAAACGTCCGCCCCTGGGGGATAATGCAAATTGCAAAGTAGAATTAACCCAGCAAAGAGAGCAGTGCATGTTTCCTGATCGTTTTACTGATCTGAAAGTTCTGGATAAGAAAATGAATGTGATTGAGTTTAGACACGGGGGAGGCTGGCTTAGAACTTTTCCATGTCCAGTATGATTCCTAGAAATTCTAGAGAATGAAGGGGGACGATTGTTTTTTTCTTCTCAAAGCAGGATGCCAACTTCTGAAAATAAACTCTTAAGATTAGTTATCGCTTCTGCTGGCGGATCTGAAGGAGGAGAGATCAATAGAAAAAGTAGGTGGACTAGAAATGGAACATGGTATGCAATGAGAAGTATCCAGCATAACGCTTCAAAGAGAGTGTCGAATCTCTTCGGGCTGCTGCAGCAGCCGAAAGTTAACTGAGTAGCAAAATAAAACTTTTCTTCCCAACATATCTCAAACATGTGGCAAAGAGAAGGATGGATTGGCACTAATTTAACTGCGTCAGATATATCTGCTTTTGCTAGCCAAGAACTGTAGCCTGCTAACTTAATTGCATGAATTGCGTCTGAGATGGTAATGTAATGAAGAGAAAATTGATCGTGAGGAATGACCTGCTGGTGCTTGACCCCCAGGGTGCTAATAAATCAATGATGAGCCACTTTTTTCTTGACATTTTCCAAGTGGCAATGCCAGTAGGATTAATCCGGTAAATTGGAAATGGGAGAGCTGAAAATGGATAGGCCGACTATAAATCCTTTTTTGATTTATTTTTCAATGAGAGATTGAACTGACTCTGGTTCTTGATTAGCAAAATGGAGGTTTTTGCTTTGAAAGGAGGAAGAAGGAATCTGACTGAGTCTGGTTGAAAAAACATTTTCCAGTCCGTTGATTAAGTAACTGGTGAAAATCTTGCCAGGATGATTCAGAAGTATTTGTGATAGTACAGAAACGTTTATGGTAGTGGGGATTGTGAGCATTAAAGAAAGTCACTTGGGAGTTACTGGGCAGATTGCTTTAGGGTGAGCATCTTCACAAGTACTGCACATGTGAATGAAATTGCATTGACTGTTTGAACAGAAACTGGTATTGAAATTATTGCAGATTTGTCTTCCTCCCGCAAATCTGATTCTGCACCCATATTTGTCTTGCCTTATGGATTGCTCGGGGGGGCTGAAGAATGTATGGAGTTGGGGATGGAGATTCTGTTTGAATAGTGAGGAGGAGTGACACCGACTGCTGATCTGGAGGAGGATGATGCAATGGCCGTTTTCAGACAGAGATGTTGAGTGACCAGAGGAACTGTAGACCCTGTATGCATTGGCTCTGAGACCACAGAAACTCCTGTTGAACAGATCTGAATCAGGTTGTGCCCAGTCAATGATGTGGTCATCGGATGCTAATATAGCTGCTGCTTTTGCTGAGAATGCTTTGTGATAGTCAAAAAACATAGTCCCCCACAATGTAAAATTTGTAGGAGTCTCGTTCATCTCTGCAGTTTGGGTATACTGAACATAGTACATCTCTGAATATGGCAAAGGCAAGGGCAAATTCCCCCAAAGTTAGATTTTTGAGTAATCTGGGGTCTCTGGATTTCACTGTTACTGATAGATCTCCACAATCCACTACTCTGTGATCCAAGAACTCTGATATTGCCATTAATAATGAAAACTAGACTGACGTCCTTACCTTCTATTATGTTGTGCCGAATTGGCAAGGATTTTGAGTGACGGCGGGCTGTGGTTGCAGTAGCGAGGTTGTAGATCGGAGGCTCTTCTGTAGTGAGGAGTGGAGGCTCCTTAGTGGAGGCAAGGGAGACAGAGCCTCCTCAACTTTGCAAAGGAAAAAAGAAATTCAAACAGAATCTCCATTCCCATACATTCTTCAGCCCCTTTCTTAGGTGGTGCTTGATTTGGTTGTGCTATTCACACCTTTCTTTTTGTTATATAGAGCAATTAGGGAATTGGTCATTGGCCCTGAAGCAATACATGCTATTTAATACCAAGGGATTAACAATGATCTATCGGCATAATACCACCCTTGATGAAAATACCTGCCAATAATCAACCTGGGAAAGCATCACAGAAAACAAAACACAATGAAAAACAAAAGTAAAATTGTGATAAATAGCTTCACAAAGCCAGCCAGGATAAACATCTTTTAACAAATTGGGATAGATAGCTATCCACTGCCACATTATTCCTTGACAGCTTTTAAGTTCTTCCCTCAAAGTGCTGAAAACTCTCCACCAAACCTGAATGAAAGAGTGCAGTGCTGGCAGTGACACATGTTCTGATAGGAATCTGTTCACAGCACGGCCTCCTCCCTTGGAGATCTGCCAGATAAATGCTATGAGTCACCCCCCTACGACATGAACAGGCTGCCAAGACCAAAAAGCTTGTAATGCTTCAGCAAGGATTATCCCATTTGCCTGCCACTTGTACTGGAAGATTCAACAGTAGTTTGACCTGTCTTTCTGCTTCATTTACCATCTCTAATGATTGTTTCTGACTACCAACTGAAAGATGGGTAATTATGAAACCCTGTCGAGTGCTGAAAGCTGGGCCTGCGTTGTGAATAGAATTCAGTAGAAAACATATCATGATATAAATTGGCACATTTTCCTGACAGTCAGCTTATAATGCTCAGTCTTTTTGCTTATCACAAGAGACGACAGGATGTGAGCCTGTATGTCTTTGTTTTTCAACAAAATAGCCTGGATATGTGTGTGGCTTCCAGGCTGTTGCTGAGCCTGACTGCAACATCTTAATGTAATCACTTGTTGGAGAACACCTGTATAATTAGACTATAGATAAATCTGATTCACATGCCAGTGAAGGGTAATCCAGGAAATGGAACCTTTATTCAGTGTGTGGTATACTAGTTAGAGCCTGCAGGGAACACTTGGCTGGTAACTATCTACACTTTTACTGTTTCTGCAGTCCACAGCAAAATTACCAGACTTACATGCACCCAAGCGTGTTTTCATCTTTTCTAATGTGTACTGGATGTGTCTTCATGTGCATGACTTGTTTTAAACAACATAACTAATTCTTCTCCCTAGTGTGCAGAAAACTATCTATAATCTTATTGGGTGAAACATACTTTAGGTTTTTTAGCACAGAAAATGTAATCAATGGGGGTGGGGGGGGGGGGTCAACACATACGTCACATTTTGCTAAAGGGATTGTTTACTTCAAAGACCATCTTTGAAATGAAAAAAAAAATGATTTGAGGGTTGCGAATAGTAAAATATAATGTATGATTATCAAAAATATTTTTACGATACAGTTTTTGTTTTTAGAAATTGACCCCCCTCCAAAAAAAGTTTTTTACCCAGTTACATTGTGGTTATACATCCTATTAAAAGTATGTTGGATTTTCATAAACAAACACAGCATGAGCAGGATCTACAACACTAAGTTAAAAAAAAAAATGATGTAGGTTTGCGAGATCAGGACTTATAGTCACAGACAAAGGTATTGGCATGCTACACTTAATATAAGATCATTAAAGAAAACACAGCATTTAGTGAACATTAACCATTACTTAATGTGACAAAGACCAAAATACACAATCTCTGGTGACCAATCTTTATAAAAACAAAAGCACTTCAGCAATTTCAAATATTTGTTCATGACAAAAGTATTGGCACCTTTACATTAAAAGTCTAATTATATATATATATATATATATATATATATATATATATATATATATATATATATATATATATATATATATATATATATATATATATATATAACCTGGACCCCTGCCTCACCCTGGACCCCTGCCTCTCTTATTCCCAGCACATCTCCACTCTGGCACGCACTTGCCGATTCTTCCTGAGCAACATCCGAAGAATCCGACCCTTCCTCACCAACTATGCTACCCAGCTCCTGGTCCAGGCCCTGGTACTCTCCCGCCTAGACTACTGCAACTCCCTCCTGGCTGGCCTCCCTGCGTCCGCCACCCGTCCGCTCCAGCTCATCCAGAACTCTGCTGCCCGCCTGGTGTTCTCTCTGCCTCGCTTCGCCCACGCTACTCCACTACTCCGCTCGCTCCACTGGCTCCCGATCACCGCTCGCATCCAGTTCAAGACTCTTGTACTAGCCTACAGATGCCTTGACCAGACTGCACCCAGCTACCTCCAGACCCTCATCTCTCCCTACACCCCCACTCGACCTCTCCGCTCCGCCTGCACTAGAAGACTAGCTCTACCTCCGCTACACTCCCCTGCCTCCAGAGCCCGCTCCTTCTCCACCCTTGCTCCGCAGTGGTGGAATGACCTTCCTACAGATGTCAGGACTGCCCAGTCCCTGACCACATTCCGGCGCCTCCTTAAGACTCACCTCTTCAAAGAGCACCTGTAGAACTCCTCTGTTTGTATCCTGGGACACTATCACCCTTCATGTAAATGTGCTTTATTTTGCTCTTATCTGCTCCTATTTTACTGCATTTAATCCTGTACTTCAGAATACTGTAATCTGTCAAGTGTTTAACCTGTAGTACTTTGTATTTAATCATATCCTGATGTAACTATCACTATTTAATCATACCCTGATGTAACTATCACTATTATCTGCTGTATTATTGAATTGTGGTTTGTCACACTTATACTTTGCTTGAACAAAAGTTATTGTATTTCTTGCTCTTATTGTATTACTTGTATTGTAACACTTGAAATGTATTTGCTTATGATTGTAAGTCGCCCTGGATAAGGGCGTCTGCTAAGAAATAAATAATAATAATAATAATAATATATATATATATATATATATATATATATATATATATATATATATATATATATATATATATATATATACACAGTATATATAGGTAATTATTTCCAGGATCAGTTGAAGAAGAACGTTTTGTCAACACAGCAGATGATGGTCAAGACAAAGCAGTTGGGTTCATGTTTGAGAAACGCACTCCTAGCAAAACTACAAAGAAATTGCTACATAACAGTATTAATATGGAATACTAAAATCCACAATCAGAGCAATAAAGCACCACAAAACAAAGTCAATTTAAATGCTTGAAAGTAGTGGACGTCCACAGAAACTAACTGGTACAGCTGGTAGGAGAATATCCAAGATTAACAGCCGAGGACTTGAAGAAAGATTTAAATGCATGATGCATAATAGTGTACAAAAGAACTGTACAAAATAACCTGAACACAGAAGAGTTGTATGCACATAGATGTCGCTGCAAACCACTTTTAAATAAACTTTGCTTGAAAGAGCAACAGTGAAATTTTGTACAGGTATAGATTTCACGTTCAATCCAAACTCAACTGCTCACATAAGCCATGTTTTGGGTATTACTTTAGGGGTCCAGAATGGAACATTCTTTTTCTAGACCAAGCTTTGAATGCAGAGCCCTTAACTTGTAAACAAACTGGCACACTACTTTGGAGTTTACTGTAAACCAATGTGACAGTAAATAAAGGGTCAACTGATATAAAGAAATTATAATAATAATTGTGCTATACTAGAGTGTTACCTATATTTTCATTGTACATGACTATATAATACACAGTCACTCTGCATTAAAAAAGAAAGTTCCATCTGAATCAGAGGTGGTGCTCTATCCTTTTAATCTCATTTCACAGCTAGGGGTCGGAATCTGTAACGGCAGTACATCGCACAACACTGACCATTACGCTAGCATACGTTTTTATCAGTTTTATATCAGGAATCAAACCTGTAACACTGGCTTTGAAATGTACTTAGAGTTAGCCACTAGTCCCACAAACCATGAAGTTAAAGGTCCAGCCTGTAAAATAAACAAAACAATGTCAGATTAAACACAGTGTCACAATGCAAGTAGCATCACGATAGATGCTTTAAACCTAACCCATACAAAACGAAAGCTAATATTTTAACAGTTAATCCTTGATAAGCGATCTTGATAAATTAATCAGGTAGCCACGGGTGTAGTGACACTTAATTAGAAATGTTCACTGTCTAAACACCCTCTTCACTTCTTTGTGAAGTGATATGAGGAAACCATGGCAACTGCCTGCCAGACCACCCACCTGGAGACAAGGAGGAATGCTTTTATAGAAATGGCTGTCTACAGTGCTCAACTGTCTGCCAGTTGGTCATTCCTCATTTGAGAGGACAGGTAGTGCTGGGCTCCAGGATGGGATTTTGTGTATTAGTGTAGTTTGTAAAAGTCATATAGGATATTAACAATAAAGTAGTGACTCCAATTACAAGACAAGATATATATAGTCCTGCAAGCGTATATGTGTCTGTGCTTGAGACGCTTTCTTGTTATTTGAAATGGTTACACAAAATTAAACCAGCGCTAGAATTAACAAAAATACATTACAGGCCCTGTTTTTTTAAATGTCTTTTATTTAAAAAGTTTGATATTACTTAAATCTTCCTAGATTTTTTTTTTTGAACAGTTTAATGAATGTTACACTTTATTTTCACAAAAATAGACTTTAACACCTGACTTAAATAACTTTTTAAATAATCTTTATTATTATTATTATTATTATTATTATTATTATTATTATTAAAACTTTGTAAATATATCTCTATAATGATTACTGTAGATAGTAGAATCCTATTAATCCACAATATAAAATGTACATTATGGTGCTGAACACAAACAGACACTCTGCCCTCTTGTGGTGCCAGTTATTCAAAAAAAGGTTTGTTGCAGTTTGTATTTTTGATTATTGCAATAGCTTTTAACAACAATATTTAAAATCCAGACCTGTATAGACAACAAATCCCCAAATCTGTGCTTAATTGAATAGAAGCTGGTTTCACAGATCCTGATCACCACTAATCTTGGAATACCTAATGTTTACTGCGACATACATTTGAAATGGAAATGTACGTTATTTAGAATTTGTCATTTTTATGTTTATCTGCAGCCCTGCCAAGAGTGGAAGAGATACTATAATGATGATTTCAGTCTTTTTGTCCATACGTCCATGTTTCACACTCCATAACTCACAAGTAAGTCGGTTATAGAGGTCATTGTTTTACAGGTAGACTAAGACCTATGGATTGTGGGAAACTGTACATTTGACCTCCAGGTCAAAGTCACAGAATATCAAGCTGATTCTCTGTTTTCGATGTTCTCACAATAGTAGTAAACCAATGATCCAATTTGGATACACCATTTGTAGAAACAGTTAGGTACAAATTTGGTTCTTATTGCATTTGAAGTAAGTCTCTGTTTGTGCCTTTCTCAAAGCACCACTGACCAAGTATCAAAAACACTGATCCAACAATTACTTGCTGAGGATTCATTTATATTGGACAGGAGGTTTTTGTAAAAACACTAAACATTTGCCATATTTTCCAAGATATTACTTTCTGAACAATGTTCATTACTGTAAATTTGTGATATAAATGATTGTAATTACTGGTTTCAACCACTAGAATACTGTAGGCAACTAAAACTAAAACTAATAAATTGCAAGAAAAACCAAGGGCCAGAAATATTTGTTTTTCATTGCTTGCTTATATATTTTTCTACATAATATGCACAATAATTCTATGAGGATTATAACATTTTGAGACCTGTAGTATTTATTATTATTATTATTATTATTATTATTATTATTATTATTATTATTATTATTATTACAACTACTACTGCTACTACGACTACTATTAATAATAATAATAATAATAATAATAATAATAATAATAATAATAATAATAATAATAATAATAATAATACAGAGCTTTTTATGATACATTTTCTCAGTTGTGGTGTAATAATATAAAACACAGCTAACGCTACAGTTACAGTAAAATACATTTCAACGAGGAATATACACACACACACATACATATATATATATATATATATATATATATATATATATATATATATATCATTTTGATAAAATAACAATATAATATAATTCAAGTGTTACATGAATAGAACCAGTGTTCCATAAATACAGTATCAAGTATTACTCTAATGTCCATATTATATTTCCTTTACTTGTTTGTCTGTCTGCCATACACTACATTGTGAACACGATAACTGGCTTGATCTTGCACCACTCTTCACCAAACCTAGCCTAACCTCCTATATATGTTTCAGATTGCATTGTGACTAATCTTTCACTTACTGTGTGATTATCACGTGATTATGAGGACCCTCTGGATGTGCCTGCACTGGTTTTCATACAAGGTAATGGCTGCAGATATGGGATTATTATTTATTTTTTTAATTTTGACTTTTATTCGATTACAGTGCTTCACAAAGCACCAAGATACTATAAATGATTAAACTTCTTTGAAAAAAAATCTGAAAATCAATGCACGCTCCCCATAAAACACCAAGTTTGTCCCCTCTTGTAAAAGGTTGGAGACCACCTAGCATATTCTCTCCTCTGCACATATTTTGTCAGTTTTCCCATTCTTCCCACGGTTAAACTATATTTTTAAACTATACATATACTATGCAGTTTCCCATGGTTTGCCATATTTTTTAACATGTTTTACAATACATAGGCTTTACCTAGTCTTTACCATGCTATGTTTTTACTATAGGAAACTTCTGATATCCCTCAAGGCCTTTGCTGATGACAAATAAATAAACATGCTAAAAACATTGGACTTTGTGTGATTCTTCTCTGCTATCTAGTCCCTATTTTTTGGCTGAAACTGCAGTAGTACTCAGGGGGAATCATACAGTCACAGACAAAAGTACTGGTAGCCCTGCTTTAGTATTTTGTGTGTCCTCTTTTTGCTTGTATTTGCTTTTATTTCGGACGTTTATGATAGACTAGTATGTTATACCGTGCTGGTGAAATCTGGGCCCATTCTGTCTTGCACATTTCCTTCAGTTCAGACAGATTGGATACACAATGCTTGGCTACAGCTTTTTTCAGATCAGTCCAAAGCCTTTCTATTGGATTGAGATCTGGTGATTGAGAAGGCCATTCCAGAACTTATATCTTAGTTTTCTTAACTGTAGGTACAAGGTTTTCCTTTTTTTTTAATCCAAACATACTGTGCTCGATTTGTAGGGAACAGTTCTATTTTAGTCTCATTGGACCAGAGCATTTTGTTGGAGAATGCTTCAGATTCCTATTCATAGTTATTGGCAAATTTTAGACAGTTTGTTTTATGCATTTTATTTAAAAGTGTTTTGCAGCGAGGTCTATGTGCATACAACTTCTGTGTTCAGGTTCCTTTGTACAGTTGTTTTGTGCACATATTATGCCTGGTACTTCTAAATCTTTCTTCAAGTCCTTGGCTGTTAATCTTAAATATTTTTTTAGCTGCTCGGACAATTCTCCTACCTGTTGTACCTGTATTTTCTTTGGACATTCTTTCAAGGGTTTCTGTTGAATTTCTTCTGTGGTACTTTATTGTTCTGATTGTGGATTTTAGTATTCCATATTTCTTTGATACTATTCTGTAGTCATTTCCTTTGTTGTAGTTTGCTAGGAGTGTGTTTCTCAAACATGTATTTCTCAAACATATATTTTTTAATTTGTTTTTAATTTTAAAAAGATTGTTTGTTAAACTACCAGAAATTGTGTATTTTGGTCTTTGTCACATTAAGTCATGGTTAATGTTCACTAAATGCTTGTATTTAACATGTTTTCTTAAAATGATCTTCTATTAAATACTTTTGTCTATGACTGTAAGTCTTGATCTCACAAACCTACATCATTTTTTTTTTAACTTAGAAGGATTGTAGATCCTGCTCATGCTGTGTTTGTTTATGAAAATCCAACGTACTTTTAAGAGGATGTATAACCACAATGTTTGTAACAAGATAAGATCAGTAGGCTCTGCCTGACTGGAGCTAATAAATTATTTGACCTTACAGTGATTCAGCATTCTACTTTAGATAAGCACTAACCTTCACGTCAGAAGACTAGCACACAATAAAGACAGAAATATTGTAGATGCTTTCTCACATTTAGATTTAGTATTAAGTGTCATCAACAAATTCACACCTATTTGCCTTCAAAAAAGGATATTTAATTAAGTGTATCCAGCATAAGTCACATGAAGACAAAATATGGAAAACCCTTAAGGGCAAATTAATACAATGAAGTAATATACAACCACAACTACGATATATTATTACACACCACTTTTAGGAGTTGTGATAATGCATAAGACTTTCAATCCCACACACCAGAATACCCCAAAGTAGAAGCCAGAGGTGCTATATACCCTTGCTCTTTGTTTAAGTGATGTCCAATCCTCCTCTGTGATTGTTACACTCAAACAAAATAGGAGGCTTGTGTTATATCTGGGATAAAAACAAGTTTCAACAAAGATACACCACACACTACAGTGAAAGGCTGTGTATGTTAATTTCACATTAGATGTTATCTCCAGAGGTGCCATCATCAGTCAGTTAGCTTATTGAATATCAGATAGATTGTCATCAACAGTAATCAATGCATTGAGAGCACTGTTGTTCAAAAAGCAAGAAGAAAATAAAATGTGTGCATTTTCACAAAAGCTCACAAATACAACTGAGAACTAGTAACCCTAATCATTAAAAAGCAGTTGATTGTTTAATTGAGGAAAGCAAAATTAAAGCCATGGTGATCAAAAATCGACCAACTGCTGCGACTCTAGTTATCTTCTATCCAGAAAACTATGATCTCTTATATATAGGTATGATTGTACAGTAGAACAACCTCTTATGGTTATAATAAGTGTCATCTTTCTTGTTTGGTTTGTTTTACAACCTGTGATTAAGCCCTTTATGTGAAAATAAACACTGTAATTTCTCATATTACTGAGGTGAAAAGATCAACACACACCTTCCCCAACCTTCAATGGAAATATTGTGATGAATGCCCGCTAGGCAAAACCAATACACTCTCCACTACCTACAGAGCAAATATGAAAATCAAATATTGGTCGAGACAAATTAAAACAAACACTTGTAGCTGAACCTGAATTTCATGGAATTATTAATATTTATTTCTTAGCAGACGCCCTTATCCAGCTTACTTTTAATTGTTTACCCTTGCAAATTCAGCTTAAAGATGATCTTAACCCTAACCCTAACCCTTATGTATAAATGCATTATTCATATATCTTTTTTATTATTATTATTGTCTATATTATGAACAGTATGTAGTACACCTCTGCCCTGGCTGCAAATCCAAATTACTGAATAGGAATTAGCAATGACATGTTTAATGAGAATTTCGTAAACTATTCTCTATATCAGGGCTTCTCAAACTCGGTCCTGGGGACCCCCTGTCTGCTGGTTTTCATTCCAACTGAGCTCTCAATTACTTAACTATACCCTTAATTGAACTGATAATTTGCTTAATTAGATATTTTTACTTGTTTTCAGCTCTTAAACAGTTGCAGTTCAAGTCACTTATCAAATGTTATAGCTAACTTGAAATATGCAACTGTTCAAGAGCTGAAAACAAGTAAAAATGTCTAATTAAGCAAATTATCAGTTCGATTAAGGGTCTAGTTAAGTAACTGAGAGCTCGGTTGGAATGAAAACCAGCAGCCACAGGGGGTCCCCAGGACTGAGTTTGAGAAGCCCTGCTCTAGATACATGCAAAAATGTAAGTGTGACATACCGACAGATGGATAAATGGACAGTTACCACTATATATCCCCAGAATCTGATACACTCAATAACTTAGGCTAAACAATGCTAATGCGAAGTTTCAACTGGATAAGCACTTCTCTGGGTAAATGGAAACATTTTACAGTTGTTTATTTAGTTGTTTCATCCCAATTCCTGTTTTACAGCATGAATAGCTGAGACATGTCTTTTACATGTTGCTGAGTCAATGAGATGAGATGACCCAGTTATTGAAATGAGAGTACCATCTTGTTTTGTCTTTTCTATAGTCTACAAATGTCTTTGGCAGGAGGTGATCTCAATAAATCAGAAAACAAGAGGTATGTTTTTACAGCAGTCTAGACAATCTATTAATAAGAATGAATACATGTACGGTAGTTGGTTTCTCCAATTATTCTATTGTGCAGTTAATTTTGGTCTTATGGCAAGCCAAAATTGCAGTGAGATATATGGCATTGGTATTTTGTAACAAAGAAAGTAGGACAGATTAATAGAGGAATTTATTATCCCCCAAAAGGGGAAGAAATCCCCTGTAAAGGGGATATAGTGGATGCATTTGTGTATACGTGCATACCGCATGTCAGACGACACATATCTCTGACGTCGTATATCTGTAGAATGGCTTATCCAGTTGTCATGAAATCAGATTCTAGAGATACGTCGGTGTCTGTTCTTCACTTAGACCTGTCAGCCGTGAAGTTACACTTGCTGAAGTATTGCTGGGGTGACAAAGCATGAATAGGTAATTGGATAGTAATTGGATTCATATACATTTCATTTATTTTTTGTTTTTAACCAAAGTAATACTGTTTAGCCACTTGCTGTACCAGAGTCAAAAGTAAAACCTGAAAATGAATTAATAAAAAAGAATGACCTCTTTACAATACAATTTGAATTATCACATTGATTATGATGAACATCACCCATAACTGCTCATTCTCAATTAAGTGAAACTGTATAAATTTATTTTAGTTTATTGACTGAGTAGCAACTGGTAAAGCAGTTGCTAAACAAATACATGCAGGACCTGTTTGCTCTCTGTAAGTGAGCAGAGTTAAGTTAAGCATCAAAGTTGAGAGCATTGCAAGCAGTGAACAGGAATCTGGAAAGTATGCTACATTTTAAAAATGTATTTAAAAAATACAGATACATTGTTAGTAGTTTTAAATAGATACCCATATTTGCAATTGACCAAAAAAGGCTCTCAACTTTGATGCTTGACTCAACTAACTTACAGAGATCAAACAGGCACTGCATGTATTTTAACAACAGATATTTCCTGAGGTGCTGATGCTGACACACAGTTTACTTTTTTATTTAATTATTGCATTTATATAGAACTTTTTATAAGTATCACAAAGCACTGTACAGTACATAGCAGAAAAAAGAACAAACCACAATACATTTGTATAGCAAGTCACACATACAACTGCCATAGGCTGGGACCAAATCAAAACTTTGACAACCCGCTAATCGCACTTAACAAAACTGTATTTAATAGCGTTTTCTTTTTATGAGTAGAAGAAATAAGATACTTACAAAAAAAAAGATCGCTCTTGCGAAAGAGTGTTTATGCGATAATATTGCTGGTTTCCATATCGCATTTTCATTATCACGAACCCAAAACTAGCCGTTTCCAATCCGCGAAATAGGCGGAGAGAAGTACTGCACGCAGGCAATAAACATGTGCATTATAAATATCATATGGGAGATACCGAAATTGAAGAAGGAATCTATGAAAAAGACCTAGGAGTTTATGTTGACTCAGAAATGTCTTCATCTAGACAATGTGGGGAAGCTATAAAAAAGGCCAACAAGATGCTCAGATATATTGTGAAAAGTGTTGAATTTAAATCAAGGGAAGTAATGTTAAAACTTTACAATGCATTAGTAAGACCTCATCTAGAATATTGTGTTCAGTTCTGGTCACCTTGTTACAAAAAGGATATTGCTGCTCTAGAAAGAGTGCAAAGAAGAGCGACCAGAATTATCCCGGTTTAAAAGGCATGTCGTATGCAGACAGGCTAAAATAATTGAATCTATTCAGTCTTGAACAAAGAAGACTATACAGTGATCTGATTCAAGCATTTAAAATTCTAAAATGTATAGACAATGTCGACCCAAGGAACTTTTTCGACCTGAAAAAAGAAACAAGGACCAGGGGTCACAAATGGAGATTAGATACAGGGGCATTCAGAACATTAAATAGGAGGCACTTTTTTACACAGAGAATTGTGAGGGTCTGGAACCAACTCCCCAGTAATGTTGTTGAAGCTGACACCCTGGGATCCTTCAAGAAGCTGCTTGATGAGATTCTGGGATCAATAAGCTACTAACAACCAAACGAGCAAGATGGGCCAAATGGCCTTCTCTCGTTTGTAAACTTTCTTATGTTCATATAGCTTACCTTCGAACCGTGAGCACCGTCGCTGCCTTTATTATAAATGCTTTCCTGTTAAAAAATATACTGAGAGTACGCATTTGCGTCTTATATAACAATGCAGGAAATGCAACTTCCAGCACTAGGGCTTCAAGTTCAGTATCTGCTTCCCTCAAACCCTGTAATCGTTCCTCTGTAAGTTCAACATCCATTACGGAGAGCTATGTTATGTAAAACACAACAAGCCAGGATGATATTGCTAACCTTCTGAGGAGTGTACTGTAGTGTTCCCCCAGAGACATCCAAACATCAGAATCACATTTTCAGGATTCTAAATGTTCACTCAATTACAGTACAAGCACATTTAAAGGTACGGTTGTACCTGTGTTCAGCAGGGGTTGTGGGGTTGAGCAACGGTGTCAGTAGCCAACGCTTCAGTGGATACCCGTTGTCCCCTATCAACCAGACTCTCAGACTGTCATCCCGCTGAAATGCAGCTGCCACCTGCAAATTAGCGAGGATAAACAAGGCATGAGCAGAGCAACGATAGTTTGCATACACATTTGTAATGTAGTTGTTTGCATCACAGATCACACGCTACTTGCACGTTGACAGAATAGGTCCCCTTACGATTTACATAGAAGTGCCTATTCTGTGTTGGTGCGTGTACTTTAGTGCTACAGGCAAACAGTGTGCTCTCCACATGTCTCCTTCCAGGTCAACCTGAAGCAGTTGGCAGATGTCAGTGATTGTTTGTCTGTTGAGGTGAAATTGCTGCATACATTGTGTCAGACGGGCTCAGAAAAGACAAATGACTTCCAAATATTTGAGGACTTCTCCTCCTCTCTCTTTGTCTGGCCACATAGGTAGAAATTATTATTATTATTATTATTATTATTATTATTATTATTATTATTATGTATTTCTTAGCAGACGCCCTTATCCAGGGCGTCTGCTAAGAATTGTTACAAAGTATCACATTATAAAATATCACATAAATCCAGTGCACACTCCATATTGCTTGTATTTCTCTTTTTTCTCTCTCTCTTTACTTTGCCTGCTTCCCTCGTAGTTTCACCGGTATTTATAGTCGACCATGTCATTTGCACACAGTTTAGACTTGGTTTTCACATGTCAATTGAAACGCAAATGCTAACACTGTTGATGGTTTGCTAAATCGCTATATTTGTATGTAAATGAGGACACTCCCCTAAAGTTCAGCCCATGTCCAGCCCTAACATTGACTTGCCGGGTGGGCTCTAAAACACTGTTGCTAAATCACATAGGTGGGCAAAGTCTGTTTGACCACACAGGCGCCTAATTGTTGTGCGCTAACTATCCGCAAAAGTGTTTTGCAATTTCCTTAGGGGTTTGCGAACGTTGCTAAATAGAGCCCAAAGACTTCAAATAAGAAATAAGAATCTATACTTTCTTGATTTCCCTCCATAGTTTCAGTCGACCAGTCGAATTCTACGCAATCCTAAAAGCACCTGAATGTTAATGACTCTTTTGAGGGTTATTATAATCTTGCACAAGTTTAGGGGTTCTGGTTATGCAAACTGTGCGAAATGACGAGAGAGACACCATTCCTACGACGTAATAACTTGGAATAAATCACACAAATAAGGATTAATTCTGTCCACAAATAGCTTTTAAGCAAAAACATTTTTAAATGTAAGACTCAACCCTCCCAGTCCCCCTCCCCCTCCCTTTGATGTCTTGAAATGGTTATTTCCCAGAACAGAACAGTCTCATTGGTGTGTGGGTGATGGGTTTGTTGGCTCTAATGTTCTAATGTTACATAAGCCACTCACATTAAAGTTGAATGGAAAACACACATACCTTATGGTTTTAAAATTATAAATATAAAAATATAAAAGACATACATATTGAATTGAATATTTTGGCATTATATGCACTGAAATTAATAATGCAAAATTAGTAATCTATGTAACAAACATGGGGTCTGCGCTCCCCCAGACCATGAAATGAGGGGTTGGCGCTCCCATGAGACCCCACAGGACTACACCTGTGAGGTTTGTAATTGAGCATAGTCATTTAACATGCACGTGGTAGCATACCTGTAATTATGTGAACCTTTCTGTTCTCATGCAAGACCTCTTTTTGAACTCTAGTACATCCACCGCTACAGTCATTAAAAATTTTCCAAAGAAATGATATTTTGGAAGTCTTAACTTCCTGGCACTTATGATGGTATGCAAAAAAAGAATTTTGTAATTGCTTTAATTCTGCCTAAAACACTACTTGATCCTGCTGCCAACATATCCACATTCAGTACAAACAAGTATTTTTATACAAAAGAATAAACTCCCACAGATACCTGAGGGGACAGGGTCTTTTTGATGCCTAAAAAGCATGCTAAGCATGGCTAAGGTAGCTAATCTAGGTCAGGTGTTTAGAGGATCTGCAAGTTAACCAATGTATTCCCTGAGGGATACAGACTAACCTTAGTCACATTGGGGGAATGGATACCATATAATACTAAACCATGTTTTGTCATTAAAAAACACATACCAGTTGTATTCCCAAGAACAACAAATATATATATTTATACCAAAAGTATGCCGCTTGAAGTCAATTTTGAAATGATTTACAATTTTAAAACCCACAACATACTTTGTAGATAAATTCACTTGTTTCATCATAATGAAATATTGTGTGATGATAATTACTGATTTGGGGAATCAGCTGCTTATTTTCTGTGTCCTCTGGTCATGGTTAGAGAAGACCTGATGCTATCTCAATGTCAATTACAAGTAATAATTGGTCAAAACAGATTGTGAATAAAACTATCAATATATTTGTAATTATGTTGAAAAAGAAGTATGTTGCAACATAGCAGGCAACAACAGTATAAATAAATAATGTGTTTGTTCTAAACTTTAAGCAATCCACAGGTTAACAGCTACTCTTAACTAGTCAGTTGAGTATTTTGTTTTTTTATTATTATTTGAAATGCCCAATTATTTTTTAGGCTCAGCTCACCGCTAACACCCCTGCGCTGACTCGGGAGGGGCGAAGATGAACACACGCTGTCCTCTGAAGCGTGTGCCGTTGGCCACCTGCTTCTTTACACTCTGCAGACTCACCGTGCAGGCGCCTCAGAGCTACAGCGTCGGAGGACAACGCAGTTGCAGGTGCCCGGCCAGACTACAGTCGGTGGTGCACGGCGAGCTGGAATATTTATTCTGAGTCAGTAAATCCTCACCTCTTACACCCTGAAAGAAAAACATTACATTATCTCTGGCGCCTCAGTAGGTTATTCTCTGTAAACAAGCTTACAGTTTTAATAAACTGTCTTTAACGTTATACAGGGAGTGGTTTAAAGTATTCATTTTATTGTGGTTCTCTGAAAAGCATAATGCTTGTTTTTTTTTTTTAATAAGTGGTTGGTTTTAATATATGACACTGTATATTATTCTTTGTTTATCTGACAGTATTACATACATTATTATTGAAATCTGGATGCCAGTCTTCTCGTTTTATAACATAGTACTGAAAGAACATTTCCCAGAATTTCAAAGATACTATATAATCCCATTAGACCAGGTCATGAGATTACCCACTGAGCTCTCATTCAGATTGCCTTATAAATACAGCTGTGCTTGTTTCAAATGTTTATGGGCAATTCAATGAAAATGTTACATTAGATAAATAATCTTTTGAGTTTGGGTTCTCCAGTTAACAAGATTTAATTTCTTAGCTTCCTCTAACTAGCTTTTGCTGCTGCGGAATGCTGACTGTTTTTGATTTCCTCAGTCCAGAAAAGTCATTCCAGACTGTGATCATCCAGCACTGTCCATGCTTTCTGTTATGTGGAGTTGTATCTGTGGAGTCACATCTTTAACAAACATTTTGACTGGCTTCAAAGACTTACTTTAATTATGCTACAGCCTACCATTGACTATTTTATTGTTAGGGATGAGTTGAAAGCCCATTGCCTCACATGCCTTTTAGGAAGTATTTCAATAAATTCATTACAGCAACTTACTACCACTCAAACAAACACAGATACACGAAAAGCATTCAAATCAAATTTTAAGCAATTGGCTCACAGTGATAAGTCAGTGTCGAACTAATTCCAAACCATGGATTTGTGCAGCAATTGTGCATCCTAAAACAGCAAACATAAGTTTACATTTGAGACAATCAAAACCATTTGCAAACTTAACTCTTTCATCACTGCAGTCTACTCTGTTAGTGTAGGAAAGATAATTTCATTCCAACCATCAGATCATTAAACTAAATATATATATATATATATATATATATATATATATATATATATATATATATATATATAGGCATATACATCTATGCCCATTTTTATTTATTTTTCAGCATGAAACTATTTAAATATGAAACTATTTAAATTTAATTAATTTTCAATGGATTTAAGTTACTTTGTGCTGAAATAGTTAAGGCAGAGCGTCTTCATAACCCTCAGTATTCCACACCTACTTATCTTGACACTGGTTTGAACAATACAAGGCGTCACTGTAGAATAACCTTTTCCATGTTGTTCCAAAGTAAGTGAAAGAATACTTTGAACATCTGCTAGTCAATGTTAGAGCCCAAGGACTATGTGCTCAATGACATCAAGTATCACAGTTTAAATTAAAACATGAATATCTTCGTAAATTCTGGAAATCCCAAGATAAAGATCTGTGAGCAATACACAAAAATATATAGAAATTCAATCATCATCAGAGTGGGGTGTGATGTGGTACACTCAGCCCCTGTGTTTATTTTTGTATTATTATTGTTATTTAAATGTATTTGTATTATTAATGTAGGTGTGTGACAGCAGTGTTTTGTGAGGAGTATTGGGTGGCAGGGAGAGAGTTAAAATCCTCCCTGCAAACACACATGGGAATGTGGCTGGAGCCAGCAATTAACACATATTTAAATGATTAATTAAGGGTCCAGCCACAGGGGTATAAAATAGATCACGAGTGCTAGTGAGAATTAGTGATGATGAGAATCGATTGTGTTTTGTTTGTTGTTTTGTTATTCGTGTAATTATTAAAGTGCACATTTGCATTTAAACCTGCAGCTTTTGTGTTTTTGAGTCTCTTCCTGGTTAATACAGCCTGACCTGTGACATCATCCTGTTCACATGGGGTTAGTTTTTTATAACAAAGGTTAAAAATTATCCCAAGTTATTATTGGAATCTATAATCAAAATTAAACAAACACTTATTGTGCATCCTATTTTGCCTGCCAAATAAATGCATTATAATAAAGAACAAGGTTTGACCAACACACTATGCACTCATATTTCCCATTACAAGGGCAAGAATGGAATGGAAAACAGAATGTGAACTTTTGTTTTGAAAAGAAAATGATTTTTCCTAGTTAGCCATCTTAACGACAGACTAATAATAAGAGCTTTTTGGAATTGAGAATAAATATGTTTCACGATTAGGTAATGAATGAGTCAGATTGCAGCTCAACCACTGAATGGACCTTCAGCACAGGAAGTGATGACATGGAGGTTTTTCCTTCCAGCCCACACAATGACAGATCTTCCTCCATATCTATTGTGTTCTAGAGCATTCTGTGGACATTGTCTCCAGACCCTGCCATTCCTGTAAGGGCAGAATCTGCATTTGGTGTCCAATCATTGATGTTCCATCCACGTGATTCTGAGTCCATCTCAAACACTCCTGGTTCTGTTGAATTGCCAAAGGTATACAGATTATGGCCCCTCTGGACCTTATACCAGCCTCATGAAGCTACCTGCCAGCTGGTTGGTATAGACTCCACAAGGGGGAGGGGGGCTGCACTTTGGGACACATTCAATAATTGAGCAATGTTGAATTGCACATTTGCCAGCATCCCGCTGCCACTGCTTGTGTGTTCATTAATTAACAGACGTCTAATTTGTTTCTGAGCCATTACACCTAATGTTAAGACAGTTTTTAACCATGTACCCTCACATGTACCAAATTTTGTGGATACTTAAATCTGCTTTAAAATGCAGGGTCACATTATTTATACCCCAAGGTTGTGCATAGAGCTCAGTAAAACACATTGCATACTGACAGCTAAAAAAAGAAATAACTGAACGCTGGTATAATTTAATTGAACCAGTACTGATTTAAATTTAACTGAAAAGGTTGATCCTTAGCAAAGGTGAGTTGTATAATTGAATAAGCTGTTTTAGATGTATATAAAATGTAGGTGTGAAATACATACAGACAGTCTGATAGACAGACAGACTGCCTCCATGTTGTGTCAACTTATGCTAAAAATGTCTAGCAAGTTTCACAAAGCTTTAACTTGGGAGTTGTTTTAAGAATGTTTGTTTGTTCAAAGTTTATTTTTATAAATAAAATAAAGTTTAAAATATGAATGAAAGTGTTCCTTACTGTTGTTAATGAAACCATCAATAGTCTGGAACCGTTTAAAAAATATCTAACTTGATTTTATTAATAAAATAATAAACATGAGTTAAAGCTTTCCCATAGGCTCCTATATAGAACATTTTTTAAGGATTTTTTTTTTTTTAAGGACTGTTTTTTAAATGCCATTTTGCTTAATTAAATCATGTTTGTAGCTCATTAAACTTTTTTTCAACTGCTTATAGTTAGCTTTTGATTATCATTTCATCTAAAAAAAACACTTGAAACAATATATTAATTCATTGACAACACAGGTTTAACTTGTACTTATAATGAACGTATTATTTCTGTATCCTGCCTTGTTGTAACTTTGAATTAAACCAATTCACATGGAGAGTTTTTCATTGGCAGAAACTCATAGTGGTGTGTAGTGGTGTCTCTATTCAGAACCTGGCTGCGGGAAGTTACCTTATAGGTTCTTGTCCTCCAGATTTCAGTGTTTACCAAAACCCAATTGAAGATGAAATTTATAACAAATCCGAATATGAACTTGGTTTTAGGCTCGTCCCAAGTAATCGAGTAAACTGATAAAATTCAAATTATTTTGTCAGCTTTATGGATGATTTGGCAGATTAAGTCTGAGAATGCTGAAAATCATCGCTATAAATAAACATGTACTCCTACAACATTGGGTACAATGAACAGATCTCAAATCTCTCTAAAAATATTTAGACTGTTTAATTAGGTTAACATATTTAACTTATTTAATTAGGTAAACGGTGCTTATATCAATAACTGCCACACATTTTTATGTGTTTTGCCAAAATACTACGAAAAACTGTAGGCTAGCAGCTAGCCTAGAGCTGATGGATTTATCAATTTGTTTTGTAATAGTCTGTAACCATCCTCATGTTTAAGAACTGTTTTAAGACCACAGGGGTGCTTTTAACTTCTGAGGATCATGTAATGACTGAAACATAACATTATATACAAAGTAATTCTAAACAACAACAAGAATACATTACTTAAAATGACTGTGATGTTTCAGACTAGTAACCATTGTCTTTAAGTTATGAATATTGCTAATATACTTTGGCAATACTGTAGTAGTAGAGTGATAGTAACTACCACAATACTACTAAGTAGAATCTCTTTACAAGGGATGATGTAAAACATCAATTAATTTGAGTTAAAGTTGGTGTGAGAAAGTAAGACCAGCATCCTAGGACTTTTCAAGATGCTAGCCGTAGACACAAGCCCTTGTTTATTTGTCTGTGTTGCTTGTTGTCCCCATGTCCCTGAAATGATCCTTTATAAATTTACATTTAAAAAGTAAATAAAAAACTCTTCCCCATTACCATGTGGTTCAGTGTTCCGGCTTCTCAGTTGAAACACCGTGTTGCAAGTGTTTGACAACAGCAGACCAAGGGTGCAATATTGATCTACCAGGTTCTCTGTAAAAACAAACAGAACAAACTCAAATAAACAATGTTGTACCGGACTTGCCCTAAATACAATGCTAAAGATATTTTAACAGAAACTAAGGCGATCTACAGATATTACAGGGCAGTACAATGCAAGCTTATTATTTAAATACAGTGTAGTTTACAGTAAGTAAACTACAGTAAGTGCAAATAATACTACTAAAATACAATATGAACTAGGATGCAACAAGTTAAGATTGCCAGTTATATCTACAATGAGGTGGCTGTGTGGTCCAGTGGTTAAAGAAAAGGGCATGTAACCAGGAGGTCCCTGGTTCAAATCTCACCTCAGCCACTGACTCATTGTGTGACCCTGAGCAAGTCCGTCTTTCGGGTGAGACGTAATTGTAAGTGACTCTGCAGCTGATGCATAGTTCACACACCCTAGTCTCTGTAAGACGCCTTGGATAAAAGTGTCTGCTAAATAAACAAATAATAATGCCAAACATTGCAGCACCTGGTCATAGCGCCAAGTAAACTGTCCTTGGCTAAGAGCCACCTTACATCCTGTCAAAATGTGCCTTAATGTTGCAGGTGATGAACACAAAGGACATGAGGGATCCTCTCCTACCCAGAGGTTTAGGTTCTGTGGTGATGGGAGAACATCATATGTTGACCTGATGAGGAAACTGATCCTGCTCTGTTCCATTGACCATAGGTCTTGCCAGCCAATCTTGCGTTCTTCCACACTCTCCCATCTCATCCATTCTCCCTGCTTGGCCTGGGAAACAGCCTTTACGCACCTCATCCTCTCCTCCTGCTTTTGCACCTCGTTGACTACCAGCTTCCTCTGTTGAGCTGGGGCTGCCTTGTGCCATGTAGGAGGAGCTGAACTCAGACCAAGACCCCCTCTTTCATGCTGAACTTGCCCCATGATATCACCAATTCGAAGGGCAGCCTTTGCATCCTCCACAGCTTACTTTGCCGCACACTTCCAGTTTTCAACACAGGTGCTGCCTCCCTTACGCATTTGTCGCATGACTCTACTAATGTCATTTCCAGTCAGACCTTGGCGCACTTAAACTCTTCGGTTATAGCGGAGATTGGTAGCTGCAGTATTCCTTTACCATAAAGTTTCACTCTGCTGAGGCAGCGTGGAACTCCCAATCATTTTCTGATGTATGAACTGATTAAAGCTTCCAGCTTCTCTACTGTTGTCAAAGAAACCTCGTAGACAGTCAGTCGCCACAGCAGCCTTTGCAGTAGACCAAACTGAAAGCATTAGAGTTTTAGTTTGCAGTCTATGCTCTTCAACCCTTCCACTGCTTGTTGTCTAACTTCTCCCACACGAACTGTGTCCTTTAGATCCCCATCGTACCATCTCCCAAGACTTTTCACTGACTTCTCAGACACTGTTGGTATTGCCTCACCATTAATGTAGAACATGGTTGTCATGTCATCCATGTATGCTCGAGCCAAGCGCTCTCCTCCCACTACCCATTTTGATGCCCTAATGATTACTTCCATTGCCATGGTAAAAGCCAGTGGAGAAATGGTGCATCCTGCCATTATTCCAACTTCTAGGCATTGCCATGTAGTGCTGAATTCTGAAGTTGAAAAACTAAATTGCAAATCTCCAAAGTAGGCTTTCACTAAATTTGTTATTGTCATCGGTACACTGAAAAAATCAAATGCTGCCCAAAGAAGTTCATGTGGCACTGAACCATATGCATTAGCCAAATCCAGGAATGTCACGTGGAGCTCCTTCCTCTCCTTTTTAACTGATTGAATTTGTTGCCAGATCACATTGATGTGTTCTAAGCATCCTGGGAAACCTGGAATGCCTGCTTTTTGTACTGAACTGTCAACGAAGCAGTTCTTTAACAGGTAAGTTGACAATCTCTGAGCAATAATGCTGAAGAAAATCTTGCCTTCTACGTTTAATAGGGAAATAGGGCGAAACTGACTGATGCTTGTAGAAACTTTTTCTTTAGGTATAAAGACTCCACCTGCTCGGCGCCATGCTCTTGGTACAACCTTTTTTCCCATGCCACTTTCATCAATTTCCACAGGATTCGTAGAACTCCTGAAGATCTCTTGTACACTCTGTACGGATCTCCATTAGGCCCTGGAGATGATTAAGCCCTTGCTTTTTTCACAGCTTGCTCTACTTCTTTCCACTTAGGTGCACAGTCCATTCTTCTCACTGGTGAATAACTTATTTACAAATTTGAATGGGTCTTTATAAAAGTTAGTTCTCGCACGCTCCTTCTTTTTGTAGCGTTTCCGTAGGTGCTCAGCTCTGCGCAATGTTGCAAGCTTATCTTTTATGACCCTTTGTACAAGATTGAGTCCCTCTGACTTTGTTCTGCTCTTCTCCGTTGCTTCCTCAGTTGTCTCCTTTCTCTAACTAAGCGTTCAATCTCCTGCTGCCGTCTAGACTTTCCAGGAACTTTTTCCTTCCTTTTTTTAATTCCAAACCTCTCACTTCCATATGCGTAGATGATGTCCCCAAATTTATCCAGCTTCTTTTCAACTGTTCCACTTAACCTTTCCAACACAAAGCAGAGATCTGTGTTTACTGTGTCCCACGCAGTTTTCTTACAAGCTCTTGGCCATTTAACTCCAGGCTTGTGCCCATTGAAGTTCTTTTCTCTCTTATGCTGGTTTGTCTGACCGGGTTCACAAGGATCATTAGGTTCATCACTAACTGTATCCATGCAAGTCCTCCTCAGGTCTATGACGGGTGCTAATATCCTGCGAACTGTGGTTTGCTTCCTGTCGCTGGATTTCATTCGACTGACTTGACTGACTTCGTAAGAAGTACTGATCAATGCGAGGCCCTTGTCCCTTCTCCCAAAAGCATTTGATTCTCCCTTGATGAATCTTCATACCCCTGACCGTTGTCGCCTTGCTCCAGACGCAGACACAAACCTGGAGTTCCATGTCTTTGCTGTTATTATTTATTTCTTAGCAGACGCCCTTATCCAGGGTGACTTACAATCGTAAGCAAATACATTTCAAGTATTACAGTACAAGTAATAATACAATTAAATTAATTTGCAATTGCAGATCTTGAACTAGTCTTTTGTGAAGTACTCTCCATACTCATATCATAGCATGTTGTGCAACGTTGAGTCATCTTCCGCCCCCGCTCTCGCAGACATTAAGGGTATTTTTCTCTTTAATTTCTTTGAAGCCTTGGGCGGGTGTCTCCAGCATCCTGTAAACACAGAGCTGGATACTGCTGACAATTAGACTATTCCGACTAGGTGTTTGATACATTGACACATGAAATCAAGTCACTTTCTCTCATGTCTTTGATAAACTAAGATAATAAATTACACTGATTGGGTTTGTGTTATTGTTGTATTTAGCAAAATCAAAAAAGTACTTTAGTTTTATTTATTTTTTAATGATTTACAATGCTAAGGGTCCAATTTAATTAACATTTAAATAAAAAGGGCATTTTAGGAAAATATAAATTCACACAATAAATATAAACAATCAAAGATCTTTTTTCTTTTGATTTTATTCATCATTCAGGGATTAGTATTTTCCTAAACCCCCTTTCCCTTAGCTAAAGGTTATTTGAATTAGGCTATTGTCACATTAAAGCAAGCCTGTAGAAATGATGCTGTTATAATACAACGTTTAATTGTGTAATCTCTTTTACTAAAATGTCCATTGTAATCTACTGACATGTTATGCAACAAGAACGTTTTTTTCCTCTGTGTGAAAATGAAAATTAAATGGTTTTCAGTGTTCCGTATGACTGAACCTGTACCGAGTCAGTCAAATTTTGCTAAGCACACACACACATGCACGCACGCACACACACACAAGTATCCTGCTTTTAACTTTAGGCAAAAATGCAGGTGCAGCTTTAGGTTTTCAGACTAATTATAAAGCCAGCCCAGCCCAGTGGAATAAGCCAGTGGGGACATGTATCAACTTAAAGGAAGGATAGATTAGAATAGCTTTTTAAGAGTATGAGTACAATAAGAGATTTTAAAACGCAAATGTGTGGGAATACCTCTTTTCCTCTACTCGTTCAATGTTAATAAATATAAAGAGCTTGTATGTGCAGATTAACCCCTTGGAGGCATTCTTGATCTAGTAAACTGGGACAGGGTGGAATCAATGTTGAAAGCTTTATTTCATGGATAGAAGCAGAACCTCCATTCTTCAATACAAAATCTTCTTGATACTTGAAGGTCTGTATATTTAAAGAAATCCCTATGTATCACTGCATCTTTAAAATCAATTTTATTTGTATTATTAAATTATTAAAAAGGGCCCAGTGATGTTTAAACTAGTGCCAACAAGAGGCAAGATAATGGATTTAAGGCCATTTTTGTCAGCAGGGTGCACTGATGAATGAGTTTATCATATTTTTTATAAATCTCATAAATATTTAAAGTATGCTCCAAAATACCAAGACAAACAGTGACAGCATCATTAATCATTTTAATACATTCAGCACAACAGATAAGCCACAGCAGGATTTTTAAAGCATTTTATAGTTCCTGGGAATCGGACTGGATTGCATAAATCACTTCTTTTTGGGAGTAATCTCTGAATTACCATGGATAGTTTGGTTTATGTAGGGTGCGATTTCTCAAATTTCCAGTGGGGGGGGGGGGCATAAAATCGTGTCGTGTGCCAACATTTCCCACATTTGAACTTTTGTATAAAAAAAGGCTTTTGCTTTTTATTTAAACAAAATACATAGTACACTTACAATATTCTGAGGTAACGTGTCCATACAGAGAACAATGAAATGAAACTGTTAAAATGTATAGCAGAATAATAAAACGGTGCCAGCTATTCCACGTCTTCATCATTAATATTATCTATTATTATTCTTACCTCATCACTGTAAGTTTTAGTCTTCATACTGGCATTAACTTTGGCTTTCAAGACACCAAGTGTACCACCATATAAAATTATTGAAATTTCCCTCATTTGACAGAGTTTTCTCCCTTTTTAATTAGTTGTTCTTCCCTGTAAAAAAAGTGAGCGCTGAAAACCAGGTAGCAACCATCTCTAAGGAAGTGAGTGTCAGTGACGAAAACACTAGAGCCATTCTGGGTTTATGTATTCTAGGGTTGTTCTGCAGTGCTGTAGAATGCTCTAAAAAAATCTATGGCTTAAATCTATGGTAAGTACCTTTGAAGACAGACTAACCTGGATTAGAATAACCAGATAGTTTCAGTGTCTTATACTAAGGTCTGCCATTGTGAAAGTCTAATTAATTTAAGGTGTTTATTGAAGGTATTTACTACTGTATGCTATACCCTCTAGGCTTACTTGAGTACTAACTACTATATGTACAGTAACTCAAGCAGATTCAATTAATAAATGAACAAAATGCTAATCAATTAAAACCCCAGGTATCACTAATACATACCTGTAACAGTCCTCTATAACTATGAAACACTCAAGTGCTGAATTTAGAAATGAAAAGAAACTTAACCATTTCAATGACAAATGTTTCAGTTAGAAGTCGTTTACAATGTCATATACTGTATATCAGCACTCTGTCATGAATTAGCAAACTCATTAATAAAATGGTCAGTATAGTGTATTTTTTAGCCATTGCATTTGAAGTCTGCATATTACCTCTCTGCTTGGAACTAGAATAGAATGATGACTTTGAACACACCACTGGCCAAGGGCATTTGTTTTTATTTCCACAGATTCATTAAATTTTTATTTTCTGCCCTCCCTCCTCTCATTATGTTTTATGATAGATAATAGGTAAGGCTTAAGTACTTATATTCCAAATATATGTCTCAACATGTAAAGTGCATCACGCACAATTTATAATGTTAGCTGTCAAACCAGCCAAGGTTATGTAAATAGAACTCTTACAAGAGATCAGTCATTCACACAATTATATAATTTGGTACATTTTCCAGTCCAACTTGCCACAGGGTGTGAAAGATTAACCACAGGTATTAAAGATACAATTGGAGATATCACCCATTCATGTATAACCTTTTGGTAAAAGACTGAAGATAATCAAAATTGGTCTAAAATACTGTATGTTCAATCAACAACTATTATAAAACAATAAGAAATGTAGATGCATTTTATTTTCACTTAAGAAATGTATACAAATTATGTGGTAAAACAGGTAAACACATGGCTAAGAAATAAGCAGACTAACAACATTTTAGAAACTGTAAATGCCCTATATTGTGTATTTGATATGTTGTTCACGTGTATGTTTGTCACCAGAGGTGAATGATACAAATCTGAATAAATACTGTAAGCAGCTTTTTGAGTGCTGATTGCTGTAGAATACATACACACTTATACAGCTATGGCCAAAAGTTTAGCATCACTTAGAATTTTAGGATTGAGACAAATATAATAATAATAATAAAAAAAACTATATGAACATTATTATTTATTTCTTAGCAGATGCCCTTATCCAGGGTGACTTACAATTGTTACAAGATATCACATTATTTTTACATACAATTACATTATTTTTTACATACAATTACCTATTTATACAGTTGGGTTTTTACTGGAGCAATCTAGGTAAAGTACTTTACTCAAGGGTTCAGCAGCAATGTCCCCCACCTGGGATTGAACCCATGACCCTCCGGGAAAGAGTCCAGAGCCCTAACCACTACTCCACACTGCTGTTTTACATAATTGTTTTATTTTTGTGTGCATTGCATTGATATCCACATTTCTTAAATGAGAAGAAGAGCAATGTGAAATTAAACATTTTGCATTTACAAATAAATATGAAGGTGGTTTCAGTTTTTAAATCATACCTCATACATACCACTACCAATTTAAATATAGTAACCTTTGCTATTACTGTTTTAATGTCAGAAGAAAGTAAATTACGAGAGCCATACATTTAGACAGAGGGTTGTCTGTTATTGTTGCTATTAAAGATGAAAATCAGGTCGAATGTAAACAAGAAATTAAATTCTACCTTTTTTTAAATTAGGAAATCATATTATTGTAACACAATACACATCTGTATTTTTTGTTTTACACAGGAATTGGAGCTGAAACTGGTACATTCCTGGCTTCCGTTTATAATTGTCAGCCTGTCCCTGTCCTCTCAATTTTAATTGCAAACATACCTATGACCTAAAATGGCTGACATATTGTGGTCCTGTGACTTTTTAGGTTTCAGATCATAAAGACCTAACACTTTCAGATATTGGCTTCATACTAGGTCCACAACCATATACTATAATTCTGTAGGTCAAGTTTGTGGGTATGGTATAAGACAAATGAACCCTTTTGCATACTTTATGGAAACTGTTCAGCGGGATGATCGTCTCCGGGGGGAACCGGGGGCGGGGTCATACGCATCATACACATGGGAGGAGTCATATGCAAAAAAGACTCATTATCATATAATAGATGTATCGCCCCCAACTCAACACCACATGACCATCATGACAGTAAAAATAGACATAATGAAGCGTTCTTCTCTTTGTATAAGTTAGTGATCAGCAGATGTGTCAGCCGCACGAAGAGCACAGCGTGTGGTTTTCACTAACTCTGCTGTGCAGAATAAATGATTTTTTTCTATGGGTAAATATCGGGACTTTCTTCCTATGCATCGGGACGCGGGACATTTGCTAGGAAATCGGGACTGTCCCAACCATAGGGACTGTTGGCATGTATGCTTTTGTAGTCCTCGTTTTACAAAGCAGTTGCTTCAGAACACTAAAGGGTAGGTATACTAAGATGGGCCAGTCACAGCCAAAACATACTGCAATTTGCATTTTCGTATGTTAGAGAAAATATGTTAATGAAGAGAACTGCAATATACTAATTTAAATATTTGTTGTTCTTCTTAGCAAGATCTCTAGCATTATACATTGCGAGAGTCGTGGAACATTGTTCAAATAAATAGCGGGAGTTGAGTTGTGGTTTGCTGCAGCAGAGGGTGCCCGAAGGGTAACGTCTATATATACATGCAAGGGTGCAAGAATCAAAATAACATTGTTTTTGTTAAATGTAAATGTCATCTGTACATGCATTCTGTTCCGTTTTCATTTTACCTATTTATTTATTTATTTTTTTATAAATTTAGTCGTTGCCAATTATTTTTTATTATTTTCTCCCCAATTTGAAATGCCCAATTATTTTTAGGCTCAGCTCACCACTACACACGCTGTCCTCCGAAGCGTGTGCTGTCAGCCGCCTGCTTCTTTACACTCTGCAGACCCACCATGCAGCTGCCTCAGAGCTACAGCGTCGGAGAACAACGCAGCTCTGGGCAACTTACAGGCAAGCCCGCAGGCGCCCAGCCAGACTACAGGGGTCGCTGGTGCATGGTGAGCCGAGGACACCCTGGCCGACCTACCCTGCCCTCCCTCCGGGGACGCTCGGCCAATTGAACGCTGCCCCCTGGGAGCTCCCGTCCACGGTCGGCTGTGGAATAGCCTGGCTTCGAACTCGTGACACCCAGGCTATAGAGTGCATTCTGCACTCTAGCGAGTGCTTTTACTGGATGTGCCACTCGGGAGCCCCTATTCTACCTATTTTAATACTGTTATATAGATATAAAACATGAAAGGCAGTTTAATCCCATCAGATTCTATAGTGGAGCCCGCACCTTCACCCCCAAAAAGCTTTTCATAATCATACAGTAGCCCCTCGCTAAACCGGATATATTTGTCTGACATAAGGAGGTGTCGGATTTAAAAAAAATACAATAAAATCGCGCACACACACACACACACACACACACACACACACACACACACACACACACGTATAGTGATCAATGCATTTTAAATGTAAATCATTGTGCTGAAATAACACTGATGTGTTTTGGGTAGGCTGCACATTACATTATGTAAAAATATGAATCTGTACAGTAGGCCTATAAAGTACAGTATTAAAATCAAATGAATACCTAGCACACTATATTTTTCCTTTAGCCTACTGGTAACATAACATAAATCATGCTGCTGCATTGTATACATTGGTGTACAATGCAAATAAAATATTATTTTAAATTGAAACTAAATGATTTTAGCAGATTTTTAAATTTTAATTATTATAAGTACACCCTGCCTTTTAGGTACTTGGGTGTTCGCCTCAAAAATGCATTGAGAAAAAGCAAAAAGCAGACTGTTTAAAACACGCTTTCAAAAGTTCTTAACTAATTGATGCAATTGTAAACGAGCTTTCGTACAGCTCATTATAATATTTGCACTATCTCCGCCTTCCTTTTGTGATTTTATGCAGGAACGCCTATGAATACATATTCATCTAAGATTGAACAGCAAAGTAAAGCTGCTGCCGCAAAGCATTCACTAAAAAGTTGCAAATAGCATTGTGCTTGCTTAGTACATTTCACCCAAGATTTCCGACTTGTTTGCAACTGGTTTGCGACTATTACGACAGCGCAACACTTTACTACATCAGTGCCGGCCTTAAGGCAAAGTGAGTGAGGAGGCTGCCTGATGCCCCCACCCTTTAGGGGGCTCCACGCTCAACCAGACTGCCGTGAGATTTAATGTGTTCATTAGGTGCACACAAAATGCTCAGGGGTGCAAACGTGGGGTACCTCACATAGTGCCAGCAACATTAAATTCTGGCACCTTTATTTTTTATTGTTTTTTTTTCTTCTTAGCAACCATTTATGATGATAGTTCCTCATTGGGTATGGACTACTCACATGACCCACCCACACACATCCGCATACACAGCAGAGAAGGTTCGTGTGGTGTGGGAAAGTGGTAGCAAACATGTCGCTCAATGTAGCTGAATTCATGAGCTATTGTTTCGTTAATATGTCGAACGTTTGGGCTACTCAGATCTGCCGTCTTAGGTTTCTTTATGTAGCAATTTTGGTGTTATATAAGAGATTAGTTAGTTTATATATAATTTTGCAGCACAATTGTTTCTTATACTGTTCATCATTTTGTGAATTAGATTTTATTTTTTTTACCCATTAAAATACTATATTTGTGAATGGAATATTATTATTTATTTCTTAACAGACACCCTTATCCAGAGTGACTTACAATTCTTACAAGATACCACATTATTTCACATACAATTACATTATTATTATTTATTTATACACAATTACCCATTTATACAGATGGGTTTTTACTGGAGCAATCTTAGGTAAAGTACTTAGGTAAAGTACCTTGCTCAAAGGTACAACAGCAGTGTCCCCCACCTGGGATTGAACCCACAACCTGCCGGTCAAGAGTCCAGAGCCCTAACCACTACTCCACACTGCTGCCCTAATAATAATTTGTGATGGTGGTCCACTATGAAAGGCGCTATATAAAATAACATAATAATAATAATAATAATAATAATAATAATAATAATAATAATAATAATAATTAAGTACATGTTTGTTTACAAATTATTGTTGTTCTAAGAAAAAATGTAAATAATATTATAGGCTGCTATGAGTCCTACCATGGATGAGAGAGATGTGGCAGAATTTCCTTTTTACAAAATATGAGAAATATGGGTCTGATTAGATATGGGGTACATTTTGTTACAAATATTTACTGTAACACAAAAAACAGATTAGCCTACAGATCGTTCCTGTGACGGTTGATTCTTGTGAGCGCAGCTTTTCCAGGGTGAAATTGATCAAGACATATCTGCGCTCAGCGATGATTAAAAAATGATTGTCAAATTTGGCCATACTGTCAAATGAGAGCAGTTGCCAATTTAGAATACTCAGATTTGATAAAGGACTTTTCTGCCACTAAAGCTAAGGAAACAGATTTAGGAGGCTGTGTGGTCCAGTGGTTAAAGAAAAGGGCTTGTAACCAGGAGGTCCCTGGTTCAAATCCCACCTCAGCCACTGACTCATTGTGTGACCCTGAGCAAGTCACTTGTGCTCCGTCTTTCGGGTGAGATGTAATTGTAAGTGGCTCTGCAGCTGATACATAGTTCACACACCCTAGTCTCTGTAAGTCGCCTTGAATAAAGGCGTCTGCTGAATAAACAAATAATAATAATATATGTAATTTATGTTCTTACATAATTTAGGGTAGGATTTGATAATGGCCAGGGTTCATTTGTTAACATTTTTTTTTGTAAAAGGTAGCATTGCAAACAAGAGTCAAAGAGGGATTTTTTTGTTATTTATTTATTTATCTATTTATTTCTGCCTGGTTATTCTAGCCACTGACCTGTCAGAACCCATTATAGTCCGGCTTTGCAGTATTTTTCAGTAGTCCTATTGGGGCACGGTCATTTTAGAAAACAATACGCGATATGTTTGAAGTAGACTGGAATTCTGAGTGCTTTGAAGTTGTGAATTATATAAAATAATAAAGTCTAACAAAACAAACTGAAACAAGTATTCATTAACATTTGAATATTATTTACCGTATCATGAATATTATTTACCGTATCTTAACGTTAGTATATGTAGGTGCATATGATTACATGAGGCACCTATATACTATAAGATACGGTTCCTACTGTAACATTCATTTGATGTTCTGGACGCCGCACTTAATCATCATTGCCTTGGGCCCCACACAGCCTAAGGCCAGCTCTGAGTATATCTATCCCTTAGAGTTATTGTTTAAATATATTATATTTTATAACTGATAACTGTTTCCTCAGCAATTTTTCTAAAATAGTAAAACAGGTGTCTTTTATAAAAGTTTGTTTTTTGGTCAAATGGACTCCACCTTCACCTAAGGCTATCCATTAACAATGGTAATCTCTGGTAATGGAAGCCTCATTTGAGCTCCACATAAATGGCAATTCTGAAAAATGTTATTGATGTCAGATTAAGTCATAAATCCCTAATGTACTCCAATTACAGAGTTCTGAAAAAGTTAAGCAAGGTTTTGTTTTGGGCTGTCTTTTCAGTGGGCGTTTCAGAGGATCGTTATTTGTCAAGTTTCAGGAAGATGGGTCTTTAAAGCACACTTACTTTCAGGAACTGCCTGAGGTTTAGAAAAGGTGCATTTACTCACTTATAGGCAGCATCCTTTTTTGTCATGAGAGAAAAATAAGAAGATAGTAATGCAACTGTCTTTTGAAGTACAGAGTTGTTTGCAATATATTGTTTGGGCATTTCCTCCAGTACTTGTGCATGTTTCTTTTGTAGACAATGGTTGACCTTTTTACTCCATATTGCACCCTGTTCAGATATCCCTGACACACAAATCCCAGACAGAACTAAAGAGGAAAGTAGTTAATACACAATGATACGATTAGCTGAACAATTAGGCTGAGCCTAGTTTGGCAACTAATAGTACCAGTATGTTGTCTACTGATTGTACAAAAAAGGAGTTTTGATATGTTATCTGAGATATATACATTTTGGACTGTGTATGGATTTTATTTAAATGGTGGTTTAGGCAGATATATGACAGTTGGAGACAGTAGGAAATAAAAATGAGGTTATTCATAAATCTAATCATGTTATTGGGTATTACACCTGAAGTCAAGCTAGTTCCCACAGGAAAGAAAAGATTCCCAGTTTGCCAAGTTTCCACATTTAACAGTGCTGCAATGTATTTATTTATTTCTGTTAAAACAGAATCAGCTGTCATGTTTGGACCTTTTTTAATGTAATGCTTGTGAACAGTGAGGGTTAACATATCTGGCAGGCACCATAGAGCTTCCCCTCATGGAAACACACCACAGTACTGAATTGAAGTCCCCCTGCTACAGTAGTTCTGAATTGTGTCAAGGAGCATACAATACAATACCTTCAGAAAACTTACATACATTCAGCTAACACTTGGATACAAGCTGAATGGCCCTTATTCACCACTGGTCACATCAGTACATGGTGATGAGCTTCAATGGTAACACACCAATGCTATTACTGTATTAGTACCAGTGTACTGTGTACCATATTTGTTCCAAATACATTTTGTAGCCATTGTTGGTGATGTGTTTCTTCAGGGTAATAAAAGGTTGTTGTAATGGTATCTCAAAGCTTTTTCATATTTTTCTGTACATTTTGGAAATGGAAAAAGGCTTTCATACTAGCTCAACTGTAGAAAGCCACATGCATAGCAAATTTTGCATACTTGTAAACAGTTGTTTTCAAATATACATTTTCATTTCAAGCTATCATAAATTATGAAGTAAAACTGTAGGAAACTGAAAGTCGGACATAAGTTTGTTAGAACAAAGCACATGTCTAATTTGATTCATCTAAATAAATTGATCATTTTTTTCTTGTATAAGTTTATATTTACCCTTTTTTTCCAGCTAAAAAGTCATTTGAATTGGGCTCTTAGTTTCCAGCCAGTTTTCTTTTAATTCTCAAATTTTAGCCTACATACAGTACTTGTTTTAGTGGGCTTCTCTACATTGTGGTCTGAAGACAGGTAATCTTGAGGGCAGAGCATATCCTTCTTCTCTTGTTATAATCTCTTGGAATTTAAAGAAGTTGAGATTAGTTTTAAGACTCATCAACAGTATGGCAACTGTAAATGCAAAACAGCCTAAGGCAGGATTTGAACCTTTGAACCTCTAGCTCAGATATATTTATTACAAACTGATCCACCAACACCCATTATGGTTACTAACACATAATGGAATCCTTGAACTGTGTTGTATCACTTTGGTGTAAGAAGACTCATGACAAGATGTATTTACAGTTGGTGCTGATCCTGGTTTCAGTTACCTTACACGTCATTAAGCATGTCCATCCCTAGCCTAATATGCCCACCCAGGGCTGTCAAGCCATATACAGTATAAAGCCTGTTGTTACCACTAAATTAATGGAATGTATAAATATTACATATACACTTTAAAATTACTGTTCATGTATGACTGTTTAAAAGACAAAACTCTAGAAATTGTAGTCTAGCAACAATCACTTTTTTATTTTTATGAAACATTTGCCATTGAAGACGCATTTGTTTTCTTTTAAGCAAAATAAATAGATACTTAGAAGGAATTTTGCTATACTATCAATAGGCCCAAATGTTACAGGACCATTTCGACTAAAACTTTAATGATTGCTAAATATTAAATTAATAGAAAACTTCACAGAATTCAAATGACCTTTGCACAGTGAAACATAAAACTGAGCCAGTGGAAAGGATTTTAATAAGTAGCTCTAATAGTGTGTTTACGGACCTGAGCTGGCTTAGTCAATTAGATTAAAAGATTTTTATCATTTGAGCTAGCAGCTTACACAGCACAGACCTAGGCTGGCATTAGCCCTTCATGTGTGCGTATATCGACCACTCCTTGTGTGAAGACATTTCCCCTCCCCAAAACACAGACGTGGAAGTGTTTAAATCAACAACAAACCTGTCATTTGTGTCACTTGTGTGTTTCTACTTCAAGGTGGTGTTCCTTGCTAATTAATTTAATTTTGCCATCAGAAATGGAGCGAAACATTGAAAACGTGCGTATCGGTACTGTCTACTTCTGACTCCTCTGATATATAAATAACACCTGTTTCTTTGAATTTCCACTTCCAACATCTTTTCTTCAGGGGTATGTGGACATTTAAAGAAACAGATGTTATTGTATAGATTTACACATCAGTCTGACAACTCTTCTTATATGTAAAGGTAAACAGAAGACTTGAACCACTTGCTACTGTTCCATTACAATTAATTAGATGAGCTGATTTGACATTTTAAAAGCTGTATTTTTGGTTATTGCTCTGTCTTTCTGTATCACAATCAGATATCAAGATTCGGTCTACTAACACACTCAGCGTTGTAACCAGAGCTGACATTCTACCAAGGTCACACTTAGGTTTCAAGCTACAGCTGGCAGCATTTATATGACTGCTTGGTATTTACTATTCAACCTCCAAATCTATGTTATACGGCAAACCAACAGAGAAAATGAAGGAGTCTTTTGTACTTTAGTAGAATTTTTACATGAGCATCAGCATTGATGATGCAAAAAAACAACTGACAACACGACGTCGGTGTCCTCATCGCTAGTTACGGCCATGCTTACACTGTATATTTAAATATTCATTTAACCATTGCTTGGTTCATTTTTTGTAACAGTAGAATACATCATACAGTATAAGAGTTATATGCAATATCATACAACATGGAATGGTGTTGTTGGAGCTTTTTTACTAGAAAGACAGAAGCCCCAAAGTGTATTTCAATTTGGATAATTCTCATAAAGGGAAAGACAACTTTTTTTTTAAGAATTTACTTCTCTACATTTGACTGATGTGAATATCTGTTGACCTCTTGTTTTGTCAAAATACAGTTTAATAATTCCTAAATAAATGCATTAAACCAAAGTTAATGTATAATCTTTAATTTATATAGTATTTTCTCAAGCAATTTTTCATGATTTCCCTGGAGTGTTCAAACAATCCTTGAAAAAATATATATAGAATATATTTTTCTTACTTGGAAATTGAACGTTGAGTTATTGTAGAAAGGTATTTAACTAAAATGTAGAAACAACACATAACCAAGGAATGCAGACCTTTAGACACAGATAACTAACACAATAAACATTTACCTTGTCTGTGCTGTGAGAAGACAACCCATACTCAACTCAAGTACAATTTTAACCACTTGTGAATCACATTTCTGGAAAGAAAAACCTACAACTTTAAGGAGATTGTAAGTTGAGGGATTAGGGTCTCCAGTTACCAAAGACAATAGCATAAAATACTGTTGAAGTCCTGTCGGTAATATGGTGGTCCCTTTTTATTATATTAATGGTGTTAAAGCATCCTGAAACACCTTATTATATACAGGAACTAAGAACAATCCCATCTGTTATTGTATTGCGATTATATGAAACTTGATCAGCTCCTTAACAAGCATGTTCAGCTTTCCACTAAAATAAATCATTCTTTTACCAGTTTGTTTTTTTACGCTCCCCAAATATTTTTGCAGTAAAGACAAAAGCTTCCTTCCTCCATTAAAACCTGTTTCCCCATGTCCCTCTGAGATACAAAGAGCCTGCTGCTGCTACTACGAAAATGTATACTCATACTTATTATTCAGAACTGTGTGTTTTTTGGATCCCATCTTTCACAGCACTTGGAAGACTTTTGTTCACAGAAGCAGTATTAAAGTTAGAATGGAAAGGTTTAAAAATGTGTTGCTAGGAAGTTTCAAAGTTCATAATAATAATCCTAGTATTGTATGTATGGAATAATGAAGTAGCAGTGCCTCATTACAGAGTGAATATTTACATATGGCCAAGTGTAATCATTCCTGTGGTTACCAGGTATTGCTGCTTGATTATTTCATGTATGTAACTGTTTTGCTATTAAAGTTTATGTCCCCTCTCTATCTGTGCAGTTTTCAAAAGGAAATACAGCTTGTTTAGAGTTCAGTGGTGGCCGGTCCAGCTTAGGAACAGTAGCATACTAAGATTGAAGGAGGCGGCAAGTATTGATCTTGGTAATGAAACCGAAATGTGCTGTGTTAGAACCGAGACACAATATAATTGATGTCTATATCCAATTGTGATGCAGTTTCAACCAGCACTGTGGTAATAACAACATGTCTATAATTGAACATTTTGCAGTATAACTGCATGGCTGAGGGTATATTTACATGGTTTGGGTTGCATTTGTGCTGTTGCTGTGTATTAAATTAATGTATATCTGTGCTCTAATTGGCTGAAATGACCTTGAATATAACAAGTCCATTCTTCAAACATGCTGAGTTGTGGATGCATTCTCCTCAATTGAGTCCAGCCTCTTACCATTGCCATCTGATTTTGAACACTAATGTAAAACCAGTAGATTTATTTTCTTAGAAGTGGCATTGTGTTACTCCTGAAGACAAACGTTAGACAGTTGGGACTATTTTGCTGGTGGTACTTTTTGCAATTTTATTAATGAGCTTCTGCAATCTGTAGGATCGAATTTGTGGATTGTGTTCACACGCCTGGCAGACTGTTGCTTTTTTATGTTACATAAGAAAAATAGCAATTGTGCAATATTTTGATCTGCACACAAGCACTGAAAAAAGTTGCACATTTTCTTTTCAAGTGCCTAGGCGGAGTTCAGGTTTCACTAATACATTCTTGCCTGCTTATTTCGTAACAGCCAAGGCACCTGAATCAATGCTAAATAAGTTTAAAGTTTGGCAAACCTCTGATCCGAGTGTTTTGGAGACAGAACTAAAACATGGAACGGGCTGAAGTGAGGAGTTGACTGACCACAAACAATAAGTCCTTGAGTGGTGGAGCACTAAGTGGCTTGGCTAAAAGGTTTTAAAATCTCCTGGTTAATAAAGAGCCACTCTCATTTTCTTATTCAATGGAAACATTCTTAACAAACTTTCAGATGTGCTTGATAAGGTTTATTGGGAAGTTTGCAAGGTCAGGAGCTCTGAAAACAACATGTTTTACCTCAAGTTTAAATAATGTAGTTGTAGTAATATTCCTAATGACTTGCCTGACAGCCTACAGTCTCAGGTTGGGAATGGGGGAATATTTCCTCACAATTATGTAACAGCCAATTTCAAACCAGTGTTCTGCAGATTGCTGCAGTTTCCTTACCCAGGCAATACATTCTGTACTAATGAATAATGGTAGCACAATTGCAGCTAGAACTAGTGGGCTGTCGCCTCAAGTCTACTGTGTAATAATTGTTCCAAATCCATTTTTGCCAATGGGTGTATAAAAGTAAAAAGTAGTTGGAGCACAGCCTCATCCTTCGGAGCATCTCACTGCCGTCTGCTAAAAAACAAACAATAAAATAATAAATCTATGCAACGTGTTCACCCCGGTGCAGCAAAAATGCCTCAACAGGGAGCTAGAAACAGAAAGAGCAATTAATACGATTAGTACAATATTTTTTACATGCTTTAAAATGTACAGAATACATGACCTGAGATTGAAGTTTAAGGTCTCCTATGCAGAAGTCCGATAATGGAGAAAGGAACAGGTTTCCGTGGGGATTTTGCCATGCCTGAGGAACCCACAGTAGCAGAGATGATGTAGTTTCTAGAAGAACATCCTTGAATGTGTAGGAGCATCCGGAGCACAGAACGTTGACAGAACTCCAGTTTGCTGTTCAGGTGCAGGTCAATAAAAAATAATTTTCAGGTCTGAATTTGAATCACCAAAAACATTTTCTGTCCTTTCAGCGTACTCATCTGTAACCCTTTCACAAACAATGTATTAGAAGGTAAATGTACCAGTATTTCCTGCACTGAAGCAGGAGGCGATTAGGGAGGAGTCAGCTGACTAAGCGGTGTTGTTCTCGCTTGTTTGATATGTCGCAAGAACTTTTTATCACGTCTGCTTGGTAATATTCAAAATGTTTGTGAACGAGCTGAAACAAAAGATAGTGCAGGGTTTATACAGACGTGCTCAAATTTGTTGGTACCCTTACAGCTCATTGAAATAATGCTTCATTCCTCCTGAAAAGTGATGAAATTAAAAGCTATTTTATCATGTATACTTGCATGCCTTTGGTATGTCATAGAATAAATTAAAGAATCTGTGAAAAGAGATGAATTATTGCTTATTCTACAAAGATATTCTAAAATGGCCTGGACACATTTGTTGGTACCCCTTAGAAAAGATAATAAATAATTGGATTATGGTGATATTTCAAACTAATTAGTTTCTTTAATTAGTATCACACATGTCTCCAATCTTGTAATCAGTCATTCAGCCTATTTAAATGGAGAAAAGTAGTCACTGTGCTGTTTGGCATCATTGTGTGCACCACACTGAACATGGACCAGAGAAAGCAAAGGAGAGAGTTGTCTGAGGAGATCAGAAAGAAAATAATAGACGAGCATGGTAAAGGTAAAGGCTACAAGACCATCTCCAAGCAGCTTGATGTTCCTGTGACAATAGTTGCAAATATTATTAAGAACTTTAAGGTCCATGGAACTGTAGCCAACCTCCCTGGGCGCAGCCGCAAGAGGAAAATCGACCCCAGATTGAACAGAAGGATAGTGCGTATGGTAGAAAAAGAACCAAGGATAACTGCCAAAGAGATACAAGCTGAACTCCAAGGTGAAGGTACGTCAGTTTCTGATTACACCATCCGTCACTTTTTGAGCGAAAGTGGGCTCCATGGAAGAAGACCCAGGAGGACTCCACTTTTGAAAGAAAAACATAAAAAAGCCAGACTGGAATTTGCTAAAATGCATATTGACAAGCCACAATCCTTCTGGGAGAATGTCTGTTGGACAGATGAGTCAAAACTGGAGCTTTTTGGCAAGTCACATCAGCTCTATGTTCACAGACGAAAAAATGAAGCTTTCAAAGAAAAGAACACCATACCTACAGTGAAACATGGAGGAGGCTCGGTTATGTTTTGGGACTGCTTTGCTGCGCCTGGCACAGGGTGCCTTGAATCTGTGCAGGGCACAATGAAATCTCAAGACTATCAAGGCATTCTGGAGCGAAACGTACTGCCCAGTGTCAGAAAGCTCTGTCTCAGTCGCAGGTCATGGGTCCTCCAACAGGATAATGACCCAAAACACACAGCTAAAAGCACCCAAGAATGGATAAGAACAAAACATTGGACTATTCTGAAGTGGCCTTCTATGAGTCCTGATCTGAATCCTATCGAACATCTATGGAAAGAGCTGAAACTTGCAGTCTGGAGAAGGCACCCATCAAACCTGAGACAGCTGGAGCAGTTTGCTCAGGAAGAGTGGGCCAAACTACTTGTTAACAGGTGCAGAAGTCTCATTAAGAGCTACAGAAAACATTTGATTGCAGTGATTGCCTCTAAAGGTTGTGCAACAAAATATTAGGTTAGCAGTCCCATCATTTTTGTCCATGCCATTTTCATTTGTTTTATTATTTACAATATTATGTTGAATAAAAAATCAAAAGCAAAGTCTGATTTCTATTAAATATGGAATAAACAATGGTGGATGCCAATTACTTTTGTCAGTTTCAAGTTATTTCAGAGAAAATTGTACATTCTTCGTTTTTTGTGGAGGGGTACCAACAAATTTGAGCACGTCTGTATCATGTAGTGGATAATAGTTTGAGAGGTAAATCAGAAGTGTGGAATTATTTTGGAATCATAGCGAATTAAAATAATGAACATGAGTGGATCCGTTGCTTGTAAAACCTGTCATTATGTTTTTGTGAACGACAGCCACAAAACTGGTACATCATCTCTGCAAAAGCACAGGTGTAGCTCCCTCTCAACTGGTGGCATGAAAGGAATAGAGATAGTAGAGTAGTTAATATGTTACAATGTTAAAATATATCCAGACCACTAGAGAAAGCTACCACGCATGTATAGCCTATTGTTTAAACTCAATCTGTGGATATCTGTGTGTGAGATATCTGTGTGTGAATGTGAGAGAGTCAGTTGACACAGGCAGTATGTAAAGGACAAACACTTCTGATGGCTAGAGTAGCTCTTAAATGTCCTGCAGCGACATTTGTATCTTCAATGTTGGAGCAGCTCCTTGATTCCAAATTAGAATAAATTTTCTATTGGATCCTGTGGCAGGGTGGCTGAGCGGTGACGTCACGGCAGAAGCAGGCACGAAAACAAACTGACACCAATACTGCAGTTCAAAAGAAAGAATCGGCTGTGCTGTTTTTATTCAGCAAAAATAAATAAAATATTTAAACAAAAACACTGGCGCTCACAGAGCAAAATAAAAGAGTAAACAAAAACAAATCTCGAACACAAAATAAACAATAAATAATAAATAAACCATACAGGTCAGGCTGGGCAGTCGCTGTCACTGTTCCTGTATGTTATAATTTAATTTAGTTTCGTTTTCACACGATCGCTCTGCTCTCGCTCTCTCCGCTCCTACAACACCCACCCAGAGTGCCAAGAGCTGCAGGCTTTTATTAAGGTGAACCATCTCCCAATTAGCAACAAAATTAATCCCGTAATTAATTTGGGAGATGGTTCACCTTCTGCACAAGTTTTTTTAAACTGTGGATGGGACTACCCATCCACGCTAAACAAAATATAAAACAGAAACACGGCTACGCCGACAATACATAAATATTAATAAAACAATACAGAAATAATAACACACGGCGCCTCGCCGTCCTATAACGCAATAAATAAATCATAAAACAAATACAAACTAACACAGGGGCGGAGGGGGAAACCCTGTTCTAAAATAAAACGAACAAACATATATCAATAAGCAGGGCTTACTACCACCCTGCTACATATCCCCCCCTTGTGCAACGCACACTTGGCACCAACGGCCACCTTCCCCCTCAGTCTCAAAGTCCCGGAAGAGGGGGAAGCAAGTTGCGACTGGGGGGTGGCCATGGTGGAATCTCTGGCACCCTCCAATTCTTCGTGGCCGGCAGCTCCCTCTTCCGGGGCTCCCGCCACACTCTAACCTGCCGCGAAAGTGCGGCTGGGGGAGCTGGTCTCCTGACCTCCCCCCCATTCTTCATGGCCGGCAGTTCCCCTCCGTGGGGCACCGACCACACGATCTCCGGCAGCGAAACTGCTGCGAGGGGAGCTGGCCTCCTGACCTCCCCCCCTTCTCCATGGCCGGCAGTTCCCCTCCGTGGGACTCCGACCACCGTGTAGCGACCCCAGGTGAAGCAGGATCTCCGGCGACCCCAGGTGAAGCAGGATCCCTGGCGACCCCAGGCGACAGCAGCAGCAGCGGACCCTCGGGAGGCGACGGCAGCAGCAGTGGACCCTCGGGAGGCGACGGCAGAGGTAGCTCCTGCCCCTCTCCCTCGGGTGGTGGTGGTGGAGGCAGAGGCAGCTCCTGCTCCTCTCCCTCAGGTGGTGGAGGCAGAGGCAGCTCCTGCTCCTCTCCCTCAGGTGGTGATGGTGGTGGAGGCAGAGGCAGCTCCTGCTCCTCTCCCTCAGCTGGTGATGGTGGTGGAGGCAGAGGCAGCTCCTGCTGCTCTGCTCCTAGCGAAGGCGGCAGGGGCTCCTCCCCTTCAGGCTGCGAAGGTGGCAGGGGCTCCTCCCCTTCAGGCTGCGAAGGCGGCAGGGGCTCCTCCCCTTCAGGCTGCAGCGGTGAAACCAGCAGGCATGCTCCCTCTGCTGGTGGTGGTGGGAGCGACAAGTCGTCCTCCCATGGAGGTGGAGACGGAACCAGCAGGAACTCACCCTCTGCTGGCGGAGGTGGGAGCAACACACAGTCCTCCCATGGTGGTGGAGGTGGCACCAGCAGGTATTCTCCCTCTGCTGGCGGAGGTGGGAGCGACACACAGTCCACCCAGGGCGGTGGAGGTGGAACCAGCAGGAACTCTCCCTCTGCTGGCGGAGGCGGGAGCGACACACAGTCCTCCCAGAGCGGCGGAGGTGGCACCAACAGGTATTCTCCCTCTGCTGGCGGAGGTGGGAGTGACACCCAGTCTTCCTAGGGCGGTGGAGGTGGAACCAGCAGGAACTCTCCCTCTGCTGGCGGAGGTGGGAGCGACACACAGTCCTCCCAGGACGGTGGAGGTGGAACCAGCAGGCATGCTCCCTCGGCAGGTACCTGGGCTATGGATGTTCGGCCTTCCCCCTTTTGGGCTGTGGACGCACTGGCTCCTCCCTCTTGGCCTGTGGACGTTCGGCCTCCCCCCTCTTGGGCTGTGGACGCACCGACTCCTCCCTCTTGGGCTGTGGACGCTCAGTCTCCTCCCTCTTGGGCTGTGGACGCACCGACTCCCTCTCCAGGTCCGTGTCTTGGAAGACCTCCAGGCAGTGGTGCTCCTCATGCCCATACTGCATGCAGTTGGTGCACCACTCCTCTTCCCCTCGTTCCACCTTTCCTCTCTGCCTCCTCCTCCTCCTCACCTCTGTCCGTGTCCCTTCCTCCTGCCATATGGGGAGGTGCCAGGGGAAATGTGCCATGGCTCCCCACAGTTGAAGCACCACTCCTCCCCCAACAGGCAGGTAAGGCAGACTTGCTGCGGCTTTTGCTGCTGCAGCGGCTGCTGTCTCCTCATCCTCCTCTTTCCTCTCATCCTTCTTCCTCACCCTCCTTTTCTCCCTCCAAACAATTAGAAAAACGAAAAAAACGAAAAAACTGCAGTAACCTCTTTTACCTGCATCCTGGAGGCGCTGCGATCCCACGCAGGACACCACGTGTGGCAGGGTGGCTGAGCGGTGACGCCACGGCAGAAGCAGGCACAAAAACAAACTGACACCAATACTGCAGTTCAAAAGAAAGAATCGGCTGTGCCGTTTTTATTCAGCAAAAATAAATAAAATATTTAAACAAAAACACTGGCGCTCACAGAGCAAAATAAAAGAGTAAACAAAAACAAATCTCGAACACAAAATAAACAATAAATAATAAATAAACCATACAGGTCAGGCTGGGCAGTCGCTGTCACTGTTCCTGTATGTTATAATTTAATTTAGTTTCGTTTTCACACGATCGCTCCGCTCTCACTCTCTCCGCTCCTACAACACCCACCCCGAGTGCCGAGAGCTGCAGGCTTTTATTAAGGTGAACCATCTCCCAATTAGCAACAAAATTAATCCTGTAATTAATTTGGGAGATGGTTCACCTTCTGCACGAGTTTTTTAAACTGTGGATGGGACTACCCATCCACGCTAAACAAAATATAAAACAGAAACACGGCTACGCCGACAATACATAAATACAAATAAAACAATACAGAAATAATAACACACGGCGCCTCGCCGTCCTATAACGCAATAAATAAATCATAAAACAAATACAAACTAACACAGGGGCGGAGGGGGAAACCCCGTTCTAAAAATAAAACAAACAAACATATATCAATAAGCAGGGCTTACTACCGCCCTGCTACAGATCCGTTGAGATGGTTTGTTAATCTGGAGGACTGGTGTGTGAGTGAGTGATAGAACATCCAGTTTATCAGGGATTGGAAGCAATACATTAGAGAAGCAAGTATAATAGATTCTAAGGCAATGAGAAGCTTTTGTAAAAAACGTGTAGAGATGGCTCTTTAACTTAACTGAAGAAATTCCCTTCTGGTAAGTTAGTGTAGTTACTGTGGTTAGAAGAATAATGCGAATTATATAATTGAATGTCCCAGGCAAATTACTGTTTGAATTGTTCTTGAATAAATTCGCTGGGTGACATTTAAATGTATTAGCTGCAGCCAATGGTATAGTGCTGGACTTTGAGTTGTACCAGGGGATAGGCAACCTGCTTGCAATGTTAGGGAATGGTACAGGAGACCAAAAAAATAAAACATAACCCAAGGACAGGCTGTTGTAGCATGTTTAACAGCACCGCTAGAAAAGGGCACTGTTGTGTACTCACCGACTTCTTGTTGCAGAAGGAGCTGTTCTATATTGGAACCTTAGTGAGAAACAGACTTCCTAAAAACAACAAACTGCTTAGTACAAAAGATCTTGAAAGAAAGGGAAGAGGATCAACAGATATGGTACTCAGAAATGACAAGGAGGTAGCAATCATCAAATGGTATGATAAGGAGATACTTCTGCTTCTACTTATGGTTCAGTTGAGCCGCAGGTCAGTTGCCATCATTAGTCTAAAAAGGACAAACTGTATCTTGATGTCCCACAGCCCCAGGCAGCTGCTGCCTACAACAAATCAATGAGTGGAATTGAGCACATAGATCAACAGATTTCTTGCTACAGAATCGCCTACAAAACAAATAAATGGACTGTAAGGGTAATTTTGCACATGGCTGATTCATGGCTTCAGCACCATTCACAATGCAAGACATTGGCTGTACCACGTAAAGAGGTTAAGCAATACCTGCATTTTTAGATGCGTTTAGCAGAGCAACTCATTCTATTTGAAGAGAATGATACCACTTCATCCTCATAATCCAGTGAAGAGGACAATCCACCACAGAAAAAAAAAAAAAAACCTTCTGACCTTCTGGCAGCCCATCTACCAGAAGATGTAAAAACCTTTCAAAGGTGCATAAATCCAGGCTGTTCTGAAAGATCTCAAGTTCAATGTATCAAATGTAATGTTTTCTTGTGCCTGAATAAATGCAGAAACTGCTTCAAAAGTTTCCATACATAGGGCAAAACAGTCCACATATACGAGTTGTGGAAGTAAAAAGACAAGATGTCAAGTTTAAAATTCTATACTAGAACATGGCAAGACAGATTACCCAAAAAACAAGCAATCGTTCAAACGTTCAAATGTTTGAAGTTTTTCTTTTTGAATTAGCAAAGAATTCTGCATTAAAAGTTTCCACACAAGGCTTTTAATGTGCTTTTATTTCCTTTTAATATATATATTTCCCCCAAATCTGAATTTGTCTCATCTTTGTGTCCCCAACATGCAGAATTGCAAAAATTGTAATATTATACCAAAACACAGTCTCGGGTCTCAAGAGGATATACAGTAGGGCTCCCGAGTGGTGCATCCAGTAAAAGCACTCGCTAGAGTGGAGGATACGCTCTATAGCCTGGACGTCGCTGGTTCGAGTCCAGGCCATTGCACAGCCGACCGTGGATGGGAGCTCCCAGGGGGCGGCGCTCAATTGGCTGAGCGTCGTCCGGGGGGAGGGAGGGTTAGGTCGGCCAGGGTGTCCTCGGCTCACCGCGCACCAGCAAGTCCTGTAGTCTGGCCGGGCGCCTGCGGGCTTGTCTGTAAGTTGCCCAGAGCTGCATTGTCCTCCGACGCTGTAGCTCTGAGGTGGCTGCATGGTGGGTCTGCAGGGTGTAAAGAAGCGGGCGGCTGACGGCACATGCTTCGGAGAACAGCGTGTGTTCATCTTCGCCCCTCCCGAGTCAGCGCAGGGGTGGTAGCGGTGAGCTGAGCCTAAAAATAATTGGGCATTTCAAATTGGGGAAAAAAAAAAAAAGATATACAGTAGACATTCACATTTCCTGCCCCTCCCATGGCAAATGCATGAATCCCATCCTGTACAACAACATTCCTCACAAACTACCAACATGCACAGCATTGATATTATTTTGACCCCCAAAAATACCACAAAACATTGCTACAATTTCTCAAACAAACAAATGCCCTCCAAAACGAGCTACGACACGCCACATTTCTGCATATTATAAACTGAAACCCATGCATTTAAAATAAAGCCTATGTATTTTCCAAAGTATAACCCGTTTCCATGGACAGCCAACTTGAGTGCTCTCCAATTTGCTTGATTTCTCCCAGAACTTGAGTTGGTAAAAAGGGAGGAGTTTCCGAGTTGTCACGTGATTTGGCAGAATACTACCGATTTCCACCAGAAGTACTTGCGAGTTAAAGTTCAAAATATTAATTAGCTGCAGTCAGTATTACTCAAATTGTTTACGATTTAAAAGATAAATCCATCCAGATATTCTTACGTATTTGTTCACGCAGTACATATCCTATGACAGACTGGTATGGAAAACATTTGACCACCCTACTAGAATAACGACACATGGAGTAGAAGCAGCGTTTGGAAAGACTAACTTTGTAAAATATGAATGTTATGCTGAGGTTCCATGATACGTTAACAACTATAAATGATGTCTTTTCTTTTTCTGAAATCCTGAAGTGTATGACTGCTCTCACATTCAGCTACACTCCATGGCAGTGATGCTCCTGACGGCACATTGGATATGCATCACTGGTTTTTGCACAAGCAAGGTGTCGCAGTCCTGAATATGATTATGCATTGTAAGGAGAAATAACAATATTGCTACGTTAATACGTTCCTACCTTGTGAATTTTTTAGATGAGGATTACTGGAATGAGAAACGTTTGGCCAGTGAGTGACTGGGATGAAGGGATTGCTGTAAAATGAAACAATGCGTCATTTGTAAGATGGATGTGGTTTTTTTGACTATTCCTGTCAGGACGTTTCCTCCCAAATAATGGACTGGTCTACGCTTGGAGAGTTGAATCTAAAATGCAAAGATAAGGGACAACGTTGATACGACTGGCTGGGGTACGCAACCAAACAAACGACAAGCGGTAAATTCGAAAGCACGGCAAGACTGAGTTTGCGAAACAAGTGTCTTTATGCAACTTATAGGTTAGTTAGAACTTGCTGGCAATAGGCTTGTAGATTAACCAATGAATGTAGCAGGCACTTGTACTGCAGATTTCCTGCCTAAAACCTCGCAATCTTTCTATTCTTCAGGGTAATACACTCTGATCCTATCCACAGCTGGAAGAGTCCTAATTCAAACTGTTTTTTTCTCGGTCTGCTAAACAGGACTGATTTAAAATTGCTTTTACCATTTCAGCTAATGCTTTTGTTAGTGTTACCCAAACACATTTCTGGCTTCGGTCCACATCACAGAGCTACACCCACAAATGACTGTTTGCCTACAGGAATCAACTGTATAACCAAATTAAATTGTTATTTATTGAAGGCTTTACAGTGAATTTAAAAAGATAACCTCCCTTATTCATTATAATCCGTCCAAATTTACTGCAAGCTGTTTTTAAGCACAACTCCTACAAACTACCACCACTATGCAGCAGCTAATCCTAGGGGAGGGGGGGGGGGGGGGGGGTCCATCTTGGGGCTCTGGGTGGTGGAAGTCTGTCTACTCTTGAGGATTTTGAGACAAAGCCGCAGCTCTTCTGCTATTCAATTGGCCTTTTCTTTCTTGTATGTGGCCTGGCTATTCTCAGCAATACACTTATTCATTTTAATTCTCCTTAATCCAGTTATTAAGGTTTTCAGCTGCAATCATGTCTCATTTGCAATTCCCAAATGGCTGATCTGCTTGACTAGTGTGCTTTTTAAAATGTTATCCCAATCGATGTAATCAGCATAATCTATACAATGTAAAAAATAATTAAACAAAGATTTGGCTCTACTTCATTCATCAAGTCCATTAGCAGTAATTGTTCCATGTATTGTTTTAGAAGGACAGTGTAATAAGATCAACAGCTCACCGCCAATATCAACAATAGCTGCACACAGAGAACAACATTCCTCCGTCCAGGAGAGCAACCAACAGGAAAGGTTATTAGAACTGTGATTAACCTTGGAGAATTGGAGGCTGCTAGAGATTGGAGAATGCAGACAGATGTTGGCCAGCGCCTCATTTTCCCACCCAAGATCACGATAACAACCCTTCAACCTGGCATTGTCCACCGGTCAGTCTCATCATGTCTTGTTCTCCTGGTGGAGCTAACAGTGCCATGGGAGGATTCTGTGGATGAGACATACGAGAGGAAGAAACTCTGGTATGCTGAGCTAGCCGGGTTGGGTGGTGCTGGGATGCCATCATCACTGTAGAGCAGTGGTTCTCAACCTGTGGTCCATGAGTAAATTCCAGGTGGCCTGCAAACAACTCCCACAATTTGGTTAAACAGTTCTAAGTAACACAACAAACAGCTCATGATTGCGTAAACACGATCATACTGAAGTGTGGCCCGTGATCGGGTAAACACGATAAAAAATGCGCTTAGTTTCTTTGACTTGCTGAGCCACCATAATTTGCAGTACAGCTTGTTAACACATATCACTGGATAGAGGAGGAATTGCATTTAGCTGCCTGTTTGTTTGCTTTTTCATGTGACGTCACCGAGACAGGCATTTAATTTTTAAAGGGCGGAGACATTTTCAGCAGCACAGAGAAACAAAACATGACAATAACTTGTTTACAGTTAAGAAAAAAAGGGAAAACACTGTAAATCTGATGTAATTGAATTACAGTTATATTAGAACATTTATTCTGCCTCATGTGTGTTAATATATATATATATATATATATATATATATATATATATATATATATATATATATATATATATATATATATAAACTTTGCCATCAGCAACTTTCAATGTGTAAAATGACAACATTCCTTGATGAACTTGGTAGATTAGATTCAAGCCCTGGAATCTCATTAAGTTAGGAATGTTATAAAAATACTTTACTTTCTACAAGTACTTTTACACATACAAATTCGTTTCAAAATGCTGTTGTGAAAAAATACGTGGCAAGTGGTCCCTACATTGAAAAAGGTTGGGAACCACTGCTGTAGAGCCTTCCCGATGTGTTGTGGTCTAGTTGACAAAACACAGAAGACAGGAGCTGACCACCAGATCACTCCTGTGAACTGCACCACCAGCCCATTCCAGATGGTTGCCATTTTGAGGCGCTAGGGAGGCTGCACTTTGGTTGATCCCTGGAGCCAGCATCACCACCGTTGTGTGCTGATGCACCAGGGAGGCAGCAAAGAGGCTGATACCTGGAGCCAGCATTACACGGGCCAATAGGAAAGCCACGTTACCTGGAGGAGGAAAACCACTGGCTCATATAGTCTTGGTTGGTCCCAACCACTGTCTCACCTGGATGAAAGTCCAATATTAGAATGAAGTAAATACCAGATACTCTCATTATAGTACTGTATATAATAATTATATGCTCTTGAATTATTAAGTCTTACAAATACTATTTGCATTTTATGTAACAGGGCAGGTATTCAAATATCAAGTTACAGATATAGTTTATTGTATGTATATTCATGTGCTGCCACAGTCCTAAAAATGAATCTCCTTGCTATTTGCAATTGTAAAATTGACTGAGGACCAGGTTCAGAGACTGTGTAAACACACTGTCAGTCAGACTCCATTGCCATAGCAATACAAAAGTGTTATCATTGTTCTTTATCTCTGAAATTGATGCAGTCTGATCTAGATTTTCTTTTAAATTATTAAACAAAAGGGGTCATGTACTGTATATACTGTAAGAAAGGGAATTTTATTTTACCTAAACGGCACCAATATACAGAATGGTACTGGTTCTTTCAGTCCAGCCTCTTTGCTTGCACAATTGATGTTGAACCCATATGTCAACATCTTCAAATATGGACCTGGGATATTTAATTGCTGACATTGCAAATGTAAGGATTTTCATTCTACTTTATTGAATCCCCTGATTTTTCTTAGAACTCTAAAAATTGACTTAGAAAGGCGAAACATGCAGGCACACATATATTCAATCTTTTCAACCGCCTAGCCTTTCTTGAAAGCATTTTTGGTAGTAGTAGATCAAAGGCTTAAATGAAAAAGAGCCAGAGAAGATCCAGCCAGTGTCACTATATTAGATGGGATAGATTATGTGGATTAAGGTATTTTGTTTACATAAATCTTACACAAAGTGTTTGCGCTGCCATGTAAAACTGTAAAGTAATTCTTGTAGAAACTACAGAATACCGATTCCTGACGAGTCAAACTCTCTTTACAAAACCAAAAATCCCCCAAACCTTCAGAGCCACTCTCTTTTGTGGCCTAGATTAGCTGAGTATGTTTAAGAGGTCATATCAGCTTAGTGTCTGAGCTACAGTACTCTAGTAAATTTAAATATAACTTTTTCTTCCTCCTTTTATATAAAAATAATTAGAAATCTGGGGACTATTTTTATCTGCTGACTTTGCTGGTTGGTTTGTACAGCTGTTCTGGAGCTAATTCAATGAAGACGCTTCTGTTTATTAACTACATGTAGCATATGCAGTCTTAGACCCCGTTCACATTACTGGGCCGCCTCAGGGGCCGCCTCATATTTAGGCCTGCAGCCCCGTTCACATTTGTGGTTTAAGACGCCTTTGCACATTCACATATGTGACTGAAAAGCAGGCCTAAAATGTGGTGAATTGCTTGTTTTTTTATGGCATGATAGCCTGCACTCAGAATGGAAGAGCTACCGGGATAGACAGTAATCCTTGATTTGTAGCAGTCTCTTATTAATATAGATTTTTTTCAATGCAGCACAGTAGCAATTTTATGGTGGTATATATATATATATATATATATATATATATATATATATATATATATATATATATATATATATATATATTGACTATTTTGACAATGTTATGGTGCATCAACAATGTTAATACTGTATTTGTGGATGAGAACAGTATTTTATGTGTGGGTAAAAGCAAGCAGCTTAAAGAAATGATCAGCATTGTAATTATTTTGACACATACTTCTTAAACTATGTATATCGTTGTGTGCAAAATAAACAATGGGGGCTGAATATGCCAAGTCGCCGCATTATTAAGATGGCAGACGTCTCCCACACTCTCCCTCCCAGGAGAAGATCCACTGGTAACTGAGGTACTCTTTAAAACATCAGTAAATAGGGCGAATACCCTGTCAACTGGTGCTCTGTAGTATTATACGCGAACAAGACTCGTAAATACTCCCATTTACCTTCCTTTTCTCTTCGCAGTGTCCTTAATAGGTCATGCAAAGTCCGGTTGAATCGTTCACATTGACCATTGACTTGAGGATGTTAGGGAGTCGTCTGACTCTTCTGTATGTTGTACATCTGGTACAAACAACTAATTAGTTCCCCCAAAAAACTATGACCCTGGTCAGAATGAATCTGTTCCGGCACTCCGTATCTGCAAAACCAGTCCTTAAACAGCACTTTAGCCACTGTTGCCACCTTCTAATCCCTCGCTGGTACTTGTGAACGTGAGAGAATTAATCTGAATGCTAAGTAGGGTTGGTGGTATGCTTTCATAGTGATGGGTCGACTCGATGGTAGGACCGAACTGGATGTCGGCCATCTTGGTGAAAGGTTGTAGCTGTAAGACTGCTGAACAGCTCTAGTGTGATCAGCTGTGTTGCACGCAGCAATTGGATAGAGCGTGGCGTCGTACTGATCACAGGGAGGAGTTTAGCAGTACAAAGGGGATGCAGCTATGTGAGTACGGCCCCTATCGCTGCCACGCTAACAAGTCTGAGTGCTGTGTGTTGTTGTTGTTGTTGTTTTGTTTTAGCAGGTGAGGACTGATCGGGAGCTGAAGCAACAGAACCAGCACTACCACCTGGAGCATCTGCACTTCCACACCACCTCAACCTGTTGCCTCACTCTGAGCACCTGCACATCTTGGACTGTGATTGTTGTTTTATTATTTTGGGAAGCTTTTTCTTTGGGACTGCAAGCCCAACATTTGATCCCTGATACCATTGCTGGTAGAGGGGACAGTACTTTAAAATAAAACGGGACCATTATTGTAAATACACCCTCTTTGTGGACATTCTATCCTTACTACACCAGTACAGTACTGCAATAGTAAACTTGGATAATACATTGGTGATAACTAACACATTCTCCCTACCATCATTGGACGGTTCCAACAGCGTAAAATCCATGGCCAACACCTCTAAAGGTTTAACAGCTAATAAACTTCCCATAAAAGTTGTAACTGTTGGTTGGGTTGCCTTGGCCACGATGCACCTCTCACACAGCTTACACCACTGTTCCACATTGGCATACATCCCAGGCCACTAACATCGACTTCTTACCAAGCCCAAGGTACCATCTACACCATGATTATCATTCAGATGCTCCAAGACATCCTTCCACAATGCAGTGGGCAAGAATAGCTGCTGTACTGGATCTCCATGCGTTCCACAAATCAAGTGTTCCCCTTCTATTTCTTCCATTTTATCATGTTGACACAGCAAGTCCAGTACTTCCTTCAGCTCAGCTTCCATCTCTTGATGAGTAGGACCAGTGTTTCTGTTTCTATAAATCAGGAACCTTCCTATTATAGGATATGTAAGCTGTAATGAAAATAGGCTCTCCTTAAAATATACTGGAAATGAAGCTACCTCCCATGGTACTCTGTCATGCACATTCCCTTGGACCCTGCTAGGCAACGGCTTTGCCAATTGTAGACCTGGAGTCACCATCCTCGACACATTATATACCTTCCTTTGGGGCAATCCACTTGATACTCCATGGGTATATTGTATGGAAACGCTATTAAATACAGTTTTGTTAAGTGCGATTAGCGGGTTTTCAAAGTTTTGATTTGGTGCCAGCCTTAACCTCATAAAATCTGCTTGCTGTAGTGGGAACATTTACCGAGACCTACACACACCCCGTACTTCTTCTGCCCAGTCATCTAATGACTGGGACTCATCACACCCACCTTACACTTCTGCTCCCTTGGCATGTAAATAATATGCGCTGCACCAGAAGGTACATTACTCTGAGTTGGTGAACTATGCCCAGACACACTTTCTGATGGGCATACATGCATACAGGTCTGGCGTACTTCTACCACTAATCATTTTCACTCTGTATTGCTTCATTCTCTGCTTGCTCTGTAAGAAGCCTCTTACGCAACACCTCTATCTCAAAATGTAAATCGGTTATAGACATAATTATAACTATAAAATGTCCACAGGGATTGCTTTAAAAATCAAGACAAAACCCCAATTAGCACGATTTGCTATGACAAACACAGGATATAATACAGCCCAAAGTCCAATTGATCCCCAGCCCCATCTTTATCTTCTTATGCCAACTGATTCCTCTTGACTCGCCATACTCCCTCCATCTTCTTGTACTTGTAACTGCTACCCTTGAACTCTAGATAGACTGCACAAAACAAATCGGTATCTCTGGATCCTGCCGACTACGCCAAAAACTCTCTGGATCCTGCCGACTACACCAAAAACTATAAGTGCTGGTCGGGCACACCAGCACACTGAAGGCTTAGCGCTCCAGGACTAGATTCGTTTAGAATTATCTTTATTAAAGGAAAAATGACCCAACCCAAACAAAGTGCATAATCCAATTCTAAAAACATACAAAAGAAACTAATCACAACAGTAAAAACTACCCTAAAAACTCTAATAAAAACAGTGACAAGCACTAGCTACAAAGCAAACAGAGAACATAAGCACCTCATGTTGCATATATACTTTATGGCACACCCATTTACCTCAGTACAATTAGCATACAACCGTGCAAACCACAACTCACCACCAGGGCTGCGTTCAATAGTCAGAGCGCTCTGACGTGGCGCTACGTAACATAAGTTAGCTCTTATTGAACAGTATGTTACGGAAGAGACAGCTTTCAAGATGGCGGAAAACACAGCACTAGCGTTGTTTTTGGAGGAATTTATGGAAGATTGTGCAGAAAATCTGCCGTTTAATGCCTCTATTGCACTTGCATCGACATCCAACACCATGGCTTTAGCATCAGTGAATTCAAACACATGTGAGAGTCCTGTACGGATTGAAACCTACGTTGAGACTTGTTCCTCGGTACTGTGATGTCTCGTTCAAGGCACATTTCCGGATGGAGAGAGCAATATTCAAGGGAAGTTATATATGTTAGCTATATTGGAAATATAGAAAATGCCTAATTATTGGTTACACTTGAAGCTTTTGAAGTGCTGTGTATGATTCATATTATTAATGTAGGCCACAGTATTTTTAAATAATGTTGAAGATTAAATTGTATTCCTTTTTTGGATCAAAATAAATGGTCCTTTGTTTACTCTGACTGTATAGCTGATCAGTAAATGCACACATTTGTGGATATTTAAGAGCTGTGCCATTCTCATTAGCAGTCACAGAGTACATCAAAAAGTGTAGATTTAAAAAAGAGGATAGCGCAGAAAAATATCAATAAATTGCATGATTACTTAGATGTAAGCAGGAAAAAAGTTGGATTTCTCTAATTGGGTCTTTCTTGAAATCTGTCCCAGTCACTTTTATATAAGTAGTTACATTTAGCCTACAAATGTATTTCATATATATATATATATATATATATATATATATATATATATATATATATATATATAGCTCAAAGAGCCAGCTGCCCAACATTTCGATATGTTGTACATATCTTTCTCAAGGGAGCCTGTGTTTGAATCAAAACATTGGAGGTATGTATAGGTTTTTGACGGCATGACAACTACTTGTTATTGTTTACATTCAAATCCATGATTTATTCTTACATGATGTAATGGTGTTCTATATATTGTGACATCATTTTTACTTCTATCTTTGAATCTGTATTAATTCTAATTAACACTACTTTATATAAACTTATATTTTTATTATATCATGCAATGCTGACTCTGAGGATCAGTCTAGATTTGGCCTCCCCAGCGCATCAGCATGCACAACTTTTGAATGAATTTTGTTTATTTATTTAAATGTTATATATTTATTGAAGTTAATTAGTTCATTCTGTTGAGTCCCGCTGGCATAATCGTGTTCAGTCTATTTATCCATTTACTTTCTTTTATTCTTCTATATGTCGCATTGTCTAATTTGAGCTGTTCTAATACTACAAACTTTACATCATTTATGTCATGTCCCTGACTGGTGAAGTGCTGTACTATTGGTTCATTCATTTTTTTATTTCTAATTAATGAAAGGTGGTTCTGAATTATTTTATATAAAGTAGTTCCAGTCTCTCCAACATATTTGATTTCATCAGATTTTTCACAGGCTATTCCATAAACAACATTGCTATTTTTACAGTAGGTATTCGTTTTAAGTGGATAGGTGGTGTTCTTATGTTTAATTATATTTGTACTTTTGTCTATGTATTTACACACTTTACATTTATATATATATATATATATATATATATATATATATATATATATATATATATATATATATATATATATATACTGGAAATTTAATAACGTACGACTTTTGCAAAGCAAAGCTAAGTAACATTTACATAAACTACCAGTGTCATATATATATATATATATATATATATATATATATATATATATATATATTTATTTAGTACAGCCTACTCTGCATATCCTCTCAAAACTTTTCTTCTGTCACCATACAGAGACAACGGCCATTTGAGTGTTATTCAAAAGAACTATAACAAAGTCCACAACTCAACTAGAGTGGACATTGAAAGAGCTTTTGGCCTGTTAAAGTGCAAATGGAGACTTTTTTAAATACCTGGGCATGACCACAGTTGATAACATTCCCCTGGCCTTCAGTGCTGCATGCATTTTACACAATGTTTGTGATTAACAAAGAAAAGTTATCTGCTGATGACAGACATGGACGACACTGATGTTAACGAAGACCTTGGCAATGCAGAGGCTGATTGCACAGCACAAAGCAAAAGAGACCATCATGCCAATGTATTGGCTTAGGGTTATAAATGTTGGTTTAATTAAGTGTATATAGTTTCATGCAATTCCACATAACTTTGATGTGAATTAAAGTTTTTTCCATTTTGAGCATGGATGTACATATATGTTATGTAGCTTTTCATGTATACTGTGTTTATAATAAATCCCAATATATTCCTACTTATGTGGGGTTTTTTTAAGTTCTGTGTTTTGGATAAAAACAAATGATGCATATTGCATGTTTTATTTACAGATGGCTACAGTGCAGTATATGCTTACAATTAAGATGTTTCTATTATATGTAAATATTGTTGTACAGCTAAATAATTTAAAAAGTTCCAAAGTTCCAATAGGACAATATAATTTTTCGATTTTCAATGATTCCTTCAATACATATGTGAATGACTTTAATAGTTAGTTTCTTTGTTTTGCAACCTCAAGTGCAACCTTTTGCATTTCCATGAGCTCCTGCACCTGCCTTTTCTGTTCCTCTGCAAAGTCTTACATTTCAAGTACTACTGTGTGTTTGTTTTTTTCTCTCCAATATGATTTAAGTCTTATAGTACATACAGACGTGCTCAAATTTGTTGGTACCCTTACAGCTCATTGAAATAATGCTTCATTCCTCCTGAAAAGTGATGAAATTAAAAGCTATTTTATCATGTATACTTGCATGCCTTTGGTATGTCATAGAATAAAGCAAAGAAGCTGTGAAAAGAGATGAATTATTGCTTATTCTACAAAGATATTCTAAAATGGCCTGGACACATTTGTTGGTACCCCTTAGAAAAGATAATAAATAATTGGATTATAGTGATATTTCAAACTAATTAGTTTCTTTAATTAGTATCACACATGTCTCCAATCTTGTAATCAGTCATGCCGCCTATTTAAATGGAGAAAAGTAGTCACTGTGCTGTTTGGTATCATTGTGTGCACCACACTGAACATGGACCAGAGAAAGCAAAGGAGAGAGTTGTCTGAGGAGATCAGAAAGAAAATAATAGACAAGCATGGTAAAGGTAAAGGCTACAAGACCATCTCCAAGCAGCTTGATGTTCCTGTGACAACAGTTGCAAATATTATTAAGAAGTTTAAGGTCCATGGAACTGTAGCCAACCTCCCTGAGCGCGGCCGCAAGAGGAAAATCGACCCCAGATTGAACAGAAGGATAGTGCGAATGGTAGAAAAAGAACCAAGGATAACTGCCAAAGAGATACAAGCTGAACTCCAAGGTGAAGGTACGTCAGTTTCTGATCACACCATCCGTCGCTTTTTGAGCGAAAGTGGGCTCCATGGAAGAAGACCCAAGAGGACTCCACTTTTGAAAGAAAAACATAAAAAAGCCAGACTGGAATTTGCTAAAATGCATATTGACAAGCCACAATCCTTCTGGGAGAATGTCCTTTGGACAGATGAGTCAAAACTGGAGCTTTTTGGCAAGTCACATCAGCTCTATGTTCACAGACGAAAAAAATGAAGCTTTCAAAGAAAAGAACACCATACCTACAGTGAAACATGGAGGAGGCTCGGTTATGTTTTGGGGCTGCTTTGCTGCGCCTGGCACAGGGTGCCTTGAATCTGTGCAGGGCACAATGAAATCTCAAGACTATCAAGGCATTCTGGAGCGAAACGTACTGCCCAGTGTCAGAAAGCTCTGTCTCAGTCACAGGTCATGGGTCCTCCAACAGGATAATGACCCAAAACACACAGCTAAAAGCACCCAAGAATGGATAAGAACAAAACATTGGACTATTCTGAAGTGGCCTTCTATGAGTCCTGATCTGAATCCTATTGAACATCTATGAAAAGAGCTGAAACTTGCAGTCTGGAGAAGGCACCCATCAAACCTGAGACAGCTGGAGCAGTTTGCTCAGGAAGAGTGGGCCAAACTACCTGTTAACAGGTGCAGAAGTTTCATTGAGAGCTACAGAAAACGTTTGATTGCAGTGATTGCCTCTAAAGGTTAGCGGTCCCATCATTTTTGTCCATGCCATTTTCATTTGTTTTATTATTTACAATAATATGTTGAATAAAAAATCAAAAGCAAAGTCTGATTTCTATTAAATATGGAATAAACAATGGTGGATGCCAATTACTTTTGTCAGTTTCAAGTTATTTCAGAGAAAATTGTGCATTCTTCGTTTTTTGTGGAGGGGTACCAACAAATTTGAGCACGTCTGTATATCATTTTGTGTATAATGTGTTCTTGGTTAGATGGAAATGTAACACTGCAAAAGTACCTAATATTAGTATATTAGTAAAGTTCTGTTATTCTAACGTCCCCTTTACTGCCACGAAGAAAAGGGTTTAAAGTTAACGGTGTAGCCTATACTGCTGTGCTTTTTCAGTCGATATGCAATATGAAGCCTAATAATCACGCAGAAACAGCAAAACTATTAAAAAACACACACACACACAACAACAACAGCATTACATATAGTTCACCTTTAACAGATTCGTCCATATTTTTTTCTTTTTAAATATAGTTAAGAAAATATTCCTAATGTAAGGCCGACCGAACAAACAATAACAAGCTGAGTGTATAAAATGTTGCAGATTCACTGTATTTAAAAGGAAAAATAGTCAATAATTATGCTATTATTTAAATAAACTATCAGGTTTTCTTACGAAAAAGAATGCATACCGATATGTTGGTCAAAAAGTCCAATATGTGGGGAAATTACAGTGCTGAGCACAAAACCAGCAATGCGAGCGAAGCGTGATTTTTTTAAAATATAGATGCTCAGTAATCAAAAAGCATGGCAAAATAATGAAGAATATATATCAGTGTAGTTCTTGAACTTAACGGACCGATAATAAAAAAAAAAGTTTGCATAGTGTAGCGTTGAAGCAGGACTGGCTCAGTGAGAATGGAAATACCCAAACAGTCATAAACAGTGAGTAAGCAAGATTCGCAAGAACTGGACTTTTGCTGTACAAATACACTGTACAAATTCCCTTTAAACCAGATGTCCGGTTGAAAACTGAACAGTTAGCAACCCTAGTGGGTGAATCGCAACTGTGCTCGTATTTATTAAATTAAATAAACTTTAAATAATAAACAAAAATGGCCAAACAAACAAACAGTTTAAACAAAACAAACACTGAACAAAACAAAAGGCACGTTGGCCAAAACAACTAATAAACAGAGACAAACAAACAAGTATCATGCTGGTTTTGACCCAGCACTCGTAGCAATTGTTTTTAAAGTTTTATCTTACTGTCACTTTCTCTCCGCTCTTTCATTCCTTTCCGCTCTTTCATTCCTTCTATCCACTCTTTCGTTCCTTCTCTCTGCTCTTTTGTTCCCTCTCTCCACTCTTTCGTTCCTTCTCTCCGCTCTTTCGTTCCTTCTTTCCGCTCTCTCATTCCTACTCTCCACTCTCATACACCCTCTATGAGCGTCTGCTTTGATTTTATATACTTGGCCATCTCCCAATTGGTAATTACTTAATTAATTTGGGAGATGAACACTATACTCGCGAGTTTTAGCTGGATGGGGGATTTTAACCCCCATCAATGCTTTAAAACAAAAATAAAATAAATACATTTTTAAAAACATGTGCAGAACTGCTACAGCACAACCTAAAGAAAACCTTTTGAAAATAAATACATCAGCAGCAAAATCCGAATCGGTCAAAAACTTTTTTTTTTCCAACAAAAAATGATAACGTTATTTAGATGACAAGCCAGTAATTGATCAATTAACAGTATATCCAAACATTTTAATAAATCAATTATGTAACAAGATGAATCAATTTGATCAATAACTCAACATTGAAACATATTAATAGCTTCAAATTAGTTACAAACGTAGTAATCATAGGCATCAATTGGATTTTTTAATTAATGTAACCAAGTACAAAAGTTAGTATAAAAATGTTTCTATATATATATATAAATATATATATATATATATATATATAAACATGTCTGCATCTCAAAACAGCCCATGGTACAAATGCACTTGTTACAACTCATAAATGAAAACAACTTAAATGTATATCCCAAAAGCATGTCATTTTTTAAAAAATACCATCCGTTAGTTAGTATCACATCTCCCAAGCAGAGCAATCACGTGAACTTAATACTGACTCAGTCCAGCCTCCAGATAGACAATCTGTCACCTGTAATTTGTTAATTTGTGTTTTGATTGACAGCCCGCCAATACTACCTTGCTGCGGTTTATTTTTCTAATCCCAGTAAACAGTGCTAATGAAGCACATTATTTTCTTATAGATTCTAATAATTAAGAGACTGTAAAAGCCAAAAATCTTAACAAGATCTTGAAGAGGATTTTCATTTACTTTGAGTCATTATTCAACCTTTGTATCACATTTACTAAAAAAAAAGCTTTTTACCAGATATAAATGCAGGACAAAACTTTGTAACTACAAAAACATTAACATTTGTCACCTAATTATTCTGAATGAGGTGTACAAAAAGTATCAAGTACAAACATGCAAATTAATAGTTCTTCACAAATACCTTTCTAGAAACAGTTTATTTTGCCTACCTCTTCAAGTTTATTCAAGCCTTCTCCAACTTCTCCATCTTCGTCAAACACTTGTAATTCCTGTCAGTTACGGCCTAGTTAATATGAAGCATTACAACCATTTTAAAAGCTAATGCATGTTTGTAGTTGCAGATCCTAAAATGTTGGCATATTGGCAACAACTTGCTTAATGTCAGTTTTGAAAATACAGGCTTTATACAAAAGGCTGTTAAAAGGAGAATAAATTAAGGTGTGGATTTAAAAACCACCCAGGCATTTTAAGTGAATCTGAGGCAGATTTTCTCAAGGATAACTTTTCAATTGGAACTGAAAATCAAAGATTATTTCCAATCTAATAGTTAAATGCACTGGCAGTTTAATAAATTAATTGGTGTATATTATGCTTTGTTACACGGTAAAAAGAAACTTGTGAATAAACTATTTGAATATAGTTCGGGTCTCAAATCGTCCAGTTTGGTTTCCACATACCTGAACCCATATGATTTGAAACTGGTTTATTTTAAACCGGTTTATTTGGGTCCAGAGCCATATCTCGTACTATTTGTATCCAGAATTAAATCACCCGGTTTCAAGGGGGCGTTTCTGAAGTAGCTACGTCATTATAAAGAAACTGCCACGAGCTGTAATGAAAAAATAAATAAAAAACACTTTGCAGGTAAGCCAACTATACACACATATTTAAAAAACGCAAAGTTAAGTAATTTCTTTAAAATGTGAGAAAAAGAAAACTGGAATTATGTTGAAACAGTTGCTTTGCTAAATATATGGGCAAGGCAAGGTATTCAGTCACAGCTTGACAATCGTGTACAAAACAGCAAAGAGTTTGAAAAAATATCTTCGCTTCTGAAAGTACTGGGCTTCACAAGAAGGCCAGATCAATGCAGGTGCAGGCTAAAAAGACTGAAAGCTGACTACAAAAAACTTAAGGACCTTAATCAACGCAGCAGCAGATTAATATCTGTCATAACCTCTCGTCCTTTTACCCCATTCACACACCTTAGTTTTTGAGATTAACACACCCTCTGTATATAATAGACTTAAGACATTCATTTGAGAGCTCTCCTTGTTTTAACGATTTAAAATATGGCGGTATTTAGCTCCACCACAGTTTATATCCATTGATTGGACCCCATTATATGCTGTCTTTCCTTGTTCTGAGGCCTAGTTTTTAATATAAAATCAATTTAAGTGCTGCTTGACTTCAGACAACTCCGTTCTCAAAGTTACAAGTTTATAAAAAAAAATGTTAAAACTGGAATAATTGGTTCAGCTTTGGTTTGTATATTCCTACTAATGAAAATAGCAAGCTAATTTAAAGATACTTGAGAAAACAACTGTTGAGTAGACCCCGATTGCATGCACCAGGATACAGTACATGCAACAGCAGATAAGGAAGTTTTCCTTTGGGAGTATCAGTGTATTCGACCCTGATGGCTATCCCTATTATACTAAAACTGCCCCAGTATTTGGGTTAGGAATACCAGCTTCATTTCATTGTGATGTTGCAAACTGATGTTTACCTTTTTGCTGTACTTCTCCCTCTCTGTATGATATGATGACAATGTGACTTGCTGTGTTATTCTTAAAGAAATATGTGTTAGTGGTTCTTTAAATCTTTGTGTTATTTTAGATCAGGCTTGTTTGTGGCTGAGTTCATGATCATAAAGTCTTTTGCTGCAGTTTTAAATTTGCAAATGACGCATGTGTCTCTGTTTCGCTTTAGAAAACAAATATTTAAGTCCTGTTAACAAGAACATTTTTTGTAAAATTTTTAATAGAGCTATATACTTGCTTATATAGTTATCCTGCCTAAAAAAACAGTATAGAGTACACTTAGAAATGGTAAAATTATCTGTAAGAGTGATATCTGTGTGGGATAATATGGTAATCTGGTTTTCCATGCTGACTTAGCTTTTCTTGCAGAATTTTCTGAAGCTTTTGCGAGAACATGCTGTCAATTTGTAAGAATAAATGAAGAGCTGCTTTTGCTGTATGTTTCACAGCGATGAAAAGGAGGCATGACAGTGTTAGTCATTCTGTTAATCTGTCAGTGCAAGTGGGTGGTAATGACTGATGTGTAAATGATAGAGGCAGGCTTTGAGTCTAAATCGCACCCAGTAAGTAGACCAGCATGGTGCTCAGTCCTAAATTCTTACCCACTGCCTAGCCATATAGGCGCAATAGCACTCTCAAGCTGCTGTGAGGCCATCTGCTTCATATATATACAGGTTATTGATTTGGCCACCGAAAAAGTCTCTCTCTCTCTCTCTCTCTCTCTCTCTCTCTCTCTCTCTCTCTCTCTCTCTCTCTCTCTCTATATATATATATATATATATATATATATATATATATATATATATATATATAGTGAATGTGAGTATATTCCCAACTCATTACACAATGTTCATGCTCTCTAGAAAAGCCATTATGAGTTTAAAGGAGGATGCAGTGACTTTTCTAACTTGCTGGAACCAAAACATGGTACATTCTTAATATACAATCTCTAAATAATAGAATGAATTGTGTAAAAAGTGAAAGTAAATCAGGAAAAATATAAATATTAGGGTTTGCTTCAGTAGTTATATGTGTTTCCATGTTTTGGGCTTCTGGTTTTCATTTTTGATTTTCTTATAAAATGTAATTACGAAAAGAAAATAGGCAAACATTTCAGTTCATGCTTTTAGTGTTGTTATGAAGGCATTACCTAAGTCTCTGATCTATGAAAAGGGGCTTGAGAATAAAATGGGGGGAATCGTGGTGTGATTCAGTGTTTGCAGTCCCTGAGAAAAACAACCAGAAAAAACAGGGCTTTGACACACACACCCTGCTCATACCTGACAGCTAGACACATGAATAGACAAACAATACAGAAGAATGTATACCAGACAGTCAGGGAAGTTTCCTGCAGCCATTTTAGAGGCTTACATGTAAGAGGTTAAGGGGGCACTTGTGAGTTAAAGGTTACCTTACTGTTTCAGTCCTTTAGTAGTCTTAAACCTGGACAGGTAAACCCTGACACATTTATATTGAAGTGGAATCTTCTCAAACAAGTTCAGGTTATCTCTGCCCACATCTTGTTATAATCGCAGTTTAACTCAAGATAACTTCGTAAAGTTACCAGTGGTCAGTAAACAGAAACTGTTTGCAATCTATTGTATGTAACTACTACAGCTTTTCATGACAAGCCTGCTAAAAGCCCCAGGACTTTGCTAGGGGCTGTTGGTACCTGTATAAAGAAAGTCCATTGTGTTTGTCGGTCTGTATCCCAGGTTTTGCGGATTAGCAGTATTAGCGAGCTGCAATCCAGTGGCTTTATGCATATGTGCTCTCCAGTATGCACTATGGAACTGAGTGGCTTTCTCGGGCACCATGATCATACATAATTAACTAATAATGGAGGATTTAGCAGGCCTGTAGACAGGGAGCCAGTCTGACCTGTCAAAGACCTGTATTGGGTTGGTCAGCCGTTTAGGACATCCGTGATTAAGAAAGGCATAAAATGTACAGTACAGAATTTTGACATTCTTTTTTTCCTCTTGTCCTATAATGAGTAGGGATCACTACAATGCCAAATGAAATGAGTAGACTTCATGCCTAAAATTTTAGAAACTCACTCACCTGAGTTTCTGAAATGACCCTCAATTAAAATGATTATTTAAATGATCACAAGCTAGGACTTTGAGCATTCAATAGATTCCTACCCTATTTGAAATGATTTCAGCTTTGGTTTAAGAGACATACACTGTAAAGTTTGGTTCAATCTGTATAACTTACAATTTGATACCAGCATGACGAATAGCATTGCATTCAAGGAAGATTTGTTTAAATGTATTTATAGTACAGTAGACTCCCCCGGTTCTGAGTCTTGGTAATTCGAATGGACCTATAAACCAAACCATGCTATCATAATGAAATGCGTGACAGCAGTTGTCGAAACCAAACTTCAGTTTCACAGTTCTATGGTATGTATGTAAAACATTTATAGCAGTCCCTGTATTTATTTATTTATTTTTTCGAAAGGCTTTTACTTAATATAAGTATATCTAAGGCTAGACAGGGCATTTTTAGTATGAAACAAATTATGATCAGTAGTATGAACAAACCACAATTCTGAACAGGGTCAGATACCAGCTGGTTCGGATTAGCAAGAGTCTATTGTATATACCTTTTAAAAAAAAGGTAAATATGTGAAAGTTCAAGTCTGACCAGTAGTGGTACATGGGTTAGTGGACCCAAGCTAAACTGCTACATTACAATACATTGTGGTTGTGTTGCAGTTCAGCTTTGAACAGAAGTAACCCTTTAATTTTTGCATTAAAAGGTTACCAAAGAGAACCAATAGATAATCATAAGGCCGACACAGACCAATGGCTTTACTTTATAAGACACACTTGAGGCATACAGTATGTGTTAACTGTAAAAAAAAAAGTTTTGTTACAAAACTGAGAAACAAACAACTCCAGAGTGATTGAGACCTTGATGTAGTTTTTAGTTGCTTGGTTACTTTTATACAATTAACAGGTGTTCCTTTTAAGAAATAGGAGTTAGCTGGAGTAAATTCTTTGGAAATATTGCACATTGTATCTGTGAATCAGACAGAACAGTGTTTTCTTTGTTGCTTACTGGTGACCCTCTAAGGGCAACATACTTTTGACATACCTGTAGACTTAATATTTGCCCAACCTCCCATTATTTTCCAGTGACTCTCCTTTGAGCATAGTTTGAACAAAATGCAATATGCTCTCTTGTCAAAAGCAACTAGAACAAAAAAGTGCATTAAATATAGACGTTTTCTTGCAAGTTATTGTGCATGTAATTCTATTCAGGTGCAGGCAGACTGAAAATGATGATTTGACAGGCCAAGCACAATAAAAAAAATAAAAAAAATCACCCCACCAAGACTGCCAAGATTTTACTCAAAACCACAGATTGAGAAGGATTTTCATCAGGTGTTGACATACACATCCCCAAATAGAAAAGCAGTAATGCAAAAACTGACATCTGCAATCAGGCATGGCAACAAATTTCAGCAACCAAATACGGTATTAAAATGCTTTGAATATTCTCTTCCAGTAGTTCTGAGCTTATTTGCCAGGGTGGGATTTGCATAGTTGCAACGCTTTGCACCAAAAGAAGACAGCTGAGCAAAAGTTCAAGGCTAGTTGCTAAACAAAATAGGTTTCATGCATATTTTAACTGTTTTGTTGCTTGTCTCCAACAGTGAAGTTTCATGTGGACTATAGACAACCTCAAATTAAAAATAATAATTTATATTATATATATATATATAATTCTATAACAGAACAAACAGGAACTACATAAATCACACCATTAGACCCGTACTACTTAACATGACACCAAATGTGAGTGGAGTGGAGACACAACATTTTTTTTTTTTAATTATAAAAGCCCTTTTTGTTGTCAATTTAGAGCCCTGGTACTTGGTTGTTTGATTAAACAGCATTGCTATGGGAAAAGAATAGAAGCATCAGAAACATAGGAATTAGGACACAGCAAAGGCAGAGTAATGTGTTTGTCTTTTATTGAAAAAAATAAGATGCACTTTTTTCAGTTCAACTGACTATAAAGACAGGCTTTACTGTAGTATATTGCATTTTTACTTTACACTTATACTATAGCATTTAAAATGTATATTATTTAAATGTCATTAGTATCTTAAATCAATAGAGCATTTTATTTAGCTGCTTTTTAGTGTAATTCTATTAGCAATATAAAAAAAAAAAAAAAAAAAACATCCTCTAAGTTTTAGAAAAGGCTACAGATCTGAGATTTCCAAACCCCAAAATAGAATACTTGCAAATCTCAGCTCTTGTGATGTGTTAAAGAGGCTAAGCGCAAAACCATGCATATGAACAAGCAAGGTTTATTTTGCTGCAGCTACTTTAAGCCACAACATAGCAAAACCCTCAGATCTGGGTAATGAGTAAGATAAACCTGTTGCATGTGTAATTATAATGACGGTATACTACAAATCAAATTACAATTCAGACAGGTTAGTATCAATAACATATATTCCAATGCAGCAAGTCAGTTAAGAATGTCTTTTTATTTGAGTATTAGATCAGGTCTAGCTAGATGAGCCCCATTCTTGATTTTGGGTTTGGGTTTGTATTTGAAAAGTTGAAAATATTCTAGCCAGTACCAATGTAGTGATCACCCAATGAAGAAAATGCACTACATGATTTTATTCATTCAGAATTATACTTTGTTCATGCCGAATTCTCCCTAACCTAAACTAAACCAGAATATATATATATATATATATATATATATATATATATATATATATATATATATATATATATATATATATATATATATATGTGTATATTCATTACAAAATGAAATCAAAATTCTGGTTCAGACTTAACTTGCAAATTTGGTTCTGGGGCTGTGATATATAATGTACACAGCTTCTAAAGAAGTCAGCCCAAATACCCAATTTAAACTATGAGAGAGTCAACATTAAAATATCAAGATTACAGTGACTTCAGGGAAATGGCAGAAAAATGGTATCTAACACATAGAAGAAATCTACTGCTGACTTAAACAACTGCTCAGGTTAACAAAGCAATTTGTCCTCTTTCCACTTGACTCTTCACACCATGTGCATTCATTTAACAGCAGCTTGTGCTCAGCTCAATGGGAAGGTCGTTGCTGCAGTTATGTAAACGCCATTTCCAGGTACATACCTAGCCCTGGATCAAGTCAACCATTGCTACCAGCTTTGCATGTTGTGTGTACCCCAGCGGGGATGCAAATGACAACCCATGTCTTGTGTGAATGCTCAATTAATTTTGCAGATGAAATACAAACAGAAGTTAGGGAGGTTTTTCTAGGTTAGACTTATGTGTGAAAAAGATGAGGTGAGGTTTTTCTTTTGGGGACTGTGGTGGGGTGCCCCGTCCCTGGGCATATTTTGTGTTTTATGTTGTCTGTTATATGTATTATTGTAGTGGTGCACGGAGTGTGGGTTATGTAGCACAGGTGATGTAAAATGTATTTGTATATCACTTCCTGTGCAGATTAAAGTGGATATTTGTATGGAGGCACGGGGAGTGCACACTTTGTTCACGTGCTGGGATTCAAGTGAATGATTAACTAATAATTAAATCCCGGCACAGCTGTATATATAGATGCATGAATCACTCACTCGGGGTTGGGTGTTCAGTGTGGAGAGAACGGGAGAGAAAGTCGGGAGTAAGCTTTAAAAAACAAATAATTACAATTGCTATTTGTGCTGGTTTTACACCAGCACAATACTTGTTTTATTTAGTGTTTCGTTTCGTGTCTGTGTTGTCTGTTTGTTTTGGCAAACGTGCCATTTTGTTTTGTATGTGTGTTCTGTTTGTTCAAACCTTTAGTTTGTTCATTTACAATAAACCAGCGCAACAGTGCATTCATTCACTAAACATTGTGTGTCCATTCTCTTCCTGGTCTGATGTCACCACACAAGCCAGCCTGTCATAGGGCCCAATAAGTATATCCCCCAATCAAATTATCTTCATGGACAATGTACCACTGTGCTTCTGCCAATGGTACTACCTGCAGAGCTGTAGTTGTATGAGTCATGAATAGAATGTTAACACTGGGGTGGGTACATTTGTTTGTGTTACCATACTATGTTGTATCATTGTGCAGTATTTCTCACAAATACAGTGTATTGCTATTGCTGTGGGCCGGCTTCCTGTAAAAGTGGTTTCTTAAGCTTTAAACTGTGACAGATTTCTGAGGGTAAGGAGCACTGTTTTTGAAGTGGGGCAGGATAAATCTTACTGTAGTTGTGCCTGCTGCTTTCTAAAGCCTTGTTATTATAGAAGCAGTTTGTCCGTAAGTGTGCCTGTACATTTCCTTATTATGTATGACATCTGTGTGGGGCATGGTAATAGTCTATAATGGAGTCTCCTGCATTATCATAATTATATATCCCAGCAGTGAGTTCCTCCACCATTAACCCATAAACATCCATGGGGGACTCACATTCATAGCTATTACAGTGTGCCCATGTCAAACCCCGACTTATCTGTGAATCCTTCACCCACAGATGGGGTGGCACTCTGCAAAATACATGCTGATAGATGAATTGGAGTGTATTAGGAGAAATGATAAAACAGCAAATTTTATTATTATTTATTAGCCGACACCCTTATCCAGGGCAACTTACAATTGTTACAAGATATCACATTATTTTTACATACAATTACCCATTTATACAGTTGGGTTTTTACTGGAGCAATCTAGGTAAAGTATGTTACTCAAGGGTACAGTAGCAGTGTCCCCCACCTGGGATTGAACCCATGACCCTCCAGTCAAGAGTCCAGAGCCCTAACCACTACTCCACACTGCTGCCCATCTTGCAGTTTATAGATCCTAAACCACAAGATAACATGTTGCACAACTGATTGTCCTCAAGTCCAAGAAAATATAGATATCATTTATTAAGAATAAATTATAAGACTAGCTTGTCATTGCTGTGCAGTTTATTTATTTTTATTCAAAGCTGATGGCATTTCTCTGAGGCTATCCTTATAGTGGAGGTGTTCTTTATTGTGTTGTATAAACCATAACTCACCACAGACAGGAATAGCAGGTTAATGTTATTAAAGCCTGATCTCATTTTGTTGTGCTGGAATAATATTGGTTGTGTTTTTAAACAAATGAAAGCATAATGACTTTGACCTCAATGAGGTAGAATGTTAACCTATTCATGAAAAGGTTTGTTGGCTTTTTGGTATAGAATAGTTACATGATGTCTCTCTTTAGATGGGCCACATTACAATCTGTCCCTCTCTGTTTTTTTAATTTCTTAGTCTACCTGAACTGAATCATTATCTCAGTTGTTTTCTGTCACTTTCAAGGGGCTTGATTCTGTGAAAATATCTTTCAATAAAACAAATCTTGCTAATACAGATTTGGAGTAATGCTGTCTAATGTTCTCTCTAAACATACACTGCATGCATATGCTGCATTTGAGTAGGGTATGATAAGCCATTTGTGTTGTATTATTATGATTTCAATGTAGTATTTGGTGATTAAATCGCAATGTTTTGTTATTATTCTTTGACAGCATCCAGCTAAAACTTGTGAGAATGTGTGGTCGACAGCTAATGATTTATTGACTAGGTAATTGATAGCCAGTTAATCCCTTGACCACGATATAAAAACCAGCAGCTTTTGCTGACCGGAGTTGGGTTGTTAAAGGAGTAACGAGAAAGTGTAAAGATCTAGAAAATATAATAACAATTGCTACTCGTGCTGGCTTTATTATTATTTAGCAGACGCCCTTATCCAGAGCAACTTACAAATGTTACAAGATATCACATTATTTTTACATACAATTACCCATGTATACAGTTGGGTCTTTACTGGAGCAAAGTAGGTAAAGTACCTTGCTCAAGGGTACAGCAGCAGTGTCCCTCACCTGGGATTGAACCCACAACCCTCCAGTCAAGAGTACAGAGCCCTAACCACTACTCCACAACACTGCTTTACACCTGTGAGATACTTGTTTTGTGTTTGTCTGTTTATTTTGGCCACTGTGCCGTTTTGTTTTGTGTAAAGTATTTTTTTGTTTAAATCTTTGATTTATTTAGTTTATTTCAATCCACAGTACTTGTCTATCTCTTCCTGGTCTATCTCTTCCATCCTGCCACATATGGTGTTGTGCATGGGATAAACAGGGGCGGAGGGGTACCCCGTTCTAAAAATAAATAAACAGGGCTTTCTACCACCCTGCTACACGCCACATACATTTTTGCTCCATTCTTCTCCCCCTGACGTGTTTATTTTAATGTCATTACAGTGAAGTAAAAGCTTGTGCACAACAATTGAGTGCAAGGGATAATTACGCCTTGGTAGCGTCAGGAGAAGGAAAAAAAAACAACAACATTCGCAACAAGCCTAAAGTAAGTTTAACATACTACAGGGGTGTTACTAAAATATTTATTCCAAGCAGATTACATCTATATAAACTAGACACAAGTTTATGAAAACAGTCTTTTTTTATTCAGTGACAGCTGCAGCATCACTCATTGCATCTTGTTAAAACTGTACCACTTAACCTTCACTATCCGTGAAACACACAATGCGGAAATCCCTGCCTAAAACATAATAATAATAATAATAATAATAATAATAATAATTAATTAATTAATTAATTAATTAATTAATTAATTAACTTACCACAACATGCATACATCACTGATAATTAAAAAAAATAGCCTTATTGAATATTGTTAAATATTCATTATATAACAGTTAATTTTGAAACTCCAAAGAAGCGCAAACTATATACAGTCAGTTTTCTTCACTGTGCACAATTTATTTACAGGCTGTTTGCCAGGAATACAAGCCTGTCGTCCTGCCTGCACACCCACTGCTTGTCTGGCAGAAATACTGTAAATATTAAGGCAGGGCGTTCGGTGCATTTTCATTGATAAACTTAAATAATATTATTAACTATGCATGTTAGAAAAATGTAATTATTGAATCGATTATCCAGTATTTATATCAATGTATATAATGAGGAATAGAATCGATTGAAAAAACGATTTTCGATTTAATCGTAGCAGCCCTAGACCAGAGATGGGGAGCAATGGGAAGCCTGGGAGCAAAGACATCGCCCAGTGTCCGTCCTAGACATCGCGGTCATGGTATGCAACTACATGGCTGCAGATATGGGAGAAGCACCACTATCTCCAATCCCATAGGGAGGAGCCACGCCTACTCCAGCTCCACAAGCAGTAGGCACGTCCATGCCAGCGCCCAAGAGGGGTAAGCTGAGCATCCGGCGCCCAAAAGGGGGGAGCCAGATTGTTCAACACCTATGAGGGGGGAGCCCGAGCATCCAGCGCCCATGAGGGGGGAGCCCGAGCATCCAGCGCCCAAAAGGGGGGAGCCAGAGTGTCCAGCACCCATGAGGGGGAAGCCTGAGCATCCAGCGCCCATGAGGGGGGAGCCCGAGCATCCAGCGCCCAAAAGGGGGGAGCCCGAACCTCCAGTGCCACTGGGAGCAGTCCCGCTGCCTCCACCACCACAGGAAGACTACTCCTGCTTCCACCTCCTGCCATCATCACCCGGGGTTGCCTATCCCGCACCGCCAGGGTTGCCAGTTCATCACCACCCGGGGAAGCCTGTTCGTCACCGCCTGGGGATGCCTGTTCTTCACCGCACAGGGATGCCTGTTCTTCACCGCACGGGGATGCCTGTTCGTCACCGCTCGGGTTGCCTGTTCCTCACCGCACGGGGATGCCTGTTCTTCACCGACCGGGGATGTCTGTTCGTCACCGCCCGGAGATGCCTGTTCTTCACCGCACAGGGATGCCTGTTCGTCACCGCTCGGGTTGCCTGTTCCTCATCACACGGGGATGCCTGTTCCTCACCGCACAGGGATGCCTGTTCCTCACCGCACGGGGATGCCTGTTCCTCACCGCACAGAGATGCCTGTTCCTCACTGCACAGGGATGCCTGTTCCTCACCGCACGGGGATGCCTGTTCCTCACCGCACAGAGATGCCTGTTCCTCACTGCACAGGGATGCCTGTTCCTCACCGCACAGGGATGCCTGTTCCTCACTGCACAGGGATGCCTGTTCGTCACCGCTCGGGTTGCCTGTTCCTCATCACACGGGGATGCCTGTTCCTCACTGCACAGGGATGCCTGTTCCTCACCGCACGGGGATGCCTGTTCCTCACCGCACAGAGATGCCTGTTCCTCACTGCACAGGGATGCCTGTTCCTCACCGCACGGGGATGCCTGTTCCTCACCGCACAGGGATGCCTGTTCCTCACCGCACGGGGATGCCTGTTCCTCACCGCACGGGGATGCCTGTTCCTCACCGCACTGGGATGCCTGTTCTTCACCGCACAGGGATGCCTGTTCCTCACCGCACGGGGATGCCTGTTCCTCACCGCACGGGGATGCCTGTTCCTCACCGCACTGGGATGCCTGTTCTTCACCGCACAGGGATGCCTGTTCGTCACCGCACAGGGATGCCTGTTCTTCACCGCACAGGGATGCCTGTTCCTCACCACACAGGGATGCCTGTTCCTCACCGCACAGGGATGCCTGTTCCTCACCGCACGGGGATGCCTGTTGCTCACCGCACAGGGATGCCTGATCATCACCTCCCGGGGATGCCTGTTCATCACCACACAGGGATGCCTGTTCATCACCGCACAGGGATGCCTGTTCCTCACCGCACGGGGATGCCTGTTCCTCACCGCACTGGGATGCCTGTTCTTCACCTCCCGGGGATGCCTGTTCATCACCACACAGGGATGCCTGTTCATCACTGCACAGGGATGCCTGTTCCGCCCAGGGGTCCCATCAGGTCGACAGATAGAGCTGCTGTTGCAGCCTCTGCAGTCAGGAGACCAGTTTCCATCACCTGGGGATCCTTTGCTGCTGGGGATTTGTTATTGCCGCCGCCTGTGGGCCCATCGGTGCCAGGACATTGACCAAGACTTTGGGGCCTTTAAGGGGGAGGTGGCCGTTAAGGCCAAGTGTTCTACGCACAAGGGGGTAGAGGGGCATTATGTGACAGGGTATATAATGTATTTGCAAGAATAAAGGAGTCCGGGATCAGGATAAACTGCATAAAACAATATGATCTTTATTCCATCATCCAGCATACAGAACTCAACAGAAACCTTTTAGAACCCTTGGCGCGCATATGCGCCTTTGCATTTATACCCCTAGTTTGCACGCCGCTTACACGTGCAGAACATACCCCTTAATTAGCTTCTTAACATGCTGTGCACGTGAACAGTAACTCTGCACCTGCAGAGTAGCAACACAACAGGGTACACCCCACCCCTGTGTTTATTTTGTATTTGTATTGTATTATTATGATTTAAATGTATTGTTTGGTGTTTAAATCGCAATGTTTTGACAGCATGGATAGGGTTAAAATTCCTCATCCAGCTAAAACTCTATAACAATTGCTACTCGTGCTGGCTTTACACCAGTACAATAATTGTTTGGTTCAGTGTTTTGTGTTTGTCTGTTTATTTTGGCCACTGTGCCATTTTGTTTTGTGTGCAGTGTTTTGTTTCGTTTAAACCTTCATTTATTAAATACACGCTCAGTGCTTCAAATCGCAGAGCTTGTCTGTCTCTTCCTAGTCTGTGATGTCACCACCAAGCCATCCTACCACAAGCCAGTAACTTAAAATGTAATTTTATTAATTTGTTTACCTTTCCTTGTTTTGTATGCTGTTTGAGTGTTGCTTAGTTCTGTTACCAAATATTGAGTTATTATAATTTGTCTGACATTTTTGTAAGTTAAACAATATTTGCCTTAATTGGTTTGGTAGAAATTGCATTCTTATTTTTGCAGTAATGCTTGGATTCAAAATAAGTTCATATAATTCAATGATGTCCATAATCATATTTATTTCCATTTGTTTTATCCTTGGCAAATTTGGCGGTTCTCTTCCAGCCCCGCTCCGTCCGTAGCGCCTCCGTCTGCTCATTCATTTAAAAAGGGCAGACCTGAGGGAACAACAAAGTATCCGTTTATAGGCCGAGCAATCCCCTTGAGCCCGCCCCCCAGCCACTCGGAGAGAGGGAAAGCCCACACACCCACTTTCCCACCTCTCTGTGTCATTGTCATGACAGGTGGATTCCAGGACACTGCCGTCCTCTTCCTGCAGCATCGTGCATACGTCAGACGGCCAGTCCAGGTCTCCCCTGTTACAAAGACCTATAGATTTTGTCATACCAAACTGCTGGGACAAATATTCAAATATTAAAACAAATGCTGCTTCAAATATATTTGGTGGCAAATATGACCTTTTTTGTGTTCCTTCATATAACATAATTAATAAATGGTTGCATCAAAAGAATCCCAACTGTACCTTTCTGCATTGACTTTCTATGTAACCCCAAGTTGCGATTGGAGTTCCCTTTCAATTCAAAGATGAACACCAACCAATTATTTTGGGGATATTTTATGTCAAAGCTGCCAATAGGCCCCTCCATGGAGTGACGGCCTCGGTCCCGCCTGCCGAGGGAATAAGTAGTCGTTCTGCGGAGCTCACTTCCTCTTTTGCCTCTCACCTACAGTAAGGTATGCTTCCGTGTCACTAATCAGAGTGTTTTTTTCGAAAAGAGCTCTTCTAAGTCGACTGCAGTTCCCTTGCATTCATGCTGAGAGCTGGCTTGCCGCTCTCGTGGAATCAGCAGCTCCATTTTTTCCTTCTTCTTACGGTCTGCTTCACTTGTGTCGCAGGTCGTCTTTTCTTGGCTGTCCGTCGTATGAGTGTGACTGCCTGTGCAGTATAGGTGTGTGCATGTGTTGTCTTTCAGCCTAAACCTTCAGGGAGAACAACGTTCCTCTGCTGGGGCTCAGCTTGCCGTTCTGTCGTTTGTGCAGCTTGGGCAAAAAAAAAGGTGCTTCAGCCTGCCCCGCTGTCAAGTAGACCTTGTCGGCTGCCTCAGCCCACCCACCTCGGTGCTTGGGCCATCAAAAAAAAAAAAAAAAGTGTGTTCTCCCTTTTGCTCTGTTCTTTTTCAAACTAACTGAGCTATCGTCCGCCACAGCTTCAGCCTGTGTGTCTCCCCTGGTGCATGCTGCATGCTGACCAGGTGGCTGACTACACACAGTTGGGTAGGCACCGCTGCATTAGCTGTCCCCCGATGCTTCAGTACCTCGGTGCACGCTCAGCCCTTGGTACTTCGGTGCCTCGTTGTGCATAGCGCCTCAGTGCACACGGTGCTCAGCGAATACCTACCTAAGGCAGGCATATCCCAAAAGTATTGGTTGGTGGTAGTCTTCTCTTTCAGGGAACCAGGGTTACGGTAAGTAACCTAATGTTTTCCATTGAATACTTGAAGAAGCCTGATGATTTCTCAAGTACATTTTATGGTCAGACAAATCCAAAATATAACTTTTTCACCAAGAAAGCAACAATATGTTTGGAAGAAGAGAGGAGAAGAATCTAATGAAAAGGTCATCATTCCCAATGTTAAACATGATGGAAGTTGTATGATGGTATGGGCTTGATTTTCTTCCTAAGGCACTGGCAACCTTTGTATTGTAGAAGGATCAATGAATGCTGCAAAATATCACAAAATGTTGCACTCTCATTTGTTACCCAGTGCTAGTATTCCAGCAGGATAATGACCCTAAGCACTGTGCAAAGTCTACAAAGTAATTTCTGAGAAAAAGGAAGATTGCAGTTATGATTGGCCATCTCACTTCCGACTTGAATCCCATTAAGATGTTGTGGATTGACTGGAAGACTGCATGTGTTGAAGAACGGGCAAAAATATCTCCGGAAAGATGTCAGGAACTGGTTTCAAAATACAAAAAAAGTCTGCAAGCTGTAAAGGAAGCAAAGGGTGGGCACACAAAATACTAATACTAATACTAATGTAAGGGTATACAAAAAGTATGAAATTAGTTTTTGCATTTTGCATTAGTTATTTTTCATTTTATGCATGTTATGTAGTAATTTGTTGTTTTATTATAAAGCTGAATCTCTACTTTTATTTATATCTTTCAATAGAACAATTAGAATTTATAGAAATCACTTTCTTTGTGGTTTTTCTCATTTTTTTAACTGCCCAAATACGTTTGTCTGCGACTGTATGTCTCATAGTGTTATACTCAAACTTGAGCTTCAGATGAGTTTATATATTATGCCAAGCATTAAACTAAAAGCTACATAAAACCTGCTGTCTGCAAAGACAGAATAAAACCCTTTCATTACTCCCTAAAGATGGACTCTAATATTTTCTCCTTAATATTATTCCTAAAAAACAAATATTAATATAATATATAAGAATAAATTATTGTCATTTTACTTTGTACAAGTGTCTTCCTTTTAATGTTTTAACCACCCCCAGCGTAACAATTGGGGTGGTTAGTTAACTCTAGTCACCAAAAATGTAGGCCCGAGTTTCTGACTGCTACACATAGGTTTAAATGCTAATCTACAGGAGTATATTGGCATGTAACTTGGTGCCCCGGTGAAACTGAGTCCTCTTTTTTTGTTTCTTATTGGGCTGGCTTTGGCTCAATATGAAGTTTATAAGCTACACATTTAGTCAAAAACATATAAATAACCATGTAACTCACCCTGATTGCGTATGACTCATTTGCATCCCTCCGCCTTCCTCAGCTCTGTCCCAGCAGCTTCTCTAGGTACAATCTATTATAGGGGGTGTGGCAGGGCAGGGCCCTGCCTGTAAATAATATTGTTTTGGTGTTTTGGTGATGGTTGGCAGGGATGTGGTTAATTTCCTATCCCTGCCAAAAACATATGAGAATATGGCTGGAGCCTTATTGAATAATTGATGATTAATTAGGCTCCAGCCACATGGGATAAAAGGCGGAGAAATCCTTTGTTTGGTGGTGGTGTTTTTGGAAGGAGTTTGGTGAGTGGTTTTTGTTAATGTGTTTCTGCATTTCTTTTGTAATTAAAGTTCAGAGAAGGCTCTGGCCAGCCTGAACAGTTTTGTATTTTGTTTAAACTTTTGTTTTGGCTCATGTGCCTTTTAGTTATATAATTTTGTTTGTTTATTAAAGTGTAGACCAGTGCTTAAACTGCACTTTTCTTGTCTCAGAGTCTCTGTCCCTGCCGTTGCAATCTGGGCCCGCTCGACTAACCTGTCACGGGGGTCTCCTGCCTCGTCCAGATGGCCAGGTGGTGGACCCTCAAACCAGGCGGGTTTGATGCCAAATTGTTTTTTCAGATATTCATTGCATAATCATCAATAAACGTTTTCCTAAACTCAAATTTCCATGTTGTGGGGTTTGTCCTGAACTACTGAACATTTGGTATGCACACATTGAGAATTTAGGATTGGTAGTTGCCATCAGCGACATGCATGACTCAGAACAAGGGGAAGGAAGTTCTTTTGGGACTGAACATCTACCGCACGTGGAAAGCTTAGGGAAGTAGGCCTCCGGATATTGTTTTAGTTCAATAAGAGAACAAAAGTACCCTATAGTGAAATGCACTGGTCTGGACTGTGATTCCTGGTCCGGACTTTGCCAGCTTGTTACAATATTACTAAAAAAGCCTTGGTTATTACCCCTTTAATTGGTGGCCAGTTTGCATATGAGAAGAAACTCAACAGGTGTGTTCTTCAGGTTTGTACAAGAGAGTTAGCTAAGTTTGCATGCCTTGCATGTACAAACAGCTACTTTGCATACACACTGACACATCTATACACTACCTTGGTTTTCTTGTGGACAGCACAAACAGGAACATTGCAACTGTTTAATCCATGGCAAATGTATGGTGTGGAAACTGTCTCAATGTTTTTCTTCTGCGGCCGTATAGCTTGGTCAGAAAAGTTGTAAAGCAAGAGTTATGGAAAGGGTTGACCGTAATGTTTCTTTATTATTCACATTGATATTTCTAAAAGGTCCCCCTTTTAATTTCTAGATAATATATTTTTTCGAACCAAGGTGACTGTGACAAGATGTTTGAGTGGTGACATTTGAAGACATGATGAATATGTATAGATTCATGAATAGCCCAGTTAGTTACATTGGACAGATTTATTGATTACCTTAACCAAAATACAATGTGTTCCTTTTTTTTTGTGAAAGGAAAAAAAAAAGTTAAAGTTACATACAGTAACCAGTACAGTAACAAAGAACTTAGGCGTACTTTTGCATCATTACATAAGCCCCAAAATGTGTATGTTGCGTTATAGTTGCAGCAAATTAAAACACAGAACATCTCATTTTAGTTACTAAAATTAATGTACGATTGGCCAACCATTAAGTTAATTTACTATCAAGAACACTAGCAGCCTATTTTAATGATTGGGTAGGTGAAAACACATTCTATCACATCCTATGATTTCTGTATGACTCTGTTTCATATGCAGATCAGGTGTTCTCTTTCACTTTTTTACACAACTGGTATAATAAAGTGACCACACCTCAAATCCATTTTTACATTAATTCAAAATATTAACCTTGTTTTTGCATCAGATTTATCAGAAAAAAACACCCATCCTATTACTACTGCTCTAAAATGAAAATGAGTGCCATCAGTAACATAAAAAGGTGATCACCATGACCTATATCTATCTACTGGATGCACAGGTAAGTAGAAATGTAAATTTGATACAGATGGACAGCTGTCTTCAGATACTCAATAACTTGTGCTAAAGAAGTTCCCGAGCAAAATCCATCATAATTTGACAAGTGGTTCTACGAAAGTATCCAAGGCACACAGAAAGACAGTCAGACGACCAGGTAAGCAAGCTCCATATACGCTGAGATTATAATTAGGGTTTTTTGTTTTTTTATTAATTAAATTTTTCGGAACTTATTTTGAGCTATTTTCGAGTTTTATGTAAATCTTTTTTTTCAGGCTTACTGTATAACATTATTGTTTTCATTTACGTTCCAAAATGCTTGTGCTGTTTTTTCTATCAAAATATGTATAGTAACTCGACAGTACTTGCACACTTAAGTTGCACTTTCTTTCTACCACAACTAAATCCTTATGGTCTCGGACACATTCTTCTGCGGTTTTTCTGTGTAGGCCTTTTTTTACATTGTCACAATCTGCAATTCTGTTTTAAATCCTGCGTATCTTAACTGCAATACAACTTCAAATCAAGCTAACAAGCCTTCATTCCTAATTGTAATCTTGTTTTAAATCTCGCAAGCGGAGTTGCCAATAGAAATGTAGGAATGTGCTGTCACTCAGTAGTTCGGGTGGGTTTAAAGTATTCAGAACGAATCAATGGTAGATACACATCAGGAAGGAGGGACATTGCCCAGCTGCACTTGGAAAGATTTTTTTTTAGTTTTTTGTAGTAGCTTCTGTTTTATAATGGGAATAGGGGTGTTCAACGTGAATTTAGTAACCATTTCCAGTGTTTTCCACTGTTTATTGGCTATACAACGATTTATTTTTTTGTATCAGGGGTATTTTATCGGGTTTTACCAGTTAAACCCGAAAATCAGAAGCCCTAATTATAATATATTCAATAATTTGTGTGGAAGAAGTACTGTAGCAATTGTTATTACAATTGGAAAAGCACTTCTCTAGATATATGTAAAATAAATACAATGTATATACATGCATAGAAAATGTACTGGAATAGCCAACAGTAAACCCACAGTAAACACTGCAGGGATATTGTTGGAGCCTACACATAATGTTAACTAAGCTGCTATTCAGATCTCTACACCTGATGTTATGTGCACATGAGCTAATACCTTTAAGTGTTGGTATTGTGGCTAGACTGTTTGACTAGATGGTTTTCTTTTTTTCACCCCATTCTATTTGTGGTATGAGATAGAAATTCTTGTGACATGTCAAACATACAATTCTACAATCAGTTTTTTTGTAAAAGAGTGTATACCCTACCCAGCACACAAAAGTGTCCTGTTGTCTTTACCAAATGTTTGAAGACCACACCAAATATTGGTTTTCAGCTTCTAGGCTTTTATTTAAATTAATACTGAATTCTGTAATTCATTTTCTTTCAAAAGATGTTTCCACACTTTCCACATGCTTCCAAGGCTTTGTACTAGTTGATACTTTTGGTCTTGTGGGTTTAGCAGGCTCACAGATTCTTCTATGTAGGCTAACGTTATGTAGTTGGAAGAAGACAATTTTATTTCCTCTGCATTTCATCATTGGAAGTTTATATTATCTGTGTTTCAACAAACTGGAAAGTGCACAAAGTGATGTGCAGTACATAAAAAACTGAAAACCAAAAACCCACCTATAAAGACAGAAATGTCCTAAATTAGCATGTATTATTCCCCTAAAATAGCATGCAATAAATGGCAATAACTTATTAACATTGGAGTGGAGGCATCAAGGTTCTTGGATCATAGCCCAGACACTGGTCTACTTCTACTCTAGATTGGGATTACAGTCGGCTGGATGAAGGGCTTTCAGTTGTAATGCCCCTCTCCTCAGAAATTAAATTCTAATAATTATATTAGGGATGCATTCTGTGAATGTTTTTACATCTAGGCTCAAGACTTTTGACCTGACTTTTGGTCACTGTTAAGCACTGTTACACTCTTTTGTCAATACATTAAATCTATTTTTGTAACGCTCTCTACTTGAAGGCAGTTATAAAAATCTGTATTCTATTCTAATCTGTAGTCAGGGGTGTGGGGTATTGATGGTTGAGTTAGTAATAATAATAATAATAATAATAATAATAATAATAATAATAATCTTTATTTTTATATAGCACCTTTCATAGTGGACCACCATCACAAAGCGCTTTACAAGATATGAGACTAGGGTGTGTGAACTATGCATCAGCTGCAGAGTCACTTACAACAACGTCGCACCTGAAAGATGGAGCACAAGGAGGTTAAGTGACTTGCTCAGGGTCACACAATGAGTCAGTGGCTGAGCTGGGATTTGAACCGGGGGACCATTTATTTAACCACTGGACCACACAGCCTTGAACATACATGTGTTGTGATAAATATATGAATATGCTTATTTTTTCCCCCATTGAGCTAAATTTATTTTTTAATAGAACTGTAGGGTTTCAGAAGAACAGTAGCAAGGGAAGGCCATGAAGCTCCAGGGGAATATCCACAAATACTTTAATAGTACTGTAGTCATTACTCTGCACAATGGGGAAGGTACAACTTGTGGCAGCATATGGGTGGCAACATGAGAAAAATGTATCCTAGATAATGACTGTAGCATAGCAGGCCCATTCTGTACCACCTATTAAGCATTGTTTACATAATATGTTTTCAATCTTTGCACGCAAAGTATGACATAAGTGAGTTGGTGGTGACCAACCCAAACCCTATTACTTGAATTGTCTCAGAAAGTTATACAATAGAAAATAATAAATGATATTTGTTTAAGGTGGTGTTTCAGGGTAATGGTGTGTTACAACAGCCTCCCCTGATCACTGACGGTTACATAGTAAAAGCATTTTCAATGCAAATACACAACCACAAGTGTGGAACCAGTGTAAGTACTAAACATACTAGCAACTGCCAGGATTTTTCATTTCATAATTATGGTGTTTACAAGGAAATATCCAGTTAAGAAATTATGGTTTCCTCTGTACTGCCAATCTACAGGACCACTTTTTGGAACAGCAGTTATAATAAAGTGCCACATTCGGTGTTGTTTTGCACTGGCTTTGTATACTTTTGTGCCAATGATTGACTTATTGTTAAACTGTGGTCACACTTCCTTGTCATATCTGTGGCACATTTCACATGTAATTTATATATTTTTTAAATCTGTATATATATATATATATATATATATATATATATATATATATATGTGTGTGTGTGTGTGTGTGTGTGTGTTACGGTAAAAGTCAGAATCTGGTCAATAATATTTTACCGGTAAATGTCAACATTTGCCAAAAAGGTGGTAAATACCTGAAATTATAAAGAAACAGATTGCTTTTCGGTCATTTACCGGTTAATATTATGATTTACCAAAGCTTATTGGTAAATACAGGTATATCATTAAAGAATGTATTTATTCCTGCATATAAAATCTGCAATTAACAAAATAATCATTAATGTTGAAGAATATATTTATTTCTGCATACACATTTTCCATTAACAAAATCATAATTAAATGAGCTTACAGTAATGCACAATTGAGCTATTTAAACTAGTTCAGTATGATACTGAACAATATTATCATCCACTTATGTAGAACAACCAACATTCTGGTAAATTTGCACATAAAACAATTCACTATGGTGTTGAAGGATATTGTACTTCAAATACGTAGTAGTTTGATGAATAATAAAATTATGTCAAATGCAAATTAAATAATTTAGGACCTTAATTTTTACAACAGAAAATTATACTTTTGTTATGACACAATACGCCACAAAGACAGGCAGTGAATAGATATATTTACTTACTTACTCCAGCATTTTGTGGCACTTGGAGTTACACAGGACTCCTGAAGCATTACAATTCACCGGTATGTTCGAAGTAAAGCGTTGTCATGTTTATTTCGGTCAGTTACTGTTTTGCTTGGTAAATGTCGACATTTGCCAATATTCAGACTTTTACCGTAACACATTATATATATATATATATATATAGTAACACAGCAGAGAGGAGGTTAATATCCTCCCTGCACAAAACATGTGCGTATGCACATTTTGTTAATTTGCTTATTGTTTAATTGTTTTTCTGTTAATTGTTTTATTGTTAATTATCACCTGCACCTGACTATGATTGTAAATTAGAGCCAGGTGCAGGGTTTATAAGGAGAGCAGTCAGCCTGCTCTGGGCTGCTGAGTAGAAGGAGGCAGAAAGAGGTGCTCTGCTTCCCAGCAGTTGTGAGGTAAAGTGTGTTGTATTAAACCTGTGTGGTTTTGTTTACTGTTTGGTGGGGAAACAGCCTAGCTGTCCCACTTGTAGTCAGGGTGTTCCTGTGTGTTAGTTAGTGCTCGTAAAAGAGCTAGGTGTTTATTTTGTTTTGTATTTTTTATTAAAAATTGTGCAACCGCGCTTTCAAAAATCCATTTCTGTGTGTTGGGTCGGTGTTTTAAAGGGGCAACGAACCGCGGAGAGGGCGAGTCGTTTACAATATATATGTTGTAACATAGCAGGGAGGGGGTTAAAATCCTCCCTGCGTAAGACATGTGCGCAGGCATATTTTTGTTAGTTTTGCTTTATTGTTTAATTTAATTTGTTAATTGTTTTGTTTAATTATCCCCTGCACCTGGTGATTATTATTAAATTAGAGCCAGGTGCAGGGTATAAAAGGGGTGCAGTCAGTCTGCTCAGGGCTGTGGAGGAAAAGGAGTGCTCTGCTTCCATGCAGTCGTGAAAAGGACAGTAAAAGTAAGTTTACAGAACAAAGTGTTTTGTGGTTGGGCAGGTAAACTGCTTAGCCGTCCTGTGGTTTAGTTTAGGTTCCTGTGTGTTTAGGTAGTGCTCAGTAAAGCTAGGTGTTTGTTTCTCCAGGATCTTGATATCCATGCATTAATTTGAAGTGCAAGGCAAAACAGGCGAGCAACTGCAGATCATCAATAACGGTTTCAGTTTCATCAAAAATATAGAGCTATCTTGAAATGCATTTCAAGATATCTTAAATTGAATTGCAGGTATATAAAAATAACTCGATTTCAAGATCTCAAACTCATTTCGAGATATCTCAAATTGACTTCCTGTCCTGTATGAGAGATCTCATATTGACTTCCTGTGAAAATGCTCTACGTTTTGAATGGATTTCCGGCTTATATCAAGATATCTCAAACTAGACAGGAAGTCAATTCGAGATATCTCAAATTGAATTTGAGATCTCAAAATGGACAGTAAGCCACTTTGAGATCTCAAATTCAATTTGAGATCTCAATCTAGACAGGAAGTCATTTTGAGATATCTCGAACAGGACAGGAAGTCAATTTTTAAGATATCTCAAATTGAATTTGAGATCTCAAAATTAGTTTAAGATATCTTGAAATCGAGTTAGTCTGAAACATCTGCAATTCAATATAAGATATCTTGAAATGCATTTTGAGATATCTCTAAATGATAATTTGGCTTGCCACAGTATCTGCGTCTTTCTAGTGCCGAATTTTTCAGCAGTTTTTCTGGCACTTACTGTCTTTACAAGTTTAATAACTTTAATTCTGTCATCTGGGGAGGACCTTTTTGTTTCTCCACGTTTTCTCTCTTCCTTTACAGGAGAGCGCTGTTGTTTTATTGATTACGGATAAAAGACAGCTAAAATGGTTATCGTATTGCTTCGAATTTAGGTTGTACCATTTAAAACCATATTTTTCTTATAATAATAGCCCTGTGTAAGGGTGCTTTATACAGGTTTGAGTCCGTTGCTGGGTAAGAGAATTGTGAACAATGGTCGCGTTAGACAGATGGTCGCTTAATACAGTTAAATAAAAGCACAAATATCATTGGGAGGAATTTAAAGTGGACACTTAGACCAGGTGGTTGCATGAGTAGGTTTGACTGTATATGTTATGGACTGATGCCAAAATCGGGCAGTTCGCGAAGTGCCTACCTGTGGTGGGCAGGTACCAAATTAGCATTGAATTTTATGTCATTTCGGCATCTGCCGGGGCAGTTCGTCAGCTACCCACAGCCACCTGGGCTGATGGCGAAGAAAGATTTTTAACAGATGACAACACAGTTTAGAGCAACGGAATTTAACAAAATATCAATCCACGGGTTATATCATGGATTAGATACGGGGAGGGGGATCAGAATAAAATGCAGCAATGTTTTATTGTGTTCTTATTGCAGATCTCAGTGCAGAGTTGCTTTGTTTGAATGAGAGATCATAAAACAGGCAAAGATACGGAAGCTCAGTTATGTAAAAATGAGTTCATATCTACCACATCATGCCTTTAAACTTTAATTTGCACAAAGCCACCTCCTGGTCAAACTTCACTGGCAACATTTTTCATTCATTCGTGCAGCACTTCCTCTCTATTCCAGTTGTATTGCCAAAATACGATTAATATGCTGTGATTATTAGTCTCTTGCTGATATTGAATGATCTCTCATTCAACTGAACTCTGCACAGAGATCTATATTGCATTAGTGCAATAAGAATACAATAAAATATTGTTGCATTTTATTTTGGACTTGTTTTTTCTCCTCCAATTACTCTAACCTCTATATCTAACCCACAATGAAAATAACCTTGTGCATTGATACTGTGTTGAGTACCACTGCTCTAAACTAGCGTTGTCAGAAAGTGTTTAAGTTATTTAAATAAACATGGCAATGTGTGGCTCGATGGTGGTGCACTTTTGCTTTTAAAGGCAACAGAGGTAATTCACTCTCTGTTAATAGTATACTGTATCTGTTAAAAATCTTTCTTCACCATCAGCCCGGATGGCTGTGGGCAGATGCTGAAATGATGTAAAATTCGATGCTGATTCGGCATCTGCCCGCCGCAGCTGGGCACTTCACCAACTGCCCGGGCATTTCAGCATCAGTCCATAACATACATATATATATATATATATATATATACATATATATATATATATATAATGCAGTAATTCCATTTGGTATTGTTTTTCACCTCTTATGTTTTCTTAATACCATTTTTTTTTTTTTTTACATAAATATGATTTCACCATCCTGATGGAAATAAGCTTTCTTAACAACTTTGCCTTCGTTCCATTTGACATTGAAATTGAGTTTGCATGTTTCCATCATCTGTATTTTTCACCAAGTGAAGCTGAATTCATGCCTGACTGACATGTGATTTGCATGTCTGCACCAATTCACTGGAATGCAAATGGCAATCAAGTGTTGGCACAGATTTAATTTGAGGTGGTTTCAGCTGAAATGCATGTGAAAGGAACATTTCAAATTGGAATTACTGTTTTTAAATTAAAGGTTGTTTATCAGACAATAAATGTACTGGGCATCTGGGCTGCAGCCGATTCCAACTGCTTCTACAATCCGATCCGCAAGCAGGCTTTAAACAAGGATTGCCTGTATGTATCATGCTTATGTGTTATAATTCACCTGCCTCCCATATTTCCACAAAGATATAATTCATTTACAGCCCATCATTCTGAAGGGTAACACTCCTGTTGTGTTACTTGCTTTGTACGTTCATTAGGCAACTTCCTCCGTCACAGCCAGTTAGAGAGATAGGGTTCTGCCAGCCTACAATCTAGTGGAAATCTGTTTGATGTTGATCTGCTGCTGATGGAAATAGACATGGCTGATTTTAAATCGCTTTCAAGTCGGTCCCAGTGGAAGATGGAAATGTGGCATAAATGACTACCATTCACATAATGCACAGTTCGTAATTATATACAGTATACACACAGCATAACAATGGCTGAAATGTAACAGGACGATTTATGGGCCGGGTATAAGCTGATGTGTGCATGTGAGAATTCTATATGTATTTTTCCTAAATGTGAACTTGCTCTGGAAAGGTGAGGGACAATGGCAACATCCCAAAAAACACGTCAGCAACATTGACAGCACTGTGATTTTTGGAATGTTGACTTGGGGCGAAAATGAACCCCTCCAAACAAATTTCTCTGGTAACCTGAACCATAATCAATGGAGGCCTCCCTGCTGCATTATCTTGCATAGCTCAGTAAGCTTTTCAACGAGATGTGGTGCCACAGCACTGTGAAAACATGAAATACTGCACTTAAGTATGTTCTTTGATGTTTTTTTTACGATAGCTGAGAAGTGCAAAGAGGTTACAAATCTACAATCAGGGAACTGAAATGGGGTGGTGACTTGTCTTCTGCGATACCTCATTTAGGGAGTATCGGTACGAGACCATGCACAGTATCATGAGATCTGATACTATCATGATACTTTGGATCATGTGTCCATTACCTGTTAAATGGCTGCCAAATTCCTTTTTTTGCAAGTGCAAAGTGCATAAGAGGCTAATACATAGTTAATAATGCTATGGCATGGTGGGATGCTTGCTGTTTAAATACCAGTTCCAGTGTATTTAAAGGTCATTGCCACTGACTATAAAATTCAGATAAAACTGATAAGAAAAGTGTAAAACTTACAGTGTAAAAGACAATTCACTTTATTTCTTACATATAAAAAGATAACTCTGACAAATGACCCAAAATACTTTCCTTATAAATACTTTCCGAAGACTTTTTATAACTAGGCCAGATATTTTACATACAGGGGTATCCTAGAATCTCTAAAAACGTGAGCAACTAATGAAAAAAATGAAACACTTCTTTACACAAAGAGTTGTGGGTGTTGTGGAAGCCGATTCGCATAGGCCCTTCAAGAAATGGCTATATGAGGTTCTTGCTTGGATCAATAAATAACCAAATGAGCAAGATGGGCTTATTTGTATTTGCTGCTGGAACTGATGTCCAGCAAACACACATAAGTGTTAAAGTAGACTAAACTTGATTGATTAATGTACACTACTTGTTTTTTAAAAATGAACACAGTAATGTGTTACACTAGGGAATACAGTTTGTGTGCAAGTTTAACACAGCTGTTAAATTCTACCAAAATGTCTTTCATTAGATATTTAACACAAACGTTGTATTCCTTAATTTTAAACACTATGCGTTCATTTTACAATTTTACAGTGTTTTATATTTTGAAAATCACCACTTCTATATAATTTAATAAAATTAGTTTAGCGGATAAAAAACTTTTCTGGCAAAGAACTGCTTTTGATAGTACTAAAAAACACTTAACACTCGCAATTCAATAGTGAAAAATGTAAAGTTATGCATTACATTGAATGCTACATTTTCAAAACAAACAGGCTACTAGTGCAGATTACGTGTTATTAAAACATAATTCTGTTTAAGCATATCCAAGCCTAACGTCTCCATCAAAACAACGTCCCAGTGCACCTTAAATAAGAACATAAGTCGTAAGAAATTGTACCAACGAGAGGAGTCCATTCAGCCCATCATGCTCGTTTGGTTGTTAAAAATCCTGCAAAGAAAGTAAATTAGAAAAAAGACAACAACTCTGGCTACTGTAATAAACTGAAAGTGCTTTTTATTGCTTTTTTGCAACCGTCTGCATTGGTGGACTTTTGCAGTGTGAAACTCAGATGATGGTAAATAAATTGGCGTTCCTCCCTTGTTTTTCACTTATTATTATTTGTTTATTTAGCAGACGCCTTTATCCAAGACGACTTACAGAGACTAGGGTGTGTGAAACATGCATCAATTGCAGAGTCACTTACAACTACATATCACACGAAAGACAGAGCACAAGGAGGTTAAGTGACTTGCTTAGGGTCACACAATGAGTCAGTCAGTGGCTGAGGTGGGATTTGAACTGGGGACCTCCTCGTTACAAGCCCATTTCTTTAACCACTGGACCACACAGCCTCCTATGTTTTAAAGAAGCCTGTTGTCATCTGGCTAAAATCCAAAACAGTTCCACACCAAGCTTGTGGATTTGGCTTTGGAAATTAACCTTTTTTTTCTCCCGCTTTCGCCATTACTGCTGCAGTCATTTCATTTACCCAGAACGCACAGGGTAGTTAGTCATTTCCGCTAAGCTTAATTCATGTTGATTTTAAAGCACACAATTTGAGAGTTTTGGTAACATGATATAACATGGGTATTTATATATCGTGGAACACTAGTGGTGACATCAACAAAACTGCAGCCGCGTCAAAAAAAGCAGGTGCATTGTTTAGAAAGCGTCTGCCGGAAGTTACGTTTTGTGCCAGAAATTATTTATTTATTTATTTTTTGGGAGGGGGACGGGGGGGGGGGGGGGGTGTAAAGCAAGGCTCAACCCCCCACCCCCCCCCCAAAAAAAGAAAAATGGCATTTCTGGCATGTAAATCGAACATCTGGCACAAAATTGAACTTTATAAATGATGCGCCTGCTTTTGTTTCAATGCAGTTTCAGTTTTTTAGATGTCACCAACCCTTTCTCTGATGTTACCAACTCGTTTTAGTCCCCTGGTTGCAGCTAAGTGTCTTTGTATAGATTTGATACTTCTTGGCCACCGTAGTTTTTCATTCAGAATTCCACAGTGTATGTGAAGGATGATTTAAAAGGTCTTCAGACAGACACAGAAAGACATGAAAACACCCATGTTGAACACAAGTGTATAATAGAGGACTAAATGTAACCATTACCAAATGGATATTTACCTCCTACAGACCTGAATCCTGAATTTTGTATACCAAAGCTGCTCTTTGAGCCTGTGACGTAGACTGCACTCACAGATCGCAGCTCCATTTTTCCTTTCAAGATTGACCTGATCGTTGAGCCTTATTCAGATAAGTACATTGTTGTTTCTATCTGTATAAATTTCACATTTATTGTGTTTTTACACAAATTATATGTGATATTTAAACTAAATCGCTGTAATAGTTTTGTACTGTGTGCACTACAGCCTGGTGTTTGTTTGGTCTCGCTGCAGCCTTGTGCCCCGTGTGAAGCCAGCGGCTTGAGACGCTCCTTCCCAGGGATCCAGCAACAGATGTTGGCTGCATAGCTCTGGCTGGAACTTCTTTAGCACCATATGAGATGTTTATTATTTATGTAATTGTTTAATTACTGTTTTTTGTTGAGAAAGAATTTTCTCTTTGTGTGTTGTCTGTTTTTTTACAGGCCTGTCTGCAACATGGTGCTCAGCACACGTGCAGCAAGAGCAGCTGCTGGGCTCAACAGCACTATGCAGGACCGAGATACTCGCTTCGGTTGTTGCGGCTTGCAATTCAACCACAGTATCTTGATGTCGTTTTGGTGACAACTTTTAGCATCACCATTGTGAAGGCTGTTAGTCCATTCTAACAAGCAGGTTTCCCTCAGTCTCATGTGTGGTACTGTCTGAGTGGTTTTGCCAATGGCTTTTACCAGTGCCGGATTTAAGGGGGGGGCAACTGGGACATTTGTCCAGGGCCCTGAGCTGCTGAGGGGGCCCGCAGCCTACTTAAAATAAATACATTAATAAAAATTGCTTTTTTACAGTTTAAAATCCAATCCACTCGCCCCGTGATCGTGCTAGCTAAACACTTGCGTCTCGTGCACGCTGGAGGACAGCGAGAGAGAGAGAGCGAGAGTGAGAGATAGAGATAGAGCACGAGAGAGACACTAATACAGAAAAAATGGAAAAACTTTGTGGGGCAGCGAAACTAAAAAAACTAAAGGAAAAGCAAGCTAGTTAAAAATGTCTGCTGGAAAACATTCTGTTATAAATCCTATAAAATGAAGTAACTACAACAACAAATGAACCTCAACAACTGGTCAATGAGAGTTTTGGCAGCGCTAATGTCTGACCGCTCTCATTATTACAAGCTCTTTCGCCCCAAGTACCCCTACCCCTTATAACGTCATCCCTCCTGGCTTTTGTTCCAACTGAGCTCTAAATTACTTAATTAGACCAATAATTGGTAATAATTGGTCCAATTAAGTGATTTAGGGCAACGTTGGAGCAAAAGCCAGGAGGGACACCGGCCCTCCAGGACCGGAATTGCCCTCTCCTGGTCTATAGGTTAGTCCAGTCCAGTCTGTGACGTGCATCAGCACAACCTAGCTGTCAGTTCAGTTTCACAGACTAGTAGCCTAGTCACGTGAGCCCTGCAGACTGCCAACGTTACAATATATGAAGTTTGAAAATTAGATGTAAAAACTTGTTTCTTCAGATTAAATAATGTTAAAGTGCCTATTAAAGTACCAAGTTAGTGGCAAAATATTTGAATCCATTTTTTTAATATCACTATGGCAAATATAGAGCTGAATGCTCCAGTGTATTTGTATAATCAATTCAGCTCTGCTATGCGCTATTGCATTTGTACACCAGTCTGTCTATGCTGTTAACCAAATATGTGCCTCGCTTTTTTGCATAACTGGATGCATATGCTTTTCAAATACTATATGTTAACCATGGTATTAGTGTATTCATATTTTTTAAACAAAGTTGTGAGTATATATTTTATTAGATAAAGAATGTTATTTTTTCTCAGAAGCATATTATATTTGATGTTCATAGCAGAATTCATCATAGACCAGAAACAAATGGTTTTGACTTATTTTGGAAACAATGTGGCACAGGTGGGTTACCTTATTACACAGCTGTGAAGACACACACACACACACACACACACACATTATATATATATATATATATATATATATATATATATATATATATATATATATATATATATATATATATATATATATATATATATACTTCTGCAGAATAAAAAAAAATAGTTAACAGCAATGACACAGTTGTAGTCAAAAGTTTACATCCCCAATGGAAATTTATAATTTCTAGAAATTTCTCAAAAATAAAGAATTTGAGGAAAAATCTTTTGTAGCAAAAATGTGTTTTTGTGTATGAGGAAAAAAACAGTTACAAGAAATAGATGTCTACTATTATTTATTTCAGCATTTCCTTTGCAAAACTCAAAAAATGCTAATTCAAAAGTATTTATACCCTTTGATGCTATGATAGTATTGTCTACAAGGTGCTAGAAATTTCAATATGATAATGCAGAACCAAATTTTAGAAAAGTCTAGAAAATGCTGGATTATAGGTATACATTCTTAGAGTATAAAAGGGTTAGGCATAGGATGATTGCTGTCATTACCAATAAGTCAATATGGGAAAAGGTAAAGAGCTATCTGAAGACCTTAGGCAGAAAATTATTTATTGTCATAAAGCTGGAGGAGGATACAAGAAGATTTCCAAGCATTTGAGTATCCCAATTTCAACTATTGTTTCTATTATCAAGAAGTACAAGACTCATGGTACTGTCACAACACTCCCTCGGTCTGGAAGAAAGAAGGTTCTTTCACCAAGAACAAGTAGAAGAATTGTGAGAAGGGTTAATAACAGTGAGATTGACTGCCAAAGATAGTCATAGTTAATTGGCTGCAAGTGGGACTGGGGTTTCCATTTCAACCATAGGTAGAGTACTGCATGGTGAAGGTCTCAATGGTCGCCGGCCAAGGAAAAAGCCATTCTTAGGAAAATGTCACAAGGACAATCGCTTAAAGTTTGCAAAACTGCATTTGAATGATGGATATGAGTTCTGGTCAGGGCCAGTCTGGTGATGGCATCGTCCTGGACATTGTGTTTGTCTTGTTTGTTGTGTCTCATTTAGTGTTCTGCGAATTGTAAGGGTACGGGGCACGCTGTTAGTATGTGTTTGTGTGCGTGCATATGGAGTGTGTGCGCGTGTGGTGGCAACCCTTCCCCTCCCCCTCGGCTATCAGCAAGGGGGAGCAGGGGGGGGGGGGGGGGGGGGGCGAGTCCCAAGACTGCCTGGAGTGACGCTGGGAGGGACAGAGCTAAAGGCTGGAAGCGAGTGCCTATCTGTGAAGTGGTGAAAGAGCCCAGAGTGAGTCGGAAGAACAGAGAACGAGAGCGAGTGAGAGTGTTGGAGGAAAGAAAAAGGAAAGTGAGAGGAAGAGCAGAGAGAGAGGGATTTATTTTTATTTATTAATTTGGCGTGAACCCAAGCCCAAACAGGAATTTGTTGTTATTTTATTTTATTTAGTGCAGTAATTAAAAGCAGCAAAACTGGAATCCCATCTGGTCTCCCTGAGTCTTGTTTCACTTCCAACACAGCGTTCTTTACAATATATATATATATATATATATATATATATATATATATATATATATATATATATATATATATATATATATATGTTTGTTTTTTTTAAAAGAGTGAAAAGGGAGGGCGGCAAAATATTTTGCCTAGGGCGGCAAAAATCCTTACGCCGGCCCTGGTTCTGGTAAAAGGTTTTGTGGAGTGATGAAACAAACAAAAAAAAAACAAACAAAAGGAGCTATTTGGTCACGCTGATAGTTGTTACATTTGGAGAAAGTCTGGTGAGACGTACAAAGAAAAGAACATCATACCTACTGTCAAGCATGGAGGTGGTAATATCCTTCTATGGGGCTGTTTTTCCTCTAATGGCACAGGAAATTGTGTTCTAATACATGGTAAAATGGATTCCATAGCATACCAAAAGATATTGACCAATCTGAAACCCTCTGTTACAAAACTTGGTTTTAAGCGCAACTGGATGTTCCTACACAACAACGATCCAAAGCACACATCAAAATCTACTTCAGAATGGTTAAAGAAGAATAAAATCAAGGTTCTGGAATGGCCTAGTCAAAGTCCCGACCTAAATCCAACTTAGAATCTTTGGTATGAGTTGAAGAAGGCTGTGCACAAGAGAAGTCCTCGGAATTTGAATGAACTGGAACAATTTTGCGTTGAAGAATGGTCAAAAATCACTAAAGAATCATGCCAAAAGCTCTTTGACAAATATCCTTATCATTTAAAAGAGGTTATTATTGCTAAAGGTGCCTCAACTAGCTTGTCAGGGTATGAATACTTTTGAGTTTTGCAGAAACAAATTGCTGAAATAAATAATTGTAGCTGTAATTGTAACTTGTAACTTTGTTTCCTCATCCACAAAAGCAAAACTTTTGTTACAAAAGATTTTTCGGATAATTATTTTCGAGAAATTTTTATAAATTATAAATTTCCGTTGGGGTATGTAAACTTCTGACTACAACTGTATAAACCATGTATACTTTGCTCAATGATGCTTGTAGAGACAAGGTTGGTTGCACAATCAAAAAATTCTTCTTTTAGACTTGACTGCTAATAATTATATGCATCAGATTATTATTATTTTTATTATTATTTATTTTTTAGCAGACACCCTTATCCAGGGCAACTTACAATTGTTACAAGATATCACATTATTTTTACATACAATTACATTATTTTTTATATACAATTACCCATTTATACAGTTGGGTTTTTATTGGAGCAATCTAGGTAAAGTACCTTGCTCAAGGGTACAACAGCAGTGTCCTCCACTGGGGATTGAACCCACAACCCTCCGGTCAAGAGTCCAGAGCCCTAACCACTACTCCACACTGCTGCCCTCTTACATTTTGTTTTAAAAACTTTATTATTTATTAAAACAAAACACAAACGAGTTTTGACACAAAACACACGTGTTTTCATCAGGTGTTCAATTCTCTGGATTTATACTTAAAAAATCTATCGAACCACATGGACTTAATGAAACATGAGATCTCAATCCATAGCTTTAAAAATGCTAAATGTTTTAAAAATTGGATAATTAATTTGTATGCCAACTTGAATCTTAAGTTGCCCAGGGCTGAAAATCACGTTCCAATCTTCCAATCTTTAGTATTGAATAACTGTTTAAGTTAACTATGTAATATGATCTGTAATGCAAAGCAGAATCTGAAAATTGCCAAAATTAGTTGATTAAGAATTTGTATAAATAGCCATTTGAAAAGATATGATTTTAATTAACGCAAGTACAGTGAAAGATATGCCCCGCTTGAGTAATGAAGATCGCCTGGTTGCTGTCGGCATGATTGAAGGTGGCCTGTCTGTGAGAGAAGTTGCCTGGAGAATGAGATGTTCTGCTTCAATAATCAGCAGACTAGTCCAGAGAAACCAGGAAACTGGCTCTGTGGGTCACCACACCAGCCCAAGACCTTTATGCTGACTGTTGTGTTGTTCAAGCCAACTGGTGGGGCAACTGTGACCAGCCAACCCTCGCCAGCTGGCTACAGCTGCACAGGAAGAGTGGTGGAACATCCCATAGCGTCTATCCAGAGGCTGATCAGGTCTATGCGTCAACGCTGCCAGGATTGCATTAATGCTCAGGGAGGTCATACCCAATACTAACTTTGTAATGTTTTCATTTTGACAGTGTGTCACGTTTTATACTGAAAACTTATCATGATTCTTTGATCTGTATTTTTGTTCACATTTTTTGTGTTTTAGTTTGACATCTCTGTTCAAAATATTTGATTAAATCCATTAGACTCAAGTGTTGCGTTTCTTTTGTGCATCAGTATATATATATATATATATATATATATATATATATATATATATATATATATATATATATATATTAGTAGAAAATATAGATGCTAATGCAGTGGAAGGGTAGAAAAGCATAGACAGCAGTGCTTTACTGGGCAAACTGAAACTGGTGCTTTCAGTCTGGTCTACTGCCAAGGCTGCTGTGGCCACTGACTGTGTACAAGGTTTCTTTGACAACAGTTGAGCTGGAAGCTTTAATCAGTTCATAAGTCAGGAAATGGTTGGGAGTTCCACGCTTCCTCAGCAGAGTGGGACTTTCTGATAAAGGAATACTGCTGCTACCAGTCTCTGCTCTAACCGAGGAGTTTAAGTGTGCCAAGGTCCGACTGGAAATGACATTAGTAGATTCACATGACAAATGCGTAAGGGAGGCAGCACCTGTGTTGAAAACAGCATTGTGGTTGATGCAGCAAAAACGCTTAAATATATTTCAGAGCCTAGTGAAAACGTTACCATGATAACGATTTTGCTGTGAGATCAGGTTGGATGCGCCTGCCTGCGTTAACCTATTTCGCTACATTGGTGTCAGAGTAGCCTGGTAAGCCAGAAGTAGCCTGGGCGGACTTGAAGCTGGCAGGGGAGAGTGTGGCGTGCATGGTGGAAGGCAGCAGCAGGGCTGGTAGGTGATGTAATCACACAAAAAGACACAAGCCCAATATGCGCTACTTGCAATGCAGCCGGCTCTTTTGTACAGCGGTATTGGCGCTATGAGGTCCGGGTTCGCGCCCGCCCTCTGCCTGTGCGATGCGCCTGCATGCGTTGACATATTTCGCTACAATATATGTATATTTAATAGAAAGGGAGTGTAATTAATAATCTACTTAAAAAAAAAAACGAGGACTTATTGGACGTAGACTATAAAGATACCTGGGGAGAGGGCGTTGTGTTGGGGTACGTGCTATAGCGAATTTTGTCTGAAGGCTAGTAAACTCAAATGTTTAACGTGTTATTCTGCATTCCCTTGCCTTAATGAAATTTATAAGTAAAGTTCGGGAGGAGGGTCAGACACCAATCTCCGCGTCACCACATTTACACATTAGCTAATTAAGATTGTTAGCACTATAAATGCCCTCTTCACTTACCTCTCAGTTGCTTTTCGATTTCGTCGTAACCCACCACCTCCCCATCTCCACCTTTCTTAAACAATTTCTATGTTTTATCAATGTGGGTCTCAAATGGGTGTCAAAAATGGGTGTTTACTGATATGCTACCGATCAATACAGTACCGTAACAACACGAGAAGATAGTAATATTATTAATAATAAGTAGGTGTTAAACAGACATATTTACATATCCTTAGGACTAAATTAATTCAACATTTGTCACCACTTTTTTAAATCATATAATTAGTCTAGATGTCAGTCAGGCACATTAAAAGGGCTGTGTGCCGCCTTAAGCAACTTCGATTCACGGGCGCTGATTAAGCTCTGTAGTGAAATTTTATTTATTTTGTTTCGTGTTCCCAATATCTGAAGGGCAGGGTGTCGTTATTACCAAGGTTGTAGTGCTGGGGCATCGCAGGGGGAGCGCCGTTCCCCCACTTCTCTTGGGCAGGGAGAGCACCGCTTCAGTACTTCACATGTAGAATATTGAACTGTTTTGCTCCTATTAATATATGGAGATATACATGTGTATAACCCATACAAATAAGCAAAGAATACAATAACCGTAAGAAACCCCTGAGAGATAAATAATGAAACAAGTTTAAATATAGCGTGACTGGTGTGGAACAACAGGTGTGACTAATGTAGAGAGGCGAAGGGAACCTGTATTAACGCTGTGCTGGTGTCAGCGTTTTACAATTTGATGTAATAATTTGAACAGTTCTTATTTTTAATAGCGACCGCTCACTTCTAAATATAGCACTACACCACTGCTTATTACGAAAGTGCTTTCTGTTCAAAATAATTAGTTTTTTATTTCAATCCCTTATGGAAAAAACACATGTGATTCACATGTGAAAACTTTCTTGTGTGACTTTTCACATGTGGTAATTCACATGTTTATTTTCACATGTGGTCATTCACGTTTATTTTCACATGTTCAACCTGAATTATCATATGCATATGTGAAATGTTTTGTAAGATTATTTAATATTTTTATACAATTATTCTCCACAAATCAAGGTGAATATGTTTTCCTCCTATTGTACCAGATATACATGCACACAAATTGACATTACACAGACGCACATTGCCACCAGATAAAGTATTTTGTAAAGTTAAATTAAATGTATTCCCATATAGGAGTAACACAGACCAGACAATGTGAAATTAATAATTTTTAATACTGTTGCAAAATTACAGGAACACATATATCAACACATTTTAAATATAAACAAAAATACGTAATTAGGGGGAAAAAAAGTCATTTTGATGTCCATTCTTACAAGATTCCATTTTATCTTGCAGCTTTTTTTTAATGTCCTTTCATCCCTCAACTTTTGAGCCATGCAGGCTTTGGTGGTTGTATCATCAGTATGAGGGAACCTGGTTTTCACATGATCTGCAAAACAACAATAGATTTAATAGTACTATATGTCAACAGGGGGTTTCCATCCAACGACATGCTGGTTGGGTTGATTGGTCTCTCTAAATTGTCCTCTGAGTCTGAACCACCCTGTGTGTTTGGAGTGTACGGTGTGTGTGTGTGTGTTGCCCTCCATGGAGTCCTGTGTAGGGTGTAATCCCAAGCTCAATACAATAGTTGTATGTCAACATCACAGGGTCATATAAATAATAATAATTTAAAAAAACCCCATAATAAATCAAATAACAAAAGTAATAAATAACATTAAATACTTTTACTTTTTCTTACATAATAAATAATATTACTATAGCACAAAGGTAATATGTAAGTTGCATTGTATAGTTTATTTTATCCATTTAATTTTTAAATAAAAGTAGAGTATAAAATTATAGTACAGAATTATATTTTATATTTGAAAGTATAGAAAAAAATTATCCTTTTTTGTGAAAACACAATATACCTATGTGGTGGATGGCACAATGTAAACTAATCAAGTGTGGTAGATAAAATGTTTCATGGACAAATTGTGTCTGAAATATACATTACCTATTATCAGCCTAACTTTCGAAGAATCCAGTGCCTGCCTGACGTCATTGCATGGGATGCCTTTTTTGCCAGTGACTGAGGACTCTGTTAATTGTTCTTTTGAGAACATTGCCCCCATCAGATTTCTTGTCATTTTTTTTATAGTCACTGGCCTGTCTTGCCTCTTGCTGGGCTATTGGATTCAATAAGCCATCTATCTTCTGAAAAGCAGTCATAAATAATAAAAACAGAACAATAAGAAACTAGAGATACAACATGCAAAACAAAAACCTGACCATGCAATACAAAATATTAACAAACACTAATCTAATAATAGTATATAGTAGTGAAACTGAAATTATCTTTGTAACAACAAAAAAACTAATTTGAAACTATGCATGATATTTCCTACCATACTGTGTGACATATTTGAAGTTATATCATGTGTAGTCTTCTATATAGTGGTTAAATAGTTTTTGTATTGTATTCATTAGAATTACACAAAGCTATTTAATAATATGCAAAATTAAAACCAGGTGGTGTGCTAAACTTATGAGTAGCATCACTCGTCTAACATTTATTGCAGGATGTCATTCTTAGATTACTTACACTATCCCTGTTGCATGAAATCTCTGCATGTGTTGCAGAGTTGGCAACTGGATGCAACTGATTTGCTGCTTGTTCTGGTGAAGTTTCTGTAGGCCTGACTTTACTTGGTAGATGTTTCTGAACATACTTCTTTACTGAAGCATCTATCAGTGCAGGTATGCCTACAAATACAAGAGCATTAACCTTGCTGTTTATTATATATATTTATTATTGTTTATTTAGCAGATGCCCTTACCCAGGGCAACTTACAATTTTCACAAAATATACATATTACAGGAGTCATAATGCTTCACAATAACTACAGTCCAATATACATTAGCTTCAGTCCTAAAAGGATCAAGTTTAACTAAGAACAATATACAATAACTTAAGTCCTAATAAGAGAAAGTACAATATACAGTAACATCAGTCCTAATAAGAGCAAGCTTAACTAAAATAATTACATAATGTAGTACATGGTGTAATCAAGGGACAGTGCAAATAGTAGATATGGTGATAGTTACATTGGGGTTACATATCAATTCCAAGTGCAGTGGAGTCAATATATAGGCAGTAAGGTAACAAAAAAAAGTTATTGATTTATTTTAGTTGCAAACCTTCTTGGAGTTGCATGTTCAGTTTAGCGAGTTGTTTTATTTTAATACTTTTTCATTGCAGCTCATCCTCCAGAGTTTCAATTTTTTTAAGGAGTCTATCTCTGCTAATCTGACCAGGATATCCATCATTAGTATTGCTAGCTGTTTTGTATTTCTCAAGCAATTCAGAATTAGCTTTTTGTACAGCAGCAACTTTGTTCTGAAAAATAAAATAACAAACAACATATATATTATTAATCACAAGTGGGGGAAAAAGCAATAATTTATCGTTTTTATAAAGTTCTACAGATTAATTTAATCTGCTTTATTATTTAGGACAGAAAAGCTATATTAACATAGCAAAAAAAAAAAAGTTTACACTTAACCTTTCATGTAATAGACATCAGCCTATATGCAATAGTCAGGTGTTCCTTAAATCCAGTCCTTGAGGACTACAATCGAGTAGGTTTTCTATACTTCTTTAACACTGTGTCTGTTTAAAACCTAAGGGTAGTATGACCAGTTATAATCCAATAATTTATTATTAATGGTTGAGGCAGAATGACAGCCAGAACACTACCTTATTAGGTTTAGGAACACTGCAGATCCTGGGTCTTTTTTGTGCCACTATCTCCTCATCAGAGCAAGATTCTTCAGAAGTCTGCTCAGGTGAATACCTTACTGGCTGCTTTACAGCTCTCTGCCCCTTGCCCCTCAGACTGTCATCTATTCGTGCATCTAACCACTCCTTTTCTTTTTTTAATGCATCTTAGGTTATCTGTAGGGATGAAAATGACAAATGAATAAGAAGGGTCTTATTGATTATCTTAGAAATAATTTTGTAACAATTGTTTATGGAATTCACATTGTTAAGTAGGTAATAAGAAAAAGTAGTTGTGAGCAGGTAATAAGAAAAAATAAATTAAACATTAATTAAAAATGTTATTGAAGACATCTGACACAACACGTTAACACTGGACCTATATAGAAGCAATAGGAAGAAAATAATATATAGTAAACGTGTATACATTATATTATACATACAACCACTAATATGTAAACGATTGTAGCACTTTAAGTGTATGTGCTTTTTTTTATAAAAAAAATAATAATTTAAAAACAAAGTTTTTTAAAAATACATAATATGGGGGGAGAAATAGATAAATACGAAAGCACTGTATGTGTTTGTAGCTGTGAAGTTGCTTCAGAACAGTGCACAAGATAGCGTCTGAATTTACACATCAAACAGACGTAATGTCCTATCTAGTGTTATATATCTATGGCTACTTGTGCTGCCAGCAAGTGGGTTGGTCGAGAGGTGGAGCTAGGAGGCATAATTGTCCAGAAAATTGGGTTGGTTAATCCTGGTGTTGGAGAGAGCGAGTCAGTGCGATGTAACGAGAGTTTGTTGTCACAAATTGTTATTCATAATATTTGTTTATAAAAACCCTGTAATTACAAACTTAATGCGTCTGTCTAATTTATTAATCTATACAATTTATAGTTAAAACGTACTTACCACTGACGGCTAAGACTCGGGCCGGGTACGATTTCCATTCATCTTTTGGTTCCTTTTTTTTTATTTTTTTATCCATGAATCAAGTCCAATTCTCTCAGGATCAGAGAGGAGATTTTTGTCCTGTACAAATCTCTCTTCACTAATACTAATTTCCTTTGATTTGACCCAGAATATGAGAACATACCAGTGGTGTTTATTTTCTATTGCAGACATTTTAACTGTTTTAACCGTTAGAACTACAAAGAACATATCCTATTCAAATTGGGTCTCGAGGTCTGATCAGGCTAGAGCGAAAATACGTGGTGTTCTGTAAACTCATTGTAATAATACTAGTCTTATTTTAATTTATACTTGTATTCTTAGTTTTATTCTTTATTGTGTCCATTATTATAATTTTTTAACTTAACATGTTTTTATTTGATCAAACAAGTTTAATTTGCTGTAAGAGCTTATCACATATCAGATGTAAAATGGTATAATCACATGTGATCAGGAAATATTCACGTGTTTAAATGTGAATTTCATATTCACATGTGTTTCAGCTGAGAATTTTATAATCACATGTGATCATCAATGATATTTTAATGTGGTCACATATGAACACATGTGAATAATTATTTTCACATGTGATAACATGTGTTTCCCATGTGAATCACATGTGTTTTTTCCTTAAGTGATAACTATTCGTTTGATTCTTGTTTGAATTGCTAGTACAATTAATAGTAGTAGCAAAGTAGCAAATTATTATTATTATTATTATTATTATTATTATTATTATTATTATTATTATTATTATTATTATTATTATTATGCAAATAAAAAAAGATAAAAAAAAATTAGCTTTTAATATCGCACAGTGTAAAGCGGGTTTTGAGAATTTTGTAAATCTGAATAGGGGCCCACTCAAAATATATTTAACCCTTTTGTTAAGTTATTCCATATGCAGAGGTGAATACGACAACTTCAACATCAGAAAACTAAATACAATGACTACATGTTTAGACTAGGCCTACCCCGTTCATTTGTTTTGCTCCTTCTAGAAAATTCGATTTTGCCTTCAAAATAGAGCTCAGGGAGTGTTCAATGTTAAAAACACACATTTGGTATTTTATCTCAGAACAGTTTATAATGGCTAACTTGAATAGCAAAATCTTTAAAAAGGAATAACACATGGAATTAATTAATTACCAGTAATATAGAAGAGTTAAAAGGGGTATAATTATATTCACACGGCAATTTGTTAGGACAGGACAATTATTTTTTAAAAGAATTTGATTTGAATTATAGTTTTTGTTAATAATTAAATACAGCCTAAATCCTGTATTTCAAGGCCATATGCATATGCATATGACCCTTTTTGATAAATCATTGATAATTAATAGCTATGATAGCTATATTGTATCAAATGTTGTAGAAAAAAACCGATGACACTGGCAAATACCAAAAATGGACGACAAAGCAAAACAAGCAAAGTATATTTCGGCTGAGGATCGTGTCAAGACAATTCCCAAATAAACTGTACATGCAGATGGAGGTAATTGTTTTGCACATCTCGCAATAACTTCAGAATCACACATTAAACAAAAGGCTACTACAGAGGCTGCTGAACAAAACGTAAAACAAACAACAGCTTTCAGAAAACAAACTGGAAAATCAGCACTATAGGTACACTCAAGGGTTCAAACAACCTGCTGTTTACTTTTTAAACGCAGCTAGAATTTTAGACCCAAATAGGCACGTTTTCTTTGTTTTGACTCAATACTGATAAATTCCTGGATGGAACAAATAACATGACAACGAACGTGCTGCATATATGGACTTTATTAAAGAATGCCAGATACCTTTGGGTAGCCGAGTTTTTTGACTGTTTCTAATTGATGTTCATATCTGTGTAACTTGCAAAGCTTTGCCTTACACTTCCAACCAATTCAGTGGATTCAGACTTGCAGTCTCAATGTATGGGTGCATCCACACCAGACAGAGAATGTCGCCAGCAACTGTTGGGAGATGTTGCCTGCTTGCCTTTTAACAAATGACATTACTCTGTTTTAGTAAGGAAGCAAGTACCACTATTTTTAGGCTTTTATAGTCCTATGAAATATTAGGTGTATTTAATGTATAAACAGGCCCGCCAAATCCTAATTATAACCCTAATCCTAATAGGATGACTTGACCATGGGCATATGATTGAATCCATTTTTTCCCCACTGCGTTCGGTACTTGCACTGTCTTTTGCTTTTTAGTGACTGACTCGTCAACAACACCAGACATCATGACACTTCGCCAGTAAAACCGGACGCACAGGCTCACGCACCAAGAAAAACACATGACGCATACCGCATGATATGACTGCAGGTTAACGTGGTTGGATAGCCGCACAGATGCAATGCAAACAACTCACCCAAACAATATGCCCTAAACCAGTGGAGTATCCTGTTGCACTGCGAGACAGTACAGCAGCCACATATAAGAAATTTCCTAACGAGAAAATAAAAATTTCACGTTTTACGCCTGGGCTTTCAATGTTTACTGTAAAAATCAAAAAAAGTCCCTAATATTGGTACGATCTTGATTTTATCGGGACGTCTCGTCACCCTCATCCGAAGGTCACACTGCTTCTGCTGTCGAAGTAGACTACTAGGCAACTTTCCTGGAAGCATTTTTAATAACTGCTCGATATCTGGAAATATTCAAATCAACTATGCGAAATATTCAAATCAACTATCAACTATACGAAAATACGTATTATTATTATTATTATTATTATTATTATTATTATTATTATTATTATTATTATTATTATTATTATTGATTCCCCCCTCCCCCCCCATCTTTGTCCTCAGTTTATTTTCACGGAAGCATTTTTAATAACCGCACTAATAATAGGCCTAATAATAATAATAATAATAATAATCATAATAATAATAATAATAATAATAATAATAATACATCTTTTTCACAATCTTTTGTTCAGTGTTTATTCAAATAAAAGTAGCCTCTACAGTTTAAAAAAACGCTGTTTTGTACACATTTTATAGAGAAGATCGTTGTTATGGAGGACTATATAACGTTCATTTTGTGCTTTTTTTCTAAATAAATATATCTAAATTACATATTTTAGTCACAAAAACGAGTCACGTGATTTTAAATTGAGAATAAACTTTTTCAAAAGTGATATTAAAAAATAATGTTGGTGACGTTTTTATCTTTTTGTTTGTTTGTTTGTTTGTTTGTTTGTTTGCAGGATATCGGTATATAGGCTAACTATACATACAGATTGTTATATATATTTTTTTAATGGAAAACGGCACTGAAAAAACACATGTCAAAACAACGCACAATTAAACGCAATTATAGACTAACCTGTGCATTTATTTTTAACATATCAATTGAGGATACGCAGACTTCATACAGTTATTATTATTATTATTATTTGAGGTAGGTATATTTCTTGTGGTTCAGTGCAATCTCCCACATATAATTTAACACACAATTTATATTACTACATTCCATTGCTTTACTATTAGAGAATATTATAGGCATGTTACATTTTTTTCTGATTGTTTGTTTGTTGTTGTAAGGGACAGAATACAGCACTCTCATTTCTCAGATGGTGTGATCTTCTTCCTATTATTATTGGTGGTGGTGGTTCAGTAGTTAATAATAATAATAATAATAATAATAATAATAATAATAATAATAATAATAATAATAATAATAATAATAATAATGTTTTGATATTATGTTCTCGCAAATATTTGAATGCCTGTGATTGTATTGAATATACTTTAAGGTATCTGTCACTTTAAAATTTGCGATAGTTTCAGTGTGGGAGTGACTACTCCAGCAACAGGTAAAGAAGACCTCAGGTTTCTCCACGCCTCACTGTTACAAAAATCTGTGTATTTCAATGGGCTAAAGATAAAGATAGCACTTGTACAGTGCACACATCCACTTGCACGGGTCCTGGGCTCCTGTTCAGGCTGCTTTGCATGCACGAAATTGTCTTCAGAGAATAACACCGAGCAAGAGTATTTCCCTTTGGAATATATGTTTCTACTTGCTGCGCGGATTCCTAAAAGCTGACATCTTAGGTAACTCACTGCCTTGTTTCACCTAAATTACAAATTTATGCACTGTGGCAGAACCTATATTTAACGACAGAAAGACTGACACAGTCATATTTACATTCTATGAACTGCTGAAGACTGACACTTTTTTTTATATTAATGTTCATATAAGGTTGTGTTGACTTTGCTAGTTCTCGATACAGTCGCATTTTCAGTATAAATTGGGGAATTGGACCCCGTATGCTTGTGTGCACCTTGCGTTTGGAATCAATCATCGCTGACACATGACTGCAGAAAGGCAACATTCTTTTTCCAAGGCACCGTCCGACCGATCCAGACATCACCAGACCATTGCGAACAGCAACGATAATATGCCTATTGTAAAAGTGGAGAGAGACACCTTGTCCGATGTCTCAATTACCACGCCACACACTGACACCGAAGATCTTCCAAAGGGTCGGAGAAGAAAAAGACCACTCCAGAGGGGCAAACCCCCATACAGCTACATTGCCCTCATTTCCATGGCGATTGCCAACTCCCAAGAAAGGAAACTAACTTTGGGGGGCATCTACAGGTTTATAATGGAAAAGTTTCCCTTTTACAGGGATAACTCCAAAAAGTGGCAGAATTCAATTCGACACAACCTCACCCTAAACGACTGCTTCATTAAAATACCCCGGGAACCCGGGCGCCCTGGGAAGGGCAACTACTGGGCCCTAGACCCCAATGCTGAAGATATGTTCGACAGCGGCAGCTTTCTGAGACGAAGGAAGAGGTTTAAACGCTGTGACCTTAGCACCTATTCAGCCTATGTCCACGAATCGCCTGTCTTTGCACCCATGCAAATGTCCAGATCCGGCTATGCCAATTCAATGTACCCGAGCGTGACTGTGAACCCCTCTTACAGCCAACAGATTGCACCTCACTCATCGGTTTACTACCCGACGTCTTCCCCTAGCTTCAGCTCCAGCCAGGCTAGAGTGTTTAGCATCAATACCATCATAGGACATCACGGCGGTCTAACCTCTGGGGCAGACTTAATCCAACAACCCAACAGGAGCTTCAGTCCCGACCTGGCATCAGCTGGCAACTCGTGTAACCTTGGAGGAGTCGGCTACCAAGCCCAGTCTTGTGGAGGGTCAGTGCTTTCTAGGTCCAACCCAATGTCCTACTCGTACTCTGTGCCAAATGGGCACCTGTCTATGAACCAAAGTTCATACTCCCAGGGGAACAGTCAGATTTATGGAACATCTGGCCGTCTGGGAATGCCCAGTTCCCCTTCAATGACAAATGACACTATGGACATCTATGGAAGGATGTCCCCTGGTCAGTACACAACGTTAGCACAATATAATAGTAGCAGCCAAATCCCGAGCACGAATGCGTATCTTAGGCACGCACCGTACTCCGGCAATATGGAAAGGTTTGTGTCTGCAATTTAAGACGTCTTTTTGGACTATTTAATTATTTAATATTTGGAGAGTTTGTTTTGTTTTGTCCTTTTTTTCCCAGATGGCTTGGTTACCTACCAAAATTGATTAACTTACTTAAAATGTCTTTACATTATATTTTGAATTGAGCTCTTTAACAGTTAGTTGTACAGTGTGTTTCTGAATTCATTCATACAGGGTTCCTTTGTACGTTCTATAGAGCACAATCAGACCAAACGCTGATCATTATTAAGGGGTTCAAATCATTCACATTTGGAAATCCCTTCAGTATATAACTAGTGAACACCTAGTGGTTGTATTTGCAACCTTTTTAAAAATGTCTATTCAGCCTGAAACATATAGAGTATATACTCTTGCCTTATCTATATTGTTAACTAGCACATGACTTTCCAAGGAAAACCAATACCGACAACACTGAAATATATCAAGTATATTAAAAACCATACCGACAACACTGAACTATAGAGAGTATGTTAAAAGCCATACCGACAATACTGAAATTATATCAAGTGTATTAAACTCCATTATTTCCATTTAAAAAAAGAAGAAAAAAAAAAATCTGTCATTGGGTGTATTTTTGCGTGCATAGTTTGTTATGAAAGGAGACATATTTCAATGTCATTTTATAATGTTTATTAACATGTAAATACTGTAATATATATATATATATATATATATATATATATATATATATATATAATGTGAGTTTTGAAAAAAAATAGAATGAAATGTGTTTTTTTTTTTAAATTATTTTGATTATATTGATATGTTGACTCAATGCTTGTATTACACAACCAGCAGCCCCCCACCCCCCAAAAAAGAACTTTTGTGTACAACTTTTTTTCTTTTCTTTCCTGTTTTGATAATTAGTATCACATATACTGTAAGTTTTGTGCAACAGGTCTAACTGGGTTTGGTGTTCTAATAAACACAACTGTTAAACCTCACCACTCTCTGGATACGGGTGTTCTTCATTCTTCAGATTATGTCATTTCCTTTTCAGATCATGTTCAAATCTATCGATAATTTGACAGCTTCATCTTAATCCGCCCACACATCCCATGTAAATAACGCATGGATTCAAAAGAATAGTAAGACCTAGGAAAACGGTCTTTTAAATATAAAAAAAACATTACAATAAGTAAACAAAATCATATATTTTCAACATGCGTTCAATAATTATAACGACCTGTTTAATTTAGTAAAGTTATTGGCTATGGACTGTATCTTCAGGTCTGCTTGAAACAATGGACGATGAATTAAAACAAAGAAGAAAAAAAAGGTATTATAATCAAACTGGCGCCTAATTTGGATTTCCATTCCACAGTAAGTAATTGCTATGTAAACGACAGGTCTGCAAGCAAAACATATTTATTTATATTGAGCTTTACATTTTCATTTTCTTTACATTTGGCGTCTGCTGAAACTTAAAACAATGGGACCAAAACAATCAAGTCCTGGACAGTGTCTTAAAATATATAATTTGGGTACAATACAGGAGATTTATTAAAATGCTTTAATTATGTTTGATTTAAAGCATAAACTATTTGCATTTTTTTCAGATAGGGAAATCAAAATGTAGCCTATAAGCTAAAGATGTAAAGAAAACAATTACACAACCAGGTAAAATAAAAACCAAAAAAACAATTGTGTTCCCCACCACCGCGATCCTATTTTCCTTGTTTTTTTTAGCAATGCTAGCCCTGCAATAAATAATTATTTTTCAGTGTATTTGTACTGTATCATAATGTAATTTTAACTTAAAGTGCTGGGATTCATCTGTGTTTGTAGCACATGTAGGCCAACATAACATGGAGCTAAATCGTTCTAATCAGTCTAATAGCCTGATTTTGAAACTTTATTTCAGATAAAATGTTTTATTCTGCATTTAAAACGATCACAACAATTTAGCATATAAAGCATTACCTTATGTTACATATTATACCTGGAGTCGTACTAAATACTAACCAATAACACATATTACACGTTTTTTTAAGAGGTTAGTGCTATTGTCTTGTGTATTGCAGGATCCCACAAACTGAAAAATACCACATCAATAATATTCGATTAGCACTGATAAGGAGTCACATTTAATAGCCACGGAATAGCTGCTCACTGAGACTCCTCGGCTGTTTGTCAAAGATTTTAATGACAACCCGAAAGATAAAGCCCGCACAAATATCAAGTGGTCTTAATTGTAAGCACTCATTGGAACCCGGCTTTTGTTTTTTTAAGGGCGCAGCTCTTTGTTTTTTTAAAGACGCAGCTCTTTGTTTTTTTTTAAAGACGCAGCTCTTTAAAGCTTATTTCATGCTCTGTGCGAGGCTTTGTCTCCTTTTCTTCCCGTCTTTGTCACTTCATTCACCTGAACTACGTCTGGAGCCATAGCATTTCATAGCGTCTGCTAAAACACTGCTATCATGCAAACAGCGGCTGCATGTCTACTTAGGAAAAAGCTGCCGCTATATCTGCTTTAATAAAGCAACCAAAAGTACTGTCTTGGATTCGGAATCCGACATTTACTCTTAAAGGCATTTGTCATTTGCAGCCATTAAAAGGGAACCTGAGCGTCTGCACGTTATTAGCGTTATTAAAGCACCTAACAAAAATAGGCTTCTCTCATAATGTAATGCCCTGTCAACTTTAATTTATTATACAATGTTGATATTATATTGTTATTGTTATGTAGTATGCAAAAAACATGACATCATTTTGAAACCAAATATTTAAGAATTAAACTTTGTTTTAATTATTCGGAATAGAAGCACAAACAACAATGTTAACACAATAAACAATACATATTTTGATTCAGACCTTTAATTCTTAAATATTAAACCTTCTTAAACGCGTAATCATGTTAATTTGCCAAGAGGCAAATTGTGTTATTTAAAAAATAAATATTCAAACTATATATATATATATGCTTGTAAGATTACAATTAAAGTAATGAAGGTTACAATGTGTAATTTTTGAATTTATCACCTTGCATTTTCCATGATTTAACGAAGAATTCAATTTACTGTCGAAGATAAAAATATCAAAACAACACATTCTCATTTTGAGCCTATGCTTACAGACAGAAATTACAACAGGGTGATTTACGATTATTGAATATAAACACGGATAAGGATAGAGGACGGTGACTATTCTTACTAATAATGTGTTACTTACAAACTGATTCTACAAGCTTTTGCAGCGGCCCATACTGATAATGCCAGAGATCTGCTACGAGGAAAGCTAACACAATGAGATGAAAAAAGCTAACACAATGAGATGAAAACCGAACATCAGTAATATCGAAAGCTCGAACACACTTTGATTTGGCTAAAATGCTCGGATTCTTTATTTGTTTGACCTTTTTGTACACTGTAAAAAAAAAAAAAGTTTATGAATGAAATATGAATCTTGTAGAAAATATTTTAAACACACTTTAGTTTTTATTTGAATTGTTTTAGACTGTAGCCCAGAAGTGCAACAAAACAAGTCTTACTCTTACTAATTGACTTCCTGTCCTGTTTGAGATATCTCGAATTGAATTTGAGATATCTCAAATTGACTTCCTGTGAAAATGCTCTGTTTTGAATAGACTTCCGGCCCATTTCAAGATATCTCAAACTGGACAGGAAGTCAATTCAAGATATTTCAAATTCAATTTGATATATATATATATATATATATATATATATATATATATATATATATATATATATATATATATAATACGTGGATGAAGGCTATATTTAAATCCAGCACGTGTGTGTCTGTGTGTGTGTGTGTGTGTGTGTATATATATATATATATATATATATATTTCAACTAGCAATAATCACGCCTCGGACAAACCTCATGGGTGATGATACTGCCACTGCGCAAAGCTAAAGAGGCTGTGTGATCCAGTAGTTAAAGAAAAGGCCTTGTAACCAGAAGGTCCCCGGTTCAAATCCCACCTCAGCCACTGACTCATTGTGTGCCCCTGAGCAAGTCAATTAACCTCCTTGTGCTCCGTCTTTTGGGTGAGATGTAATTGTAAGTGACTCTGCAGCTGATGCATAGTTCACACACCCTAGTCTCTGTAAGTCGCTTTGGATAAAGGTGTCTGCTAAATAAATAAGTATATATTGCCTCCACTGGTGTGGAAGTTACATTAAGCTATTTTTATATTTACTTTTTCTTTTTTATATTTATTATGCATGGTAAATCTACTTTAAGGGAGCATTCCAGAGTTGTGGCTGTAGGGTTAATTAACAGTCTATCATAGCCTGTTTAAAAATGAATTGAAGCTTTTTCTATTCACAGGTTTTTGTTGCTTTCTTGTCTTGACTGGATTTTTCGACGTTGATAGAGTGCTTGGTATGAACGTCATTTGAAAGATGTGCCTTTAATATGGTGTTATTTGATTGAGGATTAATGCATTGAAAGGTTCCCTGAGGGCTCTTTGCAAGATACACTCCTAGTAAATTAAATATATATATATATATATATATATATATATATATATATATATATATATATATATATATATATATATATATAAAAATAACAAAGAAACATGTGTTATTGAATCATGGAGTTCCTATAACCCCGAGGTTTCACACGGAATACATGATTCTGTATGTTATAAGATGTGTTTTGGGGTACAATGACGTGTGTGTGTGTGTGTGTGAGAGAGAGAGAGAGAGAGAGAGAGAGAGAGAGAGAGAGAGAGAGAGAGAGAGAGAGAGAGAGAGAGAGAGAGAGAGAGAGAAACACAGTTCTTGGGAAACACAGTTCAAATTGCATTTGAGATATCTCATTTAAAGCTCCAATTACAGATATCTCAAAATAATTGAGCTTTAAATGATATATATATATATATATATATATATATATATATATATATATATATATATATATATAGTGAAAAAGTGTAGTCCTGGGGGGAAAAAGGACTACATCTCCCAGAAGGTCACAGGCTGACAAGCCTTCATTTGTTTAATTGTTTAATTTAATTTGTAAATTGTTGATTAATGATCCCCTGCACCTGGCTATCATTGTAAATTAGAGCCAGGTACAGGGTATTTAAAGAAAGCAGCCAGTCTGTTTGGGGCTGCTGTGTGGAGAGCTTGCTTGACAGTGTGCACACGTGTATGAAAAGGAAAAGGAAAAAGTAGTGTAAACCTTTTTGGATCAGTGTTAAACATGTGTGGTTTGTTTTGTTTTAGCAGACGCCCTTATCCAGGGTGACTTACAATTGTAATTGGCAGGTAAACGGCTTAGCTGTCCTGCAAGATAGTTTAGGTTCCTGTTCTGTGTTTTAGTTAATGCTCAAGAAAGAGCCAGGTGTTTCTTTTGTTTATTTTAGTTTTGTGATTATTAAAAAAAAAATAGTGCAAAGCGCTTTAAAAAAAACCTAAATTTCTGTGTCCTGGGTCTATTTTTAAAGGGGTAAAGAACCCGAGTGGTGCAAGCTTTGTTACCATATATATATATATATATATATATATATATATATATATATATACAGTACTGTGCAAAAGTTTTAGGCAGGTGTGAAAAAATGCTGTAAAGTAAGAATGCTTTCAAAAATAAACATGTTAATAGTTTATATTTATCTATTAACAAAATGCAAAGTGAGTGAACAGAAGAAAAATCTACATCAAATCAATATTTGGTGTGACCACCCTTTGCCTTCAAAACAGCATCAAATCTTCTAGGTACACTTGCACACAGTTTTTGAAGGAACTTGGCAGGTAGGTTGGCCCAAACATCTTGGAGAACTAACCACAGTTCTTCTGTGGATTTAGGCAGCCTCAGTTGCTTCTCTCTCTTCATGTAATCCCAGACAGACTCGATGATGTTGAGATCAGGGCTCTGTGGGGGCCATACCATCACTTCCAGGACTCCTTGTTCTTCTTTACGCTGAAGATAGTTCTTAATGACTTTCGCTGTACGTTTGGGGTCGTTGTCATGCTGCAGAATAAATTTGGGGCCAATCAGATACCTCCCTGATGGTATTGCATGATGGATAAGTATCTGCCTGTACTTCTCAGCATTGAGGAGACCATTAATTCTGACCAAATCCCCAACTCCATTTGCAGAAATGCAGCCCCAAACTTGCAAGGAACCTCCACCATGCTTCACTGTTGCCTGCAGACACTCATTCGTGTACCGCTCTCCAGCCCTTCGGCAAACAAACTGCCTTCTGCTACAGCCAAATATTTCAAATTTTGACTCATCAGTCCAGAGCACCTGCTGCCATTTTTCTGCACCCCAGTTCCTGTGTTTTCGTGCATAGTTGAGTCGCTTGGCCTTGTTTCCACGTCGGAGGTATGGCTTTTTGGCCGCAAGTCTTCCATGAAGGCCATTTCTGACCAGACTTCTCCGGAGAGTAGATGGGTGTACCAGGGTCCCACTGTTTTTTGCCAATTCTGAGCTGATGGCACTGCTGGACATCTTCCGATTGCGAAGGGAAGTAAACATGATGTGTCTTTCATCTGCTGCAGTAAGTTTCCTTGGCCGACCACTGCGTCTACGGTCCTCAACGTTGCCCGTTTCTTTGTACTTCTTCAAAAGAGCTTGGACTGCACATCTGGAAACCCCTGTCTGCCTTGAAATTTCTGCCTGGGAGAGACCTTGCTGATGCAGTATAACTACCTTGTGTCTTGTTGCTGTGCTCAGTCTTGCCATGGTGTATGACTTTTGACAGTAAACTGTCTTAAGCAACCTCACCTTGTTAGCTGAGTTTGGCTGTTCCTCACCCAGTTTTATTCCTCCTACACAGCTGTTTCTGTTTCAGTTAATGATTGTGTTTCAACCTACATATTGAATTGATGATCATTAGCATCTGTTTGGTATAATTGTTTAATCATACACCTGACTATATGCCTACAAAATCCCTGACTTTGTGCAAGTGTACCTAGAAGAATTGATGCTGTTTTGAAGGCAAAGGGTGGTCACACCAAATATGGATTTGATTTAGATTTTTCTTCTGTTCACTCACTTTGCATTTAGTTAATTGATAAATATAATCTATTAACATGTCTATTTTTGAAAGCATTCTTACTTTACTGCATTTTTTCACACCTGCCTAAAACTTTTGCACAGTACTGTATATATATATATATACACACACACAGTATATATTGAGAGCAACGGTAGTTCCACGCGCCAAGTTAGCAGCGCGAGACAGGTGGTCACTTAATACAGTTAAATAAATGCACAAATATCATTGAGAGGGGGAGTAAAATAAAGTAAAATAATAATTGCTATTGCGTGCTGGTAGGACCAGCACGATACTTGCTTGTTTTGACTCACCGTGTTTGTCTGTTTGTCTACTGTTTGTTTAGTGTTAGTCTGTTTTGTCTATTTATTTTGTCCTCAAGTGCCGTTTGTTGTTTTTGTTTAAAACCTTTTATTTTGTTCATTATTAAACTACGCAACAGCGCAGTTCACATTTCACTTCTGGGTCTGATGTCACCACTACAGCCTGCTTGTCACAATTGCTCATCCTTGCTGGACAGCTTTTTGGGTCTTCCAGTCCTGGATTTGTCAATTACAGACATGCAACATGTCTAAGACTTTTGCACAGCAGTATATATATATATATATATATTATTGTTGTGTAGCATTATAATTAGGGCTTCTAGTTTTCGGGTCTTATTTTTGATCACATGATGTCCCTTTAAACATATTTTGAGCCGATTCGCTTTCTTAATCAAACACTAATTACCAAAGTAGCTGTTTCTTTTTACCGTCATATCTTGATTGATTTCACAAACAACATGCATTGATCTCACCGGATTGTATTTGAACCTGCATTTCATTCTGACTCGAATCGCTGAATTCAGCTTAATTTCCACTGCGTTAGTTTCTAGTAGTGCATCGCTAATTTAAACTATCTGGTATTCAGTTAAGGCTGAACAACTATTAATTAAGGTTTAAAGGGAGGGAGAGAGATGGAAAATAAAAAAAAACAATAACTAGAAGCCCTAATTATAATATAATAATGTTCAATAAAACTACAACTAAAATGCAAGAAAAAAATACAATTTTAACCTAAACCCTAGATTCAACATTCCTATAGTAACAGCAGTTCCACCTGATCTGATTGAGATCAGTCGATTGAATGGGATGTTGTCAAGCAAAAAGCATCCCATAGGAATGGGCCAGTAGGTACCTACTAGCCTCCCAACAGGTAGAGTAGGTCGGATCAAGCGATTTAATGGACGTCGGATGTAGTAGCCGCTAGAGGGCGCTAAAAAGCAGTGTGGGAATAATAGTAAAAAATACTTTAATTTTTAGTTAATTAGGTTTAGGGTTGAGATTAGGGTTGGGGTAAAGATTAGGTTAGTTGTAGACATTAGGTTGAGGGGTTAGTAGGCTGGTAGGTACCTACTGGCCCATTCATATTGGCTGATTTTTGCTTGATAATGTCCCATTTAATCGACTGATCTCAATCAGATTGGCTGGCAGTTCTGGCTCCTCGGAGGAGACAAGGCTCTGTTACAAATTCATATCTGTTATTAACCACAGCACAGTACTAGCAGTAGCAGATCACTTGATCTGAGCACGGGTTTTAATTGGAGGGTTCCAGAGAATTTTTTTTTTTTTAATCAGAGTAGACAAGCCTTAGGGGCTCCCAAGTGGCGCATCCAGTAAAGGCGCTCCACATGGAATGCAGGATGTGCCCTATAGTCTGCACGTCGCAAGTTCGAGTCCAGGCTATTCCTTTGCCGACCGAGGACAGGAGCTTCCAGGGGGCGGCGCCTAAGGGGAGAGAGGGTTAGGTCGGCCAGAGTGTCCTCGGCTCACCGCGCACCAGCGACCCCTGTAGTCTGGCTGGGCGCCTGCGGGCTTGCCTGTAAGCTGCCCAGAGCTGCGTTGTCCTCCGACGCTGTAGCTCTTGGGTGGTTGCATGGTGAGTCCGCAGTGTGAAAAAAAGCGGTCGGCTGATGGCACATGCTTCGGAGGACAGCGTGTGTTCGTCTTCCCCCTCCCGAGTCAGCGCAGGGGTGGTAGCGGTGAGCTGAGCATAAAAAATAAAATTGGCCATTCTAAAATTGGGAGAAAATAGTAAAAAATAATTGGCAACGACTAAACTAAAGAAAAAAAAAATGAAATACAAATTCAGTATCTACCATATTAACTGTGAAACTGTCCCCACCCCTTTCAATGGGATCTGTTATTCATAAAAAGAATAAGTGAAAAACTGCACTTGAAAACGACTTGCTCTGAAACGTTTACACTCGAGACCTGCCTTAATTCCAACGCAGATCACAAACACTGACCAGCTAAATTTCAAAATGTTAATACCCTATACATTTCTACAGTCAGAACAGCCTAAAAATAAGATTTGGTCTCTTAATGGATCTACCCTATATTTTAATAAAAGTGACTGAAACAATGGAATGGAAGCCTCTAACCACACATGATCTCAAAGTGCTTGACAAACACTCAACTACTGAAACGCAAAAAAGAGTAATGAAGAGTAAGTAGACAAGCCTCCTTAGAAACTCTGATCTCCAGGAAACTTTTAAAAACACTATTGTGACAGAAATACAATGATTCTTGGTTGCAAATCTCCCTCCCGACCTGTGAGGGCGCTAAGCAGTGAGAATAGAGTTCCCTGGACGGGCTGACCTAATAGTTCTATCCCAGGGTTCAAGGGAAGTCGGCCAGCTAGAAAGGGGGCGGGACTCTGTTGAATTAATGCATTGACCCAGAAGGGAAACAACGTGGCAGCCGCAGATTGGAGAGGCGGTTGCACTCGTTTACCAAGGGGTCATGTGTGACAGCATAAATGGGGACGGAGAATCGCAATCTGTTCCTTCGCTTTGGTTTGTGTTTTGAACCTCAAAGGACTGTGAGAGACTGTGGCAATGTGCCCCACCCCTGTGTGTATTTTTGTGTTTTATGTTGCGTGTGCTGTGTTAATGTTGGTGTATAGATATTGCTGCACGGGATATAAATGGGTGTGTGTAGCACGAGTTATTTAAAATGTATAATTGTATTTAGGCACGGGGATTGCATTTAAAGTACTTAATATGTGAGCGCGGAGTTTTCACAGATTTGTTCACATGCTGGGATTCAAGTGAATAATTAATTGGTAATTGAATCCCAGCACAATTGTATATATAGATGCACGAGGTTGTGTTCATCATTTCACCGTCCTGTGTGTGTTTCCTTTCCTGGATCTGAAGTCACTCAGCCAGTCTTGTCACATATGGTGTCAGGAAACAGGATGACAGTGGCCCCAAGCATCAGACCAGGGAAAGTGTGTTATTCTATTTTTTCCTGAAGTGTCCTTTTGGGAAAAAAGGACTACAAATATTGTTTTTGGAAAAAAAAATGAAATGGAAGGCTGGAGAGACGGCTGCAGGGACCTGGAGGACCTCCTCGGGGGCCTCGTGGACCAAGGCTGGTGCCTTGCCTGCGGGGTCTATGGACACACGGTGGCGATCTGCCCCTTCCAATAGGAGAAGGAGGAACCAGCCCAAGAGGAAGGTAGGGAGAAGGACCAGGAAAAGAACGGGGAAAGGAAAGCTGCAGCAGCAACAACAGCAACAGCAGGAGGAGGTCGGGGATGATGGCTGGGAGGTTGTTTTTAAAGAACCTCACAGCCGAGTTATGCCCTGGCTGTGGGGCTTATGGGCACATTTTACCTGTGGGGCTTATGGGCACATTCTACCTGTTGCTCCGCATCGCCTGGGGTTGCTTGTTGCTCCGCATCGCCTGGGGTTGCCTGTTGCTCCGCATCGCCTGGGGCTGCCTGTTGCTCCGAATCACCAGGGGTCCTGTGTGTGTTTCCTTTCCTGGGTCTGACGTCATCACTCAGCCAGCCTTGTCACAGAGACCCAGTGAGATAACAGTATCATGAGTGTTTTGTTTGTTTGTTTGTGATTTGTCTTGTTTGTCAATTACTAGACAGCTAACACAATTCCGGAGCTGTCGCCAAGGGCCAGCACAAACCTGGAACAGCACTGCACTACTGTCACAAAATAAACTGTATCACTCACCACGAGCACTACTGGGGCCAGGACTGGTGACCGTGTTAGCATTATTGTGGGGCAGATATATTGTGTTTATTATTTGGGATTGCAACCCGCTGTTATTTACTCCATGCAATACACATTGTTGTGTATTACTGGGGTCCTATTTGGTCACCAGACCTGGATATAATAAAGCCCCTTTTTCACGCACTGCATCACTCTTGCACCTGTATCCACTCAGCCACTTGTTCACAACTATATATTTAAACATAGCTGTTTTATCTCTTTAGCCATTGATGCTTGTTGTGTGGAGGCATGTTTAAAGGTAGAATACAGTAAGTATGTTGTGTTCAAGCAATTGTAAAAAAATAAACATATACAGTATGTAATTAAAAAGAAAACATTTCATTGAAATGTAATGACCTACGAATTTGTGCTAGTATTATTACTAATACTGTACTAGTATTAGGTATACATGTAGTGAAAACGGCAAAGGATTTATACGTTTCGAGGATATTAAATGCTTCTACCCTTGAGTAGTCTGAGGCTTACGGAAGAGAGCCCTGGGGCCATTCGAGAAAATAATAAAAACTTGAAATGTCAACATTAAAAACTCGAAATTTCGACATTCTACATACGACAAGGCCAAACTCGGAACTCTTGCTGACAGCGCTGCTCTGCTGCCTGAAGCCTCAAATTCACTTCGGCCGGGTTTTAATGAAGTCTAAAACTGTGTTTTCTAGTATAAATTAATTTTCCCACATTGAATCATATCTGTCTGAAAAGGCATCTTTTACATGGGATTGATCAATAATTAATCTACATTTCTCTTTAGGCAATACACAGTTTTTAATTAAGGCTGTTATATCAATAAAGAGCATCATTGTTATACTGCATAGACAAACGTCACTTTGAAAAAATACATAAGTTTGGAGCAATGCAAATTACGTAGTTCTATTAAGTATTATAATGACATAACCAAAGGTGTCTAGTCATTAAAGGTGTCACTCCTATATGAAGAACGGATTGTCCCAAAGTAATTTAACATTTTTGATATAGTGTGCGCACATATATCTTAGAAAAAATAAAGAATGTTTTGGGGCAATGCGTTTTACACACCTGCACCCAACATGACAATGCCCTCACCTGCACTTGTATATATTAATTAATTATGGTTGGACTTTCTGTGTAAAGAACCCCTGAGAGATTATCTTGGGGCAATGCGTTGTTCATATAAAAATGACAGCTGTATGAACATATATCTGCGCTGACCTCATTTCAATAGTTAATACAAGTATTTAAATAAATCGCATTGCCCCATTGTCTATTGTGAAACATGTAATATGTAACATGTATCTATTCATTAAAGCAATGGTGGCCAATACATGGATTTTGAGAGATTTGGAGCAAATCTGAAAAGAGTATCAACACATAAGCATAGCAGAGTTTTAACAGGGTAGATTGCGTATTTAAAAAATATTATTCCTGACAATGAATACATACAAATGAAAATGACATTAATTCCAAACAGTAGATGGCGCTGATAACTGTACTCTGGCTTCCATACCTCAGTCACCTGAGCAACAAGCAGGGTTGCTAGTTCCTTTGCGGCCGACACGCTGTAATTTCATAACTTTTGTTAAGATGACAAAACATGCCATATCTCAGCCGTTAAACCAGCAAACTTGTTTTTTTTTTTAAGCATAAGTCATAGCCATGACTATGGAGCGTGTCATGATACCATTGGTTTAGGGCTGGGATGGGCGGGACATATAATATTTTCAAGATGAAGACGAGTGTCATTACCGTTGCCATTACAACAGAGTGCACAGGCAGCATACTTAAATACCGGGTGCGTTCACAGAGATCTATTACCACTACTGGGCCCCGGGGGCTCTATTACCACTACAGTAATCTGTGCAGAATGATCTCTGTGAACGCACCCACTCTCTCACATCATACCCAGGGACGCAGTGCTGCTCTTTGTCACACACCAGTTCCACCCCTTCTCTCTGTCCCCTCCCTCTCAATTAGATTAGATTAGTATAACGAACATTTTAATGCACTTTGTGAATTTTCAAGGTAAATTATTATTATTATTTCTTTAATTGAACCAATTTACAGTATGAACCTGTTTGTATTATCTGCAAAATAAAAACCAGTCATACCCACTCACTATTTATTTATGTATTTATTTAGAGTTAGTAGAAGCCATTTGGAGTTACTGTGGTAATAGGGCCCCCAGGGTCCTGTAGTGGTAATATTATTATTATTATTATTTATTTCTTAGCAGACGCCCTTATCCAGGGCGACTTACAATCGTAAGCAAATACATTTCAAGTGTTACAATACAAGTAATACAATAAGAGCAAGAAATACAATAACTTTTGTTCAAGCAAAGTATAAGTGTGACAAACCACAATTCAATAATACAGCAGATAATAGTGATAGTTACATCAGGATATGATTAAATAGTGATAGTTACATCAGGATATGATTAAATACAAAGTACTACAGGTTAAACACTTGGCAGATTACAGTATTCTGAAGTACAGGATTAAATGCAGTAAAATAGGGGGCAGATAAGAGCAAAATAAAGCACATTTACATGAAGGGTGATAGTGTCCCAGGATACAAACAGAGGAGTTCTACAGGTGCTGTTTGAAGAGGTGAGTCTTAAGGAGGTGCCGGAATGTGGTCAGGGACTGGGCAGTCCTGACATCTGTAGGAAGGTCATTCCACCACTGCGGAGCAGTAATAGGTAATAGAGCCCCTGTAGTGGTAATAGAGCCCCCGGGCCCTCGTAGTGGTAATAGAGTGCCCTAAGCCCCGTAGTCGTAACAGAGCCCCTGTACTGGTAATAGAGCCTCCTAGGCCCCGTAGAGGTAATAGAGCCCCCATAGTGGTAATAGAGCGTACGGAGCCCGTAGTGGTAATAGAGCCCCTGGAGCCCTGTAATGGTAATAGAGCCCCCAGGGCCCCATAGAGGTAATAGAGCCCCCGGGGCCCTGTAGAGGTAATAGAGCCCCTGGGGCCCTGTAGAGGTAATAGAGCCCCTGGGGCCCTGTAGAGGTACTAGAGCCCCTGGGGCCCTGTAGTGGTAATAGAGCCCCCAGGGCCCTGTAGAGGTAATAGAGCCCCTGGGGCCCTGTAGTGGTAATAGAACCCCCTTAGTGGTAATAGAGCCCCTGGGGCCCTGTACTTTTCATAGAGACTCTGGACCTTCATTGCTGACTATTGTGCTACATGTTAAATAAAGCTTTCAAAGCCTTGAAATCTATAGTATACACCCTCAGACTGAGTTTGGGCGACATAAATATATTTTTTGCATCTTTGATTTTTCATATAATGTATAAACATTTTATTTATGATGGAAAACAGTAAGATGGATTTTTAAAGGATCTCTGTTGTATTATAAATTAAACTAGACTGATATGGTTTCTTTTTTCAAAGATAAAGATGAAAATATGTTGCCTTAGATTAAATTATAATTGTTTATTAAATACTAAATGGAATAAATAACTTACCAAGGCATTGACATGGAAAGTTATCCATATCCAAGCTCATTCTTTTTGAATTTCAGAGATCTGAAGGGGCGATCAAGGGGCGTTCACACTCGGCAAAAAAAAAGTAAAAGCTATTGTTTTCAATGAAGTCATTCACACTAGGGGCGGCGCGCAAGAGATAAAAATAATTCCGCTTTTGCCGCGCCACTTTGTGACGTACATTACCAGCAGCCAATCAGAAGAAGACAGCAGGCTCGCAGAGAATGAATGAACAATTAATATGGAGGAAGAGAAGTTAATATTGTCTCCAAGTACCCAGAGTTCTACAACACAACTCTAAATATCTACCGGGATGCAAACCAAAAAGCGAATGCTGGGAGGATCGTCAGTTTGAAGATGGGACGATCAGGTAAGTTAATATTTAATTACATATAACGTTGTACTTTAATTTCAGATATTCCGTGTGGCTTCTATGTATATCGGTACAGCTTTTATTTTCTAAACGACACCCTTCACTTTTTGTGTTTAAAAGGAAAGCCAGCTTTTACAATATTTGCCAGGAGACAGGCATTTATATTAGATCACTAGCTTCACATGCTTCATGCGGTCATTGAGAAGCCGCTAGCACACAACCTTGTAGCAACATCGGAACTCAATTTAAACACTCCAGCAACTTTGTTAAAAGGTTGTGTGTCAGTGGGAACTAAGTAACAGTTTTGTTTTATAACAAAATGACATTGTATTGTACAAACTCAAGTATAAACTAAAGCAAAATTATAAAATGGGTATTTTAAATACTCTATCCTGATTGGTCAAAACGGGTCACATGGGGGTGTTGCTATTACAGCAGATCACCATGGGTCGGCACTTTTTTTCAAAAACAGGCAAATCATTGGCAGATATCCATACACCACTAGAATTTATAAACAAAAACGGCAGACATATTGAAATGTATCGCAATAAACATGACCGATGGGATTTATGTAAATGTTGAACTTTTGGGAAACCGCAGCGTACATGAGATATTAAGTGAATCTGAATCGGACACCAATGATTAATTAAAGTAGTGAAAAAAAGCAAAAGTATTCAAATCAATTCAAAACTTGCCATTCTGATCGCTCTGTTCCTTCTCCCTGAACTACGGCGTTCCCCTATCGCATTTTGAAAATAAATAGTATAATATCTCTTAAACTTTCAGCTTTTCACAGAAGATTTGGGTCCCTCTTAAAAGAGACTTTGGGGTTAAAAGATGTTTTGTTGCCGTTGCTCCTGGTCTGTCAGTTCTTCAGTCTGCCTGCCTGCTGCCACTGGACCCACCCCCTGCGCAGCTGTGTGATCTGATGCTGAACATTTATAAATTCATCTCGACAATTCCTGCCATACCTTTTAAATGTGTCCAGGTACGATGGTATCATGTCTTCTGCTGTGCCCTGCATTGTTTTAAATTGTTTCTTAACACTGGCCCAGTAGTTCTCCACGTTGCCAAGCTGTAAATTGCAAAGTCAGTTTGATAAGTAACCGGATATTCCATGCAAATAACGTCTTTCTCGCCACTGTGAAGCAATAACACAAATCTGGTATGGATGCCTCACTACCCCAGATAACAAAGGATGATTAAAAAAAACAAACAAAAAAAAACGCACTCTCACCTGATACTATTGCAGGTCTTGTGAGGAAGGGTCTGTGTGATTTAAAGGCAGACTCATTTGTGCTGTGTTATGATGAAAATGGACAGTAATATTGTACTTTAAAATGTAATGAATAAACCAAGAATTACAAGAAGTGTAACGAATCAAAACTGCACTTTCAATGGCAATGTTCAATTCAACATCTGAAATTATTTAATTAATACATTTTTGGTTTTATTTTTTTTATGTTTTAAGGGACTATTTTTTAAGGTCAGGCGGAGGTGGAAGGATAATTAATAAATTTATTTTTTGTTAATTAAAACATGTTTTTATGTTTATTTTTTTATTTATTTTTTTGTAATGTTGGTTGATCCATTTTATAAGCGCAATAAGGCACTACAGGGTGTGGGATATACTCTAATATCCACTTTGCCTCGTGACTTATAACGCACCCGTAATTATGCCTTAATGCTTACAATTACGGTCTGTCCATATGCCTTGTTAACCAGTGCATATAAAAAGACCGTAATAATACTTTCGCTTTGCAAAACGTTGGAAAATGAACAAGCAGAAGTACGAATTTGTATTTAAAAACAGAATTAGATCTCCCATTGTTAATTAATAATAATAATAATAATAATAATAATAATAATAATAATAATAATAATAATAATAGTTAAATCCACTAAAAGACGTAGATATCAGAACACAGGCATGTAGGCTACGCTTACAGCATAAAAAGAAGAAGATGAAGAATACAAACTTCTAAAATGTTTTTAAAAATGAACAATAAAAGCAATAAGTATCATTATCAAAAATAATGTATTGTTTAATCTCAAACTTGTACATTGTTAATACAACAAAACACTTTAAAATACACCTAGGTTGAATCTGGCCTACTTTCAGCACACTTCAAATTATATCAAAACTTTTAATAACATAATAACTGCATAAAACAAATATGCATTACATGTAGGCCTACCTTAAATTACGTTTTCTATTCTTATTATTTATTAATCCTGAGAGTCACTTTCATCACTGTCACTTATTAGCAGTTCATTATGCTCAAGCTAATCCTCAGCTTCAATGGCAATGACAGAGACCCAGCGTTTATGTACAATATTTGCCAGCAGACCCGGCGCTTATTGGAGACAGGCGATTACACCGTGTAACAAATTTTTTTTTTTTTTGGTTCCTGGGTAGTAAGTGTTATTTCCTAATTGCTTATGCCTCAAAAGTATAGAAAATGGCTATTATTCCCCACAAACTTTGCTTTTGTGACCAGGACAGTGATATTTTGAAATTTACCTATTTTCCAGAACATTCCAGATAGATTCAGTGCTGAGTAAACTTGGAGTAACTTCTAGAACTTTCTAGAACTTTCCAGTAATATAAATAGTAGTATAAATACAGGGGCCTTAAGCCCACCAGTTCAGTTTAGTTCCAGCTGCCTAAGTGGATACATATCTACATTTTTCTGAGATGGCATCAAGAGGCTGCAAGCATCCGGCAGACGCATTTTGCTATGTCTGCGGCCAATTTATCAAGACAAGAGCGAAAAAGTACTCCGTGGAAGCATCTGCTAAGATGTGTGAGGCCTACAAGGCATATTTCGGCATGCCTGTCGGGGATCAAGACAAACCCTGGGCACCTCATTTCACCTGCGAGCACTGCAAAAAAACTCTGGAAGGTAAGATGGACAATTGTTGCTCGGAATTTTATGTTATAAAATTTGTTAACATTTTTAAAATTGTAAAATTTAATTTTAAAATGTTTTACAATTTTCAATGTTATTGAAAAAATATATCATATATGAAAAATGTTGCGAGAATCTCTTACACATTAGTCATGGGTGAAATAAATGTATTTTTGTAGGATGGTACAGAGGGGAAAAGAGAGCCATGAAGTTCGCTATCCCAAGAATTTGGCGGGAACCCACTGACCACTCAAGCAACTGCTACTTCTGCATGGTGGACCCTTCCAAGTGGACCGAGTTCTCTGTGGGGAGGAACAACGTCAAGTGGGAGCCACTGGTGGACCCCCGGAAGGTGCTGATGCCACCACTGCACATCAAATTGGGCCTTATGAAACAATTTGTCAGAGCTCTAGATAAGGAGTCGGCAGCCTTCAAGTACCTTCAAGACTTCTTCCCTAAGCTGTCTGAGGCAAAGGTCAAAGCCGGTGTCTTCGTCGGACCACAGATAAAGAAGATCCTGGAGTGCAATGACTTCTCCAAGAAGCTCACTAGTAGGGAGAAAGCGGCTTGGAACAGCTTTGTCGCAGTGGCTCAGGGCTTCCTGGGCAATCACAAGGCCAAAAACTATGTGGAGCTGGTTGAGACTCTGGTGAAGAACTACGGCACAATGGGCTGTAGGATGTCCCTCAAAGTCCATATCCTTGATGCTCATCTTGATAAATTCAAGGAGAACATGGGAGCGTACTCGGAGGAGCAAGGCGAGCGCTTCCACCAGGATATACTGGACTTTGAACGCCGCTACCAAGGACAGTATAACGAGAACATGATGGGAGACTACATTTGGGGGCTGATTCGTGAAAGTGATTTACAGTATAATCGTAAATCTCGAAAAACTACTCACTTCTAAATCTTTTGTAGTCATTTTTGTATTACTTTAGTATAAATACATGTTAATTTGGATTCATATGTTGTTTTTTTCTGACTTTATTTGAACGAAAAGACACAAATTCGCCCGTTTTCTCATTGGAAATAGGTAAATTTCAAAATATCACTGTCCTGGTCACAAAAGCAAAGTTTGTGGGGAATAATAGCCATTTTCTATACTTTTGAGGCATAAGCAATTAGGAAATAACACTTACTACCCAGGAACAAAAATTGTGTTACATAGTGTTATTTGAGACCCGGCAGTTATTTGAAGTTTTATGTATAAAACAAGTCATTTTTTAAGGAATATATTTCTGTGTTTCTGCTACCACTCACTCACTAGCGATTCTGTCTGACAATCTCAGACACTCTGCCCCTCTCCCCTTACCTCTCGAATGTGTCTCATGAAATACAGGAGGCAGGTAATAGGTACCTAATTCCAAATTCCAATTCCTGACTACACTAGTATTTGATTTTTTTTTTTTTTATTTAATCTTTAAATATGCTATTCAAATCAGCTATGTAAAATAAATACAAATAAGTCGTTTATGTTTTTTTTTTTTTAAAACAATAACAATAAATACTAAAAAATTAATTGCACCCTTTGACTTGGGATGCACAGACAGTATATCCTTTTAAGATTTTTTTTTAACAGTCAGTTTACTTTTATTTAATAATAATAATAATAATAATAATAATAATAATAATAATAATAATAATAATAGAAAATTAACTGTATAGGCTAAAGATAATTAAATTAGGTCATTTTAATTTAATTAAATACATTTATAGAAAATCTTTGTGCTCATATATGTAGACCATATAAAAGAACACAAATAAAAAAAAATAATGCATACAAACTCATATTGCTCCTATTAAGCCAATAGGACAAGGCTATGCTGCCATACAACTTTTCCTGCTGAAGTACTGAAATAAGTATTAAAAATCTCTCTGATTCTTAAGAGCTTCCCTTGTAGCATTATTGCTGCTAACTCGGGAGATGCCCTGCATACCTATTGCTTCATAACTTGCAACTGATGTGTGCTGAGGTATGGACTCATTAGTTGTCTGCTGTTTTCGGATAAAGTTGCGCAGGACACATGTTGCCTTCACTACTTTCTCTGGGCTCACACCAAGAACGCGCCTGTACACACGCCATTGTGTTGCCAAAATGCCAAAGGCATTTTCCGCAATTCTTCTTGCACGAGAGAGGCGGTAGTTGAAAGCCCGCTTGTCCCTCGGCACGTTTTCCATCAATTGCCTCTAGACAGTTTGGGAAGTTCCATCTTTTGTGGAATACCTGGGCAATTACTTTCCAATCCTGTTCCGTAGGTACCTTCATATAGTCCACCACAAGGGAGTCCCATATTACCTGCCGTAACTCTGTTACTATGTCTGATACAGTTGAAACCCCAACTCTCTAGCTAAAAGCAATTGAGTGGTAAGAATCCCCTGTTCTCCCTCTCCCAACTCCAGTGAAAGACCTAAGAGAAAACAATCTACAGGTCTTGACAGCTTTGAGGAAAGTCTGCTGTCTGTCCTTAAAGATATTCGTTCACAGCAATCAAGGCCCACGGATGAAGACAAAATGTTTCTTTTAAGCCTTCTGCCAAGCCTTAAGAGACTGTCTCTCTTGAGAGAAGAGCAGCTACGAAACTGAAAATACATCAGCTTCTGTTTGAAGCAGAGTTTTCATAGAAATTGAAATATATATTAAATCTCCTCAAATGGACAAGCCACGAGAAAGGAGAAAAGATAGCATACAGTCCATAGTCACAAAAACCTCTTAAAATAAACTTTATTTCAAACAATCATGTTAAGAGTTTTGAAAAACAATCACAGTGGTGATTCGTCTATAGGAATGAGTTGACATACATAAGCACCTCTGATTGTTTTTCAAAACTGTGGACATGATTACTGAAAGCTTTTTGCGAATATGGACTTTATGCTAACGGGAGCTGCTGTCTTTTTTTTGTGACTTGTACACTAGAGGAGTATATATATATATATATATATATATATGTATGTGTGTGTGTGTGATTTTTCTCTTAGGTCTTTCACTGGGGGTTAGGGGACTGGGAGAGGGAGAACTTGATCTTGTCTCCTGTTTTCTACTTAATTTTCATGGCCACGGTGGCTGAACTCCTCCTATTCTTTATCACCCTTTTCTTCTGCATATTTATATGTGTGTGTATGCAACATGTCTAAGACTTTTGCACCGCAAAAAAAAAAAAAAAAAAAACTCACAAAGAAAGAAAATATCTCAATTTTTAAAAGCAAGTCAAAATTAGTCAAAATTAGGTTTTATAAAAATTATGTTTCGCTACTCATTACTTTTTTTTTTTTTTTTTTTTTTTTTTTTTTACTAAGCTTTGTGTCTTCTGTATAAAATGAGTTTTCCCTTTCCGCTGGCATTTACTGTTTGTTTATTTACTGTTAAAGTCGCTGTACATGCAGCCGTGACGTAACAACAGACCGCCCACTGACTAGTGGTCTGCGACTCTGTGGCGACTGCAGAGCGGCGCGCAAGGAGGGGGCATGCACGGCCGCGTCCGGTGTGAACGCGCCTTGAGAGAGTATTTTAGTATGCTGCGAGTGCACAGCGGATTCGAAGTTCTGTATCTCCGGTTTTACAATTACAAGAGTGCTAATCTGCATATCATCTAAACGGTAAATACTTGGTCTATTTCTCCATATTTTATTTTCAACTTTATATTAGTTTAGCTTTTTTGTGTTGAGTACATCTGCATTGTGTTTATTTATTTATTTTTATTATTTTTTCCCGTTGTGTAATGTCTGTGTGTGCGTGGGTGCTTGCGTGCACGCACACACAGACATATGACTAGACAAGAGTATCTACTGTACCAACATAACATTTAAAAAAACAAACAAACAAACAAAAAAAAAACACTTAGTTTCACATATACGTTTTTATTTTAGAATTGTTTTTCCATTTTTTGAACTTGTTTCTCCTCAGGAGAGAAGGCAAAACTAAATATCACATTATGTTTACGTTGTGTATGTATCCTATGTAAAGAACAAAGACATACTTTAGCTGTAGTCTATTTATTATTATTATTATTATTATTATTATTATTATTATTATTATTATTATTATTATTATTTAGTCATGTATTTTATTATTAGTTTACTGTGTGTGTGTAAAGAACATACATTATTTAGCTGTAGTCCTTAATAATAATAATAATAATAATATTATTATTTAGCCATGCATTTTATTATTAGTTTACTTTGTGTGTGTGTGTGTTATTATTATTATTATTATTATTATTATTATTATTATTATTATATGTATTTATTATTATATGGTATGTATTTTAATGTTTTATGTGGGTGTGTGTAAGCCAGAAAATGGATGGAGACAATCAGTTCCAGCATCTGGTTCAGTCTCTGAAGAGGAGGAGGGCCCTGACTGAGGAAGAGACGGAGATCCTCCTTGTGGAGGACCACGAGGGCATGGACGCCATGGAGGAGGACCTCCTTGATGAAGAGCTGCGGCAGGAGGATGAAGAGGAGGAGAGTGATCTGGAGGAGCCTGTCTCCTCTTTTCACTCTCTCCACGTGCCAGAACTGACGAGCTCTAAAAAGAATTGCTGGCTTTGCTACCGGAAATATAGAAAAGAGCATAAGACCCTGATTGTGTGCATGGCGCCAGAATGCAACAAGAAGCCGCTTTGCTTAGTTAAAAATCGGAACTGTTTTCAGATTTGGCACTCCCTCGAAGGTGATTATTTTCGTTAAAACAAACAAAAAAAATAGGTCTCCATACGTGAACAGGGTACTTGTTCAGTTTCATCATTTTGCATGTTGCTTCACTGTTCATTCACTGTTCTTATAGCATGTTGTCTTGTTTTCTAATTGCACGTTGCCTCACTGTTCATTCACTGTTCTTATAGCATGTTGTCTTGTTTTCTAATTGCACGTTGCCTCACTGTTCATTCACTGTTCTTATAGCATGTTGTCTTGTTTTCTAATTGCACGTTGCCTCACTGTTCATTCACTGTTCTTATAGCATGTTGTCTTGTTTTCTTATTGCACGTTGCCTCACTGTTCATTCACTGTTCTTACAGCATGTTGTCTTGTTTTCTTATTGCACGTTGCCTCACTGTTCATTCACTGTTCTTACAGCATGTTGTCTTGTTTTCTTATTGCACGTTGCCTCACTGTTCATTCACTGTTCTTATAGCATGTTGTCTTGTTTTCTTATTGCACGTTGCCTCACTGTTCATTCACTGTTCTTACAGCATGTTGTCTTGTTTTCTAATTGCACGTTGCCTCACTGTTCATTCACTGTTCTTATAGCATGTTGTCTTGTTTTCTAATTGCACGTTGCCTCACTGTTCATTCACTTTTCTTGTAGCATATTTGTCTTGTTTTCTAATTGCATGTTGCCTCACTGTTCATTCACTGTTACTGCATGTTGCCGAACAGTTTACAGTTTTCTTACTGCATGTTTTCTCTTTTTCATCTTTCTGTAATAAAAATTCACTGTAAGTAGTTTACTGATCATTATCTTGTGTAAAATGTTAAATTCATAAAAAATAATTGTTAAAATATTAATTCTTCAATAAAATGTTTTAGCCTGATTTTTAAATAAAGCTACTTGAGGGTGCTGGAACCTGGACCATTTCTTGGGTCAGGTCTGGTTCTTGTGTCTCTTCCCGTAGGAAGGACTCCTCATCCCAGGAAGCCGCAATAGAAATCGCGTTGTGTTCTTCCTTGCTCATCACCACATCCTGCTCTGAAACGCCTGGAGCGACCACCAGCACAGCCGGGGTGTGATTCGGGGCAGACGCAGGGGAGAGAGCTTGCTGCCTGGCCAAGAGCTTGAATATTTGAGCCATCTGGCCTTTTAACTCAGAAATGTCCTTCACCTGATCCGCTTCCTACCCCTCGAGGGTGATCTAGAGCAGTTGCGAGTCAGACGGCCTGGAGCCTGCACACAGGGTATACTCTGCGCTGGGCTCGAAGGCATGCGGAGGAGGAGACCTGAGCCCCCGAAGAGGTCTCGCCTGTGAACTGTGCCATTCTAATTTGCAGGTTCCTTTCCTTAGAACCGGCACAGATAGCGCAGAATGTCCTATCTGCCAATGCAGTAGAGGCACACAAAGTGTGTTTGTCCTTTGGGGACAGGCTCCTCTTGCAGGATGTGCACAGGTGAAAGATCAACATTGAGGCCGACAAACGCCGAAGCGTCAAGGCATCGAAACTCTGGAGCGTCGACAGAGCCGAAGCACCGAGGCGCCGAGGCTATAAAGCACCGAGGCACCGAAAACCTCGAGGGAATCAAGTGTGGTGGTGCAAAAAGTGATTTAGCACAGAGGGCGTTGATGCACTGAGGCGCCAAGACCCTGGGGCACCGAGGGTGTCGAAGCACCAAGGCTCTGGGGCACTGGGGGTTGAGGGTACTGAAAAGCACAGAGGACACCACTGCAGGGAGCTCTGAAGTGCCTCAGGCGTCGAGTCCTTGATGCACCGAGGGTATGGAGCACCAGGGACCCGAATGTATCGAGAACACCGAAGCACAAAGCTTAAAAGCCTCAAAAGCGTTAAAGCGTCGAGTCCTTTAGGACGTTTCTCGTTGATTTAGTGCCATGCTGGGAAAGGGTTGTCTTTGTCGTGAGCATTTTTATAAATTTTTATTTATATTGATGAAGTAATTGTGTGTATAGTTTTAAAGACGTTTCGCATTGCTTTAGCGACCTGTCCTTGCAGTTTTGTTTTGGTCCAGCTTACCCAGATTGAAAAATGAACTAGCAGTGTGTTGAATCAAGGCTGTTTAATTTTTTTTTTGTTTGTTTTAATAAAGAGAAAATAAAACAATGACAAATGTATCACATGCAATTTTCTCATATCAATTACAATGTGTCATTATTAACCTGGGTTATGTATTGCACTAATATTCTGACAATATGCTGTTTAAGCTACATCCACACTGGACTCGAGCGAATCATTTAGAAGTCACTGTATTCAAATGGGAGTATCCACACCAGCAGTGAGTGACGCAAGCGATGTCGCTTTAAGAACATTTCGCATCACTAAAATAGAACCTGTTTCTATTTTTTTTTCGTCACGCGACTGGAATGAAACTGACCAATCAGAAGCAAGGTTAACACCCTTGACAGATGTCAAACACACACCTCAAAACATGTCACGCTTGACGAACAAGTCATTCCTCAAAACAAGTTAATCATGGACAACAATAAGTTAATTTATGAGGTGCAGCAGTATCCATTATTATATGATTGCAAACTGAACGACTACAAAGACACCCAGAAGAAAGACTGGCTGGCTTGCAGGTGGTGCATTTAGCAGCACAGAGACATGCAGTCCACATATCCAGCATTTAAATTAAAAATGTGCACTTTTGTTGGCTTTTAAAAATTACACAAAAAAGTCCTTCATTCACACAACTTGAACATGCGACCTAATTTTAAGCTATGACTTTTCTTTGGTTTGTTTGTTTGCATTTAAGATAAATAACGTTTTGTTCACTAACTTGTTCTGTGGCACAAATCCGTGACAAGAAGGTCTTTACATACGCATAAAGTGAAGTTTTGTGGAGATTCACCAAACAAACAAAAATATTATAAAGGTCCTACTATTCTATACGTTGTAAAACAAAGCCAGCAATGCGTTTGTATTTTATGTGACACATCTCAACATTACATAGTTTTGACGATTATGAGACATATTTATAAAACATTTTCTGTCAAATTCACCGGACTGTTTTAAAAGGAAAAACTAAATAAAAGTAAATAATAATACAAGGTAAGTGGTGACCTGCGCATAATAACACAGTTTTTAATAATAATAATAATTATTATTATTATTATTATTATTATTATTATTATTATTATGTTGCACTTTAAAAAGGAATTTGTAAAGAAACACAATTGAGTAATGCAGTAAGTTGTATATATAAATGTATAACAATAAAATAATTTTGTTGAAAATATCAGTTCACCTATACTACTATTGTCCAGCTGTCTTCAAATCAGATTACTACTACCACAGGTACCACGGGGAAAATAAAAACTACAAATACTTCTGTACAATAATAATGATAACAATAAAACTGTTGTATATATAGGGATGTTCAATAACTCTGATCTAAAGATTTTACAAGACAACGACCAATGAGAACAGACCCGGGCGGACAAACAAACAGTGGGTCACTGGAATTGTGACAAATCACACCATGTGACGTGGTCTTGAAATCGCACCATGTGACGTGGTCTTGAAATCGCTTAATAACAGCCAAATTGGGGGTAAAATGTTAAGATGATATGATTGTATACTGAAAAGTCAGAATACAATAATAAGATTCTAGTGCTGCAGCCCCCTGCCTTTTTTTCTACCTCCCCATTTTTTTTTTTGGCCATCAACCGCCACAGATCCACAGGGACTATTGTCAGAAATGAATCTGCCACATTATGTATTTTATTTGTATGTTTATTGAATCCTATAGGGCAACTTTTCAAATTTTACAATCCACAATGATACAAGCAACCAACAGCCCACCACAGGAACACAAACAACTGCCTATGATGACTAACATAAAGCAACATTTTACAAACACAAAACCAACACAGAACACACATACACAACAGCAAGGAACAATGGCACATTAACAGCAATTAAAGAGCAATTAGAAAACCCCAATAATCCCCCTGCAAACAACAATACCTCCCGCTTCCCAAAATACCTTTGCGACAACTATTTACATATGGGCATGGCTTGCCCCTTAGTTGAGGTTGTCTGCTTTGGTCTGCCAGAGTTTGACTCCTGATTGCTGGTAGGGGAGTTCAAGTACATCCTGGCGGGGTAGGGGGCCAGGCGGTTGTGGTGCAGGGCAACCACCCAGCACCTGGTCCAGAGCATTACCTGGTACACCACTGAGAGGCGCTCCAAAACCTTGCAAGGTCCCTCCTAGTATCTGACCAGCTTGGGAGTGTCATATGCCTGTTTTTGTCATTGGCCAGCCCCGGTGAGGTGTGTCCGTGCAAATTCGTGGGCGACATCCAGTGGGTGATGCAAGTACTCGGGTCCAGCCAGCTCGAGGACATTGGGCGGTGGTCGTTTTCCGAACTGCAGGTTCACTGGGGTGTGCAGCTCCTTTCCGAACATCAACACAGCTGGCTTGCACCACGTGGATTTCTGGACTGCTGTCCAGTAGGCCATCAGGACCAGGGGCAGATGTTAGTCCCAGTCCTGATGGTGCCGGTCGGTGACGATCGCCTGCTGGGTGGCCAGGGTCCTGTTGAAACTTTACACAAGACCATTGCTCTGAGGGTGGAGCGGGTGGACTTCAGCAAGCAACTTCCGGCTGGTGACGCAGTAGTTCCTTTCCGCCTTGCTGAGAGCACGGCTGTAGTATGCGACCACCCCAATCCCCGTATGGGCCTTGCTGGGTCAGCACTGCTCGATCCCCACATTGCTGACGTCCATGTCCAGGATAAAGGACTCCTGGCGATTGGGAAATGCCAGAACTGGAGCATGTGCAAGGGCCCCCCACAACTCTCCAAATGCAGTAGCACAGTCGACGTCCCAGGAGAACTCTTTCTCAAACCGGCGGTAATAGGATGCCCAAGAAGCTTCTCACCTCAGAGACAGTCCGTGGGGTGGGCCAGCCTTTTACAGCTGCTGCCTTGGCCAGATCTGTGATGATGTCATTTGCCCCTACTACATGTCCTTGGAAGTGTGTCTCTCTCATTACCAGGTGGCACTTCCCAGGTGGAGTTAGAGCCCCATCCTAACGGGTGTGCTCAAAAAACATGTGGAGGTGGTCCAGGGGACGGTAGTGGGCACAAGCTTTATCAGGCACTCGGAGATCGCGGGGGCAGTACATAGTCCAAGCGGCATAACCCAGAACTGCCACAGTACTTGGCCAATTGAGAATACGGTTTTGGGGTGAGTTTCTGGAGTCTGTTCGGCCAGTCCAGGGCTTCGTCAATTCGTGGGAGGGGGAGTCCTAACGGGTTACAGCATTAAAGCTACTGTCCTTTTTCAAGGGCTATCAGATGGCTGCCGCCATCTCTCGAATCATGGATTCCGCAGCTTCACGTTTGGCCATGGGTAACTGCTGGGGGCTGTGTTGTTCCAGGCTGGTGCAGCTGCAGTCCTTGGCCTCTACTGCAAAAATGTCAGTGTACTCCCTCAAGAACTCCCGTAGCTGCTACTGCTCTATCCGTGTGAGTCCCTTCCTACTCCTACTCCACTGAGATGGCCTGATCATGGGGGCAAGGTGCTGTACTGGTGCGGCCTCTTCTTCGCTGTCCTTATCATAGCTAGCCACACGGGTGGCTCAGGGTGCACCCCCTCCCCAAGCACAGCCTCAACTCTCTCGACATGGACAAGGGCCTTCTCCCGGGAGGCCAGGGCTGCCAGCCGGATGTGTTGGCGTAGTTCGACAGGTGTTAGGCCCCTGATAAAGTCCTCCTTTGCCAGGTCACTGCAGACGGCAGGGAGGGGAGGGGAGGGGAGGGGATAGCAGGTAGGCCTTTCGTGAGAGGTAAAGCACACCAAGCTTTTCTCCAGCTACTCGCCGTCGGCTAGCAAGTCTTTCTCTGAGTCCATCCTCTGATTCTGCAGTGCCAAACCGCTGACTGAGTGCTACAGTGAATGCCTGAAAGTAATTTTGCTGTCCTGGGTCTAAATCTAACAGTATTTGAAGAGCTGGCTCTTCTAAAGTCCCTGCTAAGTGTCAATTTCTTCTGGCCAGCCATTCACCAGCTCTGCCATTTTAAACTTTGCTAGGTAGGTAACCCATGGTGAAGTCCCGTCATGGGTCAGACGGTCACTAGGCCACCTTCTGACTGCTGGTGCGGGCTCCTGGCATGGGCTCGGCTCGTCCTCTATGGCTGCTGGTCTGCCCCCCTGCCAGCTTGGGGCTGCTGGAGCAGGACCCTGGCACAGGCTCCGCTCGTCCTCTATGGCTGCTGGTCTGCCTCCCTGCCAGCTCAGGATTGCTGGAGCTGGACCGCGGCATGGGCTCCACTCATCCTCTATGGCTGCTGGTCTGCCTCCCTGCCAGCTCGGGGCTGCTGGAGCGGGACAGCGGCATGGGCTCCGCTCGTCCTCTATGGCTGCTGGTCTGCCCCCCTGCCAGCTTGGGGCTGCTGGAGCAGGACCCTGGCACAGGCTCCGCTCGTCCTCTATGGCTGCTGGTCTGCCTCCCTGCCAGCTCAGGATTGCTGGAGCTGGACCGCGGCATGGGCTCCACTCATCCTCTATGGCTGCTGGTCTGCCTCCCTGCCAGCTCAGGGCTGCTGGAGCGGGACAGCAGCATGGGCTCCGCTCGTCCTCTATGGCTGCTGGTCTGCCTCCCTGCCAGCTCGGGGCTGCTGGAGCGAGACAGCGGCATGGACTCCGCTCGTCCTCTATGGCTGCTGGTCTGCCTCCTTCCCAGCTAAGGATTGCTGGAGCAGGACCCTGGCACAGGCTGCTTGTCCTCTATGGCTGCTGGTCTGCCTCCCTGCCAGCTCAGGATTGCTGGAGCTGGACTGTGGCATGGGCTCCGCTCGTCCTCTCTGGCTGCTGGTCTGCCTCCCTGCCAGCTCGGGGCTGCTGGAGCGGGACCGCGGCATGGGCTCCGCTCGTCCTTGTCCTGCAGCTTGGCTATCTCTGCCAACAACTGCTCCAGTCCACTCGGTGCTTGCTTCTGGCGAGGCTTGGCTGCCTCTGGCTCCTGGGTTAGCTCCTCCAATGGCACCAGCTTCCAATTTCCAGCTAAGACAGTCAAGTTCTGCAGCCAGGTCCCAGATCGCCATCTTCACCACCTTCTAGAGATGTACGAACTGGTTCCTTTGAAACCGGGTACCTGGTTCCTGCTTTGGAACCGATGAACTGGATACAAATATCAAGGATCTGTTTCCAGTGAGTACTAATATGTTTTTAATAAAACTGATTAAAAACATAAAACTATCAAATACTTTTAATTTCTATCAGAAATACATTTGATAACTAGAATTGACATGTTTATAGTTAGAAAAACAAAAAAAGAAAAAACATGCACTAGTTAGACTATATGTTTGGGTTTTGTTGTCCTTGTTTTGGACTACTGACTGCGGCTGTGATGAGTTTAATTTGACTTATTTTTTGCTCTGTGATTGTTGTGGTCTTTCCAATGGTTTTTATGCTGACGTAGAACGGTAGGACTAGTGTTTTGTTTATATGTATATAAAATATCAGCCTAATGGACATTTCCTGTAAAATGTTACTAACTTCACAAAAAGTATAATTTATTTTTGACTTTCTAATGCTACAACAATAGCTTTCAGTATTTGAAACAGGAGTGCAAGTGGCCGAAATTGGCCACTCCAGTTCTGGTCTTTGTTCCAACCCTGTTCTAAATGGTTATTGAACCAATTAATCATCCATCCCTACCCTGAAGTAGTTAATTATGTCATTTTATCTGTTAAACCTGGAGTGGAATGGCCCCCCCATGACTGTGATTGAACACCCCTGTTTTTCCCTGGGTGTAATCAACTCAACAATAGAGGGTACAAAAACAAATTATTGCTTCGAAAAGGATTACGATGTTGGCCTCTTACTTGCAGTACACATACAGTATTCTGTATAGATACAGATACATTACTGACATGTGTACTCAGTCAAGGACATGGTATAGCTAGTGTAATGGGGGGGATCTACAACCTTTGTCATTTGCAACTTGAAAGCTAGGTAATCTAAATCTATTGCAATTATTTTTGTTGTTTAAGGAACAGTGAACTATGGAAAGGTAAACTATGGAAGAATGTAGAATACCATCCTTAAATAATCATATTTGACAAGAACATGAGTGTAGGGCAGTGACTGCAGTTTTAAACTTGTCAAAATCTGTCTAGATGGATAACTCAAGAAAGCAACTGGACACTATGTCCAGTTGGTTCTTTTCATACTTTTGAATTGCATAGGCCTACCGGTATTACAACTTTGGCTAAATTTCAGTTCTTAAAAAACTCAGCTTATGTCAAGTACAAACATAATTAGGAAAATAATAAGGCACAACATACATCATACAGGAAACAATCAACTGTCGTACTGATTTTGCTTGATGAGATGTTTTCTTCTCTGATCCATGGACATAATGGTGTTTTAAAGTGCAGTTAATTTGCAGTCTTCAGGAAATGCAGTGTCACTGAAGTGCCCCCAAGTGGAATAGGATTTATAGTACAGCTTAGGACAACAAAACAAGTGTCTGTCAAGTCTTTTGAATAAAAAAAAAAAACAGCACATTTGAGTTTCCCCAATCACAGAAAACAAACACATACACATTTTTGTTCAATGGGAGTTTTTTTGTAGGCCTACACCCTAGTGAAAATGTTTAAGTAATCGTAAAGCTAATTTACTGCCGTACATGCCAAAAAATAAATAAAAGGGCTATTTTCCCCACTGATTTACAACAGGCAGCTGCAAATTTTACCTGTCAAGAATGGTAATTGTATAACAAATGAAACGTTTGTGTGATAGACATCGCATTTATACAACTGTATGTGCTACACGTGGTAGGTGTTCCTTCTTTTTTATCCAGTGTCTGCTGTGCTACTGCATTGACACTGAGGATAATTTGGTTTCAAATTGTAATTTATTAAAATGTATTTAATGATTGCTCAGAAATTACACAATTCTTTTACCTGGTTGAGATAAATGTTACATGCTGTTTGGAAGTGAAAAGCTGAAGAAATGTATCTGTATTATCCATTGGAAAGACAGTAAAATCCAGCCCCGCTACATACCGGCATCAAATCATTAATAAAAATGAATGGTGTGATACTCTCTACAAGCTGGTACTTATCTAGTCAGAAACCCGGCATGATTTTGCCTAAAATCAATGTAAATCTTACTGTGTCAGAAAAAGCTCCCTACCTAAATCATTTTCATTTATTGGTATTAAGTAAGTATAAATGGATAAAATGATTACTGTTGACTATTTTTCCAACATGGGTAATGCTACTTTCCAAATTTGTAGTATGAACAGTGTTTGTTGATTTATTTTTCAAACACAGGTAATCCATCTTCCCTGTTTCTAAAATATGGGCAATGGGTATTCCTAATTGTAAAGCAATGTGTGGATGGCATTTCTTCTGCTTTTACATTTTTGTAAAATAATTATTTACTTTTTGGGATAATCTCAAAATATGACTCATCAGAATGTATTACCATCATTTTCCCATTGCATATACAAGGGTAGCAGTTTCTGACACCACAATACGACACTGACAGGGAGGCATATTGTGGCGGTACACTGCCACTCTGAAACGTGCAGCTGTTGAACAGCACATAAAATGTCTACATGTCCACACAATAAGCTATCTCTTGAAAGAAAATTTGTGCTTATATAAAAGAAAATAATAATAATTAAGTTTACCAAAACCAACACAAAAAGAGCTAAGAAAAATTCAAAATGCAAGGCAGTTTCAGACATTCTGAAAAGAAAAGATGCCTACTTACCAAAAAAAATCGGAATGCCCACAGAAAGCACCTGAATCTCGCATACACATACAGTACGAACAAGGGAACGCCTTTCTATGGGAAAGGTTTCAACAGGCTTGTAGCAATAACAGGTAAAACATTTGAGACGTGTTGAACTTTTCTGAGGCATTATTGTGTTTGTTATGTTGTGTATGTACTGTAATAATTCAATTCAAATTGTTTTGTTATTTTACCTTCTTTAGGTACAGTATTAGATTTTTTTTACAGTATCTGATCCCAAGTGACATCAGATTGGACAGGTTTCAGTATACATTAAGAACATTTTTAAAGCTTAATACAGAGGTAGACTGAAGATGGTGCGACTTTCCCATCCCTCAAGTTATTATTGATTATCTACTATAACAAAGCAATTTGCATCTAAATAGCACAGTGCATCTCAATTGTAGACCAGTGGTAATCTCTAACAGTTTATGTTTATATTGCAATCACAAATTTAATTGATGTTTAAATCTGCCAGGTAATTCCTTCATAGCTCTTTTTTTCTGTATTTCTATTATATTGATTGAGTTGAAAAAAGAAAAACAACAATAAAAAACTCAAAGAAAATGACTGAAACACAAATCTTGGAGAACCACTGTTTATCAAGGCAGTCTAATCTATGGAAAAATGTCATCGCTATTGATGATTATAATTATAAATAGCAGTACAAAGGACCATTAAGTGGGTTCTAAGGGAGTCATTATCAGGGCTTATATAAGTAAATCTGTTCATAAAATTGTGAAACTAAAAAGACAAATCACATGTTGTGCTTATTTATATAAACAATAAAAACTGAGCAAAACAGAGCATACATTTACAAAGGAATATACAAATAAAGCAGGTTCATCCCTCTGAAAATGCTACGAGTCAGATTCCCCTTACCATGTTTTCATCATTAGTCTCTATGACCACTGGAGGCCTGGGAATGACATGAGTTAACTTGTCTCAACTGAGCCTCAAATGGACATATGTTTATCTTGCACTTCTCTTTCTGTGAAGATGACTGGATTTACTGTGTGATTCATATCTGCCTTTTACATACTATATTCATTTAGAAAACTGTTCATGAGTCTAAGGAACATATGTAATTTTCTTCTAGCTTATTCAAAAGGCTTTCTTATGTGCTACTGGTAACTAACTGTAAAGCTTAAAAACAGCAGTGGATTATGGTACACCTTTGGGGAACAACAACTTAAAACACTGCAATACACATATGTATAGTTAATTGACAACAGAAACTGCAATTGTTTTTAACTGTTAAAGATCAAAATCCCGGATTCAGGGGTAAGAGCTAGCACAATACTTCAAGAATCAGTAAGTGTTTCTTTTTCTGAGAAATCATATTTCCTGAGAAATTCATCACCATGGAATTCTAGCACTGTTAGGCTATCACACAATTTCTATTCCTGTCACCATTTGTTGTTTGATAATCCAGTGGTTGCAGCATATTTTTTTCCTCAACGGTATACCTTTTCATTTATGAAAAAATTGGTTCAAACTTTATATAGAGAAAAAAAAAAAAAGCTTTGTAAATTTGGGCCTTTGTACCCTACTTCTTTCGACAGGTAAGAATATTAAAATTGCTCTTCAACTGAGAATAAATTGACACATTTAAGAGACAGCACTGTGGAGTAGTGGTTAGGGCTCTGGACTCTTGACCGGAGGGTTGTGGGTTCAATCCAAGGTGGGGGACACTTCTGCTGTACCCTTGAGCAAGGTACTTTACTTAGATTGCTCCAGTAAAAACAAAATGAGTGATTATACTTGTAAGACATGCCACATCATTACATCAGTCGTCTCATGAATGCCATGCAATATCCAAAGACACTTTAAGCTGGTTCTCTTTTTTTAGAAAGACTTTGCTTTTTAATTTAAAATATGCAAAAAATCCACCTTCTTGTCTGTGTGTATTGCCAAATAGTAAGTAATGTCTGCCAAAGCCTAAATCAAGCCAATTTTTTAAATGAAAGTTATTTTGTAAAGGTAACAAATAGCTACTCCTCACAGTAAAATATCTACGACTATCACACAAGTCTTTGTGAGAGTTTCTGTGTATACTGCATGCTATGCACGGTTACCAGATCTCTCAGTTGTCAACTGCTTTTATTCTGAGGACCTCAGCAAACCCTTCCCCAAACCAGCAGGTAATGTGGGCTGTATCCAGAGTGAAGTAGAAGAGCTGGTCGCGACACCGGGTCCTGCGGTACACCGAGCGGGGGTCGGCTGACAGCACACCTTTAATAGCAGCCTTGGCTTCATCTGCAGACTTGAGGTACCGGAAAACCGGCTTTCCTAATTCTGTGGGACCACAGGAGGAACAGAAAAGATATTACATTCATTTTAGTCAAAATATCAAAAGGTTTACCGTCTTAAAAAACAGTAAATGCATTTGAAACACCGCGTGGTACCCTGGGATATCACTGTACCTCGGGCTGTGCCAAACAATTGATTTTCATAGAATATTCGATTGGAATTTTTAATCGAAGGTTATTGTTAATATTTGATGGTCTTTCTTTTACAGTACATTCCATCTCATTGTCTCTCAGAAAAAAAGACTATAAATGCTTAAGACTATAAAATGCGTAATATTACCATTAACCTTAATTCTACAAATAACTGCGTTCCAGTAATGGTTACTAACTGTTGCCTAGAAGTGCTGTTGCTTGTTATCTGAAAGCGTGGAAAAGCTGAAGCATGAACATGTGAAATGCGTGGGGAGTTTTTTTCTATTTAATTTAATTCTAGTATGGGTCAGGAATTCAATAAATAAATAGAAATCTTTGTTGTACACACTCTAGATGTGTAATAATAATTAGTAAGAAGATTGGAAGATTAGTCCTGCAATGTCACATGAACTGTATACATAAATCTATTAAAATATGTTTTCGTGTTAATTTATTTTTATGATTTTGCTATATGTATTCGTTAATTTGATAAACATGGCAGATTTGCGCAGGGTACTGCATTCAGTGTCATTTAATAACAAATATATCCCCCTGACAAGGATATAGCTAACTTATATAATATGTGACACTACATGCATGATCAATAGCTTTTATGTACCTTGTATAACAATTCATTATTTATTTATTTATTTTAATTTAGTGCCCAATAATTTTCTTCCCACTTTATAATGCTCAGTTATGCTCCCTCACCACAGCAACCCCACAACAGCTCAGGAGAACTGAATGTAAGGGGGCGACTTCCGTCCAAACCAATTGCCTCTATACACCCAGGAACTCATGAGTGGATGCCAGCGAGCTACCGGCCTCTGGAGGACATCCTGCACACCATTTTTTTACCAAGTGAGCCATTCGAGGACCCCTTCATTTCCTTAGGTTTGGGGGTGTCTTTAAATAAATTCTCTAGACTGTCTCTTATCCAGTTGCTGTTCTATCAACCAAAGCCATAAGTAATGGGATCAATTGTAAATTTAAAAAACATACATTGAGCAGTACAACTGGTATAACAATATTTTTTTACATACATTAGTCTCTGCGTGCAGGAACACCTCCTAAGAGAACACTTAGGGAACACCCTTGTGGTGAAACCGATTTTTTCCCATTGTAAATGCTCCGGTTAAAAGAACAGGAACTTCACTAAAAGAACACCTTCTTGGCACCGATAGTGGTTTGTTCATAATGGATACAGTACTGTTTTGTAAAAAAGCGTTATCGCAAGAGTGTCTTGAGGGACACCGATTGGTTTATTAAATCTTTCCAGAACCGCCGTCATATCATTGAATTGATTTGTATTCTGATTTCCACGAATGCACCTCATCGCTACAAAATGGCATGTAAACAAACGGAAAAATGTGCCGCTGTTTTTCTTGCTCATATTCAGTTAATTTCATATGTTGATGCACGCGAGTCATGACAAGTAATACATATGTATTTATTTACTCATACTGTGTCTGTTGGCTAACTCCGTCTTAGAGAACACTTCATTTGCTTTTCGAGGGGTGTTCTCTTATCCGGAGATTACTGTATTTTGGTTTTATCTTTACACATATTGTTATCTCAGAAGCTTCTGCCAACTGTCATTAAATTGTCCCAGGTCTGAACAACATGTTTTCTACTGCACCTGCTTGATATTGGGGTTCAAAGGCATTTAAATCCCTCTCGGCATGTGGAGTGAACCGGACTTCCAAACTGGTCACAGGAGACGCTCTTACCCAGGATGCAATGGTAGTATTGGAAGCTTCATCATACACAACATGTTCATTACATTTATTAGGTTCATCCTTGCAAGGATCTGCTGTAGCGCAGTATGACTGGGTGGCTGTGTTTTCCACACTAGCCTCACTGAAAGCACCACTCTGACTTATATAGCTTTTAACTTCTGCTAAAGCAGAAAGCATTTTTTGTTCATTTGGGGTCTGATAAATAGCATCCACTTCTGGGTCACACGATGCATTTTTATCCGCTAAAACTGTGATCTGAGATTCAAAGTAGGTGTTGTCAGTCAAATACTTCTCTTCCTCTGTAAGGCCAACGGTAATTTTTGGAATTGCCAAATTACCACTAAGAACATCCCTCTTCATTGTATTTTTTTTCTCACTATCATTAACCACTGCCGCTGGTTCAGCTTGGTCCTGGTTTGCACTTTCCTCTGTATCGAGCTGATTTCTTCTGCCTTTTGGTGAATCATAGTCAGGAATGTAGGGTTTAATATCCAGGACTGGAGTTCCTTGTATCATATCAATTCCAGACAGATAAACCGTGTCCCCTTTAAAAAATAAAATGTTTTAAATGATTTGTTTATGAACTCATATACATGTAATTTTAGTTTTTTTCACTTATTTGGTATATTAATTCAGAATATGCAAATATTTCAAATACAATACTGTATATAAATGGCTGCATTCTAGTACTTTTGATACAGAACCAGCAGGTACTTTTAATCTATAGTGTCTTGAACATATCAGCATATTCCACACTGAAGTGTAGACTACATGCAAAGAACCAAAACAGATGAAAAGTTCACGCTGATAGTGATGAAAGGTAAGCTGGATTTGAAAACCTTGGTTAGCACTCCTTTAACTCATGTTTTTAAAAGAGTGATTTTTCAAAGTATATTTTTTTATAAATTAAAATATTCATGAAAATTCGAGTTGTCTTTCATGTAAAAAATATAAAAATTTGTTAAATTAACAAAAAAAACAACTACCTTATGGGTTAATGCTTTGTTTCCTTCTAATACCACTGAAAAATACAGTATGATCCAGAGAAAGCTTTTTTTCCCCCAATTAAATTACCTTTAATTATTTCCAATTTTGCAAGAGTAAGTCCTATTGCATTGGGACGATGGGGAGTTCTGGTAGAGAAGACCCCAGTTTTTACCCCATTGAGTCTTGGTGGTTTCACCTTCGCCTTACAGCTCACATGCCCATTTTTATGGAAGACAAATATAATCCTATATAAAGAGAAAACAAAATGAGACATTAAAATACTTATATTTTTTGTCAGCTGTGTCTACCTAGCTCAGACTAGAAAGACAAGTGACAGAATATAATGCACTTTAGAATGTCAGTCTTTCATTATAAAATGACTATGGTACTGCAGCAAACAGTGGTGTAGTGATATACTGTTTTGATTATTGAGACTGTAGGAAGCGCATCAAAATTGAGACATAAAAGTAGTAGCATTATTTTTGTTCACAAAATCAAGTTCAAAATAGTCTATGCAAAAGCAAGAAATGACTACTGTAAATCAAAACTGTTTTTAAGGAGTTTTCAAAACTTTCAGCAGTTTTAATTACGTAACCCCGAACGTGATTTATAATGATCAGGCAATAAATAACTGGGTTATTACCTTACCATGAAAATGACTGCAATTCCTGGCATTTACTGTGAAATTATTATAAACAACGGATTAAATAAAAATGTGTATTAGGTCTTCTATCATCCTTGCTATTCCGTGTATGTGCTGTACTTGTTTGTACTTGCTGCATGAACCAAAACTGTGAAGAAAATACAAGAACAAAGCATATACTACAGGTATACTTGTGAAATTCACAATGTATGGCCCGTCCATGCTTACCACACGTGCGAATACTGGTCTAAGCCTATTAACGAATGCTCTGGATTGTTAAAAATGGACTTGTTTATCTTCAGTACTGCACGGGACAGGCTGCAAATTGTGGGTTGCCTTGGGGTCCCGTTTTTAGAAGAGAAGCAGGACTCGATATAACCGATTGGCGCAGTCTGAATAACTCCTAAAACATAAAAAAGTGTTATTTAACCAAACAACTTAACAACGAATACAGTAAATGAAATAAAGATGTAGTAAACATAGTATAGTGTTTTGAACACCTTTTTCTAAAGCTTGACTTGTCACTGTACGACCAGTCGGCAATGAGTCTGCCTTTACATCCTTCAGAAGTCCATCCTCTTTCATGCTTGCCACAACAGATTGGAGGGCAGCTAAACTTTTCCTTTGCTCACGAACTGCAGAATCTGCATGTTGCCTGGAAATACATTTTTTTAAAAGTTCAAACAGTTGTCTTAACTGTCCCCTGAAGTTGCAACAAACCCAGCTCTACAATGCTGGCCTGCGATTCTCACCCACAGTTAAGCTTTGCTGTGTAACGAAATACAATAGCTAGTCCCCTACACAATCACGTTCCATTTTATATTAAAATAATTCCAAATATTTATTACCATTGTACCTTGCCTTGTTGGCACTCCAGTTTGTTTATAGTGAAACAAAAAACAAAACAAAACCTGCTGTACTCGCGCTGAGATTTTTTTTAACATGGCGTTATGTAACTTTTTTTTTTTTAATATGACAGGATGCAGCACTGGCACAAAACTTGTAAAAATCAAACTGTCCACATATTAAAATCTCCGTGGCATAATTAATTGGCTCGTATTCAGTCAAAAGCCAAATTAATTGACGTACACGTAAAATATGCACGACGTTTGAACTACATGCAAATCATGACTACCACGTTATATTCAAATTGCCTTTCATTTTACTAGTATGTATTTTGTTTGTTTTACATCTAATGTAAATATCGTATAATATCTTATAATATTGGTAACTACTAAACTTACAAACCTTAGGTTCTTAATTTCTTTTCTCATTACTGAAACTTGCTGTTGGAGTTTTTGCACTCGGTGATCACAGTCGGTCGAAGTTGGAAAATTAATTTTAGACATTTCCATTTCCAGATTTGATGTTACTTGATTACTGTATAAATTAACAAACTAAACAACTTGGTCGCAACACTCCCGTGCAGTCAATGAAGCCAAAAGGGAAACAAAACTCGTTTCAAGACAGGTTGGCCAACCATCAACTTACCCTGAGACATTTTACTCAGGATTGTATTTGATTTATAAATATGGTTATTTAGATATTAGGGGCACTGTTTTTAGTTACTTATTTTTTAATTATAGTTTATTAAGATATAATAAAAATAGCAACAACCATGACAATGAATGCGACTGAAAAACAAATAGTATTACGAGATAAAAATGAGTTCCATACTACGGTGTCCATTTTAGGACAACCTCAGACTTCACTCCTCCCCGTGTCAGCAGTCACCCTCCTCGAATCAGTCGTCAGGCATCTGGCATTTTTTTGTTTTATTTTTTCGGGAGTGGTGGGTTGGACGGAGTCGTGTGAATCACCCAATCAAACAAGAGCAAAAAAACTTTCGGTGCTTCCATTGGATGGCACATATGTCAGTGTAGCTGCTGATTGGTGCATGTGTTTTTACTGTTTTTTTAGCATGTAATACGTATATTTTAAGGGTTTTAAAAAGTACGATGTAGAGTTTCATTATTTGAATTCGTTTGGATTTAAAGTGTCAGTCAGCATACTGCATAGACATAACTGTTTTTTTTGTTTTTTTTGTTTTTTGTTTTGATTGTCTCGAGGAGGGGTGATTCCTGATACGGGAAGGAGTGATATCTGAGGATGTCCTAAAATGGACACCCAGCACAAGCAGTTGCCTAAGTAACTAGTTACACTATAATTATTACTGTGGAAAAAAAGTTACATTTAAAACAAATAGTTATTTCTGAGGAACAGTTTGAAATATTCTTTGAAGATCCAGCTATCGAATCCACTCATCCCTTACTTATTTTTGTTTTGTTTTATGCAATTCATCATTATAAACAATCACCATATAATGAATTCTCATAAAATGTCCCCGTGTCCCTGGCCGGTCCCAGCTGGTCAACGCCAACTGTGAGGATTCCTGGGGATTGCTTTCTACTACCATAGCTTTGTTGCCTACTTCGCCACCCCTCCACCGGTTGCTGCGGAAGGAGGAGCCAGTGGACTGCAGCTTCTCAAAGTGCTTTTGTGTGCAGACTTTGATGAACTGTGCTATTGCAGTGGGAGGTAGCTTACTTCAGCCGGTCCCTGAGCAGAACGGTGGTACTGCGTAACGCAATGGAGCTGCTTGCAGTGGTGACGCCGGTATGCCACTTACACTACTACCTCTGCAGGCTGCCCTTTACAGTCCGCACTGACCATGCTGCATTCCAGAGCTTGATGGCTTTCCGGAAACCAGAGTGGCAGGTGGCGCGCAGGATCAAACAACTGCATCCATTTAACTATCAGATCCAGCAACGGTATGGACAGCGCCACGCCAACGCTGATGCACTGTCACGTCACCCCAGCACTGAGGAGGACTGCAGCCACTGCCACAAGTGGGAGGTCCAGGAAGAGGAGCGGAGGGGAGAGGGAGTGAGGACTGGGGAACAGCGCCAGTCAATGCGGGAGAGCAGGGCGACTACTGTGTCCACGGTCATCGCGGCAGAGTGGCGGTGGAAGCAGGACTGGGATCCTGACCTACAGCCGGTGCTGCGCTGGCTGGATGCACACTAGTGGCCACCCTGGGAGGAGATCACCCTGCAGTCGTCAGCAACAAAGGGGCTGTGGTCACAGTGGAGCAGCTTAGCCATCTGAGACGGCCTACTGTAGCGCCGCTGGCATGGCACCCCAGGTTCAGGACACTTTGAAATCACTATAATCTTACTGCGGCTCCAACAAGCGTTTTACTGAGGGTGCTGCTGCCGGGATGTAGAAACTATTGTTGCCGCTGCGATGAGTGTGTGGCACGGAAAGGACCCCCGGGCCGGTTGCACGCCCCACTACAGTTCCCAATCGGTGGCCCCATGGAACGTATGGGGGTCAACATCTTGGGTCCTTTCCCTCGATCTGACCAGGGGAATCGCTTCATACTGGTGGCAGTGGACTATTTCATGGTGGCCTGTGGCTTACACTGCAGAGATGCTGCTGGAGAGGTTCTTCTGACTGTTAGGGGTTCCCCAAGAGCTCCACTCAGACCAGGGATACAACTTTGAGTCCCGGGTCTTTGTGGAAATGTGCCTAAGCTTGGGGATACACAAGACCCCTGCACTACTGATACTTGACTGAGAACTCTGGACCCCAGCTGAGCTGCTGTTTGGCCACCCACCAGACACTGCTGAGGACACATCTGGGTCAGAATACCCCAGAACTCCTCATCCCCCAGCACCATGGTCATATCCAGATTTTCAAGCCCACAATGGCAAGTGGCTGTGTAAAAGAGACATACTGTAGGCCATCTGATCCTGTCTCAAAAGAGGTAATGGCTTACCAGAAGAGGCAAATCAAGTAAGATCAGGATTGATTGGAGTATACGTTTTGGAAGGAAAGTGCTAAATATTTTCAACCAAAATTTCAACCAGGAGGCCAGTACTCACAGTACTACCCAAATTAGTTCACTTACAACTGCACTCATTAAATTGAATTCATCTGAAGAAAAAGTACACAAAATATGCATGGTTATGTCAAGATATAGTATTATTATTATTTGTTTATTTAGCAGACGCCTTTATCCAAGGCGACTTACAGAGACTAGGGTGTGTGAACTATGCATCAGCTGCAGAGTCACTTACAAATACGGCTCACCCGAAAGACGGAGCACAAGGAGGTTAAGTGACTTGCTCAGGGTCACACAATGAGTCAGTGGCTGAGGTGGGATTTGAACCGGGGACCTCCTGGTTACAAGCCCCTTTTCTTTAACCACTGGACCACACTGCCTCCTCATATATATAGCATTATATATTGCATCTTGCAACAAAACTGTTTGATTTGAGGATGCCCTCTGTTATAATAGCTTAATTAGTGACTTATTAAGCTATATGGAAAAGTAATAATTTATCCGGTTTTATCCCTCTGCTTATCCAGGCAACAAATACCCAAAGCTAGCGGCATACAAATTTAACTCATGACTCGTAAGAACTAGGCCAAGGATGTAATGATTTATACATTAAGGCGGGGCAGTGATGGATCAGCGGTCTGGGAGGTTTGCGTCAAACAGTCTAAGGACTCTCCAGACCTGAAGAACTGGCTATGCGCCAATGATTTTTAGTGACTGTCCTTCATCGTGTTCTGCAAACTCCTTATTAGCTGCACTGGAGTTAGAAGTTTATTTTACTTCACCTCACACATATTGTGATCAGAAAGCCAAATGCTGTCGGCAGTCAATCTGTATGCCCTCCTCTAATAATAGAGGAGCTTTTAATGTCTAGAATAACAACCAGCATATCTGTTATATATAGAGATGAATAACACTCTCCCTGATTCATTATACATTTTAAAACAGGCGCAGTACATATTTATAAAGCAAAGGTGCCCTAAACAATGATCCAATTAATTGTCAGGTACAGTCTGTAGCTTACAGTACCTTAATTAGAGACAAAAGTTGATCTCTGTTTCACTTTTAGAGCAGCGATTCAAGCACACGAATTAAGGCTGGCTGAATTCACATAAGCTCTAAGTGCATTAAACATGAATGAGCTATGCTTTGCTGGAAAGCTTTTAGTTTAATTGCATCCGATATTGACATTCAGCTTCTCAGAGGGCGGAATGATTGGATTGTTAAAGCACAGTTCCCTTTTCTCTTTCTCTTTATTCTGGCTTTTGGTTTCTTTTTTAGAAGTGTTTTTGACTTAAATTGATGTGCAGCTCTCCCAACAGTGGATGGAAACCATATGATCCCCAGCACGAAAACAGAAATAGATATTTGACACATAAGTATAAAGTGTAAATAGGGTTTTCTAAATGTGTAATTTTTTAAAACGGAATACTGTACAATCTCTTTGTGTCATTTGGTGTTTTGTGACACAAAGGCCAAATAGGAATTTGTAAGAAAAGAGAACAGTTATCACAGCTCCTCAGGAAATGATCTCTTGAAAATTGTAATCATCTCTGTGTCTATGTCATGCTGTAAAAAGGGGTCAGCTCTGATCCTGATGCTGAAAACAGGTCCCGAACGGTGTCAAACAAACAGGATAGGGTAGGATGGTAGGTAACAATATTGTTTAGCCGTTGTACCCCGGGGACACCCACTGCAATAATATTTAACATACTACCAACAAGACCTAATCTGACCGCCTGTACCCACACTGTAGCATTCTAATAATCGGATGCCTTCTATCTATCTCTCCACCTATTTGCTGAACCACCGTGCATCTTCTTTTTATTGAGAGGTGGTTATCTGCATATCCTTTGCATATTCTAACTCCATTTGAGTAATGTATTCAGCCGATGCAAATTTGTTGCATCAGAGACCATCTAGTTAACACACAAACGTTGAACACTTGCTATTGACTATCCTGGAAGTCGCAGTTTGTTAACTCTTGTTTTGTATCATTAAAACATGGTTGATCCCTGCTGTTTATGACAGCTGAAGCTTTCTTGGACAAGGAGCTGACAGACACGCAGCAGGGATCTGAAAGGAGACCTCACGCTTTCCAGTCCCACATACTGTATCTCACAAGTGGAATGCATTCCAATAACATAGCCTCTGGGTTCTGTTGTGTTCCACTGGATGATTTTAAAATGCAGCTTTCTAATTTGTTAAGGGATTGCTCAAAGTCCATGTCCCTTTACAGTCGAAACAAGGTCAGATTAGGATTGCACAGCCCACTGTGACTGCACCCAGTTGGGATGTTTCCAGCATGTTAAAATCCAGTGTCATTTCAATGTTAATACTTGCTTTAATTGGGTTAATGAACACTGTTTTTACTGATTATGCTCTCATTTGTCAGTGTCACCAGTGTATAGGGTTTATTAAATAAAATGATGTTATTAATGAACAATGGAGAATTGGCTGTTAAGGTGTAAGGTGTAACATACATTAATCATTAAATCTCTTGTTTTAAAAACAAAAAAAAATCATGTTTGCGACATTTAAATCTAGTATAGCTATCAAGTACATCAGTTGCTAACATGAAATAACTAACCAGTTACATGTTAGTTTTAAAATATTCTTTGGGAAGTACAACTGCACCAACCTCTGTTGAAGGTCTTTTTGTTCTATGCTTGGATTTTATACTTTAATTCGGAATATGCAAAGCAAAGATTGTTGCCTCTTAGTCCTGATACATAATCACTTCCTGTAGTGTTGTTCAATTTCACTGCCAAGCTACAATCAGGCCACTGGCCCTACTTCACAGGAAGTGATTAGATACCAGGAAGAAACCGTTCCATCTACATCAATGTACTTGCAATAGGATTAAAGTATAAAAAGCAAGTAATAAAAACAAAAGATCCTTTACACAAGACCTGTTTTTAAAACCTTGGTTAGATTTTAAAACCTTGGTTAGCACACTTATTTATTTTGTAAACTGCAATGCTATTCCTATTCAGCATCATGCTGTGTCCCTGGCATGCATATTTACATTGTAGAAGTTGACTTCTATTTATTTCAATGGCCAGAAAACTTGCAAGCTGATTGCCTAAAAACTGTCATGTAACACCTTATAACCTGCCTGAGGCCCTATCAACTCAAGCTGTCCCTATTCACAAGAAGAGGAAAAAACTGCACAAATAAAATGCACAATCAATATGTTAATGTACAATTAAGCTCAGTCATACCACATGCTCAGTACTGCCAACAAATGGTCTGTAGTTGTTGCTAAAGAAGTATGCAAAGATAGTGAGCTCTCACATAACTTTGGGGCAGCAGTGTGGAGTAGTGGTTAGGGCTCTGCACTCTTGACCGGAGGGTCGTGGGTTCAATCCCAGGTGGGGGACACTGCTGCTGTACCCTTGAGCAAGGTACTTTACCTAGATTGCTCCAGTAAAAACCCAACTGTATAAATGGGTAACTGTATGTAAAAAATAATGTGTAAAAATGATGTAATTGTATGTAAAAATAATGTGATATCTTGTAACAATTGTAAGTCGCCCTGGATAAGGGCATCTGCTAAGAAATTAATAATAAATTAATAATCTAAACTTAATCTATTCTGGCACATATTGCAGCAAAAGGTCTCTAGTCAAGTTATTATTCTTCTAATAAATATATGTTTAAGCAAGAATATTGCGGCCAAAATCTGCGTTATATGCGCAAACTGTGTTTAGAGGTCGTAAAGTGGGACTTTAGCGGCCACTAAAAATGCGGCATATGTAAAGAATAGTTTTCATCTGGTGTTCTACACCCGCTATCAAATTAATTGTAGAAGCAAGTAATTAAGAGCTGTATAAAACCACACACCTTCAATGACACTATAGTACTTATCGAATAGTAGTCTTTTATATAATAACTTGTCAACGTTTGTGTTATCACACAAAACTTTATTTATACCAACCCTAGGAGAATTGTTTAGAAAAAAATGTTCTCCAAATTTTTTTAACTTCTATCTTTGTAGACGTTTGCAGGTATTAGTGTCACTACCCTTTTCATTTATCTTGTTGCATTTATCACTTCTACGTGAAAAGGATGTAAATCGACCATTTCAACAACAACAACCCACACAGAATGAACCATTTTGACTTTTGGTTTTCATTGCAGACTAATAAAGAATGTGAGTTAAAATGAAGGGGAGAGAATGGTTATTATATTACAAATAATGTTTTAGAATTATTTTGTTTAAATAAACACTACGTTTAGGGTGTTTGTAACTTCTATTTTTGAGGCTTCTGTGTTTCAAATGTTGCTATATTAAGTGCTTTTTTTTTCTTCAGTAGGTTGTAATAGGCTTTGTCTAAGCACTCTCATGTTTCACATGTTTAAAATAAGCTGTTCGCTTTCTTTCTTGCTGTGATCGGACAAGCTACAGCAGGGTAATTAAGATCACCGCTGTGAAATATCAAGATGCTGAGGATTCAAGATTCTGCTAGTATACATGAATAAACCCAGTGCATGCACACACAGAGGGTCCTCATAATCATGAGTCCATCAAATTAGAGCCAAATGGAACATGAAATATATATATGGGAGGCTAGGAGTGCAAAATAAAAGGTGAAGACTGGGGCAAAATCAAGTCAATTATGATGTTCACCACGTAGGTCCCCAATATTTTGAATGAGGAACATAAAAATGATAATGGCAGCATTATTGTTATAACTGTATTGAGAGATGAAAGAATATATGCTAAGTGAGTATCAGCCATAGCCATGAACTTAACGAGATATCTTTAAAAAAAAAAAAAAAAAAAAAAAAAAAAAAACAGGGTTTTGTGAAGTGCTTGTCCTTATCACACAGCAAACAGAGTTTAGCCCTACACGGGAGGAACCCTGTCAGCTCTAAATCAGCAGTGGCTGCGACAAGCTGATTTCTTCTTTCTTTTTAACATAAGCTAGACCCCATGTTCTCATACTGTGTCTTACCAACTGCTAAAAATGCATATTTGTGTGTGTGGTAATTAAATTATTTTTTTTAACAATTTAGTTATTTTATTTAACATCATGTGATCAAAGTAACCACGAAATGATATTGCAAAATATATGGAAATTTACAAAGCGCTATGTAATTAAATATATTAACGTAACATTATTCAGCAGGTTTCATTCGACTATGAAGCAAAATTTGTTAATTCTATAGGGTGATGCTGAACTTTTGGCCATAGCTGTATACAATTAAACATTTTACATCACAAAAACCCTTATGCAGTACACACACACACACACACTATATATATATATATATATATATATATATATATATATATATATATATATAAGAGAGAGAGAGAGAGAGAGAGAGAGAGGAGAGACACAGACACAGACACACACACACACTCACAGACAAAAGTATTTGGTCAGGTAAACATAAGGAAACCAAAGAAAGTTATTTCTAGTTGTTCTATTGAAAGATATAAGTTTAAGTAGAGATTCGGCTTTACAATAAAACAAAAAAATATTACATAACATGCATAAAATGAAAAATAACATTAACAACAAATAAAAATGTTAATTCAAAAGTATTCCTAGCCTGACAAGGAAAATGAAATTAACAGCTAGTTGAGGCACCTTTAGCAATAATAACCTATTTTAAACAATTAGGATATTTGTCAATAAGCTTTTGGCATGATTCTTTTGTGATTTTTGACCATTCTTTAACGCCAATTTGTTCCAATTCATTCAAATTCCGTGGACTTCTCTTGTGCACAGCCTTATTTAACGCATACCAAAGATTCTCAATCAGATTTAGAGCGGGACTTTGACTCGCCATTCCAGAACCTTGATTTTATTCTTTAACCATTCTGAAGTAGATTTTGATGTGTGCTTTGGATCGTTGTTGTGTTGGAACATCCAGTTGCACTTTAAACCAAGTTTTGTAGCGGAGGGTTTCAGATGATTGGCCAATATCTTTTGGTATGCATGGAATCCATTTGACCATGTATTGGAACTAGAAGGATATCACCACCTCCATGCTTGACAGTAGGTATGGTGTTCTTTTCTTTGTATGCCTCACCAGACTTTCTCCAACTGTAACGACTATCAGTGTGACCAAATAGCTTGATTTTTGTTTCCTCACTCTACAAAACCTTTGACAAGAACTTGTATCCATCATTCAAATGCCGTTTTGCAAACCTTAAGCGATTGTCCTTGTGACATTTTCCTAAGAGTGGCTTTTACCTTGGCCTGCAACCATGGAGACCTTCACCATGCAATACTCGACCTATGGTTGAAATGTTAACCCCAGTCCCACTTGCAGCCAATTCACATTGAATATCTTTGGCAGTCAATCTTGTATTGTTATTAACCTTCCTCACAATTCTTCTATTTGTTCTTGGTGAAAGAACCTTCTTTCTTCCAGACCGAGGGAGCGTTGTGACAGTACCATGAGTACTTCTTGATAATAGAAACAATAGTTGAAATTGGGATACTTTGACAGAGAGCGAATTAATCCTAGTAAACCATCTCCCTCCTGACCTGTGAGGGTGCAGTATAACAGGAACAGTGTGCCTCGGACTGGATGGTTCAGCAGTTCATTCCAGGGTCAGTCGGAAGCTGGCCATACAGGAAGGGGGCGGAGTCACACTACCAGAAGTTATCGCCGTAGTACTGTAGCAATGTGTTAGTCATGGATTGGAGGAGACGTGATTAAACTAGCTACCGGAGGGGACGTGATGATGCAATCTGTTCCTTTGTTATGGTTACGAAAGGACCTGTGAAGGAGTGAAGCGAAAAAGAACCGTGAGTGTTTCGTTGCATAATTTCTTTGAGAAATTTCTAGAAATTATAGAATTTCTATTGGGTATGTAAACTTTTGATAGAGATATATATATATATATAGATATATATATATATATATATATATATATATATATATATATATATATATATATAAAATATACATACATACATACATACATGATTTCCACCCTGTTAATTGTTATAAAAGGAACACTTAAACTCATATCAGCTCTGCATAGTTGATTAAATATACAACTTAAAATCATTAATTGCATTTTAAAACTGATAAAAGTTCTACAAACTGAGTGTCCCGTGCTAAATACATTTATTATTCCATCTTCCTATATGTTATGGCATATATTTTATGTTTTAACATATGCACCAGATACTATTATTTCAAAAAAAGCTATTGTAAGCAAGATGCAAATGTACCATGGGTGTTTAAATGAACACCATGTTCAAAAGGCAAACAAGAAAATTTCACCAATTTATACAATGGAATAAAGCCTGTGTCAGGGGTTATGGTTGCGTGACTTTTCAGGGAAGTACATATATATTTTTTTAATAACCACCTCTTCTGTACCAGAATGCAGGCATTTTAATTTGTTCACGAAAGTCCAACAGGCCCCTTGCCAGTATTTGCATCTAAATCCCAGACCTGCCTCCAGGGGGTTCTTCCTCCTTCCGTGACATCGATCCTGGAGAAACAATCTGTCCTTAATACTCACTCTTCCCTCCTCGTCTCCCTCCCCGTCGCCGAGCAGGGTTAATTCACACACCCCTGCATTCAGCCCCTCCCTATAAGAACATTAGTCTTCCAACCCAGCCACTCTAGTAGGTGAGCGACTCGCTTATCGGGGTGTCTGCAGGTAATACAGTAGTCCAACTTCTGCAATCCTTTTGGAATGGGGGAGGGGGGGGGGACAATAGCATCCATCAAACAGGATGCTTACATAAACACCACGAGTTATCCTCGCAGTCCATGTGAAACCGTATTCTCTTAATCTCGACAATGCAAAGATTACTTACCTTTCTTTCCTTTTCTGTGCAGTAGAGTCTTCACTGCATTTAGTTGTGCCGTTTTGTTTCCTTCTGCTTCTCTCCAATGTATTTATTGCTTAAGCTCCAGTGCTGCTTCTCTTCCTTCCATTTCCAAAATGGCCACAGTCCTGTTCCAATGTGTTCTCTCTTTCTGTTCCAGTTATATAGGGGAACTCATCAAGTGGTGCTGATGACTTGCACCTGATGACAATTAAGGTCTCAATCACTTGTGACCGTGACCATGCCCGTGATAAAATAATTAAAAGGGTAAAAACACATACATAAAACTCCTTATTGGGGTCTCCCTTTGGGTATAAAAATAAATAAAACATACAGTGTAAAAAATACAATAAATAGTGCAACTAAAACAGTATACAATAAAACCACCAGTGAATAAAACAATTAAAACTTTGGTCATTTGTGACACCTACATAATTATTGGTTTTCACTCACAGTTTAAATATGATGAGTGCATGCTCTCCTATGTAGCTGTGTTTAACATTACAGACAGACTGGCTATGCAGCTTAAGACTATTGCCATAAGATAGAGAGTCTGATGTATAATATATGCATAATATATAGTCACCATAGCAACTTCCTCCCTGTGAAAAAGAATGGTTGTCAGCTGTTCCCTAGGAAACCATGGAATAGAATAGCTTGGACTCGAACTGGCGACCTCCAGGCTATGGGGCACATCCTGCACTCTACTTGGAGTGCCTTTACCAGTTGCACCAATAAAGAGCCCGTGTCAGACATTTTTAAGCCAGTCATCGCCAGTCCTGATTGGTGGCTGGTTGCTACTGTGCATGTGCAAGGCAGATTTGGGAGCTTGCATCTCTGAGTGAGCATAGCCCGGATCCAGCCCATTAAACAGATGGGATGAATTGTTGATGTGCCAGTGTCACATGAGAGGAGGAAATGAAACACACATCACCCAGAAGGGAAACGCAATTCACTAAGAGACTGGGGGTTAGGCGAGCAAGCGAACACTGTTAACCGGCCGCCCTGAATACAGTAGTACATTTAACTGTACTGTAAATACAGTTGGTATTTACAATGAATGCATTTCATGGTTGAAGACCAGTTACAAGATGCATTAAAATACAGCCTGTTTGTAAACTGTAAGGTCAATAGCATCGCTTCTGAAAATATACACGTCTCAGTTTAAATGTAGCAGGGGCTCATGCATGATATAACTGTATACCCGAACTCCCAAATTACCTTTTGTTCAGAATGGTGCCTTTGTCTAATTGCTGGAAGTAGGGTGAGCCAACTGAGAATTTTAATGTAGGCCATGTTAAGCCTGCTTTATGAGGTGAAAATTAGGTTTCCTAGTTCTGACATCTGAAATAATAATAATAATAATAATATAATAATTTTAAAATGTTTTCTTTGTTTTAGAATGTTTTCTATACTTTTATTTTAAATGTACTATTTTAAGTTAAACATTTACTTGAAAACAAAGCTGCTTTGTAGCTTATTAGAAAAGAAAATAATTTGTAGAAATCATGTTTTTTTTTCTATATTTACATAATATACAGCATTATATTACAAAGAACATGTATTTAAAATGTTTTAAAAGTAACCACAACAAATTAAACATTTGTTTTCAGAATATATGATGTATTTATTTAAAACTGTAATAAAATTAAATCTAGTTATATTGCAATTCTTAAGAAAAAAAATGAACAAGTGGAAACAGTTGGATTCATAAAGAATGATCAACATAGGTAGTCCAAACACTGGCTTGGTAATATAGGCTATATTATTAACAATACAATATAATTTGAATTGTCGCCTGGGAAGACCCCCTTCCCCCCATTCCAGGCGCCGCAATGAAATCCGTCAGCGGTACTCCACACACATCACAGGGGGGTTGTGGTTTTGGTTATGTTTGGAGGAATAGAGGCTAGCAGCGTTTACAGCCAGCAACTGATATTCTGTGAGCCTGACTGCAAGAGAGCAATACTGACGGCGACGGCGTTTTCTTCTCTTTCTAATTGTATTGGATGGGTGGAATCATTTCACAAATACTCTTTGAAACGTAAGTATGTCTGTGTCATTTATAATTCAGATACCTAGCAAATTAATTCAGAAGGAGCGTGTTTTGTGGTTGAGGATTCCTGCTTGAATCAGCTGTGATTTGCACATGAAAATGCTGGTGGAATGGTTTATGTGTTTTGGGTGTAACATTGCTCTATTGCCGGTTATAAGTGCAGTAACGCTACGTACGACACAGCAATCATTTGCAAGACCTCAGCTGACGGTAGGATACTGCATTTAAATGGCTTTATTAACCAATTTTGCTTAATTGGAAAAAAAGGGGGGGGGGGGGGGGCATTGACTGCATTATTAATATTATTCTAGTTTTGGGGTTTGTGTGTATTTTTACTAGTTAATTTATGATACAATTAAAACGTAACAATTAACGTGGCACGAACGTCAGAACATAATGCAAACCTAGAACATTTTCATTGTATGTGTATGTTGTTTGGGAGACTGCGCACGCTGCGATATTTTTACACACAAATCATATCTAGGCGTTTACCTGTATTGCCTGCATTATTGCCCACAAATGATGTTAGCACAGAAAACAAGGAAACGAACATCTGAGCGGCCATGTGATTTTAAGTTGCGATGAAAGTTATTTACATGACCGGTCTGTGCTATGACATTTTGGCCTTTTTCATTCTGATATATGGGGCCATCTTTTGCTTGAAGGGGGCTGTCAGATTTTTCATTGTAATTGTTACTCTGCTAGGCTTTTAGTTGCACTTCTCTCACATGCAATATTAGAGCTGTCAAATGCATTTAGGAAAAGTAGGGTGAAATCATGATAGCAACACTTTTAAATGCCTTGTGGACTCTTTGGCTGCCCTAAAAGGGCAGACGATGCCTATCTGGGTTGAATGCTCATGTATTTGATTCAAATTTTTCTGTAGTGTCTTGGCTTGTTGTCAAAAGGATTTATACATTGGAAGCCAGTCAGTTCTGATGAATTCCGCAGAAATTATTTCACCCACTTTACTGTGTTGGCTCAAGTTTGATAAAGCTTTAAACGTGGGATGCTAGCCAGACCCAATTTTAGCATCTACCTGCTTAGTAATTTCTCCTGCCTAGCAAGAAGGATTCCTTTTAATATGTATGTCACTGACAACTGAAACATAATGCAGTTCTTAACTTGAGTGCATGACAACAGCAAGAGTCCATCCTCATCTTGTGCCTCAATATATACGCTTATCAGTTTAAATACCTGCTTTATCGTTACTGTAATATATGGAAATTACCTGACCTTGAGGCAAGTTCTATACAATTGGCTTAAATATAATATCTTTACGGATAAGTTAGGTGGTAGCAATATAAAGGTGAACTGCAGTAAGGTCTTTGAGTGATTAAGGGACAGACTGCAAGAATAGAAATGTTGACTAGCATTTATATATATTCTTATATATAATTTATTATGTAATAGACGCTGCTCTCATCCTGCAGTTTCAGGACTTGCTGCAGCATGACTCTCAGGACTTGCTTCATTGTAGGGCATACCAGTGTTTGAAAAAATCTGTGTTTAAGAGACATATTGCAGATCTCTGTGAATTTTAAACAAAGGATACAAGTACACGATTTTATACATTCCTAACATTTTGTATAAACAAATCTATTTTCTTTTAGGTTTTATTTCTTTTAGGTTTCAACATTTCTGTTCTAGGATCATTTTGAACACACCTATAGCATGTTTTGCTACAATGCAGAGAACAATAAACAAAACAATCAAATGCCTCCCATAGAGAAACAATGAATATATTTTATTCTGGAACAAGCAAACTTATTTCCTTAGAAAAGGAAGCAGGAAATATTCTTTTCTTTGGGCATTGCACTTATACTATGTAGTGATCGGATCCTTGCTGTAGTAATCAGATCCTTGTAAGAACCTGTTTGGTTTGCTACAGACAAATCCTATTTTCCACACTGCTGTCTGTTGCATTCATTAAATATGATTGCTGTCTACTAGACGTATTCTCCTGTATAGTTATTCGTAGTGTGTTATGGAGAGCCTAATTTGCATTTTTTTAAATTTGTCCAATTATCCTCTTATCAATAAACTATTTACATCACTATGCAATTAACACATGATTCTTCTTTGATGGTCTTTGATGTTGGAAATGGATTGTTCTAAATTCTGTGACTGAAATGGTGAACCGTTATATTGATTCTGTTCCATATATTTTTGTAATTGGCCACATTCTAGTAGATTGAATGAAGCAGCCTGTGCAGTATTCTCTTCTGGCTTGGATGGTGGTTGTGGAAAATGTTGCATTTGTGCTGTCTGGTATCAATAGTTAATGGTATTGCATGACAAGAGATGCTTATGCCATTGTTAACTCAGGGTAGTAGATAATTAGTGGGATTAAAGAACTGGCCTGTTTTACTCAAGCCTGGCCCCAAACACTGACCAACTGACAGTGATGCTCTGTAAACAATGACGTGTAGATCATCTGTTATGCAGTCACGGTGCCAAATGCTTCGCTTGCTGCTATAGCAAGCCAATTGTGCAGAGATGTTTCATTGTTTAGTTGAAAGCACTGTAGTAACCTTTTAATTCTGCAGCAATAGTAAGTTGATTTATTAAACCAAAAAATATAAATATTTTCCTTTATTAAACTTTAGTTATAGTGGTTGACTGTTCAAAGTCAATATTAACTTTCCAGTGGTATGGATGCTTTTTTTATATATATAAAAAAAGAAGGTTTGGCATGTTTGGGAAATGTCCAGGAAGTTTAATGGAATTGACTTAGTATGGAAAAACAACACAGGTCTTAAATACACACTCTATTTCAATTTGTTTTTGTATTGTGGCCACAATAAAAAAAGAGAGTGGCGCTAATAAAAGATGTAAAAAGTGGTGGACTGCAGCCCTAAAATATAAAAACTTCCTTTTCAATAAATCCCCTTGGAGCAAAACACCAACAGATTATTTGAGTGAAAGGATTTGGCTGAATTTCCACCACTGTTACGATCATTAAACTAGCCCCCATTGTGTTTGAAATAGTTCATCTCTTCAAAGGGTTTGTTCTCCAATTTGGGTTGGAGGTTACAGTCTCTTGGGGAGACAAGTTTCAAGAGATAACAAGTCTATTCAATAAACGCCTTAGGGATCTAATTAATATCAGAATTGGACAAAGACATTGATTTGCTTGTCATCAGAAGATAGATGAAGTAGGTCCTGGTTATCTCAGTCGTGTTCGATAATTTAGAATTTATCTCAATTTCAGGATTTATCTCAAACAACCTTGTCCCCAACATTATGATTTGTAGAAAAACATTTTTTTTTAAAAATGTTGCACTTGTAGATGGACTTGCATAATTATTCACAACTCCTCCTCCAGAGGTGAGGAAAAAAGGCAAATAAAATAAATGTGAGCAAGAGTGCTTTTCTCCTGCAACTCCCATTTCAAATTTTACTAGCAGGTACAACTTACTCTCAAGACAGAATGGAGGGGGAAAAATCCAAGCGACTGCCCTTTCAAATCTTGCATTTCTTTCGAATATCTGGCCCAGTCTTCCTTATGAAGTAAGCAGAAGTGTTTCATTTCTTTGGACATGGGTGAAAACTGCTTTAAATCGAATTCTTAGTACAGTATAATATGGCATAGTGAATTCCATTTTCCTTTTATTAATGCTATGCCTAATACTAAAATGCCTATGAGTTTTGGAGAGGGGCTTCAACTGATTCAACTACGTTAGTGCGGAGCTTCAAATCATTCACGAGGTTCATTGCTTCATTGAGGCTTCAAATCATACATGGGGTTCATTGCCTCATAAGGCTTCAAATTGCTCACAGGAGCTCATTGAGGCTTCGGATCAGTCACATGATTCAGTGATTCACTACTTCAGGTGATTCAAATGACCACTGCTTCATGTGAAGCAAACAAATAACGTAACCCGCCTCGAACCATCTGAAGCAAACAGTGTTCTGCATGAAGCAACACATCACGTGATCTGACTGAACCAGAATCAATACAATGCTTTGTTGAATATAGCCTAGATCACTCCTGGAAGGAAGCATTTATTATTTCTTTCTCTTTTTTTTCAACTAGTTTATTTAAAAAAATATCAGCAAATATGATTCTTTTAGTTTTGCATTTTGGAAAATGTAATTATTATTTTTTAAAATCTAAAACAAGTTCTCTACACGCACACTTCCTTTCAGGAGCAGGGATTCGATCCTGCGCTTCACAAGCATTTCTAATTACACGACTTACTAATTTGTTGCGCCACCGGGAAACTGGCTAACAAATGAAATATCAAATATCTTACTTGTTTCAACACTAATTTCTCAGCCGAGTACATCTGAGGTCAGATATGCCTCCCTTTCTAAAGCACCATTATCGTGTTTTCGATTGTACAACCATTTTAAATTTCAAGTATGATAATGCGAATGCGTGACTGGCTTTTTTGTTGGGTAATCACATGTGTGGTTGATATATAAACAGATAACAGAGAAATTATAAAATGTAACTTCATTTTGTAAGTCACAAATGACACTGACAGAGCCTGTAAAAAGCGTGCTTTACGGTGTCTTTCGTGTACATTAGGCTACAGATCATTATTTCTAAATGCCAAGTTCAAGGCAATAGCAGCCTGTGTGTAACTCTTATGTTCAAGTTCAAGTATGTTCAATGACGCGGCTCTACCAATAGATGTCACTATGGCACAGTGAATCTTTCATGAAGCAAATGGTTCAGAGGGTTCAGTGGCTCAAGAGGCTTCACTTTTCCCACCACTAACCACAAGTCCATATCTAGGATAGGACAGCTAAGCTGTTTCCCTGTACAGAAAACAATTGGTAACTTTACACACATCGCAACTATTCCACATAGTGACAGTTCTTTGTGAATACTCACAGTACTCTTTCATACACACCATATGTCTCGCTCTACAACCATCTTCCTGGTAGTCTCCCCCTTGAACTGGAATCGTGGCTGGCTTTATATAGCCAGGACCCCGCCCTAACAAGACATGCCTGTGTCCTGTTACACAATTAACTTCGGCCATTTTGACTATGATATAAATATATATATATATATACTTTTTTTATATTCCAACGCTGCAGATGGAATATACTAATCAATTTGACTGCATGCACATAATATACGTAATATACAGTCGCAGACAAAAGTATTTGGGCAGTTAAAAAAAAGAAAAAACACAAAGTGATTATTATAATTTCTAATTCTTCTATTGAAAGATATAAAGTAGCGATTCCGCATTATAATAAAACAACTGATTATTACACAACATACATAAAATGAAAAATAACATGCAAAAACGAATTTCTAAGTATTAAGTATTTGGGCAATCAACATATTTCATATGAAACCCATTAATTGCTAATTATTGACAATTATCATGATTGAAAACCAACACCTGATGACAATTATAGAATAAATACATACATAATCATCAAGTGCTGAAAAATAAGTTGGAAATTTGTGATTCAAAAAAGCAACATAAATGGTTAAAACTAAAGAGTACAGCAACGATGTCCATGGGCGAAAACCAAGATGCAAACCTTTGTTAAAAGCAATACACAAAAGAAAGCGATTCGAGTTTTCCATTGAATACTTGAAGCCTGATGATTTTCTCAACCAAATTTTATGGTCATACGAATCCAAAATATAACTTTTTTTCATCAAGAAGCAAATGATCTAGACAGCATTCAGAACTGGGCAGATACATGGCAAATGACATTTAATAAAGAAAAGTGTAAGGTACTGCACGCAGGCAAAAAAAAATGTACATTATAAATACCATATGAGAGATACTGAAATTGAAGAAGGAACCTATGAAAAAGATCTAGGAGTTTATGTTGACTTAGAAATGTTTTCATGTAGACAATGCGGGGAAGCTATAAAAAAAAGGCTCGGATATATACTGAAAATTGTTTAATTTTAAATCAAGGGAAGTAATGTTAAAACTGTACAATCAATTAGTAAGATCTCATCTAGAATATTTTGTTCAGTTCTGGTCACCTCGCTACAAAAAGGATATTGCTGCTCTAGAAAGAGTGCAAAGAAGAGAGTCCAGAATTATCCCTTGTTTAAAAGGCATGTCATATGCAGACAGGCTAAAAGATTGAATTTATTCAGTCTTGAAAATAGAAGACTACGCTGCGATCTGATTCAAGCATTCAGAATTCTAAAAGTTATTGACAGTGTCGACCCAGGGGACTTTTTTGACCTGAAAAAAGAAACAAGGACAAGGGGTCACAAATGGAGATTAGATACAGGGGCATTCAGAACATTAAATAGGAGGCACTTTTTTACACAGAGAATTGTGAGGGTCTGGAACCAACTCCCCAGTAATGTTGTTGAAGCTGACACCCTGGGATCCTTCAAGAAGCTGTTTGATGAGATTCTGGGATCAATAAGCTACTAACAACCAAATTAGCAAGATGGGCCGACTGGCCTCCTGTCGTTTGTAAATTTTCTTATGTTCTTATGTTTGGAGGAAGAGAGGAGAAGAATTTTAAGAAAAGTGAATCATGCCCAGTGTTAAACATGGTGGAGGTTGTGTGATGGTATGGGCTTGTTTTTCTTCCTCAGGCACTGGCGACCTTTGTATTGTAGAAGGATCAATGAATGTTTGTTACCCAGTGCTAGAAGGCTTATTGGACGGAAGTTTATATTCTAGCAGGATAATGACCCTAAGCATTCTGTGAAGTCTACAAAGGAATTTCTGAAAAAACGAAGATTACAGTTATGGATTGGCCATCTCAGTCCAGACTTTAATCCATTCGAGATGTTGAAGATTGACTTGAAGGCTGCTGTTGCAAAATGGAAACCAAAGTCGATTGCAGAACTCAAAGCTGTATGTATTGAAGAATGGGCAAAAATATCTCCGGAAAGATGTCAGGAACTGGTTTCAAAATACAAAAAAAGACTGCAAGCTTAAAAATAAGTAAAGGGTAGGCACACAAAATACTAATGTAAGGGTGCCCAAATACTTTTGTCAAAGTATGAAATTAGTCTTTGCATGTTATTTTTCATTGTATGCATGTTATGTAATAAGTTGTTTTTTTATTATAAAGCTGAATCTCTACTTCAATTTATGTCTCTCAATAGAACAATTAGAAGTCATAGAAATCACTTTCTTTGTTGTTTATTCTCATGTTTAACTGCCCAAATAGATTTGTCTGCAACTGTATATTTATAAAGAAACAATAATATTGTGTTCCTTATTGATCGCCTTGCTCTAGCAATATAAAGCATCCTGACTCACTCCAAACACAGAATATTGTTTTTATGATATACTTTTACCTTCCAGAAATTTGGTTGACAGATCGGTAAATTGGTAGGCTAGGTTGAGGGACACTAAAGCCATTTTCACACTGGCACACTGGCTCCCCAGGTCACAATCCCGCATATTGTGAAACCACGTACCTGGATCGTACCTGGGTTGACCCAGTTCACAGCGACCCACCTCAGGATGTGGGTCAACACGCTTTGACTCGGGTCGAGTGAGACAAGATGCATGACGGTCGTTCATAAGCCGATGAAATAAAAAACGTCCACGTCTATGTGAAGGTTTCGTTTCCACAAGAAGCATTTCTGTTTTTCTGTTTAGCCATATTTATGTTGATTGAGACACATCATCAGATTGCAACAGGGATGAAGAAACATTTGCTCTAATCAACATTTGGGTTGTGATGGTTCAATCCAGAGAAGCTTGGATGGAAGCGTCCATAACAAGCTGCTTCTGATGCATTGATACACGCATTGTGTACCTGCTTCTGTCACCCAGGTCGACCCTGCTTTATCAAAAGCAGTGTGAAATTACGTAGCCGACACACATGACACTGGGTCCCGACCCGGGTAGGTTCCGGCTCGAGTAGAGAATGCCAGTGTGAAAGGGGCTTAAAACATCGATAAGAAATCCACAATCCAAACAAGAATCCAGTCGCTTATTCACAAATGCATTGCAAGTGAGTGGATTCAACTTGAGATGCCAGGAACCAACGAAGTACAAGAAGCTTGATAAACGTGTGTGAACTCAAGCTGTGTAGCAAAATTGCTATGCATATGGTGTTCATTATGCATTCAATTTAAATATAATGCATAATTCCTACATTTTCAATGTGTAAAACACCCTCTCAGCAGCTTATTTTGAGTGCTGGCAGGAGTTCTTAAACATTTCTTGTTACCTTTTTATGATAATTCATAATTTCACAAAGAAAACTGGAATGTTTTATTCGTGAGGTCTCTAGGCTCCCCCAGTTGAAATTTAGAACAATATCCTGTGTAAGGCACTAGATTTTTCAAAACCTACTTCTAAACAACTAGAGAGTGTATGAGTGGCAATCATGGACAAAGAGCGTTTGTTCTAAGTAAAACATAAAGAAAACAAACACACAAATCTGTCCCTCTGTTGAAATATATAAAAACAAAATACTCAAGTCTCTGAATGAAATAATTTATTATTCATTTATATTGGGGGCTTTGTGTGTTGTTGACTGGAGCTGTCGGAGCTGCAGCACCAGGGACCAGGAGACAATGACAGGAATATACACTACCCTGGTACCAGCGGGATCATTCCAAAACAGGATGGGGTTGGGGTGCCATCTGTTCCCTGAATATTTTAATGAAATATTCCCAGGTACATATCTAAGTTTGCTTAAATGTATAGATCTCTAGGAACACTCTTTCTTTCTAAAAGTTTTTCAAACACAGTCAGTCTAACAAACAGCAATCTCTTTCACTCTCTCTGTACAGCTGCTGTGTGCTGACTCCACCCATCTCTGTCTCTACCATTGTTTAGCTAAGAATCGCTCTTAACAGAAAATAGCTATTTTTCTGTATTTTGCCGTGGCTTGTAACATATTTTAAACATATTATTCAAATTCCCTTGGTTTATACTTAAACAGCCCAATAACTTTTTTTTTTGTTCAGTTGGCAGCTGTTACGTGCTAGATTAATTTCTAAAGAAACAGAGCCTTTCTGTCTATCCCCATATATGGTCATTCTCGCTTTTCTTTTTCCTTTCTCACTGAATCTGCAACTAGTGAGACAGAGATACCCTGCATATAGGGTTGCCAACTCTGACTGAAGCTATTCCAGGAGATTTTTTCTCCCAACATGACGTAATGTCATTAACTGTTCAACACGTTCACAATATCAAGCCATCATTTTATTGTGTGTGGGTGTAAGGAGTGTCATTGATTAAAACATTTATATATAACTATATACCACTGTTATGAATCTTGAATAAGAAATATTGCAAAACTAGGTTAGCTCAATAATGTATTAGTTAGCTAACGTTACTATTGATATGAGACCGAGATCAGATTTCTGCATGTTTACCCATCTTTTTGAGTATTAGTTTGCTAGCTACAGGTACCTGGGTTTCATTCAGTCAGTGGCTCGCACTCATATCAGACTGACCGGCAAGCGGCAACTTCAGATGAGCGTCTTTCCAGAATCCAGCCTAAGCCAGCGATTCCCAACCTTGTTTTACTCATGCCCCACTGGAATTAATTTTTATATCTGTCCCCCCCCCCCCCCCCGGTTAATTTGACTTTTTTTAATATGTATTTATTTACTGCCTATATAATATAGTGCGTTTATTTAGCCGCCTGGATCACACTGTCCATTCAATCAAATACATATGTTCGTGTTTGCTTTTTACACACACAATACAAAAATATCTAGCAAGGAGTAAGTTAGTTACAAAGGGAGGAAGGAGGAGGATAGAAATAATGTGACAACGCGTTAACCAACAAACACAAATATCGAATTAAACTGATTATATTCTTATTTTAAAAAATAAATGTGAAAATTGTGGCACTATATACACCGTTTAAGAATGACTAGATTTTTTTTAATTTTAAACCCTGAGCATGACCTTTCACTCCCGAGTCCTTGTGCACTTTCGCGCCTCAATGAAAACAACACACTCTGCTTGGTCCCTGACGTCAGCCGCGCACTGAGTCAGTGTTACAGTGATGCATTATGGAATTTGTAGTTTTCTTGTCTGCTAATTACACCCCAAAACCCCACCAAACACCTACACATCCCAGGGTGCCATTCTTTTTAAAGCTACCGGTATCTCTTTTTCTCTCTTTAATAACTCGCTGCACTCAAAGGGCGAAATTGGTAGTATTGTTTGGCACGTCACTGTTATTATTACTAGTACATTATTATTCAAACGTTCACCGCGCCCCCCTGGAAGGTTTCACGGCCCCCCCGGTTGAGAACCTAGGGCCTAAGCCAATCAAATTAGCGTTGTTTTTTTTTTGGAGGAGGGAGGAGCAACGAGGGGATCTTGAGAGAGTTAACCCTTTGTGGAGCGGATAAAATGACTTGACAAAAGACGTTTCAGATTTATCAAAATTATTGGTAGGGACAATTCATCGGTCCCTTGACATTGGTAGGGACATGTCCCTACCGTCCCTAGCTAAATCTACGCCGGTGGCTACAGAGCAACAACAATGAATAGCTTTAAACTTTAAACCTTCATACTTAAATACTTAAATTAATTATAATTAAATGTTACGTTGTTTTTACCTTAAAGCTGGGTCGCCTGTGGAATGTCGCTGCCCTCGGCTTCCTTCCTTTTAAATCTGTATTTCAGCTGGTCTCTTGTTGCTCTAAGCTACTCCGGATTCTTTAAGAACTCATGAAAGTCTGCACAGGACATATTGAAGTTCAATTGCACCTGCAGCTCTGCTTTCACAACGCCATCACTCAGTCTGTTTCTGTCCTTGCTCCACAGTTGTGTCATTAAACTGAAAACTCTCTCGCAGTAGGCATTGGATACAGGAATGGAAAGTGCGAAAGAGACCAATTTCAACATATGGCTGTCACCACTCTCTGGCCTTTGTCTGAAAACCTCCACCCATCTCTGATCTATTTTCTGCTCCTTTGAGACAATTTCTTCTCTTGATTGCTGTAAAACACAGTAGTCGTCATACAGCTTGTCATTCTCAATCTCGATGCAGTGCTGTAACGAGTGTCTCAAAATCGGACCATTTCACATCGTTGTCGAGTGAGACCACTGCCATTTGTTTGAAAAACCGATGTTTCGAAATCATACAATTTCTCCAGGTATTCAATGCACCGTGTCAATGTCTTATCCATTTCCTGTCTGAATTTTCTGTTGTCAGATGGAGAGACGTTGCCCAAAATGACTTGGACTGATCTTCCATAGAATTTGTCCTCTCTTCTTCTCTTAGTTTTGAACGGAGGCCTTCCATGACGCCATGCAGTTATGTGCAGCTGACAATGGTACATTCCAGTTTTTTCACCGCATCCTGAAACACTCCTATCAGGTTGTGCAGAAAGTAAACATAAGAGGGAAAGACTTGTGTTCTTCCTCACTGAATGCTTCCTACACAATCTTGACACATTCTTCTTCCCCATCTGACAAGAAGTATGCCCTCAACGCTGGCCAGCTTTGTAGTACTCGTTCAATAGCGGGCAGAAGTGACAGCCACCTTGTTGGTAGGTGCTGAAGCACATATTTGTATTCTATTTCAACAAACTCGAAAAAGGACATAAGAGACTTTGTCTTCTTGGCCGAGGAGGGAAACTCGCTGTATACTTTCAGGACGAGTGTTTCTACATCAAAACTCAATGGTCTCATCCCATTTTTGAGGCAATTGTGGATTACATGACATTTGCACCCCACTTGTATCAGTCGGTTATTAAGCTGTTTGAGTTTCTGATACACTGACCTGTGTTTCACAAAGTTCACAGAGGCATTGTCAGCCATGTAAGAAGACAAATTGTTAATGCTGAGACCATTCTCTTGTAGAATATTGGAGATCCGTGTCGCAATTGCCTCACTTGTCTCGTCATTGTCGTTGTAAAAATCAAGCAAGCTATGCTTAATTCCCTCTGTCGCAGAAAAGTAATGCATGGTTAACGGGAAGAATTTCTTATTTCCCTTGTTGGAGGTGTCAGATCCAACTGAAAAAAACTGTGCACCATCCAAGTCCTTAAGCAAAAGTTCTTGCGATTTTGGTGGCAAAACACTCTATGTTATGCTGGTTGCTTTCGTCCGTCCACAAGACATTTTTCTCGCAATTTCAGAATCAGGTTAAATTCTTGAAAGCATTTTGTTTGCACACTCTTGGCTTGCATAACTTAAATGTAGTGTAGTTGTAGTTACTACACTACACACCGCTGATTTCGTAAAAATACAGATGTCCTGTCTGGATACACACGGCTTGTTAAACTTAACAAATAGCAAAATGAAGAATTAACAAAGAAACGACTTGAAGTATTAATTATTTTATGTGTTTGCATTAAAAGGGGCGCTATTTAAATTGCAATCCGGGGATACAGAGCAATGAACCTATTAGCAATTGAGCTAGTCGCGTTGCTTTTATCTGTGAGTAATTCTTTAGTGAAAGAAAGATTCAAGTCAATATCGTTGTAAATTGATTTGTTTAGATTTGTTTTTATTTGAATTGTTTTATCTCTTAGTAGTTTCACCCACTCCCTCCTTTATATACGTCTTGAATCCCTCCCTGCCTTCCTTCTATATACGTCTTGCATTTCTTTTTTACATTTTGGAACTCCCCCATTACGTTGCGGTCAATTACAAAATATTCAACTCAAAATGTAACAATCAACAATGGTTGATGGGAAACTATTTTCTACTGGAAGCTAAAAATGAAAATGGCAGTTTGTCATGCCGTGGTAAGAAACACAGTTATATATCCATTAAAACAGACGTAAGCTTGCCTTGTTAATCTACCTTCCTTAACGATTGAACGTCCCTTCTGAGTTCTTACCGAAAACATAAAATGTCACTTTCTACTTGAATACATAGTAAAAAAAATTCAAATTCCATATACAGTAGAAGTATGAGCCTACTAATGGAAATTATCGTGCCTCACTGGCACTGAAAAAAAAAAAACATGACAGAGAAGACAGCATCACTAAAAATACAGTTTAGAGTATGATTTCTTTGGTTTAATTAAATTAGAATAAGTGTCATACAGAACGTGGACTGGTTCTTACCACTAGTAAAAAGAAACACAGGGAGGTTATGATTTGTTTATTGACAAATATATTGACAAATGTTAACAGTTAAATATCCTTTATTCTCGACTGTTCTTGAAGTTACAGAGATTCATTTTTAATCTCTGTAACTCTGTAATGCTGTCTCTAGCATGACAGTGGTTGGTGCTGATACTATCAGTGATAGGTTGGAACAATGAACATCACCCTTGCATAGCAATGCTTAGTGCTAATTGGTTGAAACACTAAATGACAGCACGCACACACCGATACTAATTGGTTGAAACGTTAATTCATGACTTTCTTGCAGGCAGTGCAAATGCTCATTCACAAACTAAAGTTAACAAGAAAAGTTGCCGGTGCGGCTGCACTGCCACCGCACCCCTCCCTCGGCATGAGGAGGTGCGGCCACACCCCCAGCACCCCCACTTCCCACGTCCCAGGACAGGTCATGCATTGTGTTGCATTAACATACGGCTGTAGTTGGGTTGGATGCACGAAGCGAAGCAGTATATTTATTGTAATATTTAAACTGGATTTTTTCAACTTTTTCATTTATTGTAATTAATTAAAATGAATGAAGGCCCCGTGCTGGTCTCAATCGTTCCATAAACAGAGCTGACATAACCCGCTGTTAGTTTTGTTAGTGACCAAGCATTTAAAAATGCCAATTATGTATTTTTGTTGATAATGAAAAGATACAGAAAAGGAAGCAATGACAAAGTTCACAATCCACTCATTACTATACCGCTGACCTGGAGAAACTAGTACAAAAATAAGTTATTGGCATTTTTAAATGCTTGGTCACTAAGAAGGCTAACATTGCGGTTTATGTCAGAACTGTTTACGAATCGATTGAGACCAGCACGGAGGCTAACATAACAAAACGGAGTACTCTTGACCAGCTGAATTACGCACTGAAGCATAGAATTATCGGAGGAGGAGACCGAAGTCAATTACCATTTCCTTCTGTTTCATCAAATCAATAAAAACACCAGCTGCCCAAGCATTTTTGTTTAGTTTGATGTCATTAAGTTGTTGACTTGTTAAATCTTTGTGTCTCTTGCTTTTTTTTTCCCAAATGAGATTTTTCTTCTTGCAAAACTTCTCTGACACCCTGGGATCCTTCAAGAAGCTGCTTGATGAGATTCTGGGATCAATTATCTACTAACAACCAAACGAGCAAGATGGGCCGAATGGTCTCCTCGTTTGTAATCTTTCTTATGTTCTTATGTTCTTAATTCAATGCACTTGTACACTGTCATGCCTCCGAAAAGATCAAATGTGATGAAAGGAATGTGATTAATTTTTAAAAACAATGTGTATATTTATTGCGAGTTTTATATGTTGTGTATTGATTGAACTGTGCTTCAGCAAAAATTAATTCTGCTGTGCAATGTACTATTTTGCACGGTAATAAATCCTCAACATCCAATCAGCGTGCAGCATCCAAACATTCTGTTTTATAAATAAAGATTATAGCTGGAGATTTGTAGCTCTGTCTGTGCTGGCACCTCATGGGTGTAACTTCACAGATTATTAATACACATAAATCAATTTCTGCTGTAATCATCCATTTAAAAATAAAGCAGTCCATTTTTTTCCCCCTCTCGGTAAATTCGTGTTCATGAAAAGTAAACTAGAACCGTTCTTTAAAACTCCAATTTTAAAATAACTTTGCTCACAGAAACAGGCCCACCATCGCACTGAAACAAAGAAAGGTAAGTCTACGGTTATTAGTATTAGCCCTCGCTCCTGTCGCTGCACTCAAAATTCCCTCACGAAACTCCCCTGTAGTCCACCATGGGTTCAAACGACTGCTCGGTGGCTCACCAGAAATATTGTAGGGGTTTTAAAATGACTTGAATAAGTTCAACAAAGTCTTTATTCAATTGTTTCAACAGAGTAGTTTTATTTAAAAAAAGTAGAAGTCCACAGCATTACAGTACAATGAAACTAAAGTAACTCTCTGACGGCATTGAGAATTGCAAAGGGCCTTCCCAAAGCAGTTTATTTTTATACAGGCAATAAAACAAGCATTCATTAACATGTAGCCTATTGCATACCAGACAACCAATCCAGACAACCAATAATAGCAAACTAATTACCATACTAGTGTCTAAATAAAAAACATTTTTTACCCTAAAATTGGTTCTAACAAATTTCCTTTTATAATAAACATATTGGAAGGTGCTTTTAGAACTTTATGGTGTCATATACACTGCCCCACTTGCAGGCTGCTGCAGAATGGCACGTAGGAACCAATTTAAACTGTGAGAGGAAATACATATCAATTTCACCATATTTTGTTTTTGTACATGCTTTATTCCATTTTTTTAACAAGCTCTACATTGGGTTTTTTTTTATTTATTATTTGACATGTTGTGCAATCTTTGGCTTCAATCTCGTCATTCAATAGGATGAATTTAAGTGCAAGAGCGCTGGGTGAAAGCTGCAATGTGGAGAAAATGTCTAGTATCATCTTGGACTATCTGTTCTAAAATGTACCTGGCAACATGCATGTTATGCACAGTACAATGTAAAGTGAACTGTGGCACTGCTTCTTAGAATCTTTGGCGAAGTGAAGTGGATTCGAGGCTTGTCCAGCATTGCAGTGTTAATATGAGCTCAAACTGCAGGAAGCAGACATCTATCTATACAGTCATGAGGAGCTTTGTCAGTTTTTTTCCCCCTTGGGGTGCTCACAGGGGAAGAGGAGGATGAATGTTTGAAATAACCCAAAAAGTTGAAGTGGAGTTTGCATAAAGATTACATCCATGAGTCATGCGGTAACTGGTTAGTGTAGTTCTAAAGGATTTTAAATTTATAGCAACTGGGTTTGATTTAGCTAGACGCAGGAATTATGCAGTCAGAATTTTTCAACATAAAATTAAATGTGCCAAATTGGGGGATTATCTTTGCATATTCCGGAACAGGTTTTAAATGAACTGTGGAGGAGAACGAGATGAAACAAATTAAATATGATAATTGTGTTTGCACAAACGGCAGGATAACGAGATTAGAAATACTGTATAAGTGTTTAGCTTTAGAGGACAAAAACATGCGTGATGTTTTTTAAAATTTATTTTGTGTTTTATTTTTGCGAACATAAAAGGTTCTGAATGATACAGAGTCATTGTTGAAAAGATACCTATGTTACAGAACCATTAATACAGTTATTTAAAAAAAAACTTCATTAAATTACAATAGATCATTCTTATTTAATGATCATTAACATTGTCACATCAGTACAAATTCACAATACTGTTGCTAGTTGTTGTCTCGAGATTCGCATGCCACTTTAATGGAATCTTCTAGAAATATTACTATTATTTTGTGTTCATGCTGCAGTAACTGAGGCAATACATTTCCTATGGCTTGCTATAATCCTACACTTATCTGGGGACACTGCTGCTGTGTGCTATTCAGCATTTTTAGTTTCTGTGCCTTTTCCTCTTCTGAAGGCTGTGAGCGGAGCCGGCATGTTAATCAAACCTCAGAGCCAGAACAGGCGAGCGATTGGCCGCTGTCATCCCTTGATAACAGAGTTCCTGCCCACTCCCATGGCTTGTGCTGACAGTCTGTTTGTGTTTGTGTAACACAACACCTAACCCACACGCTTGATGGCTATAATGGAGCTGATTGTTTGAAAGGCTGAGCAGAATCAGTATTCTGCATCGGTACCCGATTCACAAGAATGGGAGCAATGGAGTGCAAGTAAGTAATTTATATATTTTGTTAGAAAATACATGCACACTGGCAAGTCCTTGTAAAATGAGCATTCATGTATCATGTGTGGGATGTCTTCCTGATGTAGGCAAAGGCAGTAAATGCTTTTTCTCTATGAAATACAATAATGAGAGAATGATGTTTTAAGTGAACAAGTTTAATATTGAGGGCTTTTTATTCATGTGGTTACTGTTTGCTTTAATTGAATTAATCACGTGGACCATATGTCAGGCATCGTCTGTAAAGGGGGGAAAAGCCAAATAAATTTTGCTTCAGTTTGAATATTCTCAAATTCTGTAGAATAAGTAGCTGTAGAATAAGTATCTAGTTTATTGTAGATTTTGCAAGTAACACCCCACCACCCACCTCAGACAGATTGCATATGCTTAAGTTCTGCTGACAGTTAAGTCTGGAAAATGCTACAGGTATACACGGTCAGGCATTTCATACTCATTTTGTTCTATTCCTACCCTCCATTAGTAATTTGTTACCAGATATGTGAGTGCTTAGATACTATAACTCCTTTTGCTTATGCTAGTGTAAGTCATTTGTAGGAACAGATTTTAGCAATGCATGTTTCATTTAAATTGCTGTTTCCTAACAATAAGGTTACTTGCAAGTGAGATGTTGTGTATTTATATTTGTTTCTATAAAATCAAATAAAGATGTTTTAAATTATAAATACACTAATTCTGGGGTAGTGAACTAGTACAATGCCCCCAAACTATGTTTTGTATTTGCCATCCAAGTTGCTGTACAGTAGTAAATACATTTTGCCTTGTTTGCTGTTGTAAGTTTCCAATTAGTGCTATAAAAATGAGATACTTTAAATTGTGGTTCCAAGACATTTTGAGCTTCAAACATGTCATTTTAATGTGTTTTGTGTGGGAAGAAATACAGCACTCTCACTTGTTACAGTATCCATGAAAATGAATTGCAGAATAAAAGTAGTTTTTCAGTAAATTATCAATTGTTTGATTTAAGACTTTGCATCTAATATAAAGAGTACTGTAATGAGAAAAGACTATAAAACATGAATAACCTGAGAGTAGCGTCACTTTTGTAATTTCATTAAAACAAATGATCTGCTGTTATGTACCAACATTTAAATCCAGCATCCCTCTTAATCTTTTCCATCCTAACTCATCCAGTCGGTGAAAGGCATTATCCTGTTGCTAATGTGTGTGTGGTGGTGCTGTAGATTCTGTCGACAAAAATAATAATCTTGGGATGAGGTTGTCAATGTAGGGTGGCCTGCTCTGAATCTGTCATCAAGAGATCCGGTATGTGGTTTTTGTTGTTGGAGACTTACAATTGTAGAGTGACGGCCATTAAAAAATGCAAAAAAAAAACTGAGCAACTTGACAAGGACTCATTCCATTGAATTTCCTGGTGGCTCCCCCAAATGTTGTGATTTCAGTATTAAATCAAAGTAAACCTCAGTATAGATCATGATGTGTAGGAGACATTTACCAGACACACAATATTCAGATTAAAGACATTTTAAACAAACAACATGTGAGTGAAATTCTCAATCTTCTCATAAGTAATCATTAACACATCCTTTTTTTTCAGCTGTGTGTGACCTCTGTGCATTAGTTATACATAAGCCATAAGGCATGACAGGGTGTGTGATATACTCTGCCCATGAAGTGCCTTATTGCTCTTATAAAAAAAACTACATTGAAAAATTTTTTATTAAATATCCTCCCACCTAAAACTGAGCTAAGAAAAAATTGTTCAATTTCCATATAACTTAAAAAAAAAAAAAAGGCAATTTATAGATGTTTTTAATTGTCATTGAAAGTGCAGTTTTTTCTTTATTTGATTTGTTATATTTCTTGTAAGTCTTGGTGTGTTCATTAAATTGTATAGTAAAATATTACTGGCCATTTTCATCATGACACAGCACAAATGAGTCTGCCTTTAATCACAGAGACCTTTCTTCACAAGATCTGCAACAGTATCAGGTGACAATGTTGTTTTTTTTTTTTTTTTTGTTTGTTTTTAAACATCCTTTGTTATCTGGGGTAGTGAGGCATCCATACCAGGTTTGTGCTACAGCTTCACAGTGGCAAGAAAGACATTATTTGCATGGAATACCCGGTTACTTATCAAACTGACTTTGCAGTTTATGGCTGGACAACGTGGAGAACTACTGGGCCCATGTTAAGAAACAATTTAAAACAATGCAGGGCACAGCAGAATAGATGATGCCATCATACATAGACAAATGTATACGGAGAGAAAGGTACAGCAGGAATTATACATACTCTGCATCAGATCACACACAGCCACACGGGGTGGGACCAGTGGCAGCAGGCAGGCAGACCGACCAGAGGAGAATAACGGACAGACTGGGGGTAGCGGCAACAAAACATCCATTTAAGCATAAAGCTGAAAGTTTAAGATATATTTTTTTACTATTTATTTTCAGAATGAGATAGGGGAAACGCTGTAGTTGACAAAGAAGGAGCAGAGAGCGATCAGAATGTCAAGTTTTTAATTGATTTATATAATAATAATCTTACTTTTATAAAGCGCCTTTCATGACAAGTCATCACAAAGCGCTGTACATAAGAACACACACACACAAAAATAAATGTCAAAACATTAAATCTAAAAAAAAAAAACAGTTTAAACAAATATGTTTTAAGGCGTGATTTAAAAACACCCAAGGATTCAGTCCTTAATTTCTTTGGGAAGGGCATTCCACAACCTAGGGGCATAGGAACAGAAGGCCCGATCACCCACAGTTCATAATCTGGTCATGGGGACTGTCGTCAGGGTGCAAGTGGTGTGGTGTGGTGTAATTGAATAACTCTCCCAAAAAATAATCTGTGTTTATTAATAAACAACAAAAAGATCCGCCCCTGTACCAGCAATGGTATCGGGGGGTTCACGGCGGGCTTTGCAAACCCAAAACCAATAATATTAATAACACAAATAATCCAAGGGATCATGTCGATCCAGTGTTCTCAGTGCACGCAAGGGTGATAGTGCAGGGAAGTGCTCTGGTGTGTCTGTGGGTTCTTCAGCCCCAGCTCCGCGGCGCTCAATCCTCCTAGAGAACAAAACAAACACTACAGGCTCCGGCTGTCTGGTTATGTTCAGCAGTGCAAGGCGGCATACTGACGTAGCTGTTTCCCCTATGTACCCACAAAGTCCTCCCTGAGTCTTTCCGGGTACGTGCAACTACGCGCTCCCCCCAGTATGGTCACCTTCCGGTTTCCACCTACCATCAAGGCAGTCCATCTAGGAGGCAGCGTGCCACCGTCTTTACACAGCGTCCTTTCTGATCGGGAGGGAGATTTACAACATCGATCCTTTCTCTCTTTATCACAGGACACATAAGAGTCCAACATCAGTGGACTGCAAATTGAGTCTAGGGGTATAAATAGACAAAAGGTCAGTTATGGGAGAGACACACCCTTCAAAGCCTTAAAAGTCAATAGAACCATTTTTAAATCAATGCGAAACTTAAAATGTAAGCCAATGTAAGGATTCCAGAACAGGGGTAATATGTCACCAGATTGAGACCTAGAAAAACCCTGGCTTCTGAGTTTTTCTGGGTTCTTGGTAACCCCAGCAAGCAGGGACCAGTTTCTCCGCAGCAGGCATAGAGAGAACAGGGTGTACCCGGGTGATATTCCTAAAATGAAAAAAGGCAATCTTGGCGATATTCCATACATGATGCTCAAAAGTTAAGCTTGGGTAAAAAATGACAAATTTGTCTGTACACCATCGATAGCCATGCTTAAACTGTTAGATTTATGCAGTTGGTGCGGAGAACCTAGTAACATGACCTCAGTCTTATTACAGTTCAATTGTAAAAAAAAAAGTTGCATCCAAAGTTTAATATCAGTTATACAATTAATAAGCATGGAAACAGCCACATCAATGTCAGTTTTAGTTTTCAAGTAAATCTGAATGTCATCAGCATAGAGATGGTAATTCGCTCCAAGTGGAAACATACAGTATATACAGTGCCTTGCGAAAGTATTCGGCCCCCTTGAACTTTGAGACCTTTTGCCACATTTCAGGCTTCAAACATAAAGATATGAAACTGTAATTTTTTGTGAAGAATCAACAACAAGTGGGACACAATCATGAAGTGGAACGAAATTTATTGGATATTTCAAACTTTTTTAACAAATAAAAAACTGGAAAATTGGGCGTGCAAAATTATTCAGCCCCCTTAAGTTAATACTTTGTAGCGCCACCTTTTGCTGCGATTACAGCTGTAAGTCGCTTGGGGTATGTCTCTATCAGTTTTGCACATCGAGAGACTGAAATTTTTGCCCATTCCTCCTTGCAAAACAGCTCGAGCTCAGTGAGGTTGGATGGAGAGCATTTGTGAACAGCAGTTTTCAGTTCTTTCCACAGATTCTCGATTGGATTCAGGTCTGGACTTTGACTTGGCCATTCTAACACCTGGATATGTTTATTTGTGAACCATTCCATTGTAGATTTTGCTTTATGTTTTGGATCATTGTCTTGTTGGAAGACAAATCTCCGTCCCAGTCTCAGGTCTTTTGCAGACTCCATCAGGTTTTCTTCCAGAATGGTCCTGTATTTGGCTCCATCCATCTTCCCATCAATTTTAACCATCTTCCCTGTCCCTGCTGAAGAAAAGCAGGCCCAAACCATGATGCTGCCACCACCATGTTTGACAGTGGGGATGGTGTGTTCAGGGTGATGAGCTGTGTTGCTTTTACGCCAAACATAACGTTTTGCATTGTTGCCAAAAAGTTCGATTTTGGTTTCATCTGACCAGAGCACCTTCTTCCACATGTTTGGTGTGTCTCCCAGGTGGCTTGTAGCAAACTGTAAACGACACTTTTTATGGACACTTTTAAGAAATGGCTTTCTTCTTGCCACTCTTCCATAAAGGCCAGATTTGTGCAGTATACGACTGATTGTTGTCCTATGGACAGAGTCTCCCACCTCAGCTGTAGATCTCTGCAGTTCATCCAGAGTGATCATGGGCCTCTTGGCTGCATCTCTGATCAGTCTTCTCCTTGTATGAGCTGAAAGTTTAGAGGGACGGCCAGGTCTTGGTAGATTTGCAGTGGTCTGATACTCCTTCCATTTCAATATTATCGCTTGCACAGTGCTCCTTGGGATGTTTAAAGCTTGGGAAATCTTTTTGTATCCAAATCCGGCTTTAAACTTCTCCACAACAGTATCTCGGACCTGCCTGGTGTGTTCCTTGTTCTTCATGATGCTCTCTGCGCTTTAAACGGACCTCTGAGACTATCACAGTGCAGGTGCATTTATACAGAGACTTGATTACACACAGGTGGATTCTATTTATCATCATTAGTCATTTAGGTCAACATTGGATCATTCAGAGATCCTCACTGAACTTCTGGAGAGAGTTTGCTGCACTGAAAGTAAAGGGGCTGAATAATTTTGCACGCCCAATTTTTCAGTTTTTTATTTGTTAAAAAAGTTTGAAATATCCAATAAATTTCGTTCCACTTCATGATTGTGTCCCACTTGTTGTTGATTCTTCACAAAAAATTACAGTTTCATATCTTTATGTTTGAAGCCTGAAATGTGGCAAAAGGTCGCAAAGTTCAAGGGGGCCGAATACTTTCGCAAGGCACTGTATATACTAAATAAAAGAGGCCCCAATATGGAGCCCTGGGGAACCCCCGAGGAAACCGTCCCAGTAACAGCTCTAAACCCACCCAGAGAGACAAAATGCTTTCTTTCAGAGAAATAAGAACTAAACCAACTAAGGACAGTGCCAGAAATGCCAAATAGGCTCTCTAACCGAGCAAGTAGAATGTTATGGTTAACGGTATCAAAAGCGGCACTAAGGTCCAGCAAAACTAATATAAGAACATAAGAACGTTTACAAACGAGAGGATGCCATTCGGTCCATCTTGCTTGTTTGGTTGTTAGTAGCTTATTGATTCCAGAATCTTATCAAGCAGCTTCTTGAAGGATCCCAGGGTGTCAGCTTCAACAACATTACTGGGGAGTTGGTTCCAGACCTATAGAAAGCACACCGAGTCATAAGAAAGAGTCAGAAGCCATTAAAAGATCATTTACAACCTTGACAAGGGCTGTTTCAGTACTATGTAGCAGTCTAAAGCCTGATTGAAGAGGTGCGCAGAGCTTATTTATTGAAAGATGATTATTCCATTTTTGTGCCACAACACGTTCCAAAATTTTAGATAAAAAAGGCAAATTTGATATCGGCCTGTAATTACCCAAATTATCAGTGACTTGGTTTGTTTTTTTCAGCACTGGTATGACTGCAGTGATATTAAATGCAGAAGGCACAACTCCAGAGCTCAAAGCCTTGTTGATGATATTAGTCACCAACGGTCAGAGAGCCAAAAAGTAGGAATAGGTCTAACAAGCAAGTAGTGGATTGAATTTTTGGAATCAATTCAGTCAGGCTTAGGGAGGTAACCTGGGCAAAATGGATAAAGGGAATACCAATAAACAAAATAATTGGTGTGTCAAAAACTGGAAGTTGACATGTAATATTCTTGGTGACAAAAAATTCTAAAAAATTATTACATAGATTTTGAGAAGCTGATAATATAGACGAGCGGTTTGGCTCTAACAACCGATGTATAGTGGAAAACAGAAGCCTCGGGTTACCATGGCCATTCTCAGTAAGACTAGAAAAATAAGTCGATCTGGCTGAGGCACTAGCATCCCTATATTCATACAGGTGTTGTTTCCAGACCTGAAAATGTACAGTTAATCCAGAGTCCCTCCACTTACACTCAAGCCTACGGCAAGCTGCCTTCAGATAATCAAGGCACACAAAATCAGAAGTCAAAACAGGCAGGCATTAATAAACAAACAGCAGGCTGCAGGAACGACAGCCACGTCCCCATCCACGGCCCAAGCCCCAGGCAAGGTAATCCAAGTCGGACCGCAGTCAGCGCAGGCAGAAAATCCCAGGTAGCAGACAAAGCAGGCCGAGATCCAGACGGAGTTCAAACAGGGGTCATAACATCCACGGGTCACAACAGGCAAAACCGCTGCAGTTGGAAGGAGGAGGCAGGCAGGCAGAATCCGCGAGACAGACAACTAGGCAGGACAGGTAGCACCGGTAGGAAACCAAAAAATCAGTTTGAATTAGGCAGGAGACAACCTAATCCATGGCATGACTGATGATGAAGTGCTGATGTTGATGAAGCTTTCTGTTTCATCACTTCTCTTGCCTCCCGGTCCTTTTGAATGCTGGTACTGCTCAGAGATTTTGATTACACAACAAACTAGTCCAGAAGCTGAGTGACAGGAGATTGTTCATTTACAACAGTCCAGGGATGGAAATAAGAGTCAAGTCATTTCAATTTTCCTATAAACTTAATTAGATAAACAGGTGCTTGTTTTTTTTTGTAGATGGCTAAAATCAGTGTTTTTCAGGTCTCATTTTTTCAAATCTGGGTCTGTGAAACCAGCCACTAGAGTTTAGATGACTTGACAACTGCCAAGAACTGCTCAAATCATATAACAACACAGGTGGGAATCACAAAAATGCAAAATGAACTATGAGGTGAAGTATTTCTTTCGGACAAACGTTTGGGAGTGTTCTATCAGTGTTTATCTGTTGAAACGTTACATGAGAAACCCTAATTTTATTGATATTCTCACAAAAAAAGTTCTGCTTAATGGAGGCATTCACTGCAAAAAGACACGTTGGGGGAGGAATTCCCCAGCTGTTTAATGACCCAAGGAAACTAGGATACAAAATATCAACAACACAAGAAGCTGTAAAAATTGGCCCCAGAAGCACTCAACATATAAAATGGACTGCCCAGAAATAATCCTTCAAAACAAACAGTCCTTGGGGATTTGTAGATTGAACTGCCGTAGAGGGAATGTCAGTTAGATGGGGGATAGCAAAAGTGATGGTTGCTTTTATATAATACATATATATATATACATACAAATGGGTTGTAGGAGATATGCAAATAAAGCATTAAAAGAGCCAGTCAAATCGTGTGAAAGTTGCCTAACGGCTTCTACATTCACAGCGTTTTAAAAGTCAAAATACAGTAGCTGCACACATGTTTCGCCCTTTTTGGGGCTCATCAGTACAGCACAACTGTATTTTGACTTCAGAAAGGCTCAGGAGAGTAAGTAAAAACAAGTAGCTTTCGAGTTAAGGTGAGAGAAAGCAATAAATTAAAAAACAAATGGGTAGTAGGGAGATATGCAAATAAAGCATTACAAGAGCCAGCTGTTGAATGCTACTAAAAGAGGACGAATAGATAAACCAATAGATACATGATGCTTCTTTGTTTTTCATGTTTACACCTGTTCAGTTATTTTGAGTCAGTTAAAGATCATTTTATATAGTCACGTGATGTAAAATGTATGGTATGTACTGTACATATATACCATACAAAACTATTACTATAGAGTATGTAAGTAAAAACTGTTTAGCTAGCATGTTTTATGGCAATGAGTTTTGTAGAATGGTTTTATTTTGCCTTATTTTCACTGGTTGTTTTGTTTGGTATTGTGTTTCGATTTCGATTTTTCTTTTGTGCAGTCTCCCTACATTTAGTCCACACTGGGAGTCTCAAGACAGAAAAAAATAACTGGGTGGCCTGGATTTTTAAACCTGTCTCTATTCATTTAAAACATTTTGTCAGAAAAATTGACTGCAGCATCCTGAAAGGAGAGATTTAATTCTAAAGGTGATAAAAAAAGCTTATATCTACATTAAGCTTGGTAAAACACATAGCTGTCCAAATCATCACATTCTCCTACACTGAGATGAGCCTTCATTATCCAACAATTTTAGCTGCTTAGAAAGCCTAACCCTTCATTCAGTACAGTTAGAATCAGCTAGTGTAGACAGCTGCAAGGTGCTGTGCTGTATGGTAATATATGAAATAAGGTACTGCTGTACACAGCTTCTGTGTATTTCCTTCAACTAAAATCAAAATAATAATTTGGTCACATTCTGCGTGATGGAAAATGTTAGGAATAAAGTGTTTCCAAAAACATACAGACCGATTTCTTTTTGTGTCAAAATGTAAAATTGTTGTTCACCTTTTGTCTTCTGGTTAATTTGATTCCTTGTACAGTAGTTCACTTATTCATTGATAAATGCATTCTTGGTTTTTATATGCCAAAGAGTGATTACTCGAAGGAATGACAAACAAATGGAGGTGGGAGTCGGGACATTTGGTGCCTTTTAGCACCCATTGTTAATTAAATATATTGGTATCCATGAACAGGTAAGCATCCACTCTTCAAAAAAGGGTAAAAAGATTATTAAAAGCTCCATTTACTTCTAATGCAATCGGTGAGGTATTTGTTTGTGGGGTGCAGGGCGGGTCACACTGTCAGGGGAGTTCAGGTTCACATTCTGGATGAGTGAAGTCCCTGATCTTCGCTGGGGTTTCCAGAGGGAGTATTGCAGATAGTACAGATAATAATTACAGATAGTACAGCAGTGAACTGTAATAAAATGATTTAAAAGCAAATTAGCAGCCAATTTGTCTTGATAAAAATTATAGCTGTGAAGCTATTTTTATTGATTTATCTAAGGTTTTTGATACGGTAGATCACTCAATTCTCTTGAATAGGTTGTGCGATATTGGTTTTGATATTAATTCTCTTGCATGGTTTTCAAAATTATTTTCAAACTAGAGCTCAGTATGTAAAATCTGATAGACTTGGTTCGCAATTTCATACAGTTACTAAAGGTGTTCCTCAAGGTTCTATATTGAGCCCTACCCTTTTTTCAATTTATATTAATAATATTGCACAGGTAACGGGCAACTCTCATATTCATCTTTATGCAGATGACACTATTTTGTATTCAGTTGGTCCTACGCTGCCATTAGTAATGTCTGATTTGCAACTTAGCTTTTATAAAATTCAACAGGCCTTCTACGACTTGCATCTTTTGCTGAACATTGATAAAAACAAAACTTATGCATTTTAATAGAAAAAATACAACAGGTTCTCTTAATAGTGTTTGCAAACTTTTTACTTCTAGTAAGATTGAATTAGAGCAAGTAGCAGTTTATAAATATTTAGGTATTTGTCTGGACAGTGCTTTGTCTTTTAAAACCCATGTTGATTAAGTTCAATCTAAAGTTAAATCTAGAATTGGTTTCCTCTTTCGCAGTAAATCATGTTTTACATGTTCCGCTAGGTATACTCTAGTCCAGATGTCTGTTCTTCCAATAATGGATTATGGTGATGTTGTCTACAAAATGGCCTCGAAAGCTGCTTTGTGGAAGCTTGATGCTTTATACCTTTCTGCTATAAGATTTATAACTGCTGCTTCTTATCTTACTCATCACTGTGATCTTTATATTATGGTTGAATGGCACACTAGGCGATTGGATCATTGGCTTAGGTTAGTTTATAGAACCCTGATTGGGAAAACCCCACTATGTCGGCGCAGCCTATTACAGTTTTCTGCTTCAGTTTACAATTTAAGATCAAATACATTTATTAGATCGGTTCTTCCAAGTGTCCACTGTTTTTGGTTGTAATTCATTTCAGTTTTCAGCTGCTTATGACTGGAATGAATTTTAAATCAAATTAAAACTACAGTTTCAGAGGATGTTTTTAATCTGAATCTGAATTCACTATTGTCTGATGCATATGTATGTACTTGTTAATGTGTTTATTTATTTATTTATTTATTTTTGTATTTATGTTGTATTTGTTTGCTTTGTGCTGCTGTGATGTTTGCATCTTGATCAGATCATCGTCGTAAATGAGAATTTGTTCTCAATCATCTTATCTGGTAATAAAGGTTAAATGAAAATGAAATCTCTGATCAGCAGCTGGCTTTGCTTTAATCATCCTAATCATACAGTGTGTTTTGCATTACTAAGCTCCTTGATAACTATAGTCTCTACTGACTTGCAATAAGTTATACAGATAAAGATCTGCCTGTCAAAAGACAGCTAACATGCCAGCTTGTAAATCTCATGTTGGTAAACCAGATATTGCCTCCAGGGCTTCATTAGGTTTTAATGCACTACAGTACCTGATTACATTAAATCATCCACCTGCAGCAGGTCCTGCTACCTGAAGGCTAACTCTGTGAGCGTGTTGTAAATAAGTATGTGCTACTATGTGGGTACAATGGGCTGGAATCCCCACTTTCCCTTGTATTGAAAATGGCCATTTATTTATGACAGTTTTTAGGACATGACGGTAATATGGGGCACATGTAATTCAAAAATGTTACAAGTGAGAATACAGATGAGTGAAGTAGCACTGGCCATTTCTTGTTTTTATATATTCTTGCATGGCCTGTGCATTCAGGTTAGTGATGCCAGCTAAAGATCTTACAGAATAGGATGGTGTGTAAGTGGAGTGCAGGACTGCAGTGATTGGCTTTTCTTTCACAGTGGAGTCAGAGGACTGACAGTGGGCTGCCTGTGCTGTGTGTTTTAGTCACAAGGCAGCCTTATCTGAAGGGCGGCCTGTTATTTAAAACTGGCAGCAGTCTATGGTGGGCGTGCACAGTGAGCAAGCGGGGAACAGAGAGCGGACAGATCATATTGCTTTACGATTTTCCAAAGTTGACTGCCCTAGCAAAACAGCAGACTTCATTTCTCTGGAAACTACCATAGAACGGAAACTAGCTAACATACTGATGGGGTTTGGCATAAAATTTAAGCCTGGTTTGAGGATAGGAGTTGAAAAGGAAAGTTCTTTCTTACATTTTATAGACCAGCATCACTGGTAAGTAAGAAAACACTGTTGGTCACAAACTTACAAACTGTGGTAGTGTGTTAGGTTTTTGCTTCTTTTTTTTGATGATGTACTGCTGTCTGAAGTCTTTACTGTTATACAGCATTGGTGTGGTGATTTGCAAAGTTTCTATTGTTGGTATTATTAGTCTGTCTTTGCCAGTCAAAAGTTTGCTTCTTGGAAATTCCAACACATCATTTTTTTGGCTGTACTGGTAAGGGTTGTCTCGTTCTGTATGATATATTGTGTGTAGGGTGTCATTTATTACATACACACAACATATGAACTTCTTATCAATCACAGCAATGTATTCAGGAATACCTTTCAAATTGTGCTATAGTGTTCAGTGTATACAGTATGTACAGACTAAGATACACAGGATTTAGTTCCATTAGTGCAAATTTAACTTCTTGTTGTTTACCCTCAATAGATATACCAGGTTTATGATTAGCAGTGGGGGCTGGGAAACCCTGTGTTTGAACTTCAGGTTGATGCGATATTCAGCTGTAAAACTTGGTACACACAAGACAAGCTGAAGCTAAACACTGTGGTTACTCTTGGTTGGACTTTTGTTTGGTTGGTTTGTGAGAGGAAATAAATAAGTTTACACTAGGGACTTGCCTTTGTTCCTTGCAAGATGTCTCTTTTGCCCTTTTTGTTTTTGTGTGATTCTGGTTTCCATGGCAGATGAAAGCATCCCTCACTACTACAGGAAGTTCTCTGCCTTGAAACATGGACATTTTGTCTATTGTTTTTGCAATAAACAGTTTTGAGCTACCCATAAATCTGTAAATCTTACATTCCCTTTGTGTCTGAGGTCATTTAGCAAACTTGATGATGATCTTTTTTGTGCACTGTGTGTGTGTGTGTGTGTGTGTGTGTGTGTGTTACTGGTTTTATTTATTTTTTGTTTCCTAAGTAATTTAATACTGCAATAAAAGCAGTGCGCTTTATCAGGGACGGATCCAGAGTTAACAAATGGTAAGAGTTAACCCGGTTATCTTTTTGAAGACCAGAAGCTTAATAAATCTCAACCTAAATAGTTTAATGATTTCCCTCCTGCATCAAGCTAAACTATATTTGCACTGCATAGTGTAGTGTGCACGGGGGTAGGGGTCAGGGCTGGTAGGTACTGCAATTGAAATATGATATACATATACGATACAAGCCAGCTCTATTGTACAGCGGTATCGGCGCTATGCTTGATAGCAGGAGGTCCCGGATTCGTGTCCCATCTCCGCCTGTGAGAAACCCCTGCCTGCGGGAACCGTGGTTCGCCACAATACTAACACTTCAATACTGACAGTCTTTCTGTACATATTCTGACATATACACAGACAGTGCTTTCTTATAAATCTTTGAACAACCTCATTAACATCAATGTCCATGGCATAATGCATGTTCATTAGAACTAGTGCAACCGATCGACCTTCGCCCATCATAGACCATGGCACTGTTTTGACATGCGGAAGCACAGAAAAAAAAATCTTTTGCTTCAGCATGTGTAAATGGGATAATAGACTGATCTGTATCAGCTTGTACTCGTTCGGAAATTAGTCCTTATCACTGTGTCGGGAGTGGGAATAGAATCGGATACGACAAGGGCTAAAAGCATGTAGCTGTAAAGGGGGCTCTGTACGGTAAACTCTAACCAGGAAACGGGACGATTGCAAGGACCGACGACGGGCTCCTTTGCAAACTGCTTGGAACCAACTCACACAGAAAGGAACTGAAGAGAAACCAACAGCCATTCCGATTCTGAGACCTAATTAAGAGGACTTGTGCTATTTCAGTGAAATATTCTAAACACCCATTATTTATTTCTTAGCAGACGCCCTTATCCAGGACGACTTACAATTGTTACAAGATATCACGTTATTTTTACATACAATTACCCGTTTATACAGTTGGGTTTTTACTGGAGCAATCTAGGTAAAGTACCTTGGTCAAGGGTACAGCAGCAGTTCCCCCCCACCGGAGATTGAACCCACGACCCTCCAGTCAAGAGTCCAAAGCCCTAACCACTTCTCCACACTGCTGCTTGCAGTGGAATAACCCAGACACATTCTTTAATCTGTGAGTACGTCTGATCAAAGGAACCCATTCCAGTTGGAAACCTTCCGACAAGCCAAAGATAATGTTGCAGGACTGTTGGAGATCAAGATCTACCTCCCTTTGAAAATTAACTATTGTTTATTGCGTTGAGCCGACGCAATACAATGCGTACTTCAAGCAAAGTACCGTCTTCTTTTGTTGGAACGTCAAACTGAGAGATGGGAGAAGCTGCAGTGTTCATCACCAAAGACTGACTTCTTTGTTGAAAATCTAGAAGTACTCAACATATCAAATGTTAAACATTTTATGACTCGAGAAATTAACTGTAGCTAATGCTGTCAAGTTAGTGGATAGATTGTTCAAGGAATAGATAACTTCCTGTTTTAGAAGTGCAAGAAATGTATTTTGTTTGTTGAAATGTGTAATTCAATGCAGAGAATTTGATCATTGCCCCATTTCTGAGTTAATTTGAATATAGAATCAATTGAGATGATAACATATTGTTTAGTTTGGTATATCACATCTAAACTAAATTAACACGGTAAAACTAATTTGATAAATTAGTTATTGCAATGTTGGATTCCGTTCTGAATGGGAAGTTGAATGAATTCTCGTGCATTTTTATATGAAATATGATCGATTACAACGAGAAACGAGCATTGAAAATACTAGGGATGCGGACCAGAACAGGTTCCGTGTGTGGTCCGATCCAAATCTATGGAAGTCCGGTACAGAGAGTGGAACGGTATGTGGCCGGTCCATCGCACAAACACTGCAGCAAGCTTTTTTTCTCTCAGTTTTAAAAAGATTAGAACTAGTGCAATGAAGGAAACACTGCATACTGCAATAAAACACTGCATGCTCCTAAGAATTAAAGCATACAAAGCCAAATCCCAGAGGCTTTAATGAGAAGTTATGACCTTATACAACACAACAAACAACATGTGGATTGTATATATTGTCATGAAATAAACCAGAGCCTGTGAACATGTCATGTAATCTTTTAAATTCTCTTTCCCATGCGACATGGGACAGTGTTTACCCTCAAGCAGTTGTCTTTTTAAATGATACAATATTTTAGTTGTTCTCTATGAAGAAAATGAACAGGATAGAATAACATTTAAAATAGCAGAACATTAAAACATCAGTAAACAGAAAGCCATAGACTAAGATATTGACAGCTGTCTAATTTGGTATCCCGTGTTTCTCACTGTCAATACCAATCTTATGTGTGTACTGTATATAAAATAAATATATAAACATATATCTGTAAACAATGTTATATGTAATACATTATGCATTTTTAATATCATTTACATGACTCGTGTTTATTCCACACATAACAGCACAAACCACAGAGTAACAACATTCCTGAAAACTTTCGTGATCATTTTTGAAATCCAAAAAATATATTTAGAAAAATAGTCTACTTTGAAATCGGCACAATCGTTTATAAACAGGTAGGTCGCATAGTTGATACATTAAGCATTCATTATTTAAAGATTGTCACAGACACCTGAAGTGGCTTTTTAGACTGATAAACAGAGTCCCGAGTCATTAATCAGCTTTGGGAGAGTGATCTGGGATTCACGGCCGCGCTGACCACTTCAGCAGAGAAAAACGGTATGGACCGCTGATGTTGAAGTCCAATCTGATTTTTTTGACTCGCCAATGGCGGTACGGTATGTACCGCGGTACAGGGCTGAACCGGATATCGGACCGTTTTTTTTTTTGTTTTTTTTTGCGGTCCAATATGCATCCCTAAAAAATACTAATGCAAAGTAGACACTTTGTGTGATCAGCCATAATTAATATTAGTATTAGCCATGTATGCACTCTGTAACACAATTTTTGATCCTGGGTAGTAAGTGTTATTTCCTAATTGCTTATGCCTCAAAAGTATAGAAAATGGCTATTATTCCCCACAAACTTTGCTTTTGTGACCAGGACAGTGATATTTTGAAATTTACCTATTTCCAATGAGAAAACGGGTGAATTTGTGTCTTTTCGTTCACATAGAAAGTCCGAAAAAAACAACATATGAATCCAAATTAACATGTATTTATACTAAAGTAATACAAAAATGACTACAAAAGATTTAGAAGTGAATAGTTTTTCGAGATTTACGATTATTCTGTAAATCACTTTCACGAATCAGCCCCCAAATGTAGTCTCCCATCATGTTCTCGTTATACTGTCCTTGGTAGCGGCGTTCAAAGTCCAGTATATCCTGGTGGAAGCGCTCGCCTTGCTCCTCCGAGTACGCTCCCATGTTCTCCTTGAATTTATCAAGATGAGCATCAAGGATATGGACTTTGAGGGACATCCTACAGCCCATTGTGCCGTAGTTCTTCACCAGAGTCTCAACCAGCTCCACATAGTTTTCGGCCTTGTGATTGCCCAGGAAGCCCCGAACCACTGCGACAAAGCTGTTCCAAGCCGCTTTCTCCTTACTAGTGAGCTTCTTGGGGAATTCATTGCACTCCAGGATCTTCTTTATCTGTGGTCCGACGAAGACACCGGCTTTGACCTTTGCCTCGGACAGCTTAGGGAAGAAGTCTTGAAGGTACTTGAAGGCTGCCGACTCCTTATCTAGAGCTCTGACAAATTGTTTCATAAGGCCCAATTTGATGTGCAGTGGTGGCATCAGCACCTTCCGGGGGTCCACCAATGGCTCCCACTTGACGTTGTTCCTCCCCACAAAGAACTCGGTCCGCTGTGGCCAGTCCCGCCTGTGGTAGTGCATCTTGGTGTCCCTGTCAAAGGCAAAGATAGCAGGGAAACTTGGTAAAACCGCCTTGGAGACCCATCAGGAATGCCACCATTTTGAAGTCTCCTATGACCTTGATGCCATCTCAGAAAAATGCAGATATGTATCCACTTAGGCAGCTGGAACTAAACTGAACTGGTGGGCTTAAGGCCCCTGTATTTATACTACTATTTATATTACAGGAAAGTTCTAGGAAGTTCTAGAAGTTACTCCAAGTTTACTCAGCACTGAATCTATCTGGAATGTTCTGGAAAATAGGTAAATTTCAAAATATCACTGTCCTGGTCAAAAAAGCAAAGTCTGTGGGGAATAATAGCCATTTTCTATACTTTTGAGGCATAAGCAATTAGGAAATAACACTTACTACCCAGGAACAACAAAAAAAATTGTTACACGGTGTAATGTGGTCGTTGCAATCGTTTGACTAAGAAATCAGTGAACTGTATACTATTCACGCATATCTCTAACCAATCGTCTTTGCTTTCTGTAACAATAGATTAGTTGTGCACCCTTTTTATTCATAAATAAAATCTTGCTTTATATTTCTGACACGTTGTGTGAATGTCGATTATTGTCAAGGGAATTCTGGTTTTACATGATGCGGAACTTAGGTATATATACAGGTATATATAATTCACTACATTTTAGCGCCCCTGTGTGTGCGACTAGATTTATTTATTTTTAAATAAATTTTATACCCAATTCACTACAACATCATCAACAAAATGAGTAATTATTGTTTTCTTATAGCAGTCTTCTGTGTATCTGCCAGATTTGCGTGGTGCCACTGCCTGCCTACCAGCTGCACCCTAACAATTGCTTAATTGTTTTACTTTAATATACCACTGACTGGATGGCCTGTATGGCCAAGTCAATGTGACAATATTCTAAATACATATCGAGGTCATGTTTTATTTTAATTTTGTGCTATAAAAAAAAGCCTCACGCTTTAACGAAAGAGGGGGAGTCTGGACCCCCTGACCTCCCCTGGATCCACCATTGGCTTTATATAGGCCTACAGTGTGGATCGTTAGATTATGCACCCCACAATCTACTGTATAAAATGGTGGTTTCTGAATTCAAGTTACTGTGTTTGATATAAAAACATCTAAGCAAGTGTTTTTCTTGCGTGTTTTAATGGGCTGCTACACACATACATTAACACTGATCGATTTCCCACACTGAAAGCAGTAATGGTTTGGAGGTTGTGAGGATATGAAGGTAGGTTAATATACGACTTTTAAGTAAGGCTGTTGCCTTGCACACTCAGTAACTATAGCCTTCAGCACATTTAGCCTTGAAAGATTATTCATTGTCAAGAATGATAAGCCTTTTTTAAATGTATGATTAACGTTCCCCAAAACACGCCTTGATAGTTATATATAATAATGATAGCATGGACATCTGGGATGGCTCACGTCTTTGATCAATATAGCAAAAAGAGCAAAAATACAGAGCCCTGAATGTGTATTATAATTTATTCGGTGTGGGTGGCATATCATTTCAGATGTTGTCATATTGAGTCTGCGCACAGCATTGAAAAACACTGCTGGTGGAAGGGAAATAGAGGGGCCTGCGTAATCCAGTGCACTTTTAGTCTTAAAGACCTGTAATAGAGTTAATTGAGTTAACGCTGTGAAAGCTTAGCTCAGAGACAAGAAGCTGCAGTTTAAAGCACTGTTGCACAAGTTTATTAAATCAACAAATAAAACATTGGAACAAATACACAGGCAAAAGGGCCCAAATAAAAGGTTAAACAAAACAATACTAACTACAAACACTACTGTCAGGCTGGGCACTTACCTACTCCCTCTCTCAGAGGAAGGATTTCTCCTTCCTTATAAACCTGTGGCTACTCCCCACTTAGCACTCAATTACCTAGTGGGCAAATGGCCACACCTGTGATTGCTGGCAGGGACAGATTTAACTCCATCCCTGCCAAACTTGCATTCCCACACCCACATACAATTTACAGCAGCATGGCTTCTGCCCTGCCATATACATCCTCGCTTGTGCAATGCACACATGGCCGCAATCATCCACCTCCCCCCTTAAAACACCAACCTCCTCCCCCCCTTGTCTGGTTTTCTCCCTCCGGATTCTTGTTGGTGGGCGGGTTGGTCAGGGTTGTGGTAGAGGTTGTCCCTTTGCCTCCTCCTTTGGCCGTGGTGGTCCTGGGCCTGTCAGGGGTGCCTGTTTAACTCCTCTTGCGACCCCAGGGCTTTTGTAAGGGGATGTCCATTTAATCCACGTGGTGACCCCTGGGCTTCTGTGAGGAGGTGCCCGTTTAACCCCCTTTGTACTTCCTAAACCCGAGTGACTTTTCCCTGCTCGGGGCTTTTTCTATAGGTGGCCCCAACACTGGCAGCAGTAATGCGCACTCGGGTGGTGCCGGCTGCGTTGGGCTCTCCGGCGGTGCCCGTTGCGCTGGGTTCTCCAGTGGTCGTGAAGCTGGCAGCTGCGTGTGGTCTTTTGGCAGTGGCGATGCTGTCAGCAATGCAGGGCACTCCGGCAGTGGCGACACAGAGAGTGTCAACGCAGGTGGTGGCGCTGGGCACTTCGACGGTGGCGGATGCAGGGAGGCACTCTGGCAGTAGCGACGTTGGCAGTGACGATGCTGGCAGCGGTGCGGTGGTACTCTGGCAGTTGTAACGCTGGCAGCGGCGATGCTGAGCTGTCCGCTGAGCCCTTTGGATGTGGATGTGCGGCTGGCTTTCACTGTGCTCCCCTCAGCAGCAGGTGTAGCGGCTGCTGAAGTTGGCCTGGCAGTTGCCCTGCTGACTGGTGGAAGCTCTCCTCCCCTTCTGGCTCTGGAAACAATAGCTGCTCCTCCCCCTTTGCATTGGAAATGGCAGAAGCTCCTCCGCTTATTAGCTTTTATCTTGCACTTTGCAAATCTTAGTTGACATTTGACTTTCAGCTGTTCCACTATGTATTTCTTGTGCATTTAATTTGTGATTTTTTTTTTAAATATAGATGTAGTTTCACTGAAGTGAAATTTAGGCATTTAAGTGAAAGGTTGAACACGGCTGCAGCGCCAGACGTCAGAGGGAGTCACCTGAACACAGGGCCAAGCATACACATGGCTAGCCATGTATCTCAGCCCTGGAACCCCTCCTGCTCAAACTAGGAAACTAAAACTGAAAACAGGAATCAGAATCCCAAGACAAGGAGGCACAGTATGCATTCAGTATGCATTCAGTGCCTCCTTTCACCTTAATTACAAAATGCTTGCTGAGCTCTTGCAAAGTGGAAATTTACAGTATGCTTCATCCTCACCATGGGTTGTTTCAGTTCTTGGAAAGGGAGGCATTCATTACTGTAGTTGGCAGGAGTCAAGAGAAGCCCAATATAAAAACCCACCAGCATGATTGTTTTTTGTGTTGTGTGTCTGTCTATGTACATTATATGGGGCACAGCTCTGGTATCTAGCTCAGCCAAATCCAAAGAACATTACAAGATTCTATAAAGCCTCAACATATAACTAAACAAAATCTGGTTGAAGCATTTTTATTTGGGTGAAGAGTTTTTAAAATGTATTCATTTTATTACATAATTTCTATATTCAGGTGAGTTTCAAATATTTGTAAGGCATGTTGGATAACTGTCACATGGAATTCTATTTCCATTACATTCTGTACTGCTATGTAACTGTTACCTTTATCTGGTTCAAGAATACATTTTTACTGAGTGATGTAATGTTAGTTATTTCCAGATCAAGGTTAAAAAGTAGTTTTTGTTCCAGAATACAGGGTGCAAGCTGGCACACAGCTGTGGGTAACATTCTGTCAATCAGTATGACCAACATGGGTCAATACAAACTTAAAATGCACACAGTGATGTAAACACGCTTACAGTGTGCTGTAATTGACCAATATGTTACATTTAGAACTTAATTGTTACTGGCATTTTATTAGTGACATACACTATAGGTTGTTTAAATGCTTCCTTGACAGATGTGCTGATTCAGGATATGGACAGTGGGGTACAGCCTGGACCATGGTTTTATGCATTTCTATGTTTTCCCTGTGACAAGTTGTTTATGTCAATGTCATTGTCATTATTTTGAGTTTACCAGATCTACTGTAGGAACAAGCAAGAAAACTAGAAATAGGATCCAACCGGGACAGCATTGCAATTTGCAAGTTACTGGCAGACAGCTATTTCTGCATTAGACTTGGCAGACTTGAATTGAAAGTTCTCACTTAGAGTAGTTTCTAATAGATTAAAATGAACACACTTTTTGTAATTTTTATATTTGGGCATAAGGAAATTAAATACTTGTGTTAATTAATACATTATACCTACTCTTCGTTGAAATGTACAGCTTCTAAGCAAAATACATTTAAAGCTAACACATAATCTGTGAGATTTCTGGAAGCCTTGACCGAGGAAATGTTAACATCCCCATATTGGTCTTGGACTGTCAAATTGGATTTCCCCTGCAGCATATGTGCGTATTCTGTACTGTATGGAAGAAGGCCTTCCTCTTGTAGCAACACAGCATGATGCTGGATGTCGTGCTCCTGCTTCTAATCCTGTTACATAGCACTCTACTGGCTGAATCAGTGACTCGGGGAGGCTGGCACCAGCTGATTTGTTGATTTTATGACAAAGCAGCAAATCTAATTGGAGCTTGCTGCTGCATCCCTATCCCAGCATCCCTTGCAGGCGTTGCTGCAGTCTCCCAGCACAGGCTGACATGATATGAGAGCTGAAATAAAGATAGATTTTGCTTGAAATTCTGATTTGGGGTGGGGGTTCCCGGCTTGCTATTTATTTTCCTTCTTTTTTTCTTTTATTAGATTTATGCCTAATACTGTATGTGCTGACATCATTTGAGGGTTGGTGTCAATTAGTGTAATATTTCTTCCATACCTGGAGTGGAGCATCACTACATGTAACAAGATATGCCGTTGATCGGAGGATGGATTGGCTATGGTAGGGCTCTATGTAGTGCAATGCATGACGCTGCATTTTCTTTTTCTTCTTCTTTTCCTGCTGGAATTGTCTGAGATTTTGTGTCACGCTGGAATTCTGAAGAGCTGCAGACAGTGCATACTGAATTGTTTTCTTGTTTATGTTTTACCCTGAATACCTGCATTATTCAAGGTAGCTATATGCTTTATATATTTACTAATTTGTGGCTACTATACTGCTATTGGCCTGAGACTATTTTGTGATTCTTTTCACTGTTGCTTCTTCTCATTATGTACATTGGTAATGGAATGGATTTTGTATAAAAACAATACATTGGTAATGCTCATGTAGAACGTAAAAAGAGTTTTGTAACATGAGTGATGCAATGCCTACTTTAATCAGATGTTTTAGAAGTAATATCAGCCTGTTCAGTTGTCAAGCACGGTTGTAATTTAACCCCCCTGTTGAGCTATTCTGTCTGACCAATTCTTCTAACAAATAAGGGCTTTCCTTTGTCCTTGGCCTATTGACCATACAAAAGCTGAAGTACCATAGATTGTATGGAAAGCTTCTCATTTTAAGCCCATTTTAGTTTACCATCCCACTTTTGATGAGGGTCTGAGCTCCTTCCCATTATAGTCTCAGACATATTCGTATGACCTTTTAGGACATTCCTCTGTACTTGATCAGCCTGAGCTGGCCTGCTTTCCCTTTTTTTCCATGAACCTTGCACTCGGATTGCTATATATAAAAAGAGTTATGTGAATTCCACTTGTTTGGAGGCCCAACCCCCCCTTGGAAAGTGGTTATTGGTGATTAATTAAAAGGATTGGTGATGAATTAAAAGGAATAAGATTGAATTAATAGGGAATTGTAGACATATACACTGCCTTTTGAATTCGAGCCAGGACTGGTATTTTGAAGACAGTAACCTTCAAATGAGACAGAAAAATAGGCAACCATATAGAGCAATTACGTCATGGCAGGGCTTTAGATAAAATCTAGTTTGGATTTGCAGTTGAATCACATTTAATCTCCATGGATTTTAACCAATTTCCTTATCCTGCAGTTTAAGATTATACTACACAACAAATCTTTAAAGGACAAATACAAGAGTTTCCCAGGGTTTTGTATAAACATCACAGGGTTGCTAATGTAGGTCACCTGTTGCTACAGCTGTCGCACATCTTGTTGTTTTATATGGTAGGGTGCTTCTTGAGTAAAATATGCTATTCTGCTCTGGTACATCCCTTATAAAAGTTTACCATGATAGTATTTTTGCATGGTAATTTTGTACCTTTGCATCTACTATAGTTTACACTGGTTTGCCATGTTTTCACTATGCTTTATTACACGTTGCTATGTTTTTACTATGGGACATTTTATAAGGGATGAAAGGAGGATTTTTTTTCTCGTTATTTCCTCTTGAATAATTATCCATGTTTATTTGATTATTTTTAGTATTCCTTTATCTTCAATCACCCTCGTCATGACTCTCTACAATTAATTCACACTGTTCCTATCTTAAAGGTACAGTTGAAACTCTAAAATGCTTTCACACTATGCAGGTTGGTAGACTGTCCCGGGGACAGCATGTATTGTGAAGCATCATGTCAAAGCGTTGAGAGACATTGATGTTAACAGGACTCTCTCTTTGTAAGTCAGACAGAGCCCTTTATACTGCAGAACTGTTAATAAGATAGTTTGGTCATTGTTTTTATTTGGCCTATATTGCCAATCCACTTTCACCTTCATTTGGGGAATGTCATGGTACTGTATAGGCCCTAACTGCCAAAATACATGTACATGAGATATACAGACACACTTTCCATATACCCTCAAAATATGATTCAATAACTTGTGCTAATCATGATGTATCAGAATTGGATAATTATCTGCGTATATGGGAACACAAGTGTTAAATGCAGTCTTTTTTAATGCTTGTGTAGCAGGGCAGAAGCCCTGCTGCTGTAAATGGTGTGTGCGTGGGAATGTAAGGTTGGCAGGAATGGGGTTAAATCTGACCCTGCCAGCAATCACAGGTGTGGCCTTTCGCCAACTAGGTGCTTATTGGTGCTAATTGGGGAGTGGCCACATGTTAAAATGGAGCCAGAAATCCTTTCCTGGTGAAAGGAGTTTGGGGTTGAGTGTTTGTGCTGTGATTTTTGTATTGTTTTGTATCTGTAGTGAAGGCTAATGCCCAAACTACAAGTGATTTATTCTTTTGTTTGAATATTTTTATTTTGGCCCTCGTGCCAGTTTATTTTGTTCTTGTTCTTGTGTTTGTTTTGTTAATATACATGCACACCAGCGCTTAAACTGCAGCTTTCTGTCTCTGGGTCTCTTTCCTGCCAGTAACAGCTTGGGGTGTGACGCTACCCTGCCACAGCTTGTAATAACAAAAACAAAAAATCTGTTTACAGAATGCCCTATTATTCTTATAAGTAAACTGTATTACAAAGAAGATTTGACTTCTTTAGATGACCTTAAAACAGTATAGTAAATAAAATATGTTGCAGAGAATAATAAAGCACACCACACTAAAGAAAAGTGAGACCAAGACAGGGCCACTTTTGCGAATGATAGGTCTTGATGTATCGGTGTCATAAACTTTGAGACAGATGGATTAGGCTTGTGATGTGTCGGAGTGATTTTGACTAATCTTCTGTTTAAAAGCCTTTTTTTATATGAAGGGTCTCCTGGTTTCATGCATTACCTGGGCTAGCTCATCATGTAGATGAATCGCTCAGAGACTCCTTCCTATATGTGTAAAGGTTTTATCATGGGGGGGTGGGGGTGACAATATATTTTATGAGTACAGTGCCTTTTATGATGCCAGTGTTGTTTAAAAGGCATATACAAATACACAAAGCTGACAGCAGCCATGGGTTAAAGAGCTTGCTTGCATGTTGTTGAAACACTTCTTTGCTTAAATGTTGTTGAATTTTAACAATACATTATTGTTTATAACATTTGGTAATATTCAACTGAGTAATTTCAGTTTGTGGTTCACTTCAGAGGAGGTGCTGACAATTGTTTTCTTAAATGTTCAAATTTCAACCAGTAATAACAGTGCACTAAATATGTTTGATATAACTGTATATAATTATGAAAACCTTATACTTTCTTTGTGGGGGGATACAGTTTGTCAACATATTTATAAATGTAGAAGTAATTAAATATCAGTTTTTAAATGTAAATGGATAAAAGTGTCTGCCAAATAATAATAATAATAATAATAATAATAATAATAATAATAATAAATGACAGATCTAAAAGATTTTAAGCAAACGAAGGGTAGCCAGAACACTTTAAAGAAGGTAAAAGTTGGGGCTCACGAGTGGCGCATCCAGTAAAGGCGCTCCGTGTGGAGTGCAGGATGTGCCCTATAGTCTGGACGTCGCGAGTTCGAGTCCAGGCTATTCCTTTGCCGACCAAGGATGGGAGCTTCCAGGGGGCGGCGCTCAATTGGGCCGAGCGCCGCCCGGGGGGAGGGAGGGTTAGGTTGGCCAGGGTGTCCTCGGCTCACCGTGCACCAGCGACCCCTGTAGTCTGGCCGGGCGCCTGCAGGCTTGCCTGTAAACTGCCCGAGAGCTGCGTTGTCCTCCGACGCTGTAGCTCTTGGGTGGCTGCATGGTGAGTCTGCAGTGTGAAAAAAAGCGGATCATGGAAGTGGAATTTGGTGGCAGTAAGAACCACTGTGTATTATACTGTCAAAGTAAACCAAGCAGTGAATCCAGAGCTGTCAGGACTGCGTGGGACGGTATTATCTGGAATGCATGTGTTTTATTATTTTCATTTCTCTCTTCTGTGTGATGGTGCTGCCGCCCCTTGTATGGTATGTCTTGTACAATATGTTTTGTAACATCAGTCTGTTGTGGGTTTTTTTTGTCCGGTGTGCAGGGTGAAAGTAAACGTGACCCATATGTCAGAGTTTTAGGATGGCCAGTGAAGGCTCCAGCATCCCCAGTCCTGTCGTGCGTCAGATTGACAAACAGTTCCTGATTTGCAGTATATGCCTGGATCGCTACAAGAACCCTAAAGTACTCCCCTGTCTACACACCTTCTGTGAGAGGTAAGGGACCGTGGTTCTTGTTTTGTGGACTTCTTGATTAATCCGCAATGGAAATAACCTACTCATGACCATGTATTAAAGAAGCTCGATAAATTGAATGCATTAAAAGCCTGGTACTGGTAAAACAGTTTTCAGAGAATGTTACTTTTTTTTCTGCTACCCATAGTGACAACGCAGTACAGGGGTTAAATTGCATTTGTTTCAGTGTAATGTCTTATATTACCTGAATGTGAAATGAATACACCGTTAACCCAAAAAGCACACTCATTGCTTTATTCAGAAGCATAATGTGCTTCTGTGATTGTCCTTTGCCTTGGATAGGGGACTTTTGTGGATTTATGTTGCAAGAAAGGCACTTACTGTTTTTTATTTTGCAACAGAAACTGGATGTCATTCGTCGTCCCCCCCCCCCCCCTTTCCGATTCAGAGTTAGAAAGTTAAAATGTTGGCCTGGAGCAAATATGTCAATATGCTACTAATGGCTGGAAGTAGGACAGCAGTGATTTGTATTATAACAAGAGATCTTTTCAAATTGGACTCAAAAACAGAGATCTTATTTTTCCAGAACTTGTGCTTCTATATCTTTAGTATGGAAAGGGAAAAGGTGAGTGTGTGTTTGTTATTTTTTGTTTTTCAAAAAGACTTAATGCAGCGAAAAGCCTGTCATTTTTTGAGCAGCCTGTTTTTTCCTATACCGAAGATGAAAACTTGACAGTGCAGACAAGAAGGCAAAGACAAGATTTGTGTTATTATTATTATTATTATTATTATTATTATTATTATTATTATTATTATTATTTTTAAACTGCTCAGGCTGGCAGCTGACAAATGTGAAATAAGAAGCTAAACTGCGACACAAGATGGTTGAGTTAAGTGCTGTGGTGTTTTTGTTTTGCTCGATTCTCGCGTGTTTCATGAAGCAGCTGGCAGCCTCTTTGTGGGGAAGAATAAAAGTGAAAGAAAAAAACCCAGCCTGTGCACCTGAAATCTCTCTGCTTTTGTATATTCAGAATGCAAGGTAGATCTATAAATAGCATTCTCTCTGATCATCGAAATGAATTCTGTTAATTTTATTGTGCATGTTTGAGACTACAGTAGGAGATAGAAAGGCATTTTGATATTTAAGTAAAATTGACTAAATTAAATGATAGAATCTTTTGATAGATTTTGTGCACATTTGTGGTTATGCTGATCGAAGTAGTTTTTTGGCAATAATGACATTCTTCATTATCTGTTGAAAAATATCATCCCCAGTCATGTCCTATCCATTAAAAATCCATATATTCATATATAACCCAGAACTACATCAGACTTAGAAAGAACAAGCCAGACAGTTTTCAGAAAAAACTGTTTTATACTGTTTTGCATGGGGCTATATTATCCTCAACCAATAATACAGCAACATAATAAAGATACTGCTGTGTAACTGTGTAAATAGGAGTATGTTGGCTTGTATATAAGACTATTTTAGGATACAGTGGAAGAGAAACATATATAAAAAATCTATTTACAATGCTTTAATGCGGTCTTTATCAATGTTACTATCACAATTGACCATGCCGCTGTATAGTAAAGCAGAGATTTATAACCACCTTACCCTCCACGTCTTGTATTTGAACTTATCTCAAGTTTGGGGGGAGTTTATATTTTGCTCATGGGCTTATATATGAAACCGAAGGTTTCAAACCCATGTCTGACCACCCCCAGGATTCATGTCAGAGATATTTTAATTATTTTATTTTGTTTTTCATTAATCATTTAAAGTTGTTAACAACGCAGGAAGGCACCATCTTGTTTTCTGCCCGATCTTACAGCTGAAATCATTGAATGATTTAAACATTTCTCTTCTTCTTGTTGCAGGTGCTTACAAAACTACATTCCTGTCCATAGTCTGACCTTGTCGTGCCCAGTGTGCCGCCAGACGTCCATCCTGCCAGAGAAGGGGGTTTCCGCTCTGCAGAACAACTTCTTCATCACCAACCTGATGGACGTGCTGCAGAGGTCGCCGGACAGCAGCAGCGAGGACTCCACCACCTTGGAGACTGTAACCGCTGTGGCCACCGGCAAGCCACTCTCCTGCCCCAACCATGGAGGGAATGTAAGACTGCTTGAGAAAACCCCTCTGTCCTGTTGCACGTAAAGTTGCTTGGGGTTTGAATTTGTTTGGAAACCTAATAGTTGTTTCACCAGTGCCTGAATGACTAAGTTCCACATCTCATTTCCTACTGCTCCCAAATACAGTCTAAATCTTAACCATCCAGAATGTTTTTTTTTAATATCCTGTAATACAGATGCACAAAAAAACAAACATCTTATACTTTATGTAAACTAAAATATGAATTGGAATATGCACTTTAATTTAGCATCTTTCTTTTATTCTTTTAATATTTGGTACACAGCAGTATTCTATTTTCTCAATTAAGTTCCAGTGTGGTCCAGCAAACATTCAACTGTTTCACTACCACGTTGTTTTAAGCTCTGGCCAGATCAAGGATACAGTTCAACAGATTATTTATTTGATTGGGATTTAAACATGCAGCACCACCAGGAGACCAAAACCTCAAAGCTACTCTTTGCGGAAGGCATCATGATATTTTAGGACTTGTTTTTAGGATTTTTTTCACAGTCTAAGAATGCAAGAAATCTCTCTTTGCTTGTTTAGAAGCTAGCTTCTCCATCTTCTGCTGCTTGTTCTGCCCATCTTCTCTTTTCCAGCAGCAGCTGGACTAAGCGGCTCAACTTGGTCAACAGTTACAATTTTATTTTTATAACAAAATGGGATTTATTGTTCCAACCAGCCTATTAATTTTAGTTTTATATCTTGGCTATGTCATCCCTGGCCTAAATCAAATCCATAATATCCCAGTCCAAAGTCATTGTATAAGTAAGAAACTGCTGTGTGAAAGAAATGTGCTGAAAGAAATGTGAACTTTTGTGCTACATAATTCACTGCCCTTAATTTTCAAAGTAAAATGAAGCCAGTGCAAGACAGTCTAAAAGCATGGCTTGCAAGCAGATATTTCTCTATCTGAGTGTAGGACCTGATATTGTGTTTGAAAATGAAAACGTGTGTTTGCTATAGCATTTGTTTCTTTTAAAACTGCATATTTGAGACATTTTATAATGAATGATGGATGTTCCTGGAGGTGAATATTTGTGGAACTATTTAGTAGATGAAGGGAATTGACACAAAAAGATGTGTTCAAATTGTTTATTGTACTCTATGTGACTTTCCTAATTTCTTTATTCAAGAGTTGGAAACTTGAAGTTTTTTCTTTCGAATGGCCCTCGAATAGCTTTTGAGCCTGTTCCTATGTGACTGTATCTAGCTCAGCCCATCAATTTTTGTCCATTCCCAGTTTGAGCTATCTAACTAATTTTTTAAAAAAAGATCAGCAATCCTAATGGTTTTCTATGGAACCTCTTGATTTAGGTGATGGAATTTTACTGCCCCTCGTGCGAGACAGCGATGTGCCAGGAATGCACAGCGGGCGAGCATGCCGAGCATCCCACTGTCCCTCTCAAAGATGTCGTCGAGCAGCACAAGGCTTCTTTACAGGATCAGCTGGACGCTGTCAAGAACAGGTACATCGGCCAAATCCACCCAGCAGGACATCACTTCCATTGCTGTGACATTACATCTCGTGTAATCCTCAAAGCCAGCCTGCATTCTCCTATTCATATCTTCCTTTTTAATCATTTGGCTTGAAAAATAAAAGGGAGCTGGCAGCACTTTAGTCCACACAGTGCAGAACTTCATTGAAGGTACGCACACACAGATACTCACACACACAATAGTAACTGGCAGTCACTTTTCCTTTTTGTTTTAATGCCAAGGCATGTGAATGTAATGCCCCTGAAAGGTGGCAGCAGAGTATGGCACTGGCTGCATGCCAAGCTTCCTTTCTGAGCTTTACAGACTCATCAATTGTGCCAAATTCTGGTAGTTTTGTGATGTGTTGTGGACTAATGTCCACAGGGCAAAGGCATAAGAGACTAGTGATCTCTCAGTATACCCTCCTCTAGACTGCCAGATCCCATTATTTCTGTTCTCTTGTTTTTTTTTTCTATTCTGTTCTGTTGTCAATGTGACTTGGTTAATATGCTCTGCATTGTTACAAGTTCTTCACTGGCTTGAGATTTGTTGTCCCGTTTCAACCAGTTCAAAATGTCCCCTGTCCCCCATGGTGCTCCTCTCTACACAGGCTGCCTGAAATAGACTCGGCACTTCAGTTCCTGTCTGAAATCCTGCAGCAGCTCACCAGCCAGAAGTCCAGCATTGAGGAAGACATTCACTCCACCTTTGACGAGCTCCAAAAGACCTTGAACGTGCGGAAGAGCGTGCTCCTTATGGAACTCGAAGTGACGTACGGCCTCAAACAAAAAGTAAGGATGATGTTCAAAAGCCATTTATTAAGCGTTCCTTACTGAGATTCCTCATTCCCTTTTAAAAAGAGGGACCCAGTGTACAGTCTGTGGTTTCAGTCACACCTTGCTTTTGTGGTTGACACATTTTTGAAGGGATAAAACCTGGATGTTTGTGAGCAGGTTTTGAATTATTGAGCTCTATCTGGTAAATAATGGGCCTTCTGAATCGTTGTATACTTTGTAAATTGTACCACGATGTGTATTCACTTTAGACATTATAAAAAAAATGATGCAAGTTTGGGTTTAGTAATGAAACAAGGGGCAAGATTAGCTCCAGTTATGGATCGCTTCTTTATACGGCTGATCCTTTCATGGAAATTAACCCTTTTTGTAGACGTCACATTTTTATGCAGCCGATTCTGGGTTTTGACTGATTTACTACATATTTCATTAGCTGACTTGGTGTTGAATCTATAACCTGTAGACTCTGTCTATAAATATCCATTTGGCAAAATCAGGTAATGTAACACTGAGGAACTTTGTGTATATAACATATAGGCTGAATTTCATAGTTTCTTTTAAGAATGTTTCACCTAGATTGTTTTTCCTTAAACTTGTAATGAAGAATAAATGTAACAATCTTCTAATCTGTTGGCTTGTTGACCGATGGGTCCCAGGTACTCCAGGCACAACTGGACAATCTTCTCCAGGGTCAGGAGGGCATCAAGAGCAGCTGTAACTTCACAGAGCAGGCTCTGCATCATGGCACCGAGACAGAGGTGCTGCTGATAAAGAAGCAGATGAGTGAGCGGCTGAGCGAGCTGGCCAGCCAGGAGTACCCTCTGCAGCCTGAGGAGAATGATCAGCTGGACTTCCTCATTGAGACTGAGGGCCTCAAGAAGTCCATCCACAACTTGGGCACCATCATCACCACCAACGCCGTGGCCTACGAGACAGTGGCCACGGGTGAGGGGCTGCGGCAGTGTGTGGTGGGCCATCCCACCTCCGTCACCATCACCACCAAGGACAAGGATGGGGAGCTGTGCAAGACCGGAAACGCCAGCCTTGCTGCGGAGATCTTCACCCCTGACGGGAGCATGGCGGACGGGGAGATCTTGGACAACAAAAACGGCACTTATGAGTTCCTGTACACTGTACAGAAGGAGGGAGGCTTCACGCTCTCGCTCAGACTCTACGACCAGCACATTAAGGGCAGCCCCTTCAAACTAAAGGTGACCAAGTCCACCGACGTGTCGCCCACCACAGACGGGGTTAAGAAGCGAGTCAAGTCCCCTGGCAGTGGACACGTGAAGCAGAAGGCTGTAAAAAGGCCGGCTAGCATGTTCAGCACAGGGAAGCGGAAAGAGAACCCCATTGAGGACGATTTGATTTTCAGAGTTGGTAAGCAGGAGCACTTGTTTTTGCACCTTTCTTTTGTTTCCATTGTAACCTTGTTCTCTTGTCTCAGTTTTCTTTCTTAATCTTAAAGTTTGGGTAAATTGTTACTACTGTTCTGATAAAATGAGAGGTAAGATGTTTTTATCAGAAGTGTAGCGTAATCATGTGTCTTTGCAAATAAAGAATTGAGAAGACACGGTTTCTATCAGTGGTTTGTGACCAATATTTTTTAAACAGAAGAATTATACAACTTAAATCTGCTTCATCCCAAAGTCCTTTTAATTTTAGTTTTGGTCCTGGGTATCTGTTGACCTCATTCTATCACAGTTTAGCCTTCTGTGCAGTTGGTTAAAAATATTTTCAGCTGGATGTACACAAGATTCCCTCTTTAACACAGACATGTATACAGTACCCGCAGTTTCTGGAGTTCATGAATATCATTTGCCAGCTCAGGGAACCAAAACTGAAAAAGCAGGGGGGAAAATGTGATCCATTTTTTTCCACAAACAATTAGTTTGTTATAAAAAAAAACTATGTAAAATCTTCTACAACTGGTACCAGTATTATATTGATTTCTTGTGTTGGTCCTCAACAGGAAATGCTTCCTCCTTCTGGGTCTTCAATCAATACATTAATTTTAAATTGAAACTTTTTGGGGACATTTAAATATACTATTTGTAACTGACGTGTTTTAGTGTTCAACGCATTTATATTGTGTTTAATTTTTTTGTGTTATTTTCTTCTTTATAAATAGATGTATTTTTCCTCTAAAATTTAACTATTGAACAAAATAATTAAATTACTTTGACTTTACTTTTTCAAATTTGTAAGTAAAAAATAATGTATAGGACTGTAGGTACTGTTCTGTGTTTGTAAACTTTACTTAGCAATTTCATAGCGTATGTTACAATGAAAGTGATGCTAAGGTGTGTTTCTTCATGTCCCAGGTACCAAAGGAAGAAACAAAGGGGAATTCACAAACCTTCAAGGTGTGGCAGCCTCTTCCCTTGGAAAGATTTTGATTGCAGACAGTAACAATCAATGTGTACAGGTAGGAAATATTCAATTTCACCACCTTTTCATTTTAATTTCATTCTCTTTTGGAAAGTCTCTGAGAGCACAATACTGTAGAGCCGCACGTCTTGTCCATGTGAATCTGCGCCTATTACAGTCCACTTCCACTCCTTCCTGAACACTTATCTATTTTGCTTTACTGAAATGGTAGGAGAGTTAAATATTTCCTATGAAAGGGATATGAGTAGCAAACTCAACTGTAACAAAACTGCTCCAGCAAGAGGACTGCTCTATATTGTTGTAAAGTACCTTCAAAATTAAGAAATCCAATCCTGAATAATAGAAATTATACTAAAGCTAATTAGGGGGATAGAAATTGTAGTTCTTACTGGAAGGACTGAAGTATACAAGTTGATAAGCTTGGATAAAGGGTGATGCTTGGAAGTGGGCATGTTTGTAGCTCCAAACCTGCAAAATTATACTTTTACACTAAAAGTGACAAAAAATCCCTTTGATGCAGTATTTTTGGACCCTTAAGTCACAGACAGAAATGAGACGGGTGTTTTAGTCAATGATTAAAAGCCAAAATTCAGCTGTGCTCTTAATGTGGTGAAACGGAGTGAAAAATAGATTTGAAATCGCCAGCAACAAAGGAGAACTAACTTCTTGAAATATGTTTCACAGATATTTTCAAACGATGGGCAGTTTAAAAGCCGGTTTGGTGTCCGTGGCAGGTCTCCAGGACAGCTGCAGCGCCCTACAGGGGTGGCTCTCCACCCCAGCGGGGACATCATCATCGCAGATTATGACAACAAATGGGTCAGCATTTTCTCATCCGACGGGAAATTCAAGGTAAGTCGTGGAAGATTTATGGACACTGAATGAATTTGCGCGTGTTTCAGATATAGCCACTTAGAATAACCTGAATAGTAACCTGAGTGGGCAGAAAAATCTGATTTGACCTTTCACAGTGATTACCTGTCTTGTTCAGACTGACTGGCAGCACATGGACTGCAAGGAACAGACTGACCTCACATTCCAGGTTTTATGTCATAATTCAAAGTATGTGTTCCTAGTAAAGGTAAACCAGAAAATGTATACTTATTTCATACAAAGGTATTTTTAAACTTATATTTTTATATCATTTTAGAGAGTACAATAAAGCAATTGATTTCAGTGTGTATATAATATCAATTTCTTAATTTAACCAATTAAGCCTTTATCCAGGCCTTAAGCAATTACATGAATTATTAGTGATGGACGGACAGACCGACAGATGGATGAGCGGGATGACAGCATAAACAGGTTACCAGCAGTGTTGTGGTCCTGCACTCAAAGGTTGATTTCTTTAATGTAACACCTCTTGTATAAGTTGCTTAGGAAACACAAAATGTTAAAGTTTTCTGCTTTTATTGATCAGATGTTAATAAGCAATTTAACTGCTTCAGACCTCGACAGAAATGTAATTAGTAATTCAGGTTATATTTGGAACAAAAACCTAATGGATTTTGATGATTCCAAAATACAGAAGTTCAATGCACCGACTTTTATTTGTTTAGCTTTTGCTCATAACAGCCAAAGGGTCAGGCTAGTGTTGACGTAGAATGCTACAAATGAATGCAAGCAACAAAAAGGAAAATATCAGCCATCACAAGCACTAGACTACTGGGGCTTGCAAAACATTACTAGCTCACAAGTAATTTCATAAATCTTACCTGTCGTGCACTTTCATTCACTATATAGGTCTCAAACATATGTTCTAGCAAACGTGCATTTTTATTTTAAAACAAGATGTCGGGATGTTAGTGGTGTGGGAAAGAAATAGGAGGTCCAAATGGTGGTTTATGTAGAATCCTTTGCTTTATTATTTTATTTACACACAGTCAATGGTATCCCTTTGGTGCTCTGGGCTTGCAGTCTTACACAACAAAGTACACACCAATATTTACAGTCCAGGGTGCTTGTGCTCTGTGGTGCTGTACTCCTTCAGTAGTGCTGTGACAGTGCAGATGCTCTGTGGTGCTGTACTCCTTCAGTAGTGCTGTGACAGTGCAGGTGCTCCGTGGTGCTGTACTCCTTCAGTAGTGCTGTGACAGTGCAGGTGCTCCGTGGTGCTGTACTCCTTCAGTAGTGCTGTGACAGTGCAGGTGCTCCGTGGTGCTGTACTCCTTCAGTAGTGCTGTGACAGTGCAGGTGCTCCGTGGTGCTGTACTCCTTCAGTAGTGCTGTGACAGTGCAGGTGCTCCGTGGTGCTGTACTCCTTCAGTAGTGCTGTGACAGTGCAGGTGCTCCGTGGTGCTGTACTCCTTCAGTAGTGCTGTGACAGTGCAGGTGCTCCGTGGTGCTGTACTCCTTCAGTAGTGCTGTGACAGTGCAGGTGCTCCGTGGTGCTGTACTCCTTCAGTAGTGCTGTGACAGTGCAGGTGCTCCGTGGTGCTGTACTCCTTCAGTAGTGCTGTGACAGTGCAGGTGCTCCGTGGTGCTGTACTCCTTCAGTAGTGCTGTGACAGTGCAGGTGCTCCGTGGTGCTGTACTCCTTCAGTAGTGCTGTGACAGTGCAGGTGCTCCGTGGTGCTGTACTCCTTCAGTAGTGCTGTGACAGTGCAGGTGCTCCGTGGTGCTGTACTCCTTCAGTAGTGCTGTGACAGTGCAGGTGCTCCGTGGTGCTGTACTCCTTCAGTAGTGCTGTGACAGTGCAGGTGCTCCGTGGTGCTGTACTCCTTCAGTAGTGCTGTGACAGTGCAGGTGCTCCGTGGTGCTGTACTCCTTCAGTAGTGCTGTGACAGTGCAGGTGCTCGGGGTTCTGTACTCCTTCAATAGTGCGGAGACAGTGCAGATGCTCGGGTGGTTATGCTGGCTTGTCAGCAACAGCTCCTGTTCTCTCCGTCTGTACAACAAAACATAAACAAAGACACAGCGCTCTGCCACGTTAGTGTTTCAGCGTAAGGGGCTGTACTCGCATAGCTGCGTCCCCTTTGTACTGCTAAACTCCTCCCTGTGGTCAGTGCAGTGCCACACTCTATCCAATCGGCGCCCACAACACAGCTGATCACAATAGAGTCGTTCAGCAGTCTTACAGCTACGCCCTTCTCCCAAGATGGCCGACTTCCGGTTCCGTCCTACCACTGAGTCGACCCATCACTGTAAAAAGAATACCAGTAGATTTGCAGCTCAGATTCTTTCTCTCGTGTTCACACAAGACATCAGAGATGTATCTAGTGTAGTACCGTAACAGAAATCATATTTTAAAATGAAAATATGTGTGTTTCTTTTAAAACTGCACATTTGAACCTGGTGAGCAAATGTATGGACTTATTTTGTTAGCTGCAACCACTTTAAATTAAATTAAATTACACCGCCAGGGAGCTGACCCCAATTACTTGAAGCAAAATAGCAGAGCAATATCCAATTGTAAGGATTGAACTAGTTACCTTGTGCACTAAAAACAAGATCCATGCTTCCAGAACGAAGAAACATAACTTTGGTTACCATTGATTTAAAAAAAAAAAAAAAAAGAAAAAAAGAAAACAAGCAAGGACAACATGAAAATTGTATGTAGTTAATTTTCATTTTTTTAAATATGTATCTTCTCAACTTTTTTTTTTTTTTTTCTAACAGACTAAAATCGGTTCAGGAAAACTTATGGGGCCCAAAGGTGTGTCGGTGGACCGGAATGGTCACATCATTGTGGTGGACAACAAGGCCTGCTGCGTGTTCATCTTCCAGCCCAATGGGAAGATGGTGACAAAGTTTGGTAACCGTGGAAACGGGGACAAGCAGTTTGCAGGTACACTTGATGGTAATACGTAAACCCCCTTTCTTGCCTCTTATGCTCACCAGATGCATGGAAGTCTGAGCATGGTCAGGGCATTGCATTACATGCACGTCTCCCTTTTCATTAGCCCAACACCAGAACCGGTTGTGTGCATGTCACTTCTTAAATGTCTGTCTAATTTATTGTAAAATAAATGTTAATAACCGTAGACCAGGGTGCACACATCTGGTCTTTGAGGTCTGGAGTCATTCAGGTTTTACAGGCATCATTAAATAATTAAGTGATTTAAGACCTGGAGGTTAAATTCGGTTAATTAAGTAATTTAAGGTACACGTGGAACAAAGACCGGAAGGGCACCAGACCTTGAGGACTGTAGTTGCACACCTCTGTCGTAGACAATGCATTTATTTATTTATTTATTTATTTAGTCTTTTTAACATTTTTAACCAATGAAAATAGACTGCACAGTATTGTGAAATTACAATATTTGGGTGAAACCAGCTCCTTATAATATGTAGGTCATTCCAGAAGTGGACCAGATTCTTGGGAGGTATTTCCTTCATTTGTGGTTGAAGAGAAAAGGGTTGGTGAGAATGTGTTTTAAGTTTGCACAAACTCCATTGACCAAATATTCTCGTTGTGGGAATGATTTGGATAATTGGTGTCTCTTTCAAGCCATTCCAGTCCAGGATTTAAGCCGTCCAAAACCTTGTTCCAGCCAGTTGTTTAATTGAACCTACATGTTTAAGAACCTGGGCCTAAATGAAATGGTTAAAGGGCCGCAGTAATTTAGATTTAATCCAGGTTGAAATAATGACCTGGATTGGAATTAATTGAAACAGCTCCGAGTGAGTATGCCCCCAAAGAATGTCTTCATTGGTGGAGTTTCCATGCGTGTTTTTTTTTAGCTCAAGACATTTGCTCGAGAAATGTCTTGTGTAAAATGCTTTTTTGGGTTTCGCTCAGTTTATTTTACTCGAGTAAACCGGGCTTTTCCCCCGACATCATACAAATGAAGGGGAAAAGTGGGGGTTGATATGTAAATTAGCTATGCGTAAAGTACTCGTGCTGTTTTTGAAGATTATTAGTGAAATTTTGTGAATTTTGTGAAAATGCACAGAGACCTGGTACATGAGTGAATCTGAGCTGCTGTAATCAAGCAAAAAAAATGCCTGGTTGGTTAGTGTGTGTTTTACTGCTCTTGACCAAATTGTTTTTCAAATGTCAGGTGGGTTGGCATTTCGTTAGTATTGAATCGGGTTTCAGCTAATTTATCTGACGACTCATTTATTAAAAATTAACTGAGAGGTATAAAATGAAACTGACCAACACAGGTATTGCGGATCACCATGGCTGAAAACCGGCGGAGACGTAGGATTGTAAAACTCTGTGCCACACATCTTTCATGTATGCTGCCAAGGCTGTCTGGATTGTGAACAGCGGATGTTTTCCCTTTGTTTCGGGAGCTTGAACCTCCAAACATCCTCTACCAGCAAATCCTTATGCCTTGTTATCTAAGGCCAATGGCTAGCGAAAGGACGGTTTGGACACATACTCGTCTGTCTTGCTGGTGTGAAGAGGTTGTGCTGCATCACTCTTTCACAGACCTGCAGTGGATAGAGTCATTTCGCGGCCAAAAAGTAATTACGTACAGCCCCCTGTGCCAGTGGAAAGAAAAGAGTGGTGATTGCTCTGTATAGGCTGGCATACAGGGTAGTTGGCAATGTGCTTGGGGTGCATAAAACTACAGTTCATCGCTGTATTTACAAGTTTGTCAACTCCCTTGTTCAGAGGCACTGCAACACATAGGGCCTACATTGCTATGCCAGATGTAACTGAAGCAAAAAGCATTGCTCTGCAGGACCGTCCTGCTTCTCCCGAACGGCACTTCCTTGCTTGTTGCTGCAGGTAGGACTGTTTCAATTTTTTAAATTTGTCCCTAGCTTGTGGGACTGCCACGCATGTAAATTGCCACGCATGCAAACCCCATGAATGTAAAGCAACATTTTAAGGCTTTCCAACAAATGTCTTGATGCAAGTCATTGACATACGGTTTCAAGCAAACCTCCTTGGTCCACTTGATCTGGATGACGGAAGACAAAAGCCAAATAAAATGCCTTATATTTCTGTGGAACTGGAAGCTCCAGATATTTATACGACTTTGCACTGCTGAATACGACTAGTTTCAAGGTGTATTTGATAACCTCTTAGAGACAACCCCTCCTCACACAAACATACTGGTTTGAGACAATTATAGTCATATTCTGTAGCTAGGTCAGAGATCATTTCTATTACAGTAACAAAGATGTATACTTTCTGTCCAATTTACATTTCTTTTTCTATGCTGTAGGTCCTCACTTTGCTGCAGTGAATAACAATAATGAAATCATTGTTACTGATTTCCATAACCATTCTGTCAAGGTAAGGAGGAAGAATTATCTACAGTACAGTCCTGCCTTTTTTGATTTTAGCACTACCATTCTTGCTAATTTGGGTAGCCCAAAATGACCTGTTATCTGAACCACTTTAATACATGTTTTAAAGTAAAATATCAAATATGTATTCATATAGAGAGAGAGGCATCAGTTCAAGGTGCCAGCCCATTTTATCTGCATTCCAAAAATTGAAAATTGAAAAATGCCAGAATGGGGGCACATATTCAAACAGAGTACACTGACAATGCACGCTTCAATACAGTCCTCTTATGCTTATCCTTCTTTTTTTTTTTTTTTTTTTTTACCTTGTGTAGGTTTTCAATCAGGAGGGAGAATTTATATTGAAATTCGGGTCCAATGGGGAAGGAAACGGGCAGTTTAATGCCCCAACAGGAGTAGCTGTGGATGCCAATGGCAATATTATCGTGGCAGACTGGGGGAACAGTCGAATACAGGTGGGCAAGATCGCTGTTTGGAAAATACATTCAAATAATTTAACAGGATATACTGTTGAATTGCTATTGAGTTTATCACAACACAACTTGTGGTTTCCTCCTGGCAGTCATTTTGGTTAATATTGTTACTTGGAATTGATGCCAGGTGAAAAACTCTCCCCAACCAAATAGTGTGTCTAGGCAGTATTGTATATACTTGCCAAATGCAGACCACTATTAAATCTTACCAAATTAGTATTTTTAAACCTGTTGGTTTATTCACTGTGTTTCAAGAAGATTTTTTAATTTTTTTTTTACCTGCATACCCTTTCTACAATATTTGTATTCAAAATAATTTATGGTTTCATAGTCATGTGACACACTGATGTAATTTATCCTATATATATATATATATATATATATATATATATATATATATATATATATATATATATATATATATATATATATAATATATATAATATATATATATATATATATATATATATATATATATATATATATATATATATATATATATATATATATATATATTAAATGATCAAACCAGGCTTTAAACTTTTTTTTTCTAAATGATTCTCAACTATATTCCTTCCATCTAAACAGGTTTTTGACGGCAGTGGATCATTCCTCTCCTACATTAATACATCAGCTGATCCTCTGTATGGTCCCCAAGGTCTGGCCCTCACCTCCGATGGCCATGTTGTTGTAGCAGATTCCGGGAACCACTGTTTTAAAGTATATCGTTACTTACAATGACAGCAGTCTGCGCACCGTCTCCTGCCTCCATTTCCCTCCAGGCCATCTGGATGCATCTGCACTTACCAAACTAGTCTGCCATCCACTGGGGTTGGAAGAGAGTCACTTGCAGCTGTTCTTTGTTGTGGCTTCTCCTTTGCCCCTCTGCATTAACGTCATGAGATCTAGAGAATTCCTTTGCCTAAGATTTTCAGTGTCCGTCCTCGTACAGCCTGCTTTGAGCATCAAGTGCTTTAGTGAAACATGAGGACACCGTGCCAAGTTTAAAATAAATACATAAATAAATCTTAAACTTGAATATTAATACTATGTTGTAGTCTACTACTACTTGTATAGTTTAAGAGCATAATCTATTGCGCTAGCTGAAATCTTGCGCTTTCTGAATGCCTGTATGCTTATGCAATGCTGTAGTTTTTACTAAGTTTCTCTTTTGCAAAAAAAAAAGCAGGAATGCGGAATGCCTGATGTTACTCTGTTGTTGTTATTGTTTGATTGATTAACACTCATTAACAAAGCAGCAAAACTGAAAATTACATCAGTAAAACAGCATACTGTAAGGTATTTGGGACTTGAGAAAGTGTGTGGCATCTTAATTAAAAGAGGGAAATAAAATGGGCAAGATGATATCTTTGGATGTCTCTTTACTCAATGAGCAGCTCTAAGAAAAAGGATTGCACTTCGAGCATTTCAAATTGTTATTTATGTTTACAAAGCCTGGCAGTTAAGCGCAGTTTATGTTTATGTCCATGATTTACATACATGCTTTAACATTTAACTCGGCCTTCAATTTCACTGAAGCAAAAACAGCTATCATTGTAAGCTTCTGTAATTATCATGAAACAAAGTGTTTGGGGAACCTGAAGTGACTAGCCAACATTTGATATATAAATTTATTGTTAATGGTAATTAAATAAAATATTTCTGTAAGCTTATTGTGACTTGACCAGTATCATATTTTTTTTTTCAAAGGCTTCTTGTGTCTCCAAACATGATGAGTTTTGTTAGAGTGCATCTACAGTATGTGGGGAATAAACTCTACTGCATATTTGACACAAGGTTATCTTCATTTATAAATAAGAAACTGATACCAATTAATAACCCATTCAGTGCTCTCTTCAGTTAAATTGCATTGAAATAATATCAGTAAGCAATCATGGCTTTCATTTTCTCCCATATGTGAAAAGAATGACTAAATTGACAATGCTTATACCTCCTTTTGCAAAGATTACTGCAAGTACAATGAACAATATCAATTAATACAATTGGGTCTATTTAGATGCAGATACAGTCGATGCTATAATGTGAATGCCTTTTTTTTATTTATATTTATTTGTCATGTTTTTGTTTGCCAAATTGGAAAACTAAGTGCCCACAGGAAGCTATTTATGTTTAAATAAAAAGGTGTCTTGTTAAAAAAAAAAAAAAAAAAAATGCTAATGTTCTTTTTGGATTATTTTTTTTTATTGATTAAATGTGTGCTGTAAATTCTGGAACTGTAAACACAAGAGGTTTTGTACATGGGCTCTAAAAAAGGAATGAAGATGTGATTATGTTGATCATGATGATGAATGTTTAGCACTAAGTAATGTGTGTAAGCATCACAGCCTTAAAAAGGTGTATGCTTTTGTATCCTCCATTTCACCACCTGAATGCTTGATTACCAATAGCGTGACATAACCCTGCAGTTAAGATCACCTTTCACAATATACAGTATAGTGCCCGTTTTAAATGCTTGCGTTGGCTGTACAAAATGTTTGAATTTTTATTTATTTTCAAACATTCCATGTTGCAATTGAGTTAAAACCTGTTTGTGTACAGCACAGAAATAAAGCATTCAATGAAAATCGATTTTGTTGGACATTGTCTTGTTATTACTCCTTATGAAGTGCATAAAATGTACAAAGCACGTTTTATAGCTGAGTGAAAAGTAATGTCATCATGAAATACGGACACAATGCAGCGTATGAATTAATGACTAGATTCAACTTTTCTTTTTACTGTCTCCGATGATGTTTGCATTCATTCTCATTCCCTTATGGCAATTACTTTGATTTATTTCTTTTTTTTGTTGATAATTGTGTGTTAAGGTACTTTCTACTGAGTTTGGGAGTTGCTCTTCAGTTCTTGTTGCCTGCCTTGGCTATTTTGAATGTAGTGATCTAGTAATCTGCATATAGTGACCTGCCACTTTGGCAATAAACTGCTGTGCTTAAAAATATAAAGGATGACTAGAAATGAAGAACAGCTCCTGAAATGATAGATAAAGCACATTAACACAGACTTACCTGTATCAAAAATAGAAGCAGCAGTATTTGCATAATTGCATTAAGAACCACAAAGAATGATACATATTAAGGGGGCAGTAGAACAAGAAAACAAGCTGCAGTACTCTTCCACAGTCAAGTTATATTTTTTATAGTAAAATATGTTTTAAAACGTACAATAATTAAAGTGTTATCTGATAATTTCACAGCCAAGTTACAAAATTGGATCATATAAAGACTATTCAATTGATCTAAACAGTGGTGGGTCTAAATAACAGTGTTGTTTAATCATTAAGATATGACCCTTTTGGTATTTTATATTGTTATAGACAAAAATACACCAAAGAGACTCGTGCTCTGTTTGGTTTTAATAATACAAATGGAGTTACAGTATTTAGATCTGCTGCTGTTTTGATCTGTTTTGAATAGACCCCGCTATCTCCAAGTTACAAATGAAATGCCATCCAACTTGCATTTCCTAAAACTGGAAGAGACACATTTCTCATTACAAATTTCTACAAAGAATGGTGACACTTTCTATCTTATGTGGGCCATACTCTCTTCCATTCCATAGCTTCTCACTCTTCTGTACTTTCCTGTATAGTCTTTGGATGTGGTACTGATTTTGTTGTGTATTTTTCACTGTGCTTAAAAACACACTAAATAACTGCAAAAATATAACCCTGCTATACATACTTGCATGTCATACAGAAATAAATATATAGGGGTAAACCCAAGACCAGAACCGGATCACTAGTCTGCACTGATGGGTTCTTGTTCCTAGACTGCATTTGCAGTCTGTAGTTCTGAGAGAATTTACTTTTCATAGACCTATTAGGTGTCTGCAGTGTTAAAGCGTTAATAAACAGGTTACAAAATGAACGTGAGCCAGCCTGCATGTTCTAGTGCTATTTGCATGACAGCAGTGTAGAGAAAGGATCTCAACTAAGCAATGCCAAGCTCCTAGGCAAGGGACCAGTTCTCAACACCGAATCAATATGGGTCAGAATAATGGACAAAAATTCAAAGGGCATAATAATAGGATCATGCTATAGATCGCCAAATTCAGACACCGAGCAAAATAATCTGCTATACAATGACATTAGAAATGCGTGTAGCAAAGGAGAAGCCATACTAATGGGGGATTACAACTTCCTTCATATAAAATGGGAAAACCCGGTGGGGAGCACGACGGACAAAATTGAAATGGTGGAAATGACAAATGACTGCTTCCTAACACAATTTGTCAAGGCACCAACTAGAGGGGAGACATGCCTTGATTTCCATTACACGAGAGTAGATGTTAAAACTTCATGCTGATTTGAACTCGGCTCTCGCCAAGATAAGCACCAACTAAGACGTAGCTTTACAGTAAACTAATGTGATCCATATGTGTCTCCATCCATTTACGTTTCCTTCCATTTGATGATGTAGATATCCTTCTGTCTGCTGTTAATGGCTGAAGTGTAATGCTGGCTCCAGGGATCAGCTTATTTTGCCTCCCTGGCGCATCAGCACACACAACGGCTGCGATGCTGGCTCCGGGGATCAACCACAGTGCGGCCTCCCCAGCGCATCAGCATGACAACCGTCTGGATTGAGCTAAGTAGGGTACATCTCTGGGGTTTTCAAGTGGGCACCTTCCATCCTCAGTGTTTCGTCGACTAGCCCACGACACCTCAAGAGGGCTCGATGGTGATTCTGGCGTCCCAGCATCACCCCCCTCCGTCCCCCACTCAACTCAGCCCAGCTTACTTACCTGTACATCAGCATTTCTTTCTTGCTATTGTGCTTGAGATCCCTAGCCAGAATCTTTCCGTCTCAACCACAGCCAGTTGCTGCTCCTCTCTGCTGCTTCAGATAAGTTCTTCACTGCGACGCAACTCTTGGCCACTGAATCCGACGTCTCTGAGAAACCGGGTTGTAGAGTGTGCCACAAATCCTCAACAACCCACTTCCACTGGGTAAACCCGAACTCTCCATCCTCGCTGTTCCGCTTCAGTGGCTAGTTGAGCATACCGCAGTTTCTTCCTCTCATACGCCTCATCTACAGCATCCTCCCATGGCACTGTTAACTCTACCAGGTGAACAAGGCGTGCTGATCCAGACCACAAGACAATATCTGGTCGAAGGTTAGTGGTGGCAATCTCAGGTGGAAAAATAAGCTGTTGACCAACATCTACCAGCATTTTCCAGTCTCTAGCAGCTTCCAGTTGTCCTGGGCGAGGATTGGTTTTAACACCTTTTCTTGGTGGTTGCTCTCCTGGGCGGAGGAATGTTGTCTTTTGTGTGTAATGTTTTGATGGAACAGGTGACAACTTATTGGTCATATTACGGTTGTCTTCCAATGCTAAGGCCAAACATCGCAGCACCTGGTCATGGCGCCAAGTAAACCATCCTTGGCTAAGAGCCACCTTACATCCTGTCAAAATGTGCCTTAATGTTACAGGTGATGAACACAAAGGACATGACTCTCCTACCCAGAGGTTTAGGTTCTGTGGTGATGGGAGAACATCATATGTTGACCTGATGAAGAAACTGATCCTGCTCTGTTCCATTGACCATAGGTCTTGCCAGCCAATCTTGCGTTGTTCCACACTCTCCCATCTTATCCATTCTCCCTGCTTGGCCTGGGAAATGGCCTTTATACACCTCATCCTCTCCTCCTGCTTTTGCACCTCGTTGACTACCAGCTTCCTCCTTTGAGCTGGGGCTGCCTTGTGCCATGTAGGAGGAGCTGAACTGAAACCAAGACCCCCTCTTCCATGCTGAACTTGCCCCATGATATCACCAATTGAAGGGCAGCCTTTGCATCTTCCACAGCTTTCTATGCCGCCCACTTTCTTCCAGTTTTCAACACAGGTGCTGCCTCCCTTACGCATTTATCGCGTGACTCTACTAATGTAATTTCCAGTCTGACCTTGACGCACTTAAACTCCTCGGTTAGAGCAGAGACTGGTAGCTGCAGTATTCCTTTACCATAAAGTCTCACTCTGCTGAGGCAGCGTGGAACTCCCAACCATTTCCTGATGTATGAACTGATTAAAGCTTCCAACTTCTCTACTGTTGTCAAAGAAACCTCGTACACAGTCAGTGGCCACAGCAACCTCGGCAGTATAGGCAATTAGTCTTTTCAAATAACGAAGACAGAATAACTAAAACAGAGGTCAGAGAACCATTGGCAAACTCAGACCACAACATGGTCTCATCTGACGTGATTTTTAAAACCCAAAAAGTAATTACTAAAGCTAAGGTTTACAATTTTAGAAAAGCAAACTATGAAGGTTTTAAACAGAGTCTAACAGAAGTAGATTGGAGTAAAATAGAGAAAACATCCACAGAAAAAGATGGTTTAATAGATCAATTAAAAAAAAATATTCAGCTAAAAAAGGCACTTTACACAGCGTTTAAAAGGGACCAAAAACAAAGTACACAGAAAGAGTACTTGGAACTGCAAATGCAAGTCAAAAAGGAAGTTAAGGCCAAGAGAGATATAGAAATGAACATTGCTAAGGGGGCTAAAACCAGTTTCAAAATGGTTTTCCAATATTATAACAGCAAGAGAACATTCAAAGAGGAGGTTAAATGTCAAAATGGCAAAATTATAGACGAAGAAAAAAAAATAGCAAATATATTAAATGATTACTGTTTTTTACAAAGGAGGATACAGACAACATGCCCCACATTTAAATAACTCCAGTTTTAAATAACTTAAGCATAACAAAGGCAGAAGTGTTAAAGGGAATAGGAGTTCTTAAAATAAACAAATCCCTTGTGATGCTCCCAATAGTACTCAAAGAAATGAAAGAAGTTATTTACAACCTCTAACCAAGATCATGCAACAGTCTCTTGACACAGGGGTTGTACCAACAGACTGGAGAATTGCAAACGTAATACCGATCTACAAAAAGGGAGACCAGGTAACAACAGACCAATAAGCCTGACTTCTATTATATGTAAACTTATGGAAACTATAATAGTATCCAACATGGAAAATGACCTATATGGTAACAGTATCCTGGGAGACAGTCAGCATGGTTTTAGGAAAGGGAGATCATGTCTAACTAACCTGCAACATCAACAATGGATAATTGCAAAGCATACGACATGGTTTATTTAGATTTCCAGAAAGCTTTTGACAAAGTTCTGCATAAAAGATTAATTCTTAAACTGAACGCAGTAGGGATTCAAGGAAATGCATGCACATGGATTAGGGAGTGGTTAACATGTAGCAAACAGAAAGTACTGATTGGAGGAGAAACCTCAAAATGGAGCGAGGTAACCGGTGGTGTACCACAGGGATCAGTATTAGGTCCTCTGCTATTCCTAATCTATATTAATGATTTAGATTCTGGTATAGTAAGCAAACTTGTTAAATTTGCAGATGACACAAAAATAGGAGGAGTGGCAAACAGCAGCAAAGGTCATTCAAAATGATCTAGACAGCATTCAGAACTGGGCAGACACATGGCAAATGACATTTAATAGACAATGTGGGGAAGCTATAAAAAAAGTCCAACAAGATGCTCGGATATATTTAAATCAAGGGAAGTAATGTTAAAACTTTACAATGCATTAGTAAGACCTCACCTAGAATATTGTGTTCAGTTCTGGTCATCTCGTTACAAAAAGGATATTGCTGCTCTAGAAGAGTGCAAAGACGAGCGACCAGAATTATCCCGGGTTTGAAAGGCATGTCGTATGCAGACAGGCTGAAAGAATTGAATCTGTTCAGTCTTGAACAAAGAAGACTATGTGGTGATCTGATTCAAGCATTCAGAATTCTAAAAGGTATTGACAATGTTGACCCAGGGGTCACAAATGGATAAAGGGGCATTCAGAACAGAAAATAAGAGGCACTTTTTTACACAGAGAATTGTGAGGGTCTGGAACCAACTCCCCATTAATGTTGTTGTAGCTGACACCCTGGGATCCTTCAAAATGCTGCTTGATGAGATTCTGGGATCAATAAGCTACTAACAACCAAACGAGCAAGATGGGCCGAATGACCTCCTCTCGTTTGTAAACTTTCTTATGTTCTTATGTTCCTCAATTGTGTCTTGTGTACTTTGGGCCTATAACAAGTGTTGAGGTTGTTCTGAATACCTGCTTCTGCAGCAAGCTCCTGACAATGCTATGAGGAAAGTGGTGTTTTCTTCAGTGATGACAATTCCTTAGTAAATGTGTTACTTATCAGTTGTGAAGCAGTTCTTTGTTTCAATGTGTTAACAGTGTCACATTTGCCACTCCACAGAGACTTTTAAACATTTATTGATCCTCACACTGTTCAGCTTCATGTATTGCTGAATTGTATGATGAATAATTTATGGGTAAAATACATTTCCAAGAAGTTCATTATGGTGTGGCAGTGGTTGCAAGTGTTTCTGCTCAATACACTTCAAAGAGATTTATGCTTTATATGAAGTAGAAATAAATGTATCTTTACTTATTAATCTAATGTGTTTTTATTTTATTACAGGTGGTGGCTCAATGTTGTATCTTTTTTACTTTTTAGGTTAAATAAATTAGGTTAAAACACATCTATTTAAAAATTGGGTTAATGGGGATTTATTTTTGTACACACACAGAGGGTTCTTTTTTTATTTATCAAAAAATAAAACCTTCAATATGTAAGTGGCTAAGTCTTTAAACCAATAACATTGATTGGGCACGAATGCAATTCAAGCCCACTAAATCAAGGAGCATCTCTATAATTAAAGGCAAAGTAGTAGATAAAACATTCTTCATTAATGGCGAGGCAATACCAACAGTGTCTGAGAAGCCAGTGAAGAGTCTTGGGAGATGGTACGACGGGGATCTAAAGGACACAGTTCGTGTGGGAGAAGTTAGACAACAAGCAGTGGAAGGGTTGAAGAGCATAGACAGCTGCGCTCTACCAGGTAAACTAAAACTCTGGTGCTTTCAGTTTGGTCTACTGCCGAGGTTGCTGTGGCCACTGACTGTGTACGAGGTTTCTTTGACAACAGTAGAGAAGCTGGAAGCTTTAATCAGTTCATACATCAGGAAATGGTTGGGAGTTCCACGCTGCCTCAGCAGAGTGGGACTTTATGGTAAAGGAATACTGCAGCTACCAGTCTCTGCTCTAACCGAGGAGTTTAAGTGCGCCAAGGTCAGACTGGAAATGACATTAGTAGAGTCACGCGATAAATGCGTAAGGGAGGCAGCACCTGTGTTGAAAACTGGAAGAAAGTGGGCGGCAAAGAAAGCTGTGGAAGATGCAAAGGCTGCCCTTCGAATTGGTGATATCATGGGGCAAGTTCAGCATGGAAGAGGGGGTCTTGGTTTCAGTTCAACTCCTCCTACATGGCACAAGGCAGCCCCAGCTCAAAGAAGGAAGCTGGTAGTCAACGAGGTGCAAAAGCAGGAGGAGAGGATGAGGTGTATAAAGGCCATTTCCCAGGCCAAACAGGGAGAATGGATGAGATGGGAGAGTGTGGAACAACGCAAGATTGGCTGCCAAGACCTATGGTCAATGGAACAGAGCAGGATCAGTTTCCTCATCAGGTCAACATATGATGTTCTCCCATCACCACAGAACCTAAACCTCTGGGTTGGAGAGGATCCCTCATGTCCTTTGTGTTCATCACCTGCAACATTAAGGCACATTTTGACAGGATGTAAGGTGGCTCTTAGCCAAGGACGGTTTACTTGGCGCCATGACCAGGTGCTGCGATGTTTGGCCTTAGCATTGGAAGACAAGCGTAACATGACCAATAAGTTGCCACCTGTTCCATCAAAACATTACACACAAAAGACAACATTCCTCCGCCCAGGAGAGCAACCACCAAGAAAAGGTGTTAAAACCAATCCTCGCCCAGGACAACTGGAAGCTGCTAGAGACTGGAATATGCTGGCAGATGTTGGTCAACGGCTTATTTTTCCACCTGAGATTGCCAGCACTAACCTTCGACCAGATATTGTCTTGTGGATCAGCACGCCTTGTTCACCTGGTAGAGTTAACAGTGCCATGGGAGGACGCTGTAGATGAGGCGTATGAGAGGAAGAAACTGCGGTATGCTCAACTAGCCACTGAAGCGGAACAGCGATGATGGAGAGTTCGGGTTTACCCAGTGGAAGTGGGTTGTCGAGGATTTGTGGCACACTCTACAACCCGGTTTCTTAGAGACGTCGGATTCAGTGGCCAAGAGTTGCGTCGCACAGTGAAGAACTTATCTGAAGCAGCAGAGAGGAGCAGCAACTGGCTGTGGTTGAGACGGAAAGATTCTGGCTGGGGACAGGTAAGTAAGCTGGGCTGAGTTGAGTGGGGGACGGAGGGGGGTGATGCTGGGATGCCAGAATCACCGTCGAGCCCTCTTGAGGTGTCGTGGGCTAGTCGACGAAACACTGAGGATGGAAGGTGCCCACTTGAAAACCCCAGAGATGTACCCTACTTAGCTCAATCCAGACGGTTGTCATGCTGATGCGCTGGGGAGGCCGCACTTTGGTTGATCCCCGGAGCCAGCATCGCAGCCGTTGTGTGTGCTGATGCGCCAGGGAGGCAAAATAAGCTGATCCCTGGAGCCAGCATTACTCTTCAGCCATTAACACCAGACAGAAGGATATCTACATCATCATATGGAAGGAAACGTAAATGGATGGAGATGCATATGGATCACATTAGTTTACTGTAAAGCTACGTCTTAGTTGGTGCTTATCTTGGCGAGAGCCGAGTTCAAATCAGCATGAAGTTTTAACATCTACTCTCGTGTAATGGAAATCATGAAGATCTGGATACGTCCAGTGACTGCTGTGAATAGTGCAGCTGGCAACAAGGGAAAGACCTTGTGACAGCCTGGAGAGACAGCTGACAGGAGGAAAGAGACCCCATTGGGGCTGGTAAGGGTTAGCTACCCTTGTCGGCAGTATCCAGCTCTGTGTTTACAGGATGCTGGAGACACCCGCCCAAGGCTTCTAAGAAATTAAAGAGAAAAATACCCCTAGAGTCTGCGAGAGCGGGGGCGGAAGATGACTCAAAGTTGGACAACACGGTTAACGACTTAGGAACGGAAACGGATATGAGTATGGAGAGTACTTCACAAAAGACTCAAGATCTGCAGTTAACAAAGACATGGAACTCCAGGTTTGTGTCTGCGGCTGGAGCAAGGCGACAACGGTCAGGGGTTTGAAGATTCATCAAGGGAGAATGAAATGCTTGAGGGAGAAGGGACAAGGGCCTCGCATTGATCAGTACTTCTTACGAAGTCAGTCAAGTCAGTCGAATGAAATCCAGCGACAGGAAGCAAACCACAGTTCGCAGGATATCAGCACCCCTGTCATAGATGTGAGGAGGACTTGCATGGACACAGTTAGTGATGAACCTAATGATCCTTGTGAACCCGGTCAGACAAACCAGCATAAGAGAGAAAAGAACCTCAACGGGCACAAGCCTGGAGTTAAATGGCCAAGAGCTTGTGAGAAAACTGCATGGGACACAGTAAACACAGATCTCTGCGTTGCATTGGAAAGATTAAGTGGAACAGTTGAAAAGAAGCTGGATAAATTTGGGGACATCATCTACGCATATGGAAGTGAGAGGTTTGGAGTTGAAAAAAGGAAGGAAAAAGTACAAACTATTCCTGGAAAGTCTAGACGGCAGCAGGAGATTGAACGCTTAGTTAGAGAAAGGAGACAGCTGAGGAACCAATGGAGAAGAGCAGAACAAAGTCAGAAGGAGGGACTCAATCTCTTACAAAGGGTCATAAAAGATAAGCTTGCAACATTGCGCAGAGCTGAGCGCCTACGGAAACGCTACAAAAAGAAGGAGCGTGCGAGAGCTAACTTTTATAAAGACCCATTCAAATTTGTAAAGAAGTTATTCACCAGTGAGAAGAATGGCACACTAAAAGCATCTAAGGTTGAGCTGGAGAGATATTTGGAGGAAACACATACAGATTCAAAAAGGCAGGAGCCTATGTCAATTCCGTCAGACATCCCACCTATCAATCCACCAGAATACCAAATGGAGGACTGTGCACCTAAGTGGAAAGAAATAGAGCAAGCTGTGAAAAAAGCAAGGGCTTCATCATCTCCAGGGCCTAATGGAGTTCCGTACAGAGTGTACAAGAGTGCTTCAGGAGTTCTACGAATTCTGTGGAAATTGATGAAAGTGGCATGGGAAAAACAGGTTGTACCAAGAGCATGGCGCCGAGCAGGTGGAGTCCTTATACCTAAAGAAAAAGATTCTACAAGCATCAGTCAGTTTCGTCCCATTTCCCTATTAAACGTAGAAGGCAAGATTTTCTTCAGCATTATTGCTCAGAGATTGTCAGCTTACCTATTAAAGAACTGCTTCATTGACACTTCAATACAAAAAGCGGGCATTCCAGGTTTCCCAGGTTGCTTAGAACACATCAATGTGATCTGGCAACAAATTCAATCAGCTAAAAAGGAGAGGAAGGAGCTCCATGTGACATTCCTGGATTTGGCTAATGCATATGGTTCAGTGCCACATGAACTACTTTGGGCAGCATTTGATTTTTTCAGTGTACCGATGACAATAACAAATTTAGTGAAAGCCTATTTTGGAGATTTGCAATTCAGTTTTTCAACTTCAGAATTCAGCACTACATGGCAATGCCTAGAGGTTGGAATAATGGCAGGATGCACAATTTCTCCACTGGCTTTTACCATGGCAATGGAAGTAATCATTAGGGCATCAAAATGGGTAGTAGGAGGAGAGCGCTTGGCTTCTGGAATGCGACTACCACCAATTCGAGCATACATGGATGACATGACAACCATGACTACAACAGTAGCCTGCACTAATCGATTATTGGGCAAATTAACCAATAACATTGAATGGGCACGAATGCAATTCAAGCCCACTAAATCAAGGAGCATCTCTATAATTAAAGGCAAAGTAGTAGATAAAACATTCTTCATTAATGGTGAGGCAATACCAACAGTGTCTGAGAAGCCAGTGAAGAGTCTTGGGAGATGGTACGACGGGGATCTAAAGGACACAGTTCGTGTGGGAGAAGTTAGACAACAAGCAGTGGAAGGGTTGAAGAGCATAGACAGCTGCGCTCTACCAGGTAAACTAAAACTCTGGTGCTTTCAGTTTGGTCTACTGCCGAGGTTGCTGTGGCCACTGACTGTGTACGAGGTTTCTTTGACAACAGTAGAGAAGCTGGAAGCTTTAATCAGTTCATACATCAGGAAATGGTTGGGAGTTCCACGCTGCCTCAGCAGAGTGGGACTTTATGGTAAAGGAATACTGCAGCTACCAGTCTCTGCTCTAACCGAGGAGTTTAAGTGCGCCAAGGTCAGACTGGAAATGACATTAGTAGAGTCACGCGATAAATGCGTAAGGGAGGCAGCACCTGTGTTGAAAACTGGAAGAAAGTGGGCGGCAAAGAAAGCTGTGGAAGATGCAAAGGCTGCCCTTCGAATTGGTGATATCATGGGGCAAGTTCAGCATGGAAGAGGGGGTCTTGGTTTCAGTTCAACTCCTCCTACATGGCACAAGGCGGCCCCAGCTCAAAGAAGGAAGCTGGTAGTCAACGAGGTGCAAAAGCAGGAGGAGAGGATGAGGTGTATAAAGGCCATTTCCCAGGCCAAGCAGGGAGAATGGATGAGATGGGAGAGTGTGGAACAACGCAAGATTGGCTGGCAAGACCTATGGTCAATGGAACAGAGCAGGATCAGTTTCCTCATCAGGTCAACATATGATGTTCTCCCATCACCACAGAACCTAAACCTCTGGGTTGGAGAGGATCCCTCATGTCCTTTGTGTTCATCACCTGCAACATTAAGGCACATTTTGACAGGATGTAAGGTGGCTCTTAGCCAAGGACGGTTTACTTGGCGCCATGACCAGGTGCTGCGATGTTTGGCCTTAGCATTGGAAGACAAGCGTAACATGACCAATAAGTTGCCACCAGTTCCATCAAAACATTACACACAAAAGACAACATTCCTCCGCCCAGGAGAGCAACCACCAAGAAAAGGTGTTAAAACCAATCCTCGCCCAGGACAACTGGAACCTGCAGAGACTGGAATATGCTGGCAGATGTTGGTCAACGGCTTATTTTTCCACCTGAGATTGCCAGCACTAACCTTCGACCAGATATTGTCTTGTGGTCTGGATCAGCACACCTTGTTCACCTGGTAGAGTTAACAGTGCCATGGGAGGATGCTGTAGATGAGGCGTATGAGAGGAAGAAACTGCGGTATGCTCAACTAGCCACTGAAGCGGAACAGCGAGGATGGAGAGTTCGGGTTTACCCAGTGGAAGTGGGTTGTCGAGGATTTGTGGCACACTCTACAACCCGGTTTCTTAGAGACGTCGGATTCAGTGGCCAAGAGTTGCGTCGCACAGTGAAGAACTTATCTGAAGCAGCAGAGAGGAGCAGCAACTGGCTGTGGTTGAGACGGAAAGATTCTGGCTGGGGACAGGTAAGTAAGCTGGGCTGAGTTGAGTGGGGGACGGAGGGGGGTGATGCTGGGACGCCAGAATCACCGTCGAGCCCTCTTGAGGTGTCGTGGGCTAGTCGACGAAACACTGAGGATGGAAGGTGCCCACTTGAAAACCCCAGAGATGTACCCTACTTAGCTCAATCCAGACGGTTGTCATGCTGATGCGCTGGGGAGGCCGCACTTTGGTTGATCCCCGGAGCCAGCATCGCAGCCGTTGTGTGTGCTGATGCGCCAGGGAGGCAAAATAAGCTGATCCCTGGAGCCAGCATTACACTTCAGCCATTAACACCAGACAGAAGGATATCTACATCATCATATGGAAGGAAACGTAAATGGATGGAGATGCATATGGATCACATTAGTTTACTGTAAAGCTACGTCTTAGTTGGTGCTTATCTTGGCGAGAGCCGAGTTCAAATCAGCATGAAGTTTTAACATCTACTCTCGTGTAATGGAAATCAAAAAAAAGATCTCAAATTTATAATGGCTACAAGACATTACTAAGAGGATCTGGCACATTAACAAAAGCAACATTTTGGGGTGGAATCGGGTTAAACCCCAGTTAAAGAATAAATAAATATGGGTCTAGAAATTAGGGTAGATCAGGTACAACACTAAAATAAGTGCCTGTTGTATTTTATTTTCTTCAAAAATAAAACCAAAGCAAAAGACTGCAATCCTATGCTATTTAGGAATTGTTTTATTAATACCAATAGGCACTGGATCCCCAGTTGTCAACCTGTACATTGAATAGTGGTAATCTCTTAACTTTCCACCAGTCAAGGAAAAGTCACCTACCAGCAAGTGCCAACCTAACGTAGGCTGTCCTGTATTGTTCTGTGCTGTTTTCCCACCAGAGGGCGCATGAGACGTATCTCTTCAGATGCCCAGGCGAGTTGCGCAGAAATTAGCAAAACAAAACCCTATGGAGCAAAGGAGTAAATAATAACCTCGTAAGTGAAGACGCAGTTTTGTTTGATTAAACTTTCAAACAGTGAACTGATTACACAAGATGGGAAGAAACAGGTTAAGGCATCTGAGAGTAATGTTTATCGTTAAGAGAAAGCAGTCATTTATTCAAACTATGTACTTAATTACATTTATTGATCAAGAGTGAGCTGCCTCCATGAAATAAGTTAGAGGTGTTTTTTTAACTCACTGTATCTAAACTATGTAACTTAAACATGTTGGTAATATTTGTTATAGCTTAAATACATACACTACAAAAAGTACGAGACTTTGCTTTAATACTTGTGTATGTGTGAAATATTTTATTTATTTATACGGTGCACACTAAACTGGTAAGCTGCATCATGTCATGCTGGACCAGTGTGTCACGCCATTGATAATATTCCCAAATCCCATTCAAAACGAATGCATTCTTATAGTTTGATCTGATTTCTTTTACACGTGAGCAGACTTTGTTGTCCGTCCTCTTTCTTTGCTATATATCCCCATCATTCAGTTATTTTGTAGCGTTTAAAATAGTAATTCCCCTACAGTTTGTAAGGATGAAAAATATTTAAATATTACACTAGTACAAGTACTTGTTTTACTTAAAACAATGGGATAGAATAAAAGCCCGACCAAGACAAAACTACCTGGACGAGGCATTAAAACTACTCATATTGTCTTAAATTGCACATCAAATTATTACTTCCTCCCCATGCATTACATATCAACAGGAATGACCATTCTAAGATTTTTAGTGCTTTTTTTTATTAGCAAAAATGTTACCGGAATGATGGGAATATATATATATATATATATATTAAATTTATCACAGAATAAATCATAACATAAGGGAAAGGGAACTGGGAGTTGAAATTTAAAATATATATTGTAGCAATCTTGTAACTTTTGGACTTCTGTATCACTGACCCTGCAGAGACAGTAAACAGTTGTGTGTTCATTTGTGTGTCATTCTTGTGTATTGTGAGACCGCCCATGCCATTAGGGGAATTGGGGGGTGGGGGGGAGTGTAAAAGTGTGTATGCGGGGTGGGGAGATAAATAGGGAAACGAGTGTGGGAGGGATGGTAGTTGAGGCTCCCTGCGACCCCCCCTCGTCTTCAGGAGCTGTGGTAGTTCCTGGGGTCGGAGTTTAGTCCGATGCGGGAACCGCAGGGGTGCAGCGATTGGGAGGACGGGATCACGTGGGATAGAGTTATAAATAGTGGCCTCAGGTGTGCTCCATGTTAGTGGGTGAAACCACGTTCGAAGGGAGGGTGTGTTGTTGTTTGACGAACCAGATAAACTAGTTTAACTTCGTTTAACAATGTGCTATCTTATGGGGAAAAAAACACAATATGGCTTGTTATAAAAATGACGGGCTGTATGAGAGGAAAGAGCGATTGGTTAGAGATAAGTTTTATTATTTTCTTTTGGCGTGGGTTTGGCCAACAGAGTCCTTAGTCTGTTAGTGTGAGGAAATAAACCCGATTCAGTGATACACTAAATTCTGGCGCCTGCAAAGTGTCGATTATTTTAAGTTAAGTCGATAGCAATCAAAGACGCAACATTGGTGTAGAGAAGTGGGATTGAGTTTACGTCGCTAAAAAAAAAAAAATGAGACCGGGCAGCAGTGTGGAGCAGTGGTTAGGGCTCTGGACTCTTGACCGGAGGGTCGTGGGTTCAATCCTAGGTGGGGACACTGCTGCTGTACCCTTGAGCAAGGTACTTTACCTAGACTGCTCCAGTTAAAAACCCAACTGTATAAATGGGTAATTGTATGTAAAAATAATGTGATCTCTTGTAACAATTGTAAGTCGCCCTGGATAAGGGCGTCTGCTAAGAAATAAATATTATTATTATTATTACTCTTTGCTAAATTAGTCTGGGATTGTGCAATTGATCTATAGATTGAATTTGATTGTAGTTGTTTTGAAATCATGTACCTAATTTTCTCTACAAAGACATATTTTTAAACTATAGCTTGCTTTGTGTCTTGTTTGAGCTTTTACCCTCCTGAGTCTTTTGGGATCTGTTAAACTGGACCTTCCCGGTCAAATAATGCGGTGGTGTCATGGCAAATTTTTTTAATAATTAACAATGTTTTTTGTATCATAAATGGTTGTATTGCATTTGATTGCTCTTCACGTGATTACATAATAGCTTTTACAGTAAATATAAAATACATTAAATATTGTTTAATTACATATATATGCTAATAAATAATAATAATAAAGTAGAACAGCTTAAATGATCACAACTGTAACGCAAACATTATATTAAAATTGTAACTTTTCAAATAAACAAAATGTTTATAACAAACAATAAGTTAGAAGTATAGTCTGGTAATAATTTCTACACATTTGTGGGTAGTCATGTTGATGTTTAGTCTTGCTATATTTATGGATCACAATCAGGGAGTTGTCATGATTACATACAGTTGCAGACAAAATTATTGACACCCTTAACTAAAGATCATTCAAGACGCTTTTTATTTTTTTATTTGAATTGTTGTCAAATGTGGTTACCATTAAGGTCGCGTATAAGCCTTTTGTGTTTAGATGACTTTGTATAGTTATTTCATACACTGCAATACCAGATGTTTCTTTAAATCCTTGGCTGTTAATGGTGGATTTTTGCGAGCTGCTCGAACAATTCTTTATGCTATAGTCGTAATTTTCCTGGGACGTCCACTTCTTTCCATCGTTTCAGTTGAATTAGTCTTCAAATACTTCTTGATTATTGTGGATTTTTGTATTACGATTTTTTTTTATCCACAACGCTCTTTATCGATTCCCCTTCTGCTGTAGTAGTTACTGTAACAAGTGGTTTTCTCACATCTAGATCCAGCTCCTTTGTTTTGACCATGCTGTGCTAAGTGCACAAACTATTTTGCTTCAGTTTCTGTGCATGTTTTACAGCTAATGTTTTTTTTTTTTTTTTTTTTTTTTTTAATAATATTGCTAAATTGATAAGTAGCGGTTTCTAATTGATTAATAGTGACTAACTCAATTAAGACTAACCTTAACTTACAGACTTTAATTGAAAATGTGCCAATAAGTTTGTGATCAACAAATATTGTTATTTACTTCAATAAGGCAGTATGATTAATATAGGTTATACAGTAGCTTCAGTGTATATTGTGAGAAATATTTAGGGAATGTTAAAAATTAAAGGAATTAACAGGTCAAAAGGTTTAATATTTAGCATTATTCATGCATGGTCTTGCACTAAATCTGCAAACAAATTTCTCTTAGTTTAACCATATAACTTGTCATAAAAAAATGAAGTAATACACCCTCATTGTATGTGTTGCCACTTCCTACAGTGTTTGTCAGATCATTGGCATCATCCTGGAGTGGAGCCTATCATTTCTCAAAGCAGGTCTGCAGATTGGTTGTTGTTCCTTTGTTATGAGTAATACTGTATATGCATTTGTTAAATATGTATGAAGCCAAATTATATCATATGCTATAAAATAAGAATGTTTCTTCCATAACATACAACACTCAAAAGTACAAATTTGGAACTAGAAGCAATGTGATTGTTAACCACTACATATTGTCCCTGACTTTAGTGTCTATAATTCAGGCTCTTAACTAATGAAGCATAGAGGATGTCAGATTTGTGTAAATGCTAGAGTAGAAGTCAATCTAGATCTGAGTTGTCCAGTCTTAGTGCTGGTGAACCCTTAACAGAGCACTGCATGGCGAGCAGAAATCTGAAAAATAATTTAGTGAGTTGTGTATCAGTTGTAGTAGTCAGAACCAGAAAGACATTCACAAAAAAGGCACAACATGTTGAAAAATGTAACAAACTTTATTTTCTGTATTCTTCACAATAAAACATGATCAGTACATGATCAGATTGCATATTTCCATTGTAAAGTGCTATCTAGGACTTAATGCGTAAGCAGTGGTGAAAAAAAAAAAAAAAAGCTATACTGTAGGTCAGCTTTGGTAAAAAGCCCACTCACCACGTCAAGGTCCTGACCTATGGAGTGGGGTATTAGGAGCAGGTTTAACAGAACTTTAAAATGCCTTCTCACATAACCCACAAAAAAAGAAAGACTTTAAAGAGGCTGTCTGTCTAAAAATGACATTTCATACTGTTAACTTGTATAGTATGTAATTGTCTAATATCATTTAATAGGAATGGAAATCGAATTTGAAATTGAAGCATTACATGTACTGTCTGAAATATGTACATGTAAAATGTGAAGTTGTTTATTACTTCAGAATTACATTTACTGTACTTTTATATCATGTTACACCCACCTTATTTGGCACAATTTCACTTCAATACAGTGAATCAACCCCTCCCCCAGCTGGTTCACAATAACTACATTAAACAAGGTGGGTGTTAGAACTGACATCCAGTTTACTTTGGATATCTCTGCCCTGGAAATACTCAAGTCAGGCAATAATTCAGTAGCTCAGAAACTAAGATTACCATACCAATTAAAAATGAAAGTGCAAAAGCATCTGCAATATTTCTTCAAATAAAAACGTCTCAATACAGAATCAAGGTCTGAAAAAAAAAGTCTTCAAAATAAGTAGTTGTGTGCTCATGAAAAATAAACACTGAAGACAATGAGCCTTATTAACAATGCCCTACTGTACATATGTAAATAGCTATAAATTATGGTAAAGTTGTTTGACAGGCATTACCAAATTTTAGTGTTAGTATAATATACTAAGCTGGAATGCTTAGTATAAAATGTTCAAAAAAACATATAGTAAAAAACAAAATAATAAATCTGTTTCACCTTTACTTACATGCTTACCCATGTGTGTAACTCTGCAAATGGAGCACATATACTCCTCCATACTTATGAGGTCATCTGGCTGTAGATCTTCACACTGGCCATGGAACCATTCGCCACACCTCCCGCATTCCACCATCAGCTCCAGTCCAATCCTGTATGGTCTCCTGCATGTGCAGTAGACCTCCACATCACAGAAATGTACCTCTGGGAGGGGAGTTCTCTCACAGCTCGGGAAAGGACTGAGAGGATCCAGCTACAAAACAAGAAAAAAGATGATCACGCATTTGCTTTTGATCATAACATAACTTACCTGGATCTTCACCCATGCAGAGTGTGAGGCTGTTTGCGATGGTAAACAGTCCACAGTCACTACATCCCTGCTGCTGCTGTACATGTGGCCACACGATCCAAACGGTCTTTCCACTGTACTGCAGCAGTGATACGACCTGGGAACGGAAATCATTTTTATTATTAATTCCCAAATTGTCAAACACATTTAAATGGGGCACCCTTTTTTTTTTTTTGGGCAGTCATTGTTGTCAATGGGTGTTGCATCTTTTTGTACTAGAAATTGTCCTGATGCACCTATCTGTACAAAACATAGCAGATTTCCACCCCCTGTGGATGACACATTAATCATATTACAGATGGATGTCATGTGACAATGTGACACTTGCTCTAATTAGTCTGTAAACTGCAACCTGTTGTCAAATGATGTTTTGTGAGCACATGCTTACAATCTGTTTAACTGGCTATCAAGAAAGTTTGTTACCAGACTAAGCTCTTAGTTTTCTACATATTACAGACTGTGTTTAAATTACGTATGTTCTTCCATTCTTTGTCTGACCTCACTATAAAAGTTTAATGATGTAATACTCACCGATCATGTACCATGGAGAAACAACTTTGATTGGCTTCAGTTCTGGGGCAACAGTCTTCACCCTCTCAAATCTCTGGCATGCTTCACAATTCAGGATCTTAAGGGAAACAGTAATGATGAAACAAGTAATACTTAAATCATGAATGGAAAAGCGACAAAAAGCAAAATAATTAGGTTTTTAAAAAATAAAAAGTACCCATTGCTCCACGTCCTTTATAATCCCTTTCCAGTAAAATCGTTGAATGATTTTCCCCATCATTCTCTTGATCCCAAAGTGTCCTGCGTGAACTTCATTGAGAATGGCAGTCTTCTCCTCTTCATCGGTCACAACCCTACAGAGACACTCTCCATTCTTCTCAGGGACACTTTCTGATACCCCTCTTCTCTTCTTTGGTGGCTTTTTCAGGATACTCACCTGTGCTGAGGTAGCGATATACCGCTCTCAAGTGATCCATATCGATTGATAAATGTAGTTTTCTGAGGGGGAAAAAACACAGTATTACAAATTTGTAATGTAAAAAGAAAAATGATTTGATTACAATTGTATGACGGCACCAACGAACTCCAACTGTCAGTGTCAAGATCTGTGGCGCAAAAGCAGTGACCCGCATAGCAACAGAACGCTGACATGTCACATGACTCAGGGGGGGATAAATTTGGCAGGGGGGCAAAATTTGCCATGACAGTGGCAGCTAATCACGCTACTAAAATCCATTTGGCCTTTAAAATAGGTCTGTTACAGTAGTATTGGTTTAATTTTATCCTTTTCTGCTCTCTTATCTATCTGCCCCCACCCCCCCACCCCCCCCCCTTGGGCTCTATCACTTGCTTTCTCCAATCTCCTGGTCTTTTGATTGATTAAAAGATATGAACATGATTATTCTTTTTAAAATTTATAGTAATGATGGAATAAGTGTGGGGTATAGCTTTAAAGACGTTTCGCATTGTTGTAGTGACCAGTCCAGGCTGTTTTGTCCTTTTTTATAAAGAGAAAATAAAACGGTGAAAAAATGTTTCACATGCAATTTTCTCATATCAATTACATCTTATTATCATTTGTTACCAAGCTTACGGATTGCAAAACATTCTTTGGAATGTCCTGTTTATGCACATGCACTAATGATCCGCAAATGTCCTTTTTGTATAGTTTGATATTTATTTTTCCTATGAGATATAAGTCCATACAATATGAGACACTTGGCATTATCCCGGGAAGGTATTTTTATATAGAAAGTCAGCCTCAATGGAGTACTACTATATAGGGCTGCTGCTGGCTTGTTTTTATTATTGGATACAGATGTATAAAACTCATTGCCTCAAAACATTCTTTTTTAAAGATACATCTGCACACACTAAAATGTGAAATTACCTTGGGGCAATATGTTCTTCAGGGTGTCTACTGTATTGTTTTACCTTTTCTTTTTGTCCAGGGGGATGCCAGATATTACAGCTGGCTATAACATTTGGTATCCCCTGTCTTTTAAGGGTTATCATTAAATGTGAAAGTAATTCAGCTTATTTTGTATTTGGTGGTTTTAGGGTTAATTTGTTGTGTCAATGCAATTCCTTTTTGGAGAACCCCATCTACTACTACTTTGGTATCAAATTGCTGTAATACTTTGTGTACCCTAGCTTGCTAATTGACAGATTGTGTGCAGATATACAACTTTGGGAAACTGTACTCCTGTAATTTAATACCCTCTCATTTGGAATATACAGCAGACTACAATTCCCACATAGGTCTATCTTTTACAGTAGTCTTAGTCATGGCTAATGTAGTATGGACTGAAATAGATTTGTTTTTTAATAATGGGTACATGTTTCTCGATTCAAGTGGCATAAAAGGTACGGATAACGGCAGTTATAGAAGGTGTGGTCATTCAGGGCTAAGTGACTCAGGGCCTCTAGAGTCGTTTAGTACCAGGCATTAATCAAATCTTTTTCTTATAATTGTCCAAGAAGAAAGGTTTGAGCTTGGAGGAGAAACGGATTTGCATGATGGAGATGTTCTTTGAGACAGTAACATTATCTGTTCCTTTTTTTATCGGTTAGGAAAATGTATTTTCTTCAAAAACATAACCCATTACAATACTGTAGTTATGTAGCCAAATAATTAGTTTTATGTCTCTATGTTAATTACAAGAAAGAAAATATAGGCTAGGTCTGCAGTGTCTATACAGCAATTGTGGGTAAGCCAAAGAGCCTTTATTTTAATAGCGTGGTTTGTGGAAAAGGATTGTTGCTGAACCTAAACATTCAAACTCTGAAATCACTAAAAATAACTTAAGCCTTGAGAGTATGTAGATGTGCAGCTATTCAAACTCAGTTGTTTATGAGAGTATTTGAAAATGCTGCTGTTCATGACTGAAATTCCAACTCTCAGATAATCTGAAAAGTATTGTGGCCTGATTTTCCACTGGGCAAATTGCCCATGTGCAGTACATGTATTATGGACGGAGCAAGTACCTGCAATTTGCCCATAGTTGAAAATATAAGCCTTTATGTTTCTAATTGGTGGGTGTTATTATCAATGTTAAAAAAGGTGTGAATCAATTACAGCTATTTTCTTCATGTCCTTGAAAGGGAGTCTCTAAAGTCAAATTGTTCAAATTATTTTGTAAGTAGGTTAAATTCCCAAAGTGTGAAGTGCAAACTAGAATATACATGTAATACAATTGTTTTCACTCTCTGTCTTGCACATAACAAAAATATCACAAATTTTGAAGATAGTGAGGGTTTGCATGTGAACTATAAGCCTCCCAATGCATTCATGGCAGCCTATGCTAGTTAAAACTAACCTGTTTGTAGTTTTCCCAGAATCTCACACACAACATGCATTATGTCATCTTCAAATCCACGTAAAGGAGTCATGCTGTTTCTGAAGCATTTGCACCCCTGCTTTTAAACCACAAACGTCCTGTGGTTTCTTCATTTTATTTTTATTGACTGCCCTGGGACTGAACCGGGTGTTCATGCAAAACATAAAAGCCAGCCCAAAGCCAATCTGTTGGTTGCAGGCCCGAATGCTTACTTTTAATGCACATTTTTACCAGACCTCTTCATTTGCATTCCACTGTGTGCTTAGTGTTTAACCACAATACATCAAGACATCTAATACACCTCCAGTATAAAACCTCAGAACTCAGTGGAGCCAATTACATTATTATGCAGTGGATAGTGTTGCCATGTTGTAGGCCAGGAAAGTTTTCTTTTACTGAAGTGTTTTTCTGGGGTGAGACTACAGTAGTTGACTTTTTTTTTAAAGCAATTTCTAACTCATTGGTTTTAGATCTGGTTCCGGTGACAATAATGCAAAAAGAAAGATGATTTGTCTTCATGTTTGTTGCTTCTATGGCCTGTAGTAGACCATCAAGTGATCTTTATTATCTCCTGTTTGGGATGCATGTATCCCTGACAGCCTGGAATGAATGGAGATGCTAGGATGTGGACATGACACACTTTTCAGTTCTTGAGAGGATTGGAATCTAGTCATAGTTTAATTTAACGTGCACTCAAATAACCAATCATGAATGCTGTCGTCACATTTCCAGATCGTCACATTTCCAGAGCCATTCTGGAGATGATAGCCAAACATAATAATGTCTATCTGTAAGGTTGGCTAAAGTAACAGAGGAGTACTGAAAATCAGTTAGCATTTTAATATGATAAAAGCTGGCTTGCTTTACTTGCATTGGCTAGAGTCCCAAGTCTACCCATTGTGTCCAAGAATAATATTGCATTTTATTGCCTTTTTATGAGTGCCATTTTAGGAATTTTATTACATTTTTATGAGCAAAACGTATATTAACAACTGAAAGATCTATACATAGCGTGCCTAGAAAAACAGTTCTACAACAAATGTTCTACTCTTTTTCCTCCCAGCCCCCATGTCCGTGAAGGAGGTCCTGCAGAGTCTAGTGGATGACAGTATAGTGGATGACAGTCTAGTAGATTCCGAGAGGGTTGGCACTTCCAATTACTTGTAGGCTTTCCTAAGCAAAGCTCTTCATGCAAAGAAGCGTAAGATGGAAGAATTGGAAAAACAGATAAAGCAGCTTTTCTTAATAGTTATGTAGATTTTTTTCCCCATAAAGTACTTCCCCATAAGTATTTTACAAACAGTATATTCTGTCTTTTGTAAAACAGTTTGTGAAATTGACACAAAACAGACATTCAATTCTACTTTCAGCTTCAGTTCTTGTTTTCAGCAGAGCATTCTTGGTGTACGACCTTGACAACAATAGGTTATAGTTTTGTTTTACAGGTGCAGGGTAGGTTGGTGATCGGAGCAAAAACTATTGATATGTCATGGTTCTGTTAACGCAAAATTGTAAAAAGAAAAAAAAAAAGCTTTTCAATTAAGAGTTTGTTTATTTTTTTTAAATCTATAACATTAATATATTAATAAAGTATAGCTTTGTCTGGAAATCTGTTTCAGAAGAAGGGAGTTTCCAAAAAGATACTGTCACCAGGTAAATATATAATACTTTGTTATTGTGGAAGGAGGAAGTGAAATGCAAGAACAGTAGTGCTTTTGCCTTCATTTAACTATAGTGTTCCCATGTTATACCACTATATGACATAAAACAGTGAATTAGTGAGGGGCCATTAAACAGTAAAGCATGAGTGTTTAATCACAGTCCCAAAGGGCCATTCCACTCCAGAATTAAAATAAAAATCATGCTACTTTAGAGGCTGCTTTGTGGCTTAATTGGTTCAATTATCCAATTTAGAACAAGATATGAATAAAAGGGTCAGCATTGGTCTACTGTAAAGTATAGTCAATCTGCACATTTTTCAGTCAATATGTCCTTGTGAATAATAATTGTGAAATAATGAGGGAAAGCTGTACGTGGCCTCCTACTAGGTTGATGCAGTATCCAATTCAATGTGATGTCTTTCTCCCTCAAGGCAGATACATATGTAGACCAGTGATTTTTCAACCCTGTATGTCAACCCTGTGAGACAATCATATTAACGATGTTTTAAAAGGATTATAAAATAAACATAAAAATTAGATACATCATCTTAATCTGCAAAAAACAACCATGAATAACTTGATACACGTCAAAAAGTGAAATAAGACTGGTATTTTCTGACATTGTTTGCACTGTTGATAAAGGTTTTTACTGGACATCAGTATTATATCCATGAATGCCTGGCTACTGAATATTACCTCTCTTCCCATAACAGTTGTTAAAGGGATTATCTGTTGAGATCAGTGGCTTTGTCAAGAAAGAGGCTGTATTGTGTGATACTTAAACTAAAGCTATGAATTAGAATGTGATATAAATGTGGGTGTTGTCTCATAATTTCAGAAGTATACTACAGATATGGCCAAAAGTTTTGCATCACTCTTAAGAATTAACAAATTTTGCTTCATAAAGTCCAATGAAACCTGCTGAATCATGTTACTTTAACAGATTGAATTTCATACCACTTTGGAGTTTTCCATATACTTCACAAAAAACTGAAAAAAAAAAAAAAAAGTGACATTTTAAAATCTACCATGAAATACTGTACTACGATTATGGCTTCCGGTAGACTTTTGCAATATCATTTTGTAGTTTCTTTGATCACATGATGTTAACTAAAATATCCAAATTATGTTCATACAGTTTTTGTTTTTGTTTATTTTTTAATTTTGTCTCTAATTGGGCCACAGCTGTATGTAGAACAGTGCTCAGATGTATAATACATTTTTTTTTGTCTATAAAATTGGATGTTAATGCAGGAACCCAAAAAATCACTGTAACTGTATATTGCAAGTATTGAAGGGTTTTTACAATATTGACATGCTGAATCATTTAATCAAATTTGAACCAGTTGCTAACAGTGACTCACATGCGCCTTTATGTAAAAATAAATACACATGATTTCCATTACACGAGAGTAGATGTTAAAACTTCATGCTGATTTGAACTCGGCTCTCGCCAAGATAAGCACCAACTAAGACATAGCTTTACAGTAAACTAATGTGATCCATCTGTGTCTCCATCCATTTGCGCTTCCTTCCATATGATGATGTAGATATCCTTCTGTCTGGTGATGATGGCTGAAGTGTAATGCTGGCTCCAGGGATCAGCTTATTTGCCTCCCTAGTGCATCAGCACACACAACGGCTGTGATGCTGGCTCCGGAGATCAACCACAGTGCGGTCTCCCCAGTGCATCAGCATGACAACCGTCTGGATTGAGCTAAGTAGGGTATCTCTGGGGACTTCAAGTGGGCACCTTCCATCCTTGGTGTTTCGTCGACTAGCCCATGACACCTCAAGAAGGCTCGACGGTGATTCTGGCGTCCCAGCACCACCCCCCTCCGTCCCCTACTCAACTCAGCCCAGCTTACTTACCCGTACATCAGCGTTTCTTTCTTTCTATTGTGCTTGAAATCCCCAGCCAGAATCTTTCCGTCTCAACCACAGCCAGTTGCTGCTCCTCTCTGCTGCTTCAGATAAGTTCTTCACTGAATCCGACGTCTCTGAGAAACCGGGTTTTAGAGTGTGCCACAAATCCTCGACAACCCACCTCCACTGGGTAAACCTGGACTCTCCATCCTCTCTGTTCTGCTTCAGCGGCTAGTTGAGCATACCACAGTTTCTTCCTCTCATACGCCTCATCTACAGCATCCTCCCATGGCACTGTTAACTCTACCAGGTGAACAAGGCGTGCTGATCCAGACCACAAGACAATATCTGGTCAAAGGTTAGTGGTGGCAATCTCAAGTGGAAAAAATAAGCCGTTGACCAACATCTGCCAGCATTTTCCAGTCTCTAGCAGCTTCCAGTTGCCCTGGGCGAGGATTGGTTTTAACACCTTTTCTTGGTGGTTGCTCTCCTGGGCGGAGGAATGTTGTCTTTTGTGTGTAATGTTTTGATGGAACTGGTGGCAACTTATTGGTCATGTTACGCTTGTCTTCCAATGCTAAGGCCAAACATCGCAGCACCTGGTCATGGCGCCAAGTAAACCGTCCTTGGCTAAGAGCCACCTGTCAAAATGTGCCTTAATGTTGCAGGTGATGAACACGAAGGACATGAGGGATCCTCTCCTACCCAGAGGTTTAGGTTCTGTGGTGATGGGAGAACATCATATGTTGACCTGATGAGGAAACTCATCTTGCTCTGTTCCATTGACCATAGGTCTTGCCAGCCAATCTTGCGTTCTTCCACACTCTCCCATCTCATCCATTCTCCCTGCTTGGCCTGGGAAATGGCCTCTACGCACCTCATCTTCTCCTCCTGCTTTTGCACCTTGTTGACTACCAGCTTCCTCCGTTGAGCTGGGGCTGCCTTGTGCCATGTAGGAGGAGCTGAACTGAGACCAAGACCCCCTCTTCCATGCTGAACTTGCCTCATGATATCACCAATTCGAAGGGCAGCCTTTGCATCATCCACAGCTTTCTTTGCCGCCCACTTTCTTCCAACACAGGTGCTTCCTCCCTTATGCATTTGTCGCATGACTCTACTAATGTAATTTCCAGTCTGACCTTGGCGCACTTAAACTCCTCGGTTAGAGCGGAGACTGGTAGCTGCAGTATTCCTTTACCATAAAGTCCCACTCTGATGAGGCAGCGTGGAACTCCCAATCATTTCCTGATGTATGAACTGATTAAAGCTTCCAGCTTCTCTACTGTTGTCAAAGAAACCTCGTACACAGTCAGTGGCCACAGCAACCTCAGCAGTAGACCAAACTGAAAGCACCAGAGTTTTAGTTTGCCTGGTAAAGCGCTGCTGTCTATGCTCTTCAACCCTTCCAGTGCTTGTTGTCTAACTTCTCCCACACGAACTGTGTCCTTTAGATCCCTGTCGTAACGAAGAAGGTATTATCTACTGCTTTACCTTTAATTATAGAGATGCTTCTTGATTTAGTGGGCTTGAATTGCATTCGTGCCTATTGAATGTTATTGGTTAATTTGCCCAATAACCGATTAGTGCAGGCTGCTGTTGTAGTCATGGTTGTCATGTCATCCATGTATGCTCGAATTGGTGCTAGTCGCATTCCAGAAGCCAAGCACTCTCCTTCCACTACCCATTTTGATGCCCTAATGATTACTTCCATTGCCATAGTAAAAGCCAGTGGAGAAATGGTGCATCCTGCCATTATTTCAACTTCTAGGCACTGCCATGTAGTGCTGAATTCTGAAGTTGAAAAACTAAATTGCAAATTTCCAAAGTAGGCTTTCACTAAATTTGTTATTGTCATCGGTACACTGAAAAAATCAAATGCTGCCCAAAGAAGTTCAGGTAACACTGAACCATATGCATTTGCCAAATCCAGGAATGTCACATGGAGCTCCTTCCTCTCCTTTTTAGCTGATTGAATTTGTTGCCAGATCACATTGATGTGTTCTAAGCATCCTGGGAAACCTGGAATGCCCACTTTTTGTATTGAAGTGTCAATGCAGCAGTTCTTTCATAGGTAAGTTGACAATCTCTGAGCAATAATGCTGAAGAAAATCTTGCCTTCTACGTTTAATAGGGAAATAGGGCGAAACTGAATGATGCTTGCAAAAATTTTTTCTTCAGGTATAAAGACACCACCTGCTCTTGGTACAACCTGTTTTTCCCATGCCACTTTCATCAATTTCCACAGGATTCATAGAACTCCTGAAGCACTCTTGTACACTCTGTACGGAACTCCATTAGGCCCTGGAGATGATGAAGCCCTTGCTTTTTTCAAAGCTCGCTCTACTTCTTTCCACTTAGGTGCACAGTCCTCCATTTGGTATTCTGGTGGATTGATAGGTGGGATATCTGAAGGAATTGACATAGGCTCCTGCCTTTTTGAATCTGTATGTGTTTCCTCCAAATATCTCTCTAGCTCAAACTTAGATGCTTTTGGCGTGCCATTCTTCTCACTGGTGAATAACTTCTTTACAAATTTGAATGGGTCTTTATAAAACTTAGTTAGAGCTGAGCGTTTCCGTAGACGCTCAGCTCTGCGCAATGTTGCAAGCTTATCTTTTATGACCCTTTGTAAGAGATTGAGTCCCTCCTTCTGACTTTGTTCTGCTCTTCTCCATTGCTTCCTCAGCTGTCTCCTTTCTCTAACTAAGCGTTCAATCTCCTGCTGCCGTCTAGACTTTCCAGGAATAGTTTGTACTTTTTCCTTCCTTTTTTCAACTCCAAACCTCTCGCTTCCATATGCGTAGATGATGTACCCAATTTTATCCAGCTTCTTTTCAACTGTTCCACATTAACACATAGACATTAAACCTTCGGGCAAAACAGGACAGACTTAAAAAAGTATGCAGTCAGCGCTGAGTGTGACAAGTCAGTATTCATCAAATATGTTAGAACATGCACATAAAAGAATGATGTAGGCGCTCAAGAGAAATTGCTCATGTAACCTTTTAATTGTTCTCATTTTGCAGTATGCTGAGGGAAGCCAGAGGAAAACATTCTTGAATTACATTATTGAACAGGCAAAAGTGGGTTGGCAAGACATGGTAAGTCAAGTCAATATCCATTTAAAAAAGAAATAAATAAATAAATAAAACTTGGTGGATGTATTTAATTTAGAAATTGCTGTTCACGTGTTGCTACAACTGTTTAAATAACACACCTGTAATTTTTCTTTTCATTGTTAACATCCTGACACCTTTTTACACTTTTAAAGTCTGTTTCAAAGCTCTTTTCAGAATGTCCGCTCTAGTGCACTAATAGTGTAACGATTATTGCCCACACTGTCAAACAAGTAAAACAGCAATAATGATCCATGATACGATTTCGTGGTACGAAACAGAAAAGCCAGAACACCTGTTGTTATTATTATTTTTTTTAAATCTCTCTTCCTGCAGTGATTTAGAGGACAGATCTCAAACCCAAGTGCACTAGAGGGTCTATTTTGAAAATAGTTTTGAAACAGACTTTAAAGTGTAAAAGGTTGTCAAGATGTTAACAATGAAAAGAAAAATTACAGGTGTTTTATTTAATTAAACAGTTGTAGCAACACGTGGGGACGTATAGCGCTATATTTTTCGGAACCCCATTACTTACTCTTTAAGTAGCCTGAAGCAAATGAGAATGTTTTACAACATTTTCAAGAGACTTGCTCTGGGTGGAAGCTGATTTGCATGGCTCTTTTGGAGGTGAATGGTGCATTTTCATGGTTCTAGTTGTTCCTTATGTTTTTCTGATGTTTTTTTTTCTGTTTTGTTTTTGAGATTCTTTTTCTTCTACTTCCACTACATTATTGTTCAACTGCAGTGTATCTGTGATTTAGTTCACTTCAAGTGAACTGACTTTAGGAAAATAAAACATAAACTGAACACAATGGGTCCCAGTTGCAGCGTACTGGTCAGAAAATTCTGTTTATTTGTTTAGCTGATCTGAATAAGTGGAACAAGTTAAACTGATCATGGTAACCAGCTCATAGACCAGTATATATAGAATAAATCAGAGTCCTAGATGATTTAAAGATATGTAGTATATACAGTAATTGGCCCACGTTATTTATCTCCTGTTTATATAGTTCATTTGCAAAATTCACTTTGTCTTTTTTTCCATTGAATTGACTTACACTAGTATTATCTGTCAATTAAAATGTAAGTGGAGTCCACCATTATGCACATTGCATATGCTGTAAAATAGTGTACATTTGCAGAGTTGGTTGATGCTGATGTTAAAATCACTAATGTGTCAAATAACAATTTGGGAGAATGAAAGGAGTATCAACCCAACATAAACATAAATACCGTTTTCACTTCAGGTGCAAGTATAATCGAATGGGAGATCAAATCCTGTTTATTATCCATAGGAAGATGGAGCAGCCTTGCTGAAGGAAATTCAGCTGCTGAGGGAACAACTGAAGCAGCTGAGAGCAGAGGTGAAAAAAATCTTTAACCCTAACCTGAATAATATAAGTAAGGGATGGATGTACACTTGTGGCACAGAAAAAGTATTTATATTTTTCAGTTATGGCTGAAATGTTTTTTTTTAAAAATGCTTAGTCTTTTCTTTTTTTAAGTTGCATGTACACCCTTGAAAAGCTGTAAATAAACAAACCAAAAAAAACATATTTTTTAATTTTATATGCTAAAGGTATACCGTGTTTAATTTCAAGTAAGGATTTGCTGCCCTACAGGTTTCAATTCCTTCATGAGAAGGGCCCTCACCTTGTACGTCCTGACCTAACGTTGTGGTGGCGTGATACCTGCTTTAATATGCATAACAATTGTATTATATCAGAATAGTGATATAATACAATTGTTATGCATATCAAGTCTTCCTATTCTGATGAAACTTAACAGCATTCTTCAGGGATTGAAGTGGCACTCCCGTTTTATTGTAGTTAAAGTTGGGTTGTGAGCCGAGTTGGACAAACTGCTGATAGTGACAGCTAATATATCAAATGTGAACAACATTTTACTGTGTGTATTAATTTAGTCCACAGAGTGATGCAGACTGAGTGTGTAAGAAAACTTTTAATTTTGTCCATCCTTCTTTCAATTATTTTGTAGAAGCATTGTCTTTTTACTCAGTTTCTAATACTGTACCTACAAACTGGTGGCAATAAATCATCATTCAATACTACAGTTACTGGAAAGAGTTTATCTATCTGTTAAGCTTAAGAAGGGGACTCTTTTGCAAGGGCAGAATAGTAAAAAGACACTCTCAACGGTGATTGCAACCTCCGGTGGACAAGATATCCAGTCTGCTCTACTCCTCTTCACACGTCCAATGCAAGATGTCAGCTTCAGAACATAAGAGTCTTGCAACCAGGTCAGAGTGCTCACGTTCATCTAAGTCATCAAGACGCTCCAGCAAATCTGCAGCAAGCTTGGCTGCATTAGAAGCTCGCGCCAAGGCTGAAGCAGCACTAGCAAGAGCATCATATGCACAGAGAGAAATAGAAGTGAAAGTGAAGAAGGCCCAGCTTAAAGTGGAGGAGACCCGCCTGGAAGCCACATTAGAGGCTCTTCAGCAGGAGTAAGAGGCAGAGACCGCCTTAGCTGAGGCTAATGTCTTTGAGACAGCAGTGGATGCAGCTGATATGGCACAGTTGTCTGGGGTTGACGACAACAAACAAGGCTCATCCTACCATTCTCTCGAGAGGGCTGAAAAGTATGTACAAGACCAGCAAGCCTACGTGAACTACCATCAGCCATCGGCATACAAGGAAGTCTCACAGCCAGACGTCAAGTTTGAATCGCTTCCCCGAGTTGATCACCTCCAGCCACACAACTCCTCTCCCTCCCACAACAAGCTGGTCCAGAGCTCACAACCACGACTACATCCTCTCTCTCGTGCCCCCACTCATACTGAAGTGCCAGCTACCTCAAGACACTCAACGACTCACCTTATCAGAGAGCATGAGGTGAACGTGCCTAACCCCACCTGCAGGCTCCACACTTCACAGTCTTCCAGGCGCTACGCAGATGATGACGGCCAGCCACCTGGTGTAGAACGTCATGAGTCCAGTGGGACCCATTCTGATCGTGCCAATGTTGCAGAGCTGGCGAAGTTCCTAGCATGCCGCGACCTCCTCACAGCTGGACTCATCAAGTTCAATGACAAGCCAGAAAACTACTGGGCTTGGAAGTCAACATTCTCCAACGCCGTTGAAGGCCTCGACCTACTAATCAAGTGGCTTGGGCCAGAATCAGCTGAGCATGTGAGAAGAATGAGGTCTGTCCATGTCAATCATCCTGCTGCAGCCCTCAGTGTGGTCTGGCAATGGCTAGAGGAGTGCTATGGGTCTGCTGAAGCTATGGAGACAGCCCTCTTCAACAAGCTTGAACGCTTCCTGAAGATCTCCAATAAAGACCCCCAACGTCTGAGAGAGCTAGGTGACCTTCTCCTCGAGTTGGAGGCAGCCAAAGCTGAAGGTTACTTACCCGGCCTGTCCTACCTGGACACTGCAAGTGGCATCAACCCTGTTCTGGAGAAGCTCCCCTTCAGCATGCAGGAGAAGTGGATGTCACAGGGGACCAGATACAAACAGGAGCATGGTGTCAGCTTCCCACCCTTCTTGTTCTTCTCCAGTTTAACCTGTGCAGAAGCAAAAATGAGGAACAACCCAAGCTTCATCACTTCCACTTCCAGCGCAGCACCACCTAAAGGAGAGAAAATCTCAATGAGAACGGCGAGAGCCCCTATCACAGTGCACAAGACAGAAGTGGACAATGCCATCCAGAAAGATGAATCTAAGAAGAAGGATGACCATAACAAACAATGCCCTATCCACAAAAAGCCACACCCCCTGCAAAAGTGTAGAGGCTTTAGGGAGAAACCCCTAGAGGAGAGGAAAACCTTCCTTAGAGAGAACTCTATATGCTTTAGGTGTGTCTCCTCAACAGCACACCAGGCGAAGAACTGTAAAGCTGTCATCCAGTGCTCCGAGTGCGAAGCGACAAGCATATTGCAAGCTCTTCACGCCTGTCCTGCCCCTTGATGAAGGACCACTTCATTGAGTTCATGTGCAAAATTTTTGAGACTGGGCACTCTGAAATCACTCTACCCCTACAAGCAGAAGAAGAGTGCTGATATCTTCCGATCTTTGGGATGTAACATCCACAAAAACCCAGACAGATAAGAGTGGCATTTGACTCCAGCGCCCAGCACCATGGGGTATCTCTGAATGACGTCCTGCTTACTGGTCCCAACATGAATAACAGCCTGCTTGGGGTACTGCTGCGGTTCAGAAAGGAACCAATGGCTGTGACAGCAGACGTGCTGCAGATGTTCCATTGCTTTGTGGTTCGTGAAGACCATCGAAACTACCTGCGATTCCTCTGGTACCGCAACAACGGCCTGGATAATGAACTTGTGGAGTACAGGATGTGGGTCTAACTTGTTTTTGGTAATAGCCCGTCCCCAGCAGTGGCCGTGTATGGCCTCAGGAGAGCCGCCTTAGATGGTGAGAGGGATTGTGGAGCAGAGGCAAGGCACTTCGTCGAGATGAACTTTTACGTCGACGACGGTCTCGTATCCCTCCCCACAGAGAAGGAAGCCATCACTCTTCTTCAGAACACTCAAGCAAGCAATGACTAGCAAGCATGAAGCGCTGGGCTGTGCTGTTCACGTGTATGAGCACCAGGGCCATACACATTGAAGTCAGAGGACCAGCCAAACAAATCAGGTCCGACTGTGGTACAAACTTTATCAGGGCCTGCAGAGCTGAAGATGGAGGCCGTTCAGAGCGACAAGGAGGTCCAAGAGTACCTGAGTGACAAAGGGTGTACTTGGGTCTTCAACCCACCGCACTCGTCTCATATGGGAGGCAGCTGGGAGAGAATGATCGGCGTCATGAGGCGCATCCTGGATTCCATGCTGCTGAAGGTGGGTCCATCCAAGCTTACTCACGAAGTCCTGACTACATTCATGGCGGAAGTCTCAGCCATCGTGAATGCTCGTCCATTGGTTCCTGTGTCTACGGATCCAGACCCCCCCCCCAATCTTGACGCCAGTGACACTCCTCACCCAAAATGTTGCTGTAGTTCCTCCTCCCCAAGGTGAATTCAACAAGAAAGACCTCTTCAGCCGGCAGTGGAGGCAAGTTCAAAGCCTTGCCAACACCTTCTGGCACCGCTGGAAGAAATAGTATCTTCCTACCCTGCAGAGCTGTAGGAAGTGGCAGAAAGAGAAGCCCAGCCTTCAGGAGGGAGACATTGTGATGCTGAGAGACAGTCAAGTGAAAAGGAACGACTGGCCCATGGGCATCGTCGTGAAGACCTTTCCTGGCAGAGATGGGAAAGTAAGAAAGGTTGAAGTCAAGACAGCAAGAGAGGGGTCATGCAAGACCTTTCTGCATCCAGTTTCAGAGACTGTCCTACTCCTCTCTCCAGAGACTGATAAGTAACTTTAAGTTCTAGTGTTAATGCTGGCATCCTTACAGATACCAGGCGTGGAGTGTTCTGGCCCCTGTAGTTGGTTAGAGTTCATTTTTTAAGGTCAATTCCATTTTGGCCACTAGACAGCTGTTGTTTGCTTAAGTTTCTATATCCTGTAAAAGAAGAATCCTTGTTAGCATTGAAAAATGGTGAAAGTCACTCTGTGGAGCTGCAGATATTATCAAACTCCATCCTTCTTTCAATTATTTTGTAGAAGCATTGTCTTTTTACTCAGTTTCTAATACTGTACCTACGAACTGGTGGCAATAAATCATCATTCAATACTACAGTTACTGGAAAAAGTTTATCTATCTGTTAAGCTTAAGAAGGGGACTCTTTTGCAAGGGCATAATAACACTCAATATGAAAAGGAAAATCTTGCATTTTAGTGATGAAGGACCAACGGTACAACTGTTGTATTTTGTAGTGTACACCACAATACAGCACAATTAGTAGCCATATAAGTTAGTGATTTTAATGGACATACTGAAGCAAAATTAGTGAACATAAATGGAAACAACCTTTGTGATGGAGAGAGGATATTGGCCTCCAACCTTAACATACATTCCAGATATTTTAGTGTTGCAACATCCTTTTTAATATAATCATTTAACCCCTGCCAAATTAAATAATTCTTATTAAATATTAATAGAATTTAAGTGACTGAAATCCTGAAAAGGACAACTTTATCCCTGAGCTGACTGGCAGGACTGTCTGTAATCATATGTTTTTTTTTTTTTTTTTTCAGGTTTCGTGTCTGTTTTAAGAAGTTCCATATTTCTGTACTGTGTGTTATTGATTGTGCTGTTTTCACTTGCCAAAGGCCTCAGAACAATATTGCTGTTAAACCAGTTAATAAACTCCTCAAATACTTTGCTATAGCATAGGCTGCCTATCCTAGTTTCTCTAATGCGGTCACTAAGGTAAGTAAATGGAGACACAAACAAAACAATTCCAGATCCTAGTGATCTTTTATTTGTATTTTTTTCTTTTGCATTTCCTTGCAAATTAATTCAATCTTGGCTTATTTGATACTTAGTTAATTATAACCAGAAGATGAACTGCAATGTGTTGTATATGATAACATGATTGGCTCTTGGCATGACGTTAAATGAAACATCTATTCAACAGAAAAGTATTCAGCTGCTATAAATGTGTTCAAGAGTAAAACCCCACCCCCACCCCAACTACTGCGGTCCTAAACATCTGGGCATCTATAGCAATACAGATTTTTTGTGAACTTACTCTATAAGGTCCATAGTGAAGTTGAGAACCACTTTGAAGCTTTGTTTTAAAGAGCAAGTAGTGTAAAATTTCATTTTCATCATTTCTTTTTTATATTCCCCTTACTATTTTAGTATTTTATGATGTTTGCAATCATTCTTTGTGGTTCTGGGTTCTATTGCCCCAATATTTTTTTTCTCAAAATCTGCCTTAACATGGCTTTGATCTTGCTTAAGCTTCATCAGAGATCCAAAGTACCTGCACTAAACAGCTGTTCTCATTCCATTCAAATCTTATGACAATATGACTTTTCAGCTCCATATTGTCTCAACATTTGAATGCTTTAACCATTACTTTATTGAGCTACCGTTATTTTGACAGTGTTTGGGCTTTGCACAATTATGTGAAAGTAAATGCACACTCAAATATACTGTACACCTAAACCTAGCAAGATACATAATTGTAACGTCACAAGTGACCCTGAAACCCCTTCTCTCTTGTACAAGGTGCTAGCGCCTTTTGAATGGCGAGCTTATGCTGCAGAAGTATATGGTCCTTCAATAGAACCAACTTAATTTCTTTGGGGGTTCCCCATTGATGCTGGACATGATAATGAGGCATGGGAACCCATTGATATGAAACATAGTGAATTCTGGCCAACTCAGATATTATGGATGGAAGGGATACCTAATAAAATAACCCTATGTGATCAGAATGAAATATATAAACATAATAGTCATCAGTCCAGAAACCTTACTTCTAGTGGGAGTCTCTCTCTAAAAAGGGGAAAAGATACCAAACCTAGAGTGTGGATGTCAGAAGTGTAGAACAGGACTGTCACAAGCAGAACCTAAAGTATGCCCAGCCTGCACACACATGGTAAAACATTGCAAAAGTATGTTTGAATGCAATGATGTACAAGGTGTATCATTCTGTCATTTGATTGTTGAACCAGACAATGTAAAGAGAATTGAATGTATGGGATGTGATGCTGCTCACCCAGTTAAGTGGGCTCATATGGGAAAATTAAAATGCAAAGATAGGAGTCTGACTATCCCGGTTCAAGCTTTTTGCAGGTATCAGGTGTAAACTGTCACCCACACCTGCGATGCTCAGAGATGGATTTCGGGACTGGTGGTTGCCTTTACAGATCCACTGAGAGTAGAACCAGACAAAGAATTTCAATCCTGTTGGAAGCACTCTGATATCTGGGATGTGAACTGGACACTGCGATTAAAAGTAATTGTAAAGGGCAATAATATTATAATATTGTAAAACTCTGTACTGTGTTAAACAAGCAGAAATATTATTGCATAAAATATGTGTTAGCCTAAATGAAGATTCAGTAAAACTAAAAATCTCGGACCTAATTCAGTAACTGTGATAGTGCTTATTGGAATATGCTCACAGGAGTTCCTTATAAGCAAGAAACAGCCTAACCTAAACAGAGACCCTGTGCTTGGAAAGTCTTATCTAAGAAAGTACCAGAAGCTTCTTGGTACTGGAGCGATGTTTTATCAAGCAAACCAGGACTAATTGACACTACAGATGCTTTCAATCAGGAACACCTAGTCATTATAAACTTTATCTTAACAAAGTAATGGAACTCCATGGTACTGGAGGTATATGTTAAAAGCTTTTGGAAATGACCTCATATATACTGGGGTTAGAAAAATATAGAAAAGCTTGGTACTGCATATGAATCATTTTAGGAGTAGCCAGATGTGTATAATTAAGCCTTCTGATGCACGAAGCAGGGAAAAAGTCCTATAAATATTGGGGCAAAACTGCAGTTTATTCATGTTGAGTTTGGTAACACAGACCCAGCTGATCCACCCCCTGAAGATCTTTCATGTGAAGCTGACTGTATTAGTTTGGTAAGCATACTTTTTGCATTTGTATCTCACCTATATTGAAGCAGGCTATAAGGATAGGATTATTATATTTAGTTTAGAGAGGTTGTTATATTGTCTGCTTTGGTCTGGCTTTTGGAGCTCTTGGCTAGTACATATTGTAACCATATTGCTTTATAGAATCGATGCTGTTAGTTTGTGCAGACACCGGACTGCCCGGATTGTCTATGAGCTAAGATTCGACGTCGATCTGTGATCACTCGATCCATTTAAGCGTTAATAAACCGAAGGAGTAAATATATATATATACTCTGATTTGTTAAACTATAAATAAGTTATTCTTCATTGACTGTTGTCTGGGTATTTCTGGGTATGTTAAAATCTGTAAGCCAGTATACAAACTATCCACTTATGACAGAATAAAAGAAGAATGCACGAACATGATCATAACTAAATTGTGTTGTCTTTTAGTTATCAGATGTCTCAATTTTATAACATCCTTCATGCTCAATACAAGTCTTGTAATGCAGCATTGTGCAGGTATTGAGTTAAAAAAAGAAGAAAAAAAAAAGGATGTACTTGCAGCACATCAAGACAAACTGGTCCTGCCAGTCAGCTGCAGTGAAACATGAATTCTAAGCAGCTGAAGTTATACTTCACGTTCCAGGGTTTCCAAAACTTTTACTCAACATTAATGATTTAGTTTAAGATCTTACATTCCAACATTGTTGGTTTAAAAGATCACTGTCTGAGACCAGGGGTGTAATTTGATTCTTGATTCATGGGCTGAAATACTTACCGTATTTTTCAGGAGATTGCAAGCCAGATAGTCATCTCCTTGTTTATGTGTATGATATTAAACAATGTACCATAGGTTATGATATCATTAACCTATACGCTAATTACGCTATAGGGTAGGGCCCCCAGTTGATTTGGGACCCCCATGCTTGCATTATATAATGTTCAGAACAAAAATACATACATTTATGTATTTTAAATCTTTTTTTTTTGTATCTTGTTTTTATTGCTACCGTTCTCCTGTTCTAAATGTGCATTACCCAATACGTCATGCGTTGTGATTGACATGGTAACAGCAAACAAGCCATTTCACAAATCAGAACTTCAGATTGTCTAGCTGTGGGTGGGGCATAGAGCGAGGGCTCAGTGTCATGTGATTGCTCTGACAGCAGATTTGAAATTAAAGTGGTAAATTAAAAACATACTGGTCAGAACCGGAAGCAATATCTTTGATCAAGATCTATCTGCTGTGTGTGCAACCATATATAGGTAAGAGACATGTCCAAAAGTCATCGAAAGTATGTCAGCGGTGCAGGAAGCACACAATGCAATTCTAGACAAAACACCCAAGTTAGAATCTTTCTTTGGGAATGTACCAGTGAGGACAGAAAACTCACTTACATCAGATTTGCAACTGTCTCCATCTTCGGACACAGAGGTATCTAGTACATTACCTGATACACAGCAAACTCCTGCTGCTTCTGGTCATGTGCACAGCTCATCACAGACCAGCACAGAAGAGACTTCTAGAACTGATTTTGCACGTGACACATTAGTACTTCATCTGATCCTGGTTTGTGGGGCAAATTATCGAAAACTGACATTGAATACTGGATTTCAAAGGGCTGCTTGTCAAAATCGGGAAGGACCCTTTGAATGTTCGGGAGTACGCAAATCAAGTTTGATACTTCTCCAAGATTTTATTTTGCGGGACTAAAGTGAATGGTGAACAGTACTCCCGTGAGTGGCTGCTATAGTCACCAGTAACTGGCAACAGTATTGTTTTTGCTGCAATTTACTGTCCATGATGCACTCCTCCCAGTTCGCCACTAATGGATTCAGTGATTGGAGTAACACAAGTAAATGAATTAAATGGCATGAGAACAGTGATGAGCACCGAGCAGCCATGCTGGCCTGGCTAAAGAGAGCATCGGCTAGGGGTTCCATAGATGAGGAACTACAGAGACAGCAAGAAGGTGAAAATAACTACTGGCGATCAGTGCTTCTTCGAGTTGTTGAGGTTATTACATTTCTGTTAGAACGCAGATTGGCATTCAGAGGAGATAACAATCTTATAGGTTCACCCAACAACGGAAACGTTCTTGGCATACTAGAATTTAATAGCAAGGTTTGACCCCTTTCTTGCAGAGCATATCTCACGGTGTGGCAACCACGGGCGAGGGAATCCAAACTATTTATCATCTACAATTTGTTATGAACTTATTCAACTAATGGGCACCAAAGTTCTGTTAGCTGTGTGCAAAGGTTTGCACTGCTAAGTATTTTTCGATTTATAGTCGATTCAACCCCTGATGTGAGTCACACAGACCAGCTTACATTTGTTGTACGATTTGTCAACGCAAGTGGTGAGACTACAGAGCGCTTTCTGAAATTTCTACCTATTCGTAGTCACACCGTTGAAGATTTACGGGATTACGTGTTAGATACGATGAAAGAGTTGTGCCTCATCATTGAAGACTTTAGAGGGCAAAGCTACGATAATGCAGCCAACCTTCGGTCTCGTAATTTATGATGTCACACACAGAAACCTAGATGGGATTATTTTCCTGTAACTCACTGAAGCCCATTTATATATATATATATATATATATATATATATATATATATATATATATATATATACAGGTGAAAGTGTCAAAACTGCTTCTGCTTCTGTCTATTTGTTTTTATGGGAGGGAAATTGTATTGTCTTGTGAGGCTATCGTGCATTTGCGTCTTCCATATGTACCAATATAAAGACTGGAAGATAGTTTCTGTATCCATATATGCATCATGCATCATTTTGGTGAAGTTTTTTTAATTGCATAATTTTGCATTACATGTTCCTTCAGATGTTTGAATGTATTATTAACATGTATTATCGTTTGAATGTATTACAATCGTTAAGAATTATCATTAACAACTATCAGATTTAATTGTTTTCATTCACAAGTGATTTCTGTCGTACAGCAATAAAGTTTGTAATAGTTTAACTTGTGTACCCTGGTTGTTGTGGAAGAGTGAGTATGTAGGGGACCCCCAAAATAAGGCTTAACTTAGGGCCCCCCACTTCTTTTTATCCGGCCCTGGGTGCTTGTGGTTACAAGTGTAAGGTGCCTAGAAATGTGTTCATTTTAGACAACAGATTTCAACAAAACTTGAAATGGCTTTTGTAAGAAGAATCTATACAGTACTTATGTAGAATATTAACAGCTTTTATGCAAAATCAAATGGTTAATTTAGGAAACATATTGTTTCTGCTGAATTTTCTCAGGTAAGTTGGATTCAAACAGAAAGGCATCAGTGCATTTTATTCTGCACATTCAATGATAACCTCATTTTGAAATACTGAAATACAGGATATGGTCTCTGGATTCTATATCCTGGTGGCAGCCAATGTAAATAATCCTAATATATGTGAGGCCAAATGATCCTATTACATCAGACCATGGTATTTGCATGTCTGCAAATGGGAGTGTGACAGGGTAGCTGGCTACCCGTAGGAAAGAGATCCAGAGACAAAAAGATGCAGTTTAAACGCTGTGAGCACGTTTATTTAAAGAAACAAAAACACTGGAAAAAAAACAAGCAAGGCATGAGGGCCAAAATAAAAGGTTCTAACAGAAAAGAATAAACGTGTAGGCTGGGCATTAGCCATCACTATCAAGTTGCAAAACAGTACAAACCTCACAGCACCAGCACCAGCACCAGCACCAGCACCAGCACCAGCACCAGCACCAGCACCAGCACAAACCCCTCCCCCTCCCCCAAACTTCTCCAACAAACTTTCCTCTTCCTTATATACATGTGGCCACTCCGCAATTAGCATCAATTGCCTAGTTGGTGAATGGCCACACCTGTGATTGTTAGCAGGGATAGATTTAACCCCATTCCTGCCAACCTTACATTCCCACACACACACAAGGAGTTTCTGTAGTGTACCATATTTTTATAAAAATAAAATGTTCTAAATGCTATAATAAATGGAACAGCAGTACAGGCACTTGAAAAGTAGACATATAACCATGACTTGTATTGGCTTCCACTTAATATAAAGAATAATTTTTTAAGGTGTTGCATTCCTTTATTTAGATTCATGCATATTACCAAAACCCTATGCTGCTGGCAAACAACAGGATAACATGTTTACTATTGCTTGACACTTAACAATAGTGTTGGTACAAAATAAAATAACTAGTTTTGCTTCTCAGTGTTTGACTGCTTGAAACTGAGGATATCTGAAACCAGTCAGGTGTTGGTCCTTAAGGGTTTTCTAGTTGTTTTTGGTGCCTTGCCCAACAAACTGCATGAGGTTGTTTTCAGCATTGTAATTTATTAATGTCCTGACATACTTTATTTAGATTTTGACAAAATAGCCATTCTTTGTAGTTCATTTCCCAGTTTCTGTTTTAAAGGGCAAGCGGATAAAATTGCAAAGGATGCAGCCAACAGTGGGTCAAACACTGATAGTTTTCTCCTCAAAGGATCGGGCATATGGCAGTTGATCTAAGTATTGTCCTTTTAAATCATTAAAAAATACACCCTCCCTAACTGACCGTTGTACACCAAAGAGACTCCCATGCACTGTTAGATGATTGATTTCATAACCTTGGCAGCCGAAGAAAGCAGTATTTGTATCCATTATGGTTTAGTTCAATAGTCCTGAACGTCTGCATGTTGCTGGCTTTGTGTTGTCAGCACTGTGCATCTGAAGGTTAGGATTTAAAATGTCAGATCTGTCTGTTCGATCTGAACTGAGCCCCCTGCTGACTGGTTTCCAGTGTCCAGCACAAAGCCCTCACTTTGTGGGAAGAGGTTTTGGCAGTTGCTTCTGCTCTCTAATGGGGGTATTTGATAAATGACAGTAGATTTTGCTATGAACTTGCAGATGGATAATAAACAGAAGCATTGGGAGGCACTATTTTGCTGAGGAGTGTGTAGGTGGGCTGCAGTCCTGCTGCCTTGAGTCAAATCAACCAGCAGGGGTCACTGTCTAAGAACTTAGACATTACTCTACGGTAGACAGTAGATTTCTATTACATTTTTCACATTTTATTTCCAAAAAATCTGATTTGCAATTCGATGAAAATCTTGTAGCATATTGATATTATGTTAAATCAATACAAAAAAGCTTAAAAAGGTACAGTAACTTTCTTGTTTTACTGGTATTTCATAAAAAATGGCAGGTTTATAATGCATTCCAATGGAATGTCCCAGGAATAACAGCTACACATATGTGACAAAAATTGTGAATACTTTTGATTTTACAAACATCCAAACTGGTACCTACTGTAGCAAAGCTGGCACATGTTTTTAATACAGTAGTGCACATTCCATATTCAGTGGTAGGGGGTTATAATGCAATTATTGGGACTCCTGTGCCATATTAACAATGCTGCAATAACAATTTGATTACAGTATCTTTACTAACTCAGCATGTATACAAAGAATGTTCTGAGAAGCTGAGAACACTGGCAGTTTTATTGATTAATCCATCTATCTGATTGATTGACAATTGTTGTATTCTTGGGGACAGGGAATAAAAATAAAAACTTTATTTGATTACATGTTAAACAATAAAAAATATATATTTCACCTTATAAAGGAGAGATTTGGAAGTGACTTTTTTTTTTTATTTAGTAATTGCCCATTGATTTTACCCTGTTTTTCTCCCAATTTGAAATGGCCAATTGTAATTAGGCTCAGCTCACTGCTACCACCCCTGTGCTGACTCGGAGCAGCAAAGACGAACACACGCTGTCCTCCGAAATATGTGCCGTCAGCTTCTTTTCACTCTGCAGGCCCGCCATGCAGCCAACCCAGAGAACAACGCAGCTTACAGGCAAGCCCACAGGTGGCCAGCCAATCTACAGGGGTCGCTGGTGTGCGGTGAGCTGAGGACACCCTGGTGCTCGGCCAATTGTGCGCTGCCCCCTGGGAACTCCCGTCCACGGTCGGCAGTGGAATAGCTTGGACTCGAACCAGCGACCTCCAGGCTATAGGGCGCATCCTGCACTCCACGCAGAGCACCTTTACTGGATGCGCCACTCGGGAGCCCCAATTTGGAAATTACTTAAATCCAGGTTTGTGTTTTGCACTCCCTACTACTTTTTATCCAAGGTTTTCATGTCCCAGAGAATTACAATGAACTCCACTTGAGTTGCTTATCTCCAGACTTTCTTCTTTGGAAAATGTGATAAGCAGGTGGATGTATTTTCAAAGATTTTGAAATAGGAAATGGTGCTTGGCTAACCCTTTCTCTTTAACATAGCTGAAGAAAAAGTTTTTTAAAGCAAATGTTGTCAAGTAAGCTAATTGCCTTAACTTAGGAATGGAAGTAAATGTTATTCACTAACAAGAGGATGATCAAATATTAGAGTCCCATCTTGTTAGTAAATAACATTCATTGTGATTCCCATAACTATGATTCCTACATTAAGGCAATTAAGAAGTGTGTTATATTTAGGAAAAGTATTGTATCGATGTATCGATGTTTATATTGCACAATGTAGAGTAGACAGTGTGTGAGACAGACAGAATGACCTTAGCAAGTTTCATCAAAATTGGATTAGTATATGTATTAAAGGTGACATAATGACATGGACATATGCCACCACTATCCCTAACAGAGGATTATAAAATAGATCAAGGTAAGAGAAGAAATGCTGCAATACCGTATACAGTTCTGTATCACCTCCCTTGTCAACAATAAGACTTTATTTCATACAAACTTGTGAGTGTTTGATCTCTTACAGTCAAACATTCTTATCTAGTTAAAATGTTGTTTACTAGCACTTTGTTAAGCTATTGGGCAACACTTTTCCAAGGACTTTGTTAACTAAATTCAGATGTCTTTAAATGCCAACAAGTTGGGCAGGCTAGTTCAGGTAATAGGTTTCTGTTTTTAGGTTACTTACACTAGCCTCTAACAAATATTGGGAGATAGATAATAATATAGTAAATGCATTTTTTTTACTGCTTAATCATGTAGTAATCAGATCTTTTTAAATGTAGGCTTACAGTTTGAAGAATGAATTCTGCCTCTGCTATTTTTTATCACAGAAACACTGATTTCTGTAGATAATGGAAGATAATATCTGATGCCGAGAGACTAATGCATGCCTTTGTTTGATCTAGAATTGATTATTGTAATGCACTTTTTTTCTGGTATCCCAAAACGTGTGACATCCTGCTTGCAGCTTGTTTAGAATGCCGCTGTTACAATTCTGACTAAAACCAGGAAAAGTGAACATATTACCCCTGTTTTGGACTCTTTACACTGGCTCCCTGTGCAGTATAGAATTGATTTTAAGATGTTGCTGTTAACTTACAAGGCCCTGAATGGATTAGCACCGAGTTATTTGCAGGAGTTACTGACCCCGTTTCTTCATTCGTTATGGTACAGCAATCCTTTTTTTTATTACTTAAATACTACAAAGACAGTGCTCAGGGGTAAGCCTGGAAAGTTAATACTTATTTACAAATTAAAATCTATTAAATCATATTAGTTGCACATTGGTTGAAATTACATAAGATATCAAACTGGAACAAACCCACACAAGAGATACAATATATTTCTATTTTGTTTTTAACATTATATATGTAGAATAATATCTTTATTTTGCATAGCAAATAAAATACTCTGAAGACACATTCTAAAACAAAAACAAACACTGATTGCTTCTGTTCAGGTTATCCTGCCATTGAAATGAATTGCAATAGCTAACAAGCAATTTAAATGCAGTAGATACTTGTAATGCTGTGTATATAGCAAGAGGGTGATTATGTAAAGATGATTAAAGAAGTCCTTTGACAGGTGAACAATACACATTTCAGCTAGAACTCAACTGCATCAAAAAAAAAAAGTACAAAGTTACAACAAAAATATCTTCAGCACAAAAAAAGTGTGGTGACAACGTAATGGGGGTGGAGATCTTAAACCAAATACCGTGCAGATTTATTTGATGATTTGCAAGTTTGTGTATCAAACTATTGCTGGGCATATCTTTTCACAAATTCTCCAGTTCCCCATGAAGAAAACTCTTTGTCTTTTAATACACTGTTCAATGAAGAAAGGGTTTATAACGATGTCTCAAAGGGCCAACTACAGCAAAAGTGGTATTTATAAACACATGGTCTTTACACATGTTTGGTTTAATATGAGGAAAAGGGGGTAGCTATAGAAAGGTGGTCAAAACTACAGCATTGCAATCTCAATTCAGAGTGTATACCCTGGTTTAACAGAACAACACCTACCCCTATTGCATATTGTGTTAATAACTTAAAAGACAATGTAGGTCTGTACAAACTACAGTTCACAAGCAAAGCAAACAAGACAATGCTGTTTTTGGAGTTTGCAGTTTAGAACCAAATACCTGCAGACTGAGTGTATGAGCGACGCGTCGGTGTGTTTGATAATGGTGCATACAATTAAAACAGCATGTTAGCACATTTTAGTTAAATATTTTTCCTACCATTCTGAAGTGTGGAGAGTGTGTCTGTCTTGTCCTTTATTTTCTCCACTGATTACAAAAATATTTTTTTTAAACAGTATTTGTGAAAGCTGATTAAATGCATATAATTATTAATAGTCAGAGCCATGCATTCTCTACTGTGCACAGCGTAGAATGCATATTGGTTAATCATCTTGTTCAACAGTTCAGTAACCCTTATTACAATGTTCTGTCACCAAACATCAACATAACATGCTGTTTTCCCCACAAATCAGATGATACAAGCTTAGTTCTGTGCCTTTGAGAAGCCAAATCCGATCAGTTGTGAATTGACTGCGGTTGTGCACCTCTTTCTTTGAATTCTATCCACACAATACAATGATGAGAAAGAAAGGAATCCAATACTATTGCAAATCATTTTGATTGGATACTAGTCTATACAGTAGTTTTGTATGCCGATGTGTGCAGTATGCAGCTTGCTCTTGCTCTGTACTGTACTATATCTCCTCTCATTTCTAGGCGGTGGTCTGAGGTTATTGTTGAATGTTTCTCTGTGCTGCAGGCTGCACAGCGTTTCTGCTGTGCTCACTTCCCTCACACTCACCCACTCAGTCAGAGAGAGAGAGAGAGAGAGAGAGAGCGAGAGAGAGAGAGAGAGAGAGCGAGCAGTAAGCAAGAGCAGCATGGCGGGTCTACGGGACTTACAGCATGGGAGCCACTGCCATAGAAAAACATGGGTCGAACTGTTGCTGTGCAGCTTGCTACAGATCATTCTGCACTGTTTTCGCCAAGGAGAAGCACAAGTACAAGGTTAGGGACGACAAATACATTTTTAAAATGTCCACATTTGAGAATTTTTGAAAGGGGAAGAGGCGATCTCAATACGGGTCGTGTATATTTGTTGAGTACTGAATTGTGCTCCGTAGCTAGTAAAACATAAATCGTTTTTGTGAACGGGCGGAAGAATGCTTTTTTTATTATTATTATTACTATTCCTTGTTACGTATAAGTATGAAATGTAGAATTTAAAGCCGTTCAACGTCTTGAAATAACAGTTTTGTGAAAGAAGTTATATGGGTCGTTATTCCCCGTGTGCTCTGAACACATTCGTGTTGTGCACAGTGAGTGGAGTGTGTTTCCTGTGTTGATAAAAATGACTGTCACATTTAGACTTTCTTTTTTTTTTCTTCAGTATGATAATACATTTACTGCAATAGAATGTTTGATACTTGTGGCAATGTATATATATATATATATATATATATATATATATATATATATATATATATGTGTGTGTGTATATATATATATATATATATATATATATACAATATCGTATGTATGTACATGGTATTGTGATTGTAAAGCATTGTCTAGCATTACTGAGTAATTCAGTCTAGGTAAATACACATATATACTGTGTTTTGACATTGTGGTTGCTTTTAGGGAAAAAAGAAAACGACGTTCATTCTGTTAGGGTTACTTCCTGATCGTTTACTTTCCTTCTTGCGTCTCCTTTTTAATTCTAAACTTTTTTTTCCAAACAAAGCTCTTACTCAGATGCCCAACATGGTAGAAGTTTGGCAGGCTGAAGAAGTGGGCATATTATTTCCAAATCAGGTGAGAGTTTCATTGCAGCAGAAGCAACTAAAATGTGTATATTACATCAGTGTCAAATGGCAATGCAGACAAATACAAAAAGTAGTAACAGGCTTCACTCTCGAGGTCATCTGTACAGGAAAGAAGTTAGAGAGGTTGAGGGGTGTGTGTGTGTGTGCTGGAGAATGTATGGCATGTTCGAATTTTAGGAATCTGGAATGCAGAGTATGACGGGGTGTTGTTTTTTTTTTTGATGTTGTTTATACAAGTCTGCTGCTTGATCACAAGCGTGAGGCTTTTCATATTATTATTATTATTATTATTATTATTATTATTATTATTATTATTATTATTATTATTATTATATAAAATACAATGACTTCGGTTCTAGCAATTACAAGTATGACAAAATACGATTCAATAACGGAGCAGATAGCATATATTGATGGTAAAAAAGAGAGGTCAATCTCAGGCGGGAAGACTCGGGAGCTGAGCCACCTGTTGGCTAATGACCATGTGGCTTGGGCATGCATGTCCATGTTAATGAATACTAACATTTAGCAGACAATACCGTTTGACTTGTGTTTATCTGTTGTCAAAGGTACAGCTCACCTTAATAATACAGTAGGCTGGTTACATGTCGGGGGAGATTATTTATTTGCCTGTATTATACTGGGAAAGTCTTTATTGGCAAGCATACTGAATAATACTGAATCTTGATTTGCTGGAACTGCCATCCTCCTATTGGGAACGTTTCAAAAGTTTTTGAAATATACATATGATGCAGTATTTTTTCCCACAAACTGTTGTTAATATGTCTGTTTATAGGTTTATATATATATATATATATATATATATATATATATATATATATGGGGTATATACACGGTATATTGAAAGCTGAGCCATCACGTTAAATGGTATTCAACTAATTTTCCCGTTGTCTGTAACGTTTTAACCTCAAGACTGCTGCAGCAGGGTTAACTAGTAATATATTGCCACTTGAATGCCATTTGCGTTGTGCTGCTACTGCCCTCTATAAACAAATACTAGTGCTTCAATGTTCCATTAGGTGTGGTTTGGAAGGTTGTAGCCTACATGTTAAACAACAGTAACATGCTGTAACTGCATGTCATTTCTGGCTTTGAGATAATAATGTACAAGTTTACATTGAGCGCACACACACCCCTTTAGTACTAGAGCACCCATTCAAAAATACAGAATGTATGGATACCTCTACAAACGATTAGAATGTTAATCATATTAAAAAGTCATACAAATGAGTTAAAAAAGAAGCTAAAATTAGCTTCTAAAAAAGCTGTGACGTTTTAGTTGAGTACTCTGAACATCTTTTAGGAAACCTTGTAATTAAAGCTGCAGAGCTGGAGTTTAGGTTTTGTGCCAGTTGACAAGGTCAGCTGATGTTTGTGTGACATTTCAGTGTCTAGTTGCATCTCACATTGGAGGTGTTGTGCTGTTTGTGTGGAAATGGCCTTTTATGTGTCGTACAGTATGTATTTTCTGGAACCAATATTTCTAGGAACATTGATCATGCTAGGACTAATTTGCATAGAAATGGGGACAGGGGTACATTAGTTCAGTGTACCATTTGGTAATGATATAAATACCCTTGTATAAACTGACCATAGTAAAAGCATAGCAAAATATAATAAAGCATTGTGATAGTAAAGCATATCAATAAACATGGTAAACCAGGGTAAACTGTGGTAAATGCATAGTAAAACTACAGAAATACTGTGCAAAAACACCATAGTCAACTTTTAGAAGGGTAACCCCATTTTAAATTTTATTTGGACTTTGGGTAGGATTAACTGTGTGCCTGTAAGGCTGAAGAAAAAATAGATTATGTTTGCCTTAAAGTTTAGAGAAAGAACTTGCAGAGACAGGCACTGTACTCCTTGATTTCTCTATACAGTATGAACATGGTCTGCCAGTGTTTGTATTTCATTTTTCTGAACTAATTCATACATGCTTGTGATCTGCCCCTTTGTGTTATGAATGTCTGTTTGCGAGCTAAGCTGATAATGATCACAAAATGTGATAAAGAGATTTGTACTGTTTTTATTTTGTAGGTGGAGGCTGAGAAGAGCACAGAAAACCTTCAGCAGGAAGAAGGGTAAAGTTATTTAATATTATAAACTATACAACAACATTTGTGATAGCAGTTTGAATAAGAAGAAAAAAAAGCAGTGATTTGTGTGGGAAGTGGTGAGAGCAAAAGTCCTCACAGGCTTACATTCCAAGCTGCTAAGTTTAGATTTGCTAGAATAGAAAAAGTCACTAGAGATCTGTCATGTTATGATGGTTTGCTCTTTAGAGCAGGTTTTTTTTTTTAATAACCAGAAGACTCAAGAATGAAGTCCAGTTTAACTGCAGCAAAGACACTGGCTGCATCTGCTATGCATGGGCAGAATCAAATAATTATTTGTAGTGTAGTGGGTAGTATTTAAGTTGTACAATTGATCAGAGAGCAGTATTTGGCATGTATTAGGTGTAAAATCAAATGGGGGGGGGGGGGGGGGGGGATTTATTTTTTAGTAAAGTCCCTTTTGAGTTTTCAAAATCCAGCATAATGTTGTTTCCATGGCATCCAGCAGCTGGTTGAATGATTAACTTTTGCAGTTGAGCGCTTGTACTGTAAAATATAAAAAATGAGAGCTGCTGAAAGTGTTGAAATGACATCTGAGTGTTCTGTCAACATGTACCTTACGCAAGTGGCAATAGGATACAAATAGTTATTGCACTTGTAGGTTGCTGTATAGCTATAAAGTCATGGTTAAGGTTACAGAAATGAATTAGTTAGAAATGTTTCTATAAGGACCTAAACACTTTTACTTTGCAAACTGTTGAAAACGACCATCTTCCTGATGTGTTGTGAGGTTAGCAACCTTGACACAAGGCTGTTGAGGCTAGAGGTGCCAGCATGGCGAGGGATTGCAGGCCTGTGAAAGTCAATCACATTTGAGCTTGCTCTAGTCAGTGCAGTGGTTCCCAACCTTTTTCAAGGGAAGGACCACTAAGTGTTTGGATTTTTAAAACTGACCCCTTGCCGTGCATTTTTTCACAACAGCATTTTGAAACTAATTTGTATATGTATAAGTACATGTAGAAAGTAAAGTATATATAACGTACCTAACTTAATGAGATTCCTGGGCTTGAATCTTCACAGCCAGTTCACCAAGGAATGTTGTCATTTTGCGCATTGTGAAAGTTGCTGATGGCAAAGGTCCTGTTTCTTTTGTTTACATTTTTCTTTTCTCATTCTGAATGCTTTGTAGATAAATGGTGTCTCAATTTTGCAGGAGTTTTGTTTGACAAAATCTCCTGACAAATAATGCACTGGCGCTTGGGTCGTCCTTGGATCCAGTAAATGTAAATACCAGTGCTGGTCCCCGCAATCGTTACCGTGTGTAGCAAATTAATCAATTTCTAACACAACTTACTGCACTCGCTGAGTCACCAACATCGCTGGATGTACATATAAAAAACACTGGAATACGAAGACAAGGTGGGAGGGAAGCAATTTGATAAATTAAAAAATGATTGGAGAGTGTCCCGGATGTTACATACCACGTCTGGTGGTCTGATGTGTAAATTAAATGGGATTGGTGGCGCACAGTCGGTACGATTTATAGAATTTGGTTAAATGTGACGGAGTCAGAACAGACTGTACACATAATTTCCAGAAGTAGTATTAAGAGAATTTCCTTTTGGCATATAGCCTTGTGAGATATTAAACTTGGCTGAATAAATCCATATGGGAACATGGAGCTGTATGGTACAGTTCAGAAGTCAAGCAATAAGTATGACCTATTTTTGTTTCACATTAATGTCTGTTACTATATGCAGCTAAGGTCAAATAAAAAAAAAATATGTGTGGTTCAGGTTACGCTGGAAAAAAAAATATGGTAGGTAGGTAGGTAAAACTTTATTTTTTCATTTCCTGAATAAGCAGTGTGAACATGGTAAAAGTGGCAAGGGCTATTTTACAGTACATTGTTAATAGGTACCCCTGTTGTACTTTCATTAGTTACACTGCATCTTGCTTCATTCTCCGACCAGCTCCCCTTTCTCCACCTCACAGCTGGCTCAGTCTCATTTTGAGGGTCCATCTTCATTAATACACTTTCCACGTGCCTTGTTTTATGCTATAGGCAGGTAGCTCAAAGGAGTGAAACCACTGGGATTAAAATATAGCAGCAGCATTGCTGAAGCACTTAATGACTGTCAGTACATTCTTTTCTACACTGTGAAAAAATATTGCCATAAAAAGTCTGCTGCAAATAAAGTCATTTGTGTAGTAGAGGGGAAAAAAAGAGAGATGAGACTTCTATTAAAAATAACACATCTGCAGTAATTGTAATCTTGATGGAATTCAGAAAATAACATAAATTGAGTTTTTTGTGCATTATTAATATTATCATGGTACATGTGTTTAGACACTAAACAGCTTCTTTTTTTTTTAAAGAATGCATCCTTATTTGTCTTAAACATGATTTGCAATGATGTATTTGCAACATTAATATCTGAAATCTGTCATATTTCAATTGACAAATGAAAAATGTTGGATTAACCAGATCAAAGTGAACTAGTAATCATACAGTACACATTATAAAACATTGCAATCTGAAAGTCAGTAAATTGAAACCCCCCGTGATTGCACAGCACTGGGTGCTGCAGAACACCTGCCTGTAGAGCTGAATTAAAGCATTCTGCAAAACACGTCCGTTGCAGGCAGAAGTAACTTGGATGCTGGTATTTAATAAATGGTTCCTGTTTCCCAACGTTTGGATTGCGATGTTTTACTGTGTTCAACATTATATCGCAACCTTGTGGGATAAGCCATAAAAAGAAACATTTTCAAGAATAATGTCTACATATAGGCGTGTTACTGGTATGAGCGTGTTTCTGAAAATGTGTTCACAGTGATTTAATTTCCTGCAAAGGGTGAAAGGGCTATTTTAATGATATTTCTGCGTACTGGTAAAACATTTGTATAGAGTACCGGGAAAACAGTTTGTCAAGGTAATTTTATATATTGATTTTCAGGCTATTTTTATTTTTTAGGCTACATTATATATATATATATATATATATATATATATATATATATATATATATATATATAAATTATTATTTTGTATTTTAATTACTTTCCCACCTCCCGGCTTCTTCTTGGTTGTCCGGTTACTGATATTGATTTGAGTTTAAACCAAATAACTCGGAACTTAATTTAGGTCCTGTTCACGTGACTTAGGGCTGGGCGTTCCATAATATTAGCTTTATTCAATTCAAGGATTATAATTCTTGATTCGGTGCACAAAGACGCTGTAAAACTAAACCAAAAAATACTTGCAGTGGAAACTCGAGTGAGTGTAGCTGACTGCAAAAGTGGGTTCACATACCTGGCAAGGTTTAGTTTTCAAAATAAGGGAATCTAGTGGCCTGAATTTAAGTTAATACCTACATAACACAAAGGCATACGACTATTCCACTGTATTAGTTGGTGGTAGAATGAGAGGATGAACTCGATCACGCTGTGTTCACCCACCCTAATGATAGACTGGTGATACGCTGCTCCTGTAAGGGCTTTTTATGAGTACAAAACTGAAGCATAACAATAGCAGTCATTTATTTTGTTTTAAATGGATGTTTGTTTAATAGTTATGTGTTTTTTCACGTTAAATAACACATAGCTGATGTATATATTTTATCAGGCTTTGTGTACATTTAACATGTTTTGAGATGACTATATATATAAAAAAACAAAACACGTACAGTGGCTCTCAAAAGTATTCACCCCCCTTGGACTTTTCCACATTTTATTGTGTTCTCTCAAGTCCCAGGTCTCTTGCAGACTTCAGCAGGTTTTCCTCCAGGAATTGTCTGTACTTTGCTGCATCCATTTTGCCCTCTTTTCACGAGAACCCGGGACCTCTCGCACTAAAGCATAGCGCCGATACCACTGTACAAAAGAGCCGGCTCCCTTGCAAGGAGCGTATATCGGGCTTATGTCCCTGTGTGTGATTACTTTGATGCTTAAAAAAAAAAAATAGGTTGAATCCTAAATAACATTGATATTTATAATTATTCATAGTTTAGAGTACATGTAGCCTATACAGTTATCCAGTCTTTTTATTTTCATTTAAAGTAGGAGGCTAGAAATCCCAAGTAGAAGGCAGGGGAGTATGGGAGTCCTCCCCCAGCGCGGGTGCAACACCCCCCACCAAAATCGAATGTCAGCGTTTTGCAGGGGTCTGAATCCTGCATATCCTGGGCCTAAATATGTGCCTTAATAGGGACCCAAAATTCAAAATAAGTGTATAACTTTGTTCATTTTTGTATGATTTTAGGCATTTAGGATTTAAAGAGCAAGTAAAAGTTACTTGTGTGTATGAAAAGTAATTACAAAATAATGTGTTTGTATTAGAATTTTAAAACCACAAACTTGTCTTAGCACACAGTAAATTTCAAAGTAAGTCCACATATTTAAGCGAACTTTGGTTTTGCAGTACTTACACACAGAAAAAAGTGCTGAAAAAAAGACAGAACCAGTGTTAAAATGATTAGTGTTGGTTTACATTTTGTATGTTTCAAACATATTCTACCATATCACTTACCTTACACTGTCTTATTCACGAGGTATTCAGTACATATTTTACTGATGCTCTACAACCGCTATAGTTACTGCCCCAGTGCTTTGGCATTCTATACCCTACTCCACACATGGCAGCGACGCTATGTAGAGTTGCTACCGCACGTATAACGATTTTGTACAATGGTAGTGGATTTTTTTTACTTTTGTTTACGTAATATGCATTATACAAATCAAAAGATCGAATTTTGCATGTGAGTGAAATTTAATGTGTGATTTTATAATATTAACATTGTCAAACGGTTTCTGTTAACAGAAAAAAAAAAAAAAAAAAACATACAGTGCGTGAATGCAACTTGACGAACATTCGAAGGTTTAAAACTACCTTCGAATTCCTGGCTAGCGAACAAACCTTCTAACACAGCCCTAGTCATAACTCTGTATGATTGTACAGTTTGGCCTTCGTTACCAACATCGCTTGTAAGCTCGAAACAATCTAAGAGCTATTTTAGTGAATGGCAGTTTATTTTACTGGAGTACATTTAATTTTTAATTCCCTACATTTTTTTTTCTCAGCAGTACACTTCCTAATTACAGTCTCAAGTATTTCTATGCGTTCTGTTTTCACCTTTCTGGTCAGTTTGAGAAATAAACTTTGTTTTCCCTGCAACATCTGACCCTTTTTTAGTACAACACTCGCGCTGCATTACTGTTTTTCATTATGGTAATGTCTTGAATGACGGTTCTTGCTTTGGCTGAGGAGATATTATCAGCTCATCATCTATCTAGGCAATCGGCGGCGCAATTTAAATCATACTTAAACTCCTGACGGTAAACAATGTTGCGGCTGCTAAAGAGATGCAACAGACGAAAATAATATGTTCGTGGGACTCAGAACTTTAGGCACTCTTCGATTTGACTGGCGAAAGATAAGGTTGGTTTAGTGGAGTTCACAAAAAACGTTTTTCATCTTGTTAAGGTAACCTTTTCACTTCCTTTTTTTAAATTAATTATTGAGCTTTTTGCTGCATTACAGCCCTTGATTAAAATGATTTTCTTTAAGTTTTCAGGGCATCTTGTTAATAGCACGATGTATGCAGCCCACAAACCTTAAGTGTATTTTTATTTTCGCTGTTCTTGTTCTAAATTTCTACACAACGGTACTCACACTTTTGGTCACCATCACAACTGTTGCATGAAACTGGCGTTACTGTATTCTGCTGGTGTTAATACAGCACCTCTGTGTGCACTGAAGCATGCCTGTCTTAAAGGCGTACAGCCTCTCTACATGAACCCCCAATGTATCTCTGTCAAGCAGTTGAGTACATATTTTTACGATATCACAATAAAGTGAATACACTTTTTTTGGGCGCATATGCATAGCTATTATGTACTATATATCTCCTTACAGTACGATAATACAACAAAAAAATTGACTTACTAATAATACCAGAAAATAATCGTAATCATTTTTATTAAGTAGCTGACGCGAATATAGTATTAGGCAGTGGATCGTGACGGTAGACCGCTTATTTGGAAAACCCTGTTACATACATACATATCTTATTATTGTATGTAATGTGGTTAACCCTTTTGAGGATCAACCAGTGTTTTTTGGCTGTAGTTGACTCTCTTCCTATAAAATTTCACCACAAATCTATTTTGTACAGCATCTTGGAATTTGTGTCATTTTTTTCAGAACACTGGGGAACACTATAAAGTACTTTACAAACTATAAAAATGTTTTGCTTTTTTTTTTTCAACACTTTTTTTTTTTTTTTTTTAAATGTTAAGTACACGTATAAAACATGTTATTCTGTAACCTGAGGGACCTTACAATACTTCCTGAAAGTTCTGTTAAAAAAATATCGATCAAATCGGGCAAATTACAAGACATTGTTTCACCGGAGTGATTGTAATGACATATACATATTTATGTAAATATTTAGAAATAAAATAGTTCATTCATTCCATTCCAGCAATAATTTATTGACCTATTTAGTTCATGAAATAGTATCTGCTTATATCAACTCGTTTCTTGATATTTGTAAATGTTGTAAAAACATATATTAAAACACATGAAACAGAATACGTGTTCTAATATAATGAGAAGTCAAATAAATCAGATTTACAGTGTTTTCCCAAGTTCTTGTGTCATGTTTTGTTTCTCTGCTGAAAATGTCTCAGCCCTTTAAAAATGAAATGCCCGTCTCTGTGATGTCACATAAAAAAACAAACTAGCAGGCAGTGAAATTCAATTCCTCCCCTATCCAATGATATGCGTTATCAAGCTGTACTACAAATCATGGTGGCCCAGCAAGTCGAAGAAACTAAGTGTGTTTTTTATCGTGTTTACACAATCACAAGCTGTTTTGTTGTGTCGCTTATTTGTTTGTGGACGGCCTGGAGTTTACTCACAGACCGCAAGTGGTCCGCGTAGCACAGGTTGGGAACCACTGCTCTAGTGGTTAGCAAGTGTTCAGTTGGCTTGGTCCTAAACTGTGGTAAATGATAACATATCTAATATTCTCCTGTTTAGTACTGTAAGCAATGATATTTGTTGAAGGGTCCAACATGAGAGTGGTGATATACAACAATTTTGTGACCTGTGATATGTGCTTTTCTGAAAGATAACTTTGTGCTGGAGTTCACTCTGAGTGGTTTCATTGCAGGCAAGAGATAACTCGGCTTACGCCCTTATATCTCCCTGTTCCAGTACCAAAGTGTAATTTGTTTTATGAGCGTGTTCTGAAGTTCTTTTTCTTGAACGGTATTATCACACTATCAATATCATGCTGGTCTGGTGGATTATATTTCAGATCAGGTGGTAGGTACACCTGTAACAGCCTCTAGTGCAACTACACTGCCCCCCTCCCCCCTTCTCCCATATTATTTTTATTTTTTTACTGTGCTTGTATGAAATTGCCTTTGTTTGCTTGAGGACAATTTACAATATTTATAAAAAATTTAGTAAAATATTGTATTGTTGCAATTAAAAAAATAAACAAAATGCATGTACATGCATATGAAAAAAAAAAAAAGCCTTGCATCTGTTTGCCAGTTGTTGTCTTTCTTTGTGTTCTATCTTGGAGACCGAGAAGTGCATGCAGTATTTGACATACAAATTGATGATTTATTGCATAAATAATTTGCTTCATGGTTTACACAAGCGCTAAAATACATACTTGGCATCTGGAATTTTTGCATCTTAAAAAAAACAAAAAAAGATGTGGAAGAAAAAATATATATATATAAATTGTGTTCTGTAATTAGATCCTTTTTCCCCTCATGCTTACTAACCATTCCAACGGGTGCATAGGCCTCATACACAGCGCAACTGTAAAATTCTTCCACCCTCATTTCAGACAATCATCTTAGAAGCAGTCCCAGTGGTGATTTTTTTTTTTCTTTTTCTTTTTTATTTGCAGGAATAGTTCATCAGTGTGCCAGAGACTGATCTAAGCAAAAACAACTATTGCGAGTTATACAGAAAACAAATAAGCTGAGAAAGCATTAAAATAACAGCTGTCCTACCTATATTAATAACCTGTGTCATTAAATGTTGTAAAAAGCTTGCTGAGCTGCAGTAGTTGGTTTTGACATTGAGATCAAGCAATATATTTTTGCAGTGGCTGAACTACCTGTTTGGCAAGTGACCTTAACCCTCTTGTCCTTGCTAGTGTTTTGATATTGCAATGTAGAAATCGGCATAATAATTTTTGATAACACGTTTGAATTAACTGGCAGGAACGTCTTTTGATAGCAGCCAGTAACCACTAACAATGGCTGCAGTTCAGTCAAGCAGAACAGAAACCATGATGGGCAGTTCTTCTGTATTGTATGATCGTTCAACTTGCTCACAGTTTGAAGTGTTCTTGTACTCTCATGACATCAACTTTGTGTATTAGGGACTGTATGCTTACTATAGGTCTAACTTGCTGTGTTTTCTATAATTTCCTTGTGATTTACTTGTACTGCAATAAGAACAAAAATATCTGATATTCATGATATTCGTGAGGTGAGGTGACATGCACTTTGGATATTGCTTCATCCATAGATATAGTAGATATGTGAGTTTCTGCTCTTTTAAATTTTCTTACCTTGTAAAACACTGGGTTCCTACTTTGAAATTACTCTATTGTACAGTAATACAGGGCTTCATGAATATTATAATTAATGCATCCCAAAGAATTCATTGAAAATTAAAACAGATAAATCTGAAAAACATTATTATTCAGCAATTCAGTGCATCCTAACATTCTAGGTGATGCAAAACCTTTGACCATATATGTAAATGATATTCAAGTACATAGCCTACAGTGTGGTACTGACACCAACTGCACTGTACCATTCAATTTATCTACAATATTGTAAGAAAAGTTAGTTGCAATGTGCATAAAGCTCATGTGTGCCCGGGTGCGGACTAGCGCCATCGCACTGTGAAAATACCCAGCGGTGCAGTTTCCAGGCTACACAGAAACCTTGCCAATAGTAACACATTCATAGGCAACAGACTGTGCTAATAATACAGTACCATAATTTATGTTCTTGGTCAATAGATACTGTTTGTAATATGTCGTTTTTAGTACTTGGTCTTTAAATTATAAGAGGGGCATGGAGAATGGGCTAACGTTGACTTTATGGTGCAGTTAAGGAAAACAATTGTAACTGTACAATGCAATTAACAAGGGGTTTCCTTTTTTTTTACATTTCACATTATCAAGTGTCCTTTTTCTAAACGGGTTTATATCTTGAAGATGCAGGGAAATTGTTTTGCCCAAGATCACGAGTCAGTGGTAGAGCTGAGATTCCAGATTGCCATCTTTTTGCTCAGCTACAGATGCTTCAATCAGTGTCAGTTTCACAACGTTTAGGGGACATAAATACTAGCCTAAGTAAGTTGTTTCATGTGGCACTTTTAAATATTTTCAGTAGCTAAGTAATGCAGTTTTAAACTCTCTTTTATTTAACATAATTAAGTGACCTTCGATTTACAAATAAACCACTTCATTTAGTAAATCAATAAAAAATTAAAACAAAAATACATTTTATACATGCACCGCTGTGTTTTTCCTTAACACAACAAAGCATTGGTACCAGTACCTTCAGCTGATTTGCTGTTTCTATTTGCACTTGGAACTTCAACATGATCAGGGGCTAGCCTGTAATAAAATATTTGTAGTTGTGCAGCTGACTTCAGGTTTGCTGGGTTTTGTCCTTAATGGTCGCTCATGATGGGGTTAAAATAGCTGTGACTTTGATTGTATAATGCCTTCCCAGAATTGAGAAATCTTTCTACTTTTGGAGATCAATTGCACCAAAATGCAATGAATTGCACAATCTACACTACACTGTTTGTAATTTCCTGTTCCAAACAGCATATTGCTTTTTGGGATTCTGACAGCAGTCAACTGGCGACTTGGATGAAAGCATGTCATACTTACAAGTCCAAATTAGAAGAGCATTATTTTAGACTGGTTGCAAAAACAGAAGGAACTTTGTAACATTAAATAAAACATTCTCTAGTAGAAGTAGATTTCCTTAAAAGAAAAAAAAGTTCAGTGTACTGCGTTATTTCTGCATGTTTTTGTTATATTCCTTTTAAGTTTACTCATGTACCGTGCTGGAAGAGGTCTGTACAGGTACAGACAGAACAAACAAAAATCAAACGTGCTTGCACAAAGGAAAGTCATGCAGATCACAGTACATCGGCTGTACAGTGTGAGAGCGACTTGCGTTAAGACAGGTACTATAGTACAGAGAAATGAGCTGATACACATGCTTTCCAACTGATAGAAACAGACAGAAAACTGCAATGGGTTGACTCATTATTGCTCACTGTCTGTCATTCTGTCTACATCAGACTGACTCAGAATTCTCCAGGTGGGAATAATACAATTCCAGTAGCAGTGAAAGGGAAAAAAGAAAATATCTGGGCATAGCTGTAATTGAATTATTTTGGGAGATGGGGCTGTCAATTTTTGAAAAGCGGAACATAAGAAAATGTACGAACAAGCAGATGCCATTTGGCCCACCTAAACTCGTCCAGTTCCTAGTAGCTGATTCATCTCAGAACTTTGTCACGTTGGGTCTTGAAGGATCCCAGTGACTCATCATCAACAACATGACTAGGTATCTGAACAGGCTGGCTGTAGGGGTGACGTCAGGCCAGAAAGGAACACAGACAGACAGTACTGGCAGGTGAAACTGAGACGCTGCGGCGCTCAGTGCGTTTAATTGAATTAAACAAATAAAAGATTTAAACTAAAACAGCACACGGCACTTGAGGCCAAAATAAACAAACAAAACAGACAGTGGACGAACACTAAACAAACAGGGTGCATCTGTATATACGGCACAACAGTATCTATATACAGTGCCTTGCGAAAGTATTCGGCCCCCTTGAACTTTGCGACCTTTTGCCACATTTCAGGCTTCAAACATAAAGATATGAAACTGTAATTTTTTGTGAAGAATCAACAACAAGTGGGACACAATCATGAAGTGGAACGAAATTTATTGGATATTTCAAACTTTTTTAACAAATAAAAAACTGAAAAATTGGGTGTGCAAAATTATTCAGCCCCTTTACTTTCAGTGCAGCAAACTCTCTCCAGAAGTTCAGTGAGGATCTCTGAATGATCCAATGTTGACCTAAATGACTAATGATGATAAATAGAATCCACCTGTGTGTAATCAAGTCTCCGTATAAATGCACCTGCACTGTGATAGTCTCAGAGGTCTGTTTAAAGCGCAGAGAGCATCATGAAGAACAAGGAACACACCAGGCAGGTCCGAGATACTGTTGTGGAGAAGTTTAAAGCCGGATTTGGATACAAAAAGATTTCCCAAGCTTTAAACATCCCAAGGAGCACTGTGCAAGCGATAATATTGAAATGGAAGGAGTATCAGACCACTGCAAATCTACCAAGACCTGGCCGTCCCTCTAAACTTTCAGCTCATACAAGGAGAAGACTGATCAGAGATGCAGCCAAGAGGCCCATGATCACTCTGGATGAACTGCAGAGATCTAGAGCTGAGGTGGGAAACTCTGTCCATAGGACAACAATCAGTCGTATACTGCACAAATCTGGCCTTTATGGAAGAGTGGCAAGAAGAAAGCCATTTCTTAAAGATATCCATAAAAAGTGTCGTTTACAGTTTGCCACAAGCCACCTGGGAGACACACCAAACATGTGGAAGAAGGTGCTCTGGTCAGATGAAACCAAAATCGAACTTTTTGGCAACAATGCAAAACGTTATGTTTGGCGTAAAAGCAACACAGCTCATCACCCTGAACACACCATCCCCACTGTCAAACATGGTGGTGGCAGCATCATGGTTTGGGCCTGCTTTTCTTCAGCAGGGACAGGGAAGATGGTTAAAATTGATGGGAAGATGGATGGAGCCAAATACAGGACCATTCTGGAAGAAAACCTGATGGAGTCTGCAAAAGACCTGAGACTGGGACGGAGATTTGTCTTCCAACAAGACAATGATCCAAAACATAAAGCAAAATCTACAATGGAATGGTTCACAAATAAACATATCCAGGTGTTAGAATGGCCAAGTCAAAGTCCAGACCTGAATCCAATCGAGAATCTGTGGAAAGAACTGAAAACTGCTGTTCACAAATGCTCTCCATCCAACCTCACTGAGCTCGAGCTGTTTTGCAAGGAGGAATGGGCAAAAATTTCAGTCTCTCGATGTGCAAAACTGATAGAGACATACCCCAAGCGACTTACAGCTGTAATTGCAGCAAAAGGTGGCGCTACAAAGTATTAACTTAAGGGGGCTGAATAATTTTGCACGCCCAATTTTTCAGTTTTTTATTTGTTAAAAAAGTTTGAAATATCCAATAAATTTCGTTCCACTTCATGATTGTGTCCCACTTGTTGTTGATTCTTCACAAAAAATTATAGTTTCATATCTTTATGTTTGAAGCCTGAAATGTGGCAAAAGGTCGCAAAGTTCAAGGGGGCCGAATACTTTCGCAAGGCACTGTATACTGTTGTGCCGGGAATCAATTTCCAATTAATTATTCACTTGAATCCCAGCATGTGAACTAATTTGTGCAATCCCGTGCTCACATACTTTATCTGCATGTGAAGTGATTATGCATCCCTGTGCCTAAATACAACTATATATTTTAAATCACTTGTGCTACACAGACCCATTTATATCCTGTGCACCAATACCTATACACCAACATTAACGCAACGCAACACAACACATAAAACACATATGGGCGGGGCACACTGCCACAGTAACGCATTCCATACCTTCACCACTGTGTGAAAAAGTGTCTCTTTCCCTCTAATCTCCAACTGTGTCCTCTTGTCCTGATTTCTGTGCTGTGCATAAAGTATTGGCTCAAGTTAACAATGTCACCTTCATTAGAGTTCATTTTTTAAATACTTTTTATAATTTGTTTGAAAATGTATCCCCAGGTATGAAAATGGAACTGATGCAAACATTGAAGAATTAAATTGTAATACATTTTTACTTAATATTTCTTTACAAATAATTTGTTAGCTCAGTCTAATTTAAATGTAGCATTTTGTTCATAAACATTATTGTGTTGCAGGGGCGAGCTATGTGCAAATAGCCATTACTGTTTTTATTTGCAAGTATCACACTGCATTGACCACCTCTGCAACTGATACCTTAAAAAAAATCGATTTGTGGAAGTTTGATTGGCTCTGCACGACGATAGAATTGGGAGGATGGAGGGGTGTGACACTGGGGTTTCTGGTAGTTTGCTTATACTTACTGTATCATTGCTGATCCATTTTAGATCATTGGCTGTTTAGCAAAAAGTAATCTATTAAAAGCATAAAACAGGAAACAGAGTTTAAAGTAAAAGCACTCCAAAAGTTCTCAAACAAAATACCACACTTTATTTGTCTTTTGAACCAGTTTGTACAAAATATATTGCCTGGTCCCACATGCATGCCCCCTTTACTCCTGAAATGAGAAATGATCCATTGATAAACAGGTTGTTTTGAAAGCTTTTAACATTTAGCCTACAGTAATTATACAGTCAGAAAATATATAGCTCTGCTATATACAGTATTGATATAGTGTTTGTTGACTGAGCGTAAGTAGGCTCATTATACAGTAGTGTAGATACTGACATGTTGTACTGTAACCCAGACACCAGCACTATAATGATGTGCATCCCAGTGGGTTTATTTTACAAGGCAATGACAAGTGCTGGTCATGGATTTTTTAAACCTGAATTAATGTCTTACTATACTGGATTGTACTCCTACCACGCATCCTCTTTGGGACGGATTGGTCGAACACATGACTGGTCCCATTGTGGAATTTTGTACTCTCATTTTAAGAAGGTTTTTTTTAATCAAAGGATGGAGTTAATATTTCTGATTAAATTCATTGAACAGCACTTTGTCTTTTTAAAGGTTTTTCAAAATGTTTTATTTTTCATTTGGTGTGATATTTGGTTTTTTATTTCCCTGTATATAAAAAGTTTAATACATATAATAGAATGTTTAAACAAACCATCAAACTCAGACCTGTTGAACTTGCTCCTTGTGCATCCAGGTCGAATTATAGCCTTTAGTCTTGTCAGGGCTCAGTCTTGTAAGCTGTTGATGGTGCTATACTCAACCTGCTGGTATTAGACGACGAAGTAACAAAGTCTTGTCTCATTGTAACCAGATACACCCCAGTCAGCTTGTACATTGTTTGTGTCCTCTTGGTACTGTATGTATGTATTTATGTATGTAGGTATTTTGTTTCAGATAGAAAAGAAGAACGTGTACTATAAAGAAGTAAAATAATCAGAACAAAACCAAATAAATAGAGTCCATGAAGAACAAAATAAAATCACAATTCCAAAAAAAAACTACTCACATGTACAGCTCTTTGTGCCGTTACTGAAAAGAATTAAGATGGTTAGCGTTGGTGGTCCAGCTATATTTGATGGATTGCCTCTCACTGAGAATCTGGAAAGCTGACACATACAGATTTGGAGTGTTAATTTTCACACCTCCTCCTGTTCTACGCTTGTTTAAGTACTACATGTAGCTTCCTACAGCCAAGCCTACAATTATCAAATTGAAGTAGGTAGATAAGATAATTGTCACCCACACCCATATCTCCACCCCAATAAACTGCTGTATGTTTTCCATATAGACTATTTGACCTTGTGCGAAGGGGTCATGTAAAATAAGTTAATGGTCGATTCATTTTGTTTAGTTTTACAAGAGCTAGTGTCTGTTTTGTTTTTTGCCCATTCCTCTGGAGAGCTGCTCTGTCTGTGTGACCTTCAGAGAAGCTGCCTTCTCAATCATGTGGAGTGATTGTGCTTGCCAGGTCTTGCACAGTGTGAGTGACAGCGACAGAACTCGCTTACCCTGCAGATAATTCACGGGTATGACCGTGACTACACTGGGCACTAATTTGAGAATTGGGGTCTTTGTAACCCAGGCTTTTAGAAAAATAAACTATGTAAGTGAAACATGTGGGAGCCATGCATAGACCCTTGAATGTATGCATTACAGCCATTTTAAATACATTAGTCCATACCGTTTACAGACTGGGACACACCATGCAAAGCGACCATACATTTTAATTTACCATGATTGTATGAATGTAATTTGTAAAAGTTGATAACATTATGGTTTCTTGCCATAATTTGTTTATCTTATTCAAACAATGTACGGTATGTCAGTTTTAGCCCCAAATTTAACTTTAGTTTTTTTTTTTTTTCTAAGTAAATGGAACAACTTTTGTATGCTTTTATTTTAGGGGCTGTGGGGTTAGTTAGCAGCAGTATAACCCTGTGACTGGCACCCTATGTATACTGCACTAGCCATAAGGAAGTGGTTTGCCACATCTTTGTCTGCAGTAGATACCTTGACGCAGACATTTAAACTGAAGATTTTGCCAATAAAATGAATGCCCTGGCTGCTATGAAATTTTGCTACTGTAGTTTTAAAAAATGAAAATATAAACGGCTGGACGACTTGTACTACACGGCCCTTGATTTGATTGTAGAAGGGGAAAGTGATGTCTGCAAGTGTACACCAAGGAAGAGGCCAGCTCGAGCAACAATGAAATTGACTTCCACTTCCTGTTTCACACTATTTTTTGTTTGTTAACAGGAAGTGCACAGCTAGAATGTAGAGAGAGTGATGCAGTTCTTTCTGTTTTGAAATTAAGCAGTAAGGTGGATTCATTTTATTCATAATATTATATTTATTTGAAAAGAAAATCGATTACATAAATATATATATTTTTTGTTATTTACAGACATTTCAAGTCAAAGTTTACTTTACAAGCCTGTGCAATAATGAGCCTCCTAAACATATCTAATGAGAGCAGTATGCTTTTGACACTTAAAGCAAAGCTTGCTATACATGATCTGCTTTTGGCATTAGATGACCTGAACTTAGAAGTTAGGCCAGTGATAAACACTCCTTCCAGTGTAGATTGAACTTTAATGAAATGCAGTTCTATTCCAGTTTACATCTATGCGTAGCGTATGCAAGACAATTAGTTCCATAATAGTGTCAAATTGATCATATTTGACACACTAGGGTATATATTTCGCCAATAGTTTTTATCCCAGTTTTCTCCTCAATTTGGAATGCCCAATTTATTATTTTTTATCCTGGTTCACTGCTGCAACCCCCCGGCGACTCGGGAAACCGCGGCTGAAACACGCGTCCTCCGAAACGTGTTCCTGCTAATCCGTTGGACCTATAATGCCAGAGGACAACACAGATCTAAATGGCTCCACTGCAGACCCGCAGGTGCCCTATCAGCCACAGGGGTTGCTGGTGCGCAGTGAACCGCGTATTGCTCTGCCGTCCTAAGGCGGCGCTCGGGCGCTCGGGCAATTGTGCGCCGCCCCCTAGGAACCTCCGGTCACGGTCGGCAATGACATAGCCTGGATTCGAACCTGCGATCTCCAGGCTATAGGGCGCATACTGCACTCCACGTGGAGCGCCTTTACTGGATGCGCCACTTGGGAGCCCCGGGTGTATTTTAATGATGTGCTGTAAACAGTAAAATGTATAAACTTAATTTGCTCTCATTTCACTGTGTTTTTTTTGTGTGTGTGCAGTAATGTTAATAGGTGGATCAAAAAAAAAATCACTCCTTGTGGAAACCGCAGCTAGAGTGAACGTGTGTCGGTATTTCTATCATTAAAATGACCCCACTTTTGGGGCTTCAGAGTGGTGCATCCGGTAAAGGCGCTCCGCATGGAGCGCAGGATGCGCCCTATAGCCTGGAGGTCGCCTGTTCGAGTACAGGCTGTTCCACTGCCGACCATGGACGAAAGCTCCCAAAGGGCGGCGCACAATTGGCCGAGCGTCGCCGGGGTTGGGAGGGCTTAGGTTGGCCAGGGTGTTCTTGGCTCACTGTGCACCAGTGACCCCTGTAGATTGGCCTGGCGCCTGCGGGCTTGCCTGCAAGCTGCCGCGGAGCTGCATTGTCCTCCGACGCTGTAGCTCTGAGGTGCCTGCATGGCGGGCCTACAGAGGGAAAAAAAAGCGGTCGGCTGACGGCACGCTTTTCGGAGGACAGCGCTTGGTCGTCTTCGCCACTCTCGAGTCAGCGCGGGGGTGGTAGCGGTAAGCTGAGCCTAAAATAATACAATTGGCTATTTCAAATTGGGAGAGAAATGGGATAAAAATCAATTGGCGAGTACTAAACAAAAAAATATATAAATAAATAAATAAAAAATAACCCCACTTTTTTTACAAGATTTGTTTCCAAGGTCTTTAGTATATTAGTAAACCCTTCAGTAAACCCTTTAGTATATTAGAAACGGTGAGAGAACTTATTCAGTTAGCAGACCTGGATTCACCTGAATTAAGGGAACTGCATGATACTTGTAGTTTTTTAAGCAGCATTGCTGACATCAGTAGTAAGTGCATCTTTGGAGGAGTCAGCAAAATAAAGTAGCCCTGAGGTTGTATTATGCTAACATGTTTCGGCAGGAAAAAATGGAACACACCCACCAAGACTTTGTTTTTGCAAGGGTAAACAAAATTCCACTCCAGTTATGAACACATGTTGCTCGTTAACATTAATTGACAACTTCTGGTTTATAATCCACATATTTAACAGTTCAGTGTAGATAATGACAGTGCCTTTTAAAAGCATTTTGACAAAACTCAAATACGAGTTTATGCAGCAGATGGCTGAGTTTTTTGCACAGTTGAGCCTCTGTTTTGTAGAAAGCACATAACCTTTTCCGCACTGGTTGTGAAAGTGACTCACTTTCTAATATCCTGTTCTTTTAATTGATAACAACTGAAAGATTTAGTCTGATGAGTAGATGTAGTATAAGAAACCCTAGAAATGTCTGGAACTAACAGAACTGTTTCATAAGATATTGCATTATTTTTATACACAAAATTACATTATTTTTTACAAATTATTTTTACATACAATTACCCATTTATACAGTTGGATTTTACTGGAGCAATCTAGGTAAAGTACCCTGCTCAAGGGTACAGCAGCAGTGTCCCCCACCTGGGATTGAACCCACAACTCTCTGGTCAAGAGTCCAGAGCCCTAACCACTACTCCACACTGCTGCCCTTAGATTGGGTTTGATCATCCTTCATAAAGACTAAGGCTGAGGCGGTGCATAGATTTATCAACACATTCTATCGTTTGACAACTATATAGTCAAGCCTGTGCATTCTTTTTGTGTAAATTTGTTACATTTGGAATCAGCAGTTATTTTTTTGCATTAAGCCCAGAGCTGCTCCCCTCAGTTCTGACTATCTGCATGTAGGTGAGCTTACCTTCTCCCCCCTGCCCCTCCCCATTGATTGGTTGTTACTCTGACCTTGTTATGGATTTAAACAACTTTTTTTGGGGGGTGGGGATTTTGCTTTGACCACCAACTGGTACAAATCAACATGAATAAGGTAAAAAAATATATAAATATAAACAGATGTAATCAATTTAATATGCATAATAGTTTTTAAAGCATTACTAGCAATCCACAGCTCCACATGTATTACTGCAGTTTTTTTTTTTTTTTTTTTTACCCTTTCATAACGTTGATAATTCGATGTATCTGCGTTTAGGGAGAACGATAGTGAAAAATTAGGCCACCACAGCCTTAGTACAGACAGTCATTGAAAGACTGGACAACGCAATGACAGGCAGTGCCTAGCTTGCAAATGCCAGAGATCTCATTACACCAGATGGTATGTCTGTTAGACAGGAAAACTTCCCTTCAATATCGGTTATTAATTAAACTTCCATCAAATAAACTTGTATCTGTTTTACTGTAACATACTGTAACACATAGAGGGGTCAGCTTAGTTGGTATTTATTTGTAAAAACATGTGAAATGCCAGATGCCAATTGTACGGTGTTATTTTGATCCCCCACTGTGTAGATCACTTGAATTGACTCATTAATCCTTCAATTTAATTTAGTTCTAGTAGTCTACACAAGCTGATAGAAGTGAAGCTGGGGTTTTAATTTTCTTTCCAGCTCATTTTTAGGTGTCTGTTTGACAGTATAACCAGCAAACACTTAGGATTGAGTTAATAAACTGCTGAATGGTGTTAAGCTAGTACCATTTATTTTGCATAGGCAGGCATTAAAATATAATTTGGACCCTCTGTGAAAATATTCACACTTGGTGTTCAAACATACGCTGAAGAGGCAAGGGCTAAAAATATTTTTTCACATGTGGTGTACTGTAGATCAAAACGCAACTTCATACAGTTATTTAATACCCGGTAAAAAAAAGTTTCCATTTACTCTATCGGAAAATCTGCATGTAAACCAATTCCTTTCTGAATGAAATCCTGTCAGTAGTGCTGCAGCAGCCATAGAATTGCCTTATGAAATAAAGACAATTGAAAGTGATCTGCGTTATATTAGATGATTACTGGCACTGGATCGTGCCACCTGGACTGGTTAAACAACCAGTTCACATCAGTTAACAGGCAGACAGTCATTATTGGTGCTTTGTCTGGTTACAGTGTCTGTCAGGTCCAGGAATCCCCAAACTTTGTGCATGATTTACTGTATAGTACCTCCCTGCCTGAACACCTGACAGTTTTAAATGGTATTGAAGATTACATTTCAGAGGAGAGTATCATACTGTATATCTGGTGTAAAATCTTGCCAGACTGTCTTACTGTAGCTCTCAGCAGATCACAGCAGAGAAGGAACCACTAATACAGTATTTACTAAAATCTAGTAGTTTCAGAAAATATTAGAGAAAAGATTATAATAGGAAATCAAATACAGGTAGAATATACTGTATTATATGGTATAAATGCTGACTGTGTAGATCAGTGTATTGCATAGAATGATTTGAATAAGCAGAAGCTGTCTATTTCTGAACTGTACGTGCATGGTATTTGGAATAGAAGCAGCATCAGTATACTGAAATGTGCAATGCAGAGCTGTGGTTCTGATAACACTATGTAGGTCATTGTTATGCAGTGGCTGCGGGACTGTACATCTCCTCTCCTTCTTGACAAATACACCCTCATTGAAAGGTGTTAAAGGTTTAAATGAGCAGCTGCAGCAATTTTGGCAAAAGAAAGTTGTTTCCAAACATTCCTGTCACCGCTTTGCATTCTTCAGAGGATAGTAAGGTAGTCATTTTTCACAAATAAAATTCAATGAGAGAAGGTAGGAATTAACATGTTGATCCGTTAGCACAGGAAACCGTCTTACGTTTTTTTAAATTTAAACGTAGTTGTGCAGCCCTGAAACACACATGCAAAATGTAACAGAAAACAATCTAAATTGCACATGTAGTATGGGGTACATGGGAGAAGCTTGCTTTTTTCTTCACAGACACAAATGTCTACTTTCTAATGCTTTTCTTCAGAAAATGATAGCAAACAAATTCAAATACTGTAAATCCAGAAATATTTGAGGAGCCTTTTATTATGCGATTTTCGCATATCAAAATAAATCGCAAACATTTTTGGCGCATACAGTGCCGTGAAACAGTATTTGCACCCTGTCTTATTTTCTGCATTTTTGCATATTTTTGACACTGAATGTTATCAGATCTTCAACCAAAACCTAATATTAGATTAAATGGACCCTGAGTGAACAAATAACACACACATTTGATACATATTTCATTTATTTATTAAAGAAAGTTATGCAACACCCAATGCCCCCGTGTGAAAAAGTAATCGCCCCCTTAGACTCAATAACTGGTTACGCCACCTTTAGCAGCAATAACTGCAACCAAACGCTTCCTGTAGTTATTGATTAGTCTCTCACAGCGCCGTGGAGGAATTTTGGCCCACTCCTCCATGCAGAACTGCTTCAACTCAGTGACATTTGTGGGTTTTCGAGCATGAACTGCTCGTTTCAGGTCCTGCCACAACATCTCAATGGGGTTTAGGTCTGGACTTTGACTAGGCCATTCCAAAACTTTAAATTTCTTGTTCTTCAACCATTCTGATGTAGACTTGCTTGTGTGTTTCGGATCATTGTCTTGCTGCATGACCAAGCTGCGCTTCAGCTTCAGCTCACGGACGGATGGCCTGACATTCTCCTGTAGAATTCTCCGATACAGAGCAGAATTCATGGTTCCTTCAATGATGGCAAGGCGTCCAGGTCCTGATGCAGCAAAGCATCCCCAAACCATGACACTACCACCTCCATGCTTGACCGTTGGTATGAGGTTCTTACTGTAGAATGCAGTGTTTGGTTTTCGCCAGACATAACGGGGCCCATGTCGGCCAAAAAGTTCCACTTTTGACTCATCTGTCCATAGAACATTGTTCCAGAACTCTTGAGGATCATCCAGGTGCTTTTTGGCAAACTTGAGACGAGCATTCATGTTCTTCTTAGTGAACAGTGGTTTCCGCCTTGCTATTCTGCCATGAATCCCATTTTTGCCCAGTGTCTTTCTGATGGTGGAGTCATGAACACTGACCTTAGCCGAGGTGAGAGAGGCCTGCAGATCCCTGGATGTTGTTCTAGGGTTCTTTGTGACTTCCTGGACAATTTTACGCCTTGCTCTTGGAGAGATTTTGGCAGGACGGCCACTCCTGGGAGGATTCACTACTGTCCCAAACTTTCTCCATTTGGACAATATGGCTCTGACTGTGGTTCGGTGGGGCCCCAGAGCCCTAGAAATGGCTTTTTAACCCTTTCCACACTGATAGGCATCAACAACTTTTTTCCGGAGGTCTTCAGGAATTTCTTTTGTTCGTGGCATGATGTGCCTCTAGAACAGGGGTGGGCAATCCTGGTCCTGGAAGGCCGGTGTCCCTCCTGGCTTTTGTTCCAACTGTGCTCTAAATTACTTAATTAGACCAATAATTGGTAATAATCAGTACAATTAAGTAATTTAGAGCACAGTTGGAACAAAAGCCAGGAGGGACACCGGCCCTCCAGGACCAGGATTGCCCACCCCTGCTCTAGAATCTGTGTGCTGACAACTTCACTCTGATGGTAAGGGCCAAAGTTAGTCAGATTTATATTGGGTAGGGCTGGCCCAAATCAGGCCTGGTTGTTAACCAAAGTACTCAAACAGCTGACCCTAATTATCCCTTTAATTGGGTTGAGTTAACTAGGGGGGGCAATAACTTTTTCACACCTGAAGATTGCATGTTTGATTACCTTGCACACCAAACAAATGAAAGAAGCACCAAACTTTGGTGTCATTTTTTCTCTCAGACTCCCTCTATATACTACTACAACCCACAAAAAAATCTGACCAAATACAATGTGAAAAATGTGCAGAAATGCAGAAAATCAGACAGGGGGCAAATACTTTTTCACGGCACTGTATATAAATGCTTCCAGTATATAAATGCTCATACGAAATTCATCCAACCTCTAGAGGGCGTAAGTAGCCGACATTAGCGATATTGATGGACGTGGAAACACCCACAATAAAGCCAAAGCATGCAAACTGGCTTATGTCTGTTCTACACGAACTAGGAAAAAAAGGAAATTATCATTTCAGGCTGGTCTCTTTCAGGGATATTGAATGCAGTTAAGGCACAAGTGATATTCCTGTGTAAAATGATGACTGATGCCTGGCGATTGACGCGAGGAGGGGTGAGGATTGACGCAAGGAGGGTTGAGGATTGACTCGAGGAGGGGTGACGACTGACTCGGAGAGGGGTGAGGATTGACGACTGAAGATGTCCTAAATGGACACTGTAGTTGTGCTGTTTTTAAATCATCATTTACTGATGATTTGCACAGCATGGTACACAGTCTTCCTCCTGAACTGAATTTAGCTTGCATAACGTTGCTACAGCTGAAATGGAGACCAGAATAGCACTCACGACCCACTAAAACCCCCACTTTAAAAGCTGCAAAGGCGTTGAAGTCTTGAAGCTAATTGTAATACCCCTGCATGCTCATGCTGATCATGCACAACAGGCAGTCTCCCAACGATGCTGTTCACTGTCAGAACAACGCCAAAATGAGGGCAGATGCAGATATGGCGGTGGGATGGCAGCAGCTGCAAACCGTTATTGCTGGATCAGTAGAAGCCACACACACACGCACACACACCGTTAGTGCCAGAGGCTACAATGTCTGTTGGGTATTCTTCTTTGAATATAAAAGTGGACTTTTTCATTTATGTTTTTTTAAAAGCCTGTTGCTTATATGTTTGTGGATCAAGTTTCACATTTGTATTTTGCTTTATTTATTTTTTATGGGCTTGCTTTATAGACTTTATATCTCTTAAACCCCTCTGTTTTGTATTTCTTCCTGTTTAACCCATATTTTACTTCAACACAATATGGGTTTAAAAACTGTTATGGAGATGGGGGGGCACATATTGCACAGAGCCTTTTAATATGCAGTGCAAATTCCAATCCAAAACACACATGAGTCATTCCATGCCAACTCAACCAGAAAAGGGGCAGTTTGTTGCCCGACCATGCTCGACCGAGTTTGCTAGAAAAATTCAGCTGGGGGTTTTTGGGCCTGCTGAATTCAGAAATGATTATATATATATATATATATATATATATATATATATATATATATATATATATAATTTTTTTTTTTTAATTTCTCAATCGAGCTGTGACCTGGCAAAGGTCAACCAAATGTGAAAAAGTGACCCTGACCTGAAAAATCACCCTGGGCTCAACTTAGACGCTATCATCATGTGTAGCACCTTGTTCGACTCCAGTTTGTAGTTTTTAAAATGCAACTAAATTAGCTTTTGGTTGTTTCAAATGTGTCACTGTAGCAAAGAAATCTTAAGTTCCACACTCAAGTTCATAACCCCTCAGCTCCAAGCTAGTGCCACTGGAAGCACACCCTGTCACTTTTTACTCTAGATCTAACCCCGGACAATGCAATATTGAAGAATAAGGCCAGTTCGGTTAGGACTATGTGGTACTTTAGCCTCACCAAAGTGGCCATAAGCAATGCTCAAATGCTTGACAAATGCAACTTCTAAAATCCCAAATCCGCGGATACCAAAATGTTTTGCTTGATTCTTGTAGATCTCATCAACATCTGTCCAAAAATATCTTTGGGTTAATGACCAGTGGGGGGACTTGAAACCAAACGTGTTTCACAAAATTTGGAAGAATGGTCCCTAAGGTTCTTGCAGCAATACTAACATTTTAGGACCTGCATCCCCTACAGCAGCGACGGCGAACCTATGGCACGCGTGCCCAGAGTGGCACGCAGAGTCGTATTTGTTGGCACGGCGAGTGAGCAGTTATCTGCTTTTTTTTTTTTTTTTTTTTTTTGCACGCCCTCCGAGTGACACTTTGGAAAGCCAGTCAGTTTGATTTGCAAGGACGGCCCCGCCCCCAGTAATTAAGCAGCGCTAACTGTAGCCGTTATTATCTACACGTTCATGGTTGGCTGTTTATGCTGCTGAGCTGCTTTATTCAAGTACCCTGGGAACAGAAAGCTGATCAAAAACAGTAAGTCTGTCCTATGGAGGATCAAATGTAATTGTGGTCAGCTATGGATGTGTCAGCGGGACACGCGGGGAGGAAGGGATCGTTAGCCTGATGCTCGTAGCATTTTACTGACCGTCATCTGCTGTACTAAATGGAGAAATGGCCACAATCTTTCATACTTTACACTCGGGGTCGGGGGTCTGCGAGCCTAAAATAGGTTGAAATTACATAACCAAGCACTTTAGGCTTACGTCTTTTTTAAAAAGATGTACAGCTTTTCACACACGTGTTAATGTGCAGTGCAAGGTCTTTTGCAGGTGTCACTGGCGGCAACACGTGCATTGAACTTTAAAGCAAATGTCCCACGCTGTTTTGATTGTCAAACCTTTCCCTTGTCATAAATGCCGAAAATATATTTCACTGTCACATACTCGTATCTCAAATTATGTAATCTTTGTTTGATGCACAGTTTTTTTTTTTTTTTTAAATACTATTTTAATCTTAATTACGGGTCATACTGTGGTATGTTACCCCTCTTCATACAGTGGGGAAAAGCAGGTTGTAAATTCTCAAAAAACAATCGTCTCAAAATAAATTATGCCACTGATATGTAGAGTACATTTGTGGATACTCCTTTTTTTTTCAAGGTAGTTTGACACCACAGAAATCTTTTTCTAATAAGTATGTTATCTGCTACTCGCCTTTTAAATAGTTATTTTACAAAATGTAAAATCAGTAGATATGTTTTATGTAAGTAAATATACAGTTGGAAAAAAATGACGGTACAGCGGGAATGGCTGCCACTGTGTGCAACTGCAAACAAAAAAACTAAACAATTATGGCCAGGGTTACTGGTGCAGCGCGCCAATTGAGCAAACGTCTGATATTTATTGTATGATGCACTGTCATTGTTGCTTTTACTGATGTTTAGCATTATAATTCTAAACTTAATGCGTCATGAAATGTGATTTATGTATTTTACTGTAGTTTAGTAATATAATATTCAAATTATGTATTTATTGTATGATGCACTGTTATTCTTTTACATGCTGTGAAGTGCTTTGAGATGATGTTCTACTATGAAAGGCGCTATATAAAATTAAGATTGATTGATCTTACTTGAATAAGGATTAAAGAGTCATTGTCCAAAATATATAGAGGGGCATATGCAAAAGTTGATGGGTCCCTGTGAGGTGCACTATCACTATTGCTTTTTATGTCTGTAAATTTACAAAAAAAAAGAATGTGCAGTGTACTTAGGGACAGGGAATGGGGAATGTAAGGGAATTGCTTAGGACAGATTGCGAGTTCTCAGGGACAAGCGGAAATTATGGGAGGTGAGGGGAGACCAGCATTAAGTGCCCAGTGAAGTATAAAGGGGAACAGGAGTGGGATGGGGTTGAAGAGAGAGAGAGTGTATGTTTGGTCTGGCAGTTATGATGGGGATGGGGGGGAGGGGATGTGGTGGGCAATATTAACTGTGGCCATTTTTTGTTAGGTATGGCACCCAGCAAATATCTGCAATAGTGGGATAGCTGTTCATGCTGAAAGCTGCTGTTGTATAGAGACCTCTTCTGGGGAGATAGTAAGACAACCTGTTTCAGTGTGCTTCTGTGAACCACGGGTTGAAAAAATGTCAGCGGATATTCAGCAGCAGAAGTCCCATTAGTCATAGGAATGTAAATATTGTTCCCCCATACCTGCTCTCCAGACAAGAGAGGGGGGTTCAGGGTTTGGGGAGGTTGCGAGGGGATGAGGGCTGATGGAAGGGTTCTGTCCTAGTTCATGTAATGTTCTTGATTATTTTGTATTGTGGATTGCTGTTTTTTTGGTATGTTTGCTTAATAAAAACTTAATTACAAAAAAAGGAAAGTAAATATTATTTTAAAAAGTTACAGTTTAGCCGCCGGATAACCTTTTACACCCCTAATTAATCATTGGCACCCTTGGCACTTAGTGATGTATATTTTTTTTAAAAAATCCAACTTTGTGCACTCCAGCTAAAAAAGGTTCACCATCCCTGCCCTACAGGGTAAAGGGTTGGGCTGAAGTTTGAATAAAACTCCCTCGTCTGGCAACTTGCCAAAAGTGAGTTAGGTGCTCCTGTTTTTTTTTTTCTCGAAAGCTCTATTCATTACGAGTCGAACGAGGTGCTACACATGGTAATGACTAAGTTTTTTCTGGTCAGGGTCACTTTTTCACTTTAGGATGACCTTTGCCAGGTCACAGCTCGAGGGGGAAATTAAAAAAGCATTTCTGAACTCAGCGGGCCCGAAAATCCCCAGCTGAATTTGTCTAGCAAAATCTGAGATGGTCGAGCAATGGCTCTGGTTGAGTTGGTATGGAATGACCCATATTCACATTTTTTTTATGCCTGCTATTTTTTGCTGCTTTTCTAAATACTGTACACTCTGTTAACCACAATATGACTACATTTGTGTAAGGGTTTATCTTAGTAAGCGAATTTTTATACAGTGAAAAGTAGAAGGTGTCATTGAGTTTTAATACTGTTGTGGATAGTGCCATTTCTCTCAATTTGTATTAGCATTTGTGCGTATGCAGTAATCATAAGTACTGTACAGTATATTTAAGGTTGTAGTACTGTACAATTTATGGACTAAAATTAGGGTTATATAAGAGAAAATGTTGCAGTTTAATTTTCATTGCAAAACAACCACTAGTAGCTTACTTACACCGGTTGCTTGTGGTCTTAACCTACCAATAATTGCATCACAATATGGCATGTCTATATATCCTACATACACAGGGCTTTTTGGAAGCTAAGCCTTTTTATATATAGTTTGGATTATTCTGATTCACAAAAGATCAAATACATTTAAAATAATGTATCTGAAATATAACAATGAAGAGTTAGTGTTTAGAGTTAACTGGATGGCCAGTGCCCTCAGTGAAAGCATGGCTATCCAATTTGATATTTGGATAATGTGATTTGGTATGATTGATCTTCTAACATTGAACTGAATAACTTCTGCAGACCACCCCACTCCATATGGAGGTCTAACCTTTTAGTTGTGCAACAAGGTTATCCTCAAATATGTCTGTTATTACGAATCTCTATATATAACAACGTTTACAGTATATACTTTTACCCATCCAATAACTTAAATTCGTCAGGTTTTTCAAGTAGGACTTAAAAAAAATAAAAAATTAAAAGTAAATGGCATTATTTAAATGTTTATGCTGGAGTCTTTAAATCTCCAGTAGTTAAAATTGCACTCCTTTTTTTTTTTGGAGCTGGATAATAGTCCAGTATGTGCCTTTGCACGGTTCGTACTTTTCAATTCCAATTTTTATTGCATTTTTTTTTATCAAAGCAGGATTGTTTTTGACAGGTGTTAATTTGTGCAAACTTATAGGTAGTTCTAACAAACCATTATTTATTTTTGTTCCCCCAGCTCATCATTTACTGTGCCAAGTGGGAGAGCGTTGTACTTCCAGCCATCAGTGCTAGACTTTGGAACACAGTAAGTTTCATCTACATGAGAATTCTAACAATAGCACCAGTGACTCAGGTATCCTATGTGGATGTGAACCTGGTCATAGATGCTACAACCAAATTCACACATCCTTCCTGTGGTGTATACGTTTTCTGTTGAGTGTGCCACTTAAATAACCAAATAACAAGTTGCGTGATTCTAAAACGTGTTATTTTGATCTCTGGTAAAACTCCGAAATACAATCTGATTCTGCAGAGGTGTTATTTTATAGGTATCTTAAAGTGCAAAACATTTTTTTTATTTGTAAGAATCCATTCCACTTCTAGCAAAGTCATAATCTGGGTAAAATCATTTACACTGCCTCCACCTTTCATTAATTAGAAATAAGAAAATTAATTAACCAATAGTACACTGTTTCAATACGACTCTGAACAGCTGAAGTGTGGACTGGTAACCCGACACGGTATCGATACAGTTAAGTGTAGACAGGTAACCCGACACGGTATTGATACAGTTAAGTCAATATTCTGAAGCACACATACGTCTTGCTTTACAGTTTAAATACTTTAAACAGCTTTACGTTTTACTGTGAGCAGTACCTTTATCATGGCTACACCAAAAAATGCTAAAATAAGTGACAACATAATCTCCACAAAATGAGTGATGATGACTATGAGGTAAAGCGTACTGCAGAGCAGTGCCACTCTAAAATAAAATCCCTTGCGAGGGAATATCAAAAAGCAATAAAAAAAAACCCAAAGCGTGATGCAAGCCCGTTGTCTTCGCAACCTCATGCTTTTAAAGATGGCTTATTGTTTTCGCCTTTTTGTTCATCTCATCCTTTCACGTTCTTCACGTGCTGATTGAACACCAAAACAGAATACTGTACGTGGACAGGATGGCAAAACATGCTGTATTACAAAACAACTGATCCATTTTAGCAGATGTGACAGCGGTCGTCATGGAAACAAGTTCAGAACCCGAACACTGTCGATTTAAACATACATGAATGTGGACAGGTACATCGCAACTGTATCGGTACTGTACCGGTATTGAAAAGTTAGTTAGGACAGAAAGTGGTTTTGTACCGGTATATTCTATAGCGAAACAAACTGTACTAGTATTGTACTGATACAAGTGTGAACAGGGCTTAATTAGCTCCAATAAATATATAACATTTACATAAATTAAAAATATATATATATATATATATATATATATATATATATATATATATATATATATATATATATATTTGTGTGTGTGTGTGTATATATATATATATATATATATATATATAATATATATATATATATATATATAGCTGTATTCACACTGGGTCTGTTTCAAACAGACTTGGTCTGGTTCGTTTCGTTTGAAACAATGTATCAATGTGCTTGCTGTTCACACTTAACTGCGAGCAAGGGGACCGAGTTAGTTATACATTGACTACTGGTAAGTCTACACATATACAGGTTATTTTATAGATTGACCGATGAGATGGTAAATCTATAGATTAACCGATTTGTAGACATGAACCATAACACACACGTGTGTGTGTGTACTGTGTACACAATTGCTGTTGAGAAACTCGATATTGCTATAAATAATGTTAAATAAAGAGTTATATTATGTACTCCATAGTGAACTGTTCATCTGTTCTGTATCAGTGATACTTTATTAATACATTTGATTAACTCAGCAGCTTTACATTAAATGGCAAAAGATAAAAAAAGGTGAAGGGAACTGCCGCTGTTAAATCTGTTTTGACCAAGTTAGTTAGCTGCAGTTCTTTACTTGGCCACAACCCTGTAATACAAGCTTACTGTATAGAGTTTGAAAGCAGCATCTATTACGTGTACACAAAACAAAGTGTATTTTAATTATAGAAACATGATCAAGAGTGTGCAGTACTAAGAATGTACATACCTGAGCTTCGCTATAGTAGGATGGGTGATACTCTCATGTGTGAGCGACGAGGGTGGATATATTCTCACTCTAGCTGTTACCCGAATCCTGCATGCTCTGCACACTGGTTTTTCCATCTTCAACTACAAAGCCCTCTTTGTTTTTTTCATAATCAGAATATCCCCAGATGGATGATTATATCTGTTTTGCTGGGGGAAAGAGGTCGCTTTCGTTGCTTGCCAGTCTGTTTGTTTACTATCTGACATTTTTGTTGTGCTTGTTTAGTTTTAACGCACCAGTTTCCTTTGCTGTACACCACGCAGTTTAAACGGCAGTGCCGCTGGCTTTTTTTTTTTTTTTTTTGAGGGGAGTTCAAAACTGACAAGCAGCAATTAGGAGCTGGTAGAGACAGAAAAACATGAACTACTTTTGTATACTGTGGTAAACCGTGAAGTCTGTAACCTCCCTAGTGGGGTGCTACTAAACCGACCTATATTAAAGTGTGAAGGACAGGGTTCTCTTGATTTTTAAAGTCTGTCCTAGTTTAAGCAGCGCACCAAATTGGTATATTTTCAACTACTGAAAGTGAGGTGGTTTAAAAATGACCACACGGCATGCAGCTGACCTTTTAAATATTATGAAAGAGTACATGATATATGAAGTATCCCTTTAATGTCAACAATGTGACCAGTCTCCACTTTGAAGTCGGTTCCCTGCAGTGTTTCTTCCCAAGATAGAACTGCTGAATCAGCACAGTTTTTTTTTCACCACCAAAGGTTAATTTATTCAGCATCAAAGGTCCACCCATCCTAGGAGGAGACAGGCCCCATACCTGGTAGAGGAAACTTTAAACTGACTAGGGCCACAGTTACAACTGAAAACCCAGAGCTTGAACTATCCTCAATCTGCAGTATATCTAAACAAGTGTACAGATGCTTTATTATTCTGAACCTAGATGCCAGTGTTCACAAAGTGGAGTATTAAAAATATTAGATTAGGAAGTATCACGAGTGGGTGGATCATGCTGTCCTGTGATACTTGGGGTGTGCAATTTTTGAAAAAAAAAAACTTGTTGTCCAAGGTACAAAATGCTAGAAAAATCTACATCCCCCCCCTTAAAAATCTACTTGCCCCCTCCCTGTCGCGAAAAACACACTCAAAAAAGTAGAATGTCATTTTTGGTTTTATTTAACAGTGAACACAATCAAATAATTAGTAATTAACAGGGGCGGATCTAGCCTTGTAGCGTGACAGGGTCACTAAATTCTTCAAGATACACAAAAGGTTCCCTGTGACCCTCAACTCAACAAATTTATAACATACTTTTAAGGAAATGTACCTTTCAGTGCAGTTCGGAAATTTAAGTAACACACTAAGAGTACAACTATAATAAGCAATACTTGGGAGTTATTCAAATATAAAAATAGCTTCTGCCTGTTTTTTCCACTCCTCTTTCTCTATAAGCTGAATCCGACTCCTGATGTACAGGTGTTTTAGTTTGTTGCATCACAGATACAAAGTCACTGCCAACTATTATGAGTTATGATTTTTCTTGACGTTTCATTTTTGTTGTCCATCCCACAAATCTTGGCGATATCGGGCGATACAAATTCCACGCCCTTGTAAGATATATAAAGAATAGTTTAAGACCAATTAACTATGTTTTAAATCTAGGTACAGTATAAAGATAACACATAGTCCTCAGATTAACATTGGAATGAATCTTGCAAGCTGCGTGCTTTATTTAAATAAATGACAAATTACACACTTTGCTTTTTTTTTATCCCCAAATCCTATTGTGCATGTGAAATTATTAAAAGTGTAACGTGTGTCATAAATTCCTCATTGTTTTAACTTGATTTCTGTAGGATTGTGGGGCTGCCAAGGGCTGAAACAATATATGTGCACAACCCTAGCCAGGATCTACCAGTGACATTAATATCAATGTTTACATCTGGTAGACATTTTCATATGCCTTCATTCCAGAGACGGGTGAGTATATTGTCTCTTTTACACATGCATCTGCAAAGTCTTTTACATCGGGAATACACAGGGGAAAGAGACAGGAAGGTGCGAGTTAAAAATAAAGCAAGGTTTCAGATTTGATTTAACTTCTATAAAAGAGAGTTTTGATTTGATGTTCGGTATTTAGAATACGATTGCATTCCAGAGTTTGACTTGTATAGATTTAATATACTAATGTAAGTATTACACCCTTTCAGACGGGTAACAACCTTAAAAAAGAAAATGCATTGATATATATATTTATGTAGATTTTATCTTGATGAATTATTATATACCTCAAGGTAACCTTGATTGTAACTTTAAACAACAATGTACCGTCAGTGGTATTCCAGATGGTTAAATTGAATTATGTATTGCTCCAAAATGAAAACAGACCAACTTTAAAAATAGTTGTGGCAGGAAATATATATATATATATATATATATATATATATATATATATATATATATACACATACAGTACTGTGCAAAAGTTTTAGGCAAGTGTGAAAAAATGCTGTAAAGTAAGAATGCTTTCAAAAATAGACATGTTAATAGATTATATTTATCAATTAACTAAATGCAAATTTAGTGAACAGAAGAAAAATCTAAATCAAATCCATATTTGGTGTGACCACCCTTTGCCTTCTAAACAGCATCAATTCTTCTAGGTACACTTGCACAAAGTCAGGGATTTTGTAGGCATATAGTCAGGTGTATGATTAAACAATTATACCAAACAGGTGCTAATGATCATCAATTCAATATGTAGGTTGAAACACAATCATTAACTGAAACAGAAACGGCTGTGTAGGAGGAATAAAACTGGGTGAGGAACAGCCAAACTCAGCTAACAAGGTGAGGTTGCTGAAGACAGTTTACTGTCAAAAGTCATACACCATGGCAAGACTGAGCACAGCAACAAGACACAAGGTAGTTATACTGCATCAGCAAGGTCTCTCCCAGGCAGAAATTTCAAGGCAGACAGGGGTTTCCAGATGTGCTGTCCAAGCTCTTTTGAAGAAGCACAAAGAAACGGGCAACGTTGAGGACCGTAGACGCAGTGGTCGGCCAAGGAAACTTACTGCAGCAGATGAAAGACACATCATGCTTACTTCCCTTCGCAATCGGAAGATGTCCAGCAGTGCCATCAGCTCAGAATTGGCAGAAAACAGTGGGACCCTGGTACACCCATCTACTGTCCGGAGAAGTCTGGTCAAAAGTGGCCTTCATGGAAGACTTGCGGCCAAAAAGCCATACCTCCGACGTGGAAACAAGGCCAAGCGACTCAACTATGCACGAAAACACAGGAACTGGGGTGCAGAAAAATGGCAGCAGGTGCTCTCGACTGATGAGTCAAAATTTGAAATATTTGGCTGTAGCAGAAGACAGTTTGTTCGCCAAAGGGCTGGAGAGCGGTACACGAATGAGTGTCTGCAGGCAACAGTGAAGCATGGTGGAGGTTCCTTGCAAGTTTGGGGCTGCATTTCTGCAAATGGAGTTGGGGATTTGGTCAGAATTGATGGTCTCCTCAATGCTGAGAAGTACAGGCAGATACTTATCCATCATGCAATACCATCAGGGAGGCATCTGATTGGCCCCAAATTTATTCTGCAGCATGACAACGACCCCAAACATACAGCGAAAGTCATTAAGAACTATCTTCAGTGTAAAGAAGAACAAGGAGTCCTGGAAGTGATGGTATGGCCCCCACAGAGCCCTGATCTCAACATCATCGAGTCTGTCTGGGATTACATGAAGAGAGAGAAGCAACTGAGGCTGCCTAAATCCACAGAAGAACTGTGGTTAGTTCTCCAAGATGTTTGGGCCAACCTACCTGCCGAGTTCCTTCAAAAACTGTGTGCAAGTGTACCTAGAAGAATTGATGCTGTTTTGAAGGCAAAGGGTGGTCACACCAAATATTGATTTGATGTAGATTTTTCTTCTGTTGCATTTTGTTAATTGATAAATATAAACTATTAACATGTCTATTTTTGAAAGCATTCTTACTTTACAGCATTTTTTCACACCTGCCTAAAACTTTTGCACAGTACTGTATATATAATTTATTTTTTTATTTTTTTACTGTAAGTTGAATGCATAATCCATAATACTGCATCAAGGCATAGCAATGTTTATATACTTGAAATTCAGTGGACGTTGCAAAACAGAATAGCCGCACATACTGTATAGGCTATAAAAAGGTTTCTGTAGGTTACAGAAAACCACATATATTTTTTTCAAGCTGGGTTTTAACCTTTGAATACAGACAGCACAACCCTTGTGCTGATTGTATTTCTGAGGCATGCCAAGTGTGTAGTAAGAGCAGATGTAACTGTGGGGCTTTGATAAAGTACTTGGGCACAGTTTTTTGTCTTTTATCCAAAATACCTCTGCAGCTGGAGTTGGTTTCATGCCATTAGTAGAAATATATTTATTTGAATTACCAAATAGAAAAACAACTTAATCTGTTAGGCTGAAACTAATGAAGGGGAATCCAAAATATTTACAAACATACAGCTATGGCCAAAAGTTTTGCATTACCTAGAATTTTAGGATTGAGACATTTAAAAAAAAAAAAAAAAACTGTATATAATTTAGGGTTAAATTAAATTTTATGTTAGATTTCAAAATGTCACATTTTTCAATGTTAGACAACTACAAAGCGGTATGTAATTCAATATGTTAATGTAATTATTCAGCAGGTTGTATTCGACTTTATTAAGAAAAATTAATTAATTCTATAGGGTGATGCAAAACTTTTGGCCACAGCTGTATATACATATTCAGAACTATGAACATAGTCTAATATCATGCCAGACAGTTACCCCTTTGTTATCTTTAATTAATAAGTGTGCATCTGAAAAAATATAAAACTAGCCAACTAAATTGCTTAAGCACCTAGTTTCAGATCATGGTTGCGAAGATATCTTTTAGTATTGCTACACAGAGGATGTGACATGTCATTACATTTGTCAGAGGATTTTACAAGTTCCTTTTAGTGTTGCCCCATATATTACAATTGAGTATTTATTTTATTTTTTTATTCTCACTTTTTTCATTGTCTCTTTCATCTCTCTAGTATAAATTCATAAAAAATGAAGAAAAAAAAACACCAGTAAATGAAAGACTGAGGATATCCTGTGTTTTATCAAATCATCTAGTGTTGCATTATGTATGTTAAACAAAAGCGTACTGCATTCAGCTGTGTACTGACTGATTCAAAAAGAAGCTCCAGTGTACTTTATCTTACCCCGTAATTACTGTGGCTGTTGGGAACCAGGCAATTTACTTGTTATAACAAGATGTCTGGTACGAATGGAAATCTTGTTGAAGCTTTGCCATTCTTTAACAAAACACATTCGGTAAAATAAATTATCCCGTTAAATTGTATAAAAAAAAAAAAAAAAACACAAATGAATGTGGTTTTATATTTAATCAGAATTGCTGTATAGTTTTAGTTCAAAATAGTTTGTCCCTGGTTCTAACTGCATTTTTATAATGTTATTGTTTTTTCTAAATGCCACTTGCATGCTCTTATGGCCCTATTTGCAGTAAATAAAACATTTTTTATTTTTCTTTGCACAGCTTTTTGATGCTTGGTGAGATGCAGTTTGGCACAAACCAGCTTAACTGTTCCAGACTGCTCTAGCTCATTGTGTAAACAGTACAAGTGCTAAACAGAAAAAAAATATCTTATTAATAATCCATTCTATAATTTCCACTGAAGGTTGGGTCACAGGGCATCAAATGATCATTACCTGGTTGCATCTGACTGGCAGAGCAGATTTTTGCTGTATGATTTTTTTTTTCTTAATTGTTGTTTTCTGCTTACCTTTTTCAGGTGATCATACCCAGAGGAAAAACCTTATTTAGGGTAATCTTCCTGCCAACAGAAGAAGGACATGTAGAAAATTCATTATTTATAAATACGTCCTCTCATGGTGTTCTGTCATATCAGGTCAGTAACACTGCCCATCCTGTATGGAGCTTAGATAGACTTAGATAGAAGTACATTCAATATGTGACTACATGTAAGACTATGGGAAAGCATCTGCAACATGCAAAACAAAAAAAAAACAAGCTTTCAACTTCTACGCTTCCTACAGCTGCAATTTATTTCATCCTGATTTCTATCAAACTTCCTATACCAGGATATTCAAAGTAGGCTTTCTGCCTCATATTGCAGGGGTGGATTATATCCAACATAGACTTTACCAAACAATGCTTTTAAAAGTTAGAGAAAGTTGTTTTATAAAGCAAGGGCTCTGTTCATTCTGCTGAGAACACCAGTTAAAGCCCTTTATATCCTGTGGATTTATAAATGTCATGCCAGCTGGAGTACAGTGCACTGTATTACTGTGTATCATTTCTATTGTTGACCTTCTTGATTAAGTTGAAGTTACACAATGGAAATAAATGATGTTGCCTATTTATACAAAGTGTGGAGAATGAATCTCCTAGTACCAGTGTTTATACTGAAAAAGCTCTGCTTCATTAATTTCAATGTGATCTCATTATTTATATACAGCATTAAGATTACAAGATAGCACTAGTCAAACAAAAGCATTATATTACCTGTGACTTTGTCAGGTGGTGCTCTTAATCTCTCCGCGTTAAATCGCCTTTTTCAGATTCTACTCTTTAGTGTGTACCTCTGCATTAATAATTCACTTTCTTTCTCATATAATACATGCTGGTGAATTTAAAATCTGCAGTTGGTAAAACCAGGTATAACGTGATTATTGGGGCCAGTTTGTGACAAAGTGGTATCCATGTTACATCCGAATTCTCACTTATAAGGGTTTTCAGATGTACATAACCTGGAACCCACACTGTCACAAATCATTAAGCAATGTGCCCGTTGATGATGGCTCTACAGTGTGATAGTTGACCGCGACGGGAGTTATGCGTCCCGAGCCAAAGGCGAGGGCGCTAACTAAAGTCAAGGTCACCTATCACACAGTAGAGCCATCATCGAGAGAGCTCTATTGCTATTGGAAAACTATTTTTACCATTGTTTTCTTTAAGAAAACACCTTAAAACCTAGATTTACCTTGAACTTGTACAGATCCGTCGGGCACCTTTCCGCTGAGTTTCTAACAAAATAGTCCAGAACATTTTTTAAAATAAAGAACAAGGATGACATACATATAAAGAGAAAAACAATTCGTTTTTATTTAGTAAATCATTTTTTTTTTATGAGAGTTTTATTTTATTTATAATCAGGACATTGCCTAAGGAATGAACAGTCAATTACTGAACAGTCCATGTACGATGGAGTTTGAACTACCAATACAATTTCTCATTAAATACCATTCTAAAATTCTTCCTAACTGACTATGTTTCTACCTTCAGCCAAAGCCTTTGAATCTATATATGAATGGAGCAATATTACTGAACTGTCCGCGTCTCGCTTTGTTGTTGTTGAAAGATGCTGTGTCTGTGCTCCAGTCGAGCTGACAGTCTGTGATTGGCTCTAGGCAGTTGCAGGTACAGGATTGGTTGCTTTTGTCTATGCAATGTATTGATTGGCTGGTTTTGGTGGATAATAAAATTAATTTGGGCCCATTGTGTCTTTGTTTAATATGTACTGTCCAATAGATGTGAAATACGTGCACAATATCGAGATACCATTTTTATATCGTTACCCACCCCTAGTAATAATCATAATAATACTTTGTGATTTCTTTTTGGTTTTTAGATATTTGGAGTTGGGGTATCCAGTGGTGCCTCAAATGTGGCTCAGCAAAAGCCCAGTGTGTTAATATTCCCACATATACAAAGGATACAGTTAACACAAACTCAGGTAAGATATATTAAACTATACTTTTTAAAATGTGTTTAGGATTCCTGTCAACACTCACCCTAACTCAGCTATCTTAAGTGTTCCTACAGGTGTAGAAATTCTGGATATCTGATAGCCCGTGACAGCTGACAACTGCAGTCAGCAAGTGCTGATGCTGGTCTAACTGCAGGATCTTCTGTGGGGATTGTGTTTTTGGAAGTTTGCCCAATCACACCTAGATAGCTGCATAGGAAGTCAGCTGTTAGAAACAAGGCAAAAAACTGCAGTTACAATCCTATGTCCGGTCCTGCCATGGACTGTGTTTCCGATAAACTACATTTATGTGGTCTTTGCAAACCCATTGCATTGGAAATGTGTTTATTTTTTAGATAAGTTGGCATGGATATATATTTTTTATATGTACATTACATAAATGTATAACCCTTTACCACATTGAAGCATATTCAGTTGTAATGTATGTGAGAAGACTGACACAGATTGATTTTCTAACAGCATGTTTTGGCTTATCGTCACACAGGTAAGTAAATTAATAAATACAAACCTGCATTATTTTGGATACTCTGAAACCAAGGTTCACAAACATGTCTAGGATCTCCTTTTCCCATTTGGTCATTGTGAGAGGGTAGTGGGCGGGGCATAGGGAAGGACCAGAAATGACATCACACAGGAGCTGGAAGTGACGTTCAGTCCTGGAGCCCAGTACCAACAATGGTATCTAGGCAGGATTGTATTTTAACACACAACGCAGTATTGCAGAAAATAAACAAAAAACTACCTGGAATACCAGCAATGGTAAACTCAGGTTTTAAATAAAAAGAGTAAACAAAAACGTCACGATTACATAAAAAACAACAAAGAAGGCACAGGGTTTCTCTGTGCTGCTGCAGTGGGTTTCCTCTCACTTCCCCCCCCTCGGCTCCCTTCCGAGGGATAAAGGATAGTCCTGGGTTCCTTCACCGTGGTAATCCACCAGGTTTTCACAAGGCTTCAGGATTCTGTGGATTACAGCAGGTTATAAAAACAAAACAACAAAGCACAGCGTGTCTCTTCCGTATTTCAGTTCAGGACAGGTCTGGTCAGAGTTCAGCCTCCTGACCCAATCACTGTCAGCCCTACACAGCGTTGCCGGTGGTCGGGAGGGCGAATTACAACAGGGACTTTACTCCTGTCATAGGCACACATTTCAAATTGTTTATCAGCCAATTATGGCTGCAGTGCTGCTGTTTAAAATTTGTTTTCTCATAGTTCATTCATGATTTTGTATCAGTGCCTACTGTACCTCTAATTCTGATTGTGAAGGAGACTTGTCTGTTTTGACCCATTCAATTAATAGTGAAACTTGCTAAGGACAGGTCATGGTGATTTTACTTTTTCATGATACTGATAGCTCTGATTTTGTATTTATGCAGTGCCTTGCATAAGTATTCACCCCCCTTGGACTTTTCCACATTTTGTAGTGTTACAACCTGGAATTAAAATGGATTTAATTTGGGATATTTACCATTTGATTTACACAACATACTTAACACTTTGAAGGTGCAAAATATTTTTTATTGTGACACAAAAGTTAATTAAACAAAAAAAAAAGACATTTGTTGGTTGCATAAGTATTCACCCCCCTGAGTCAATACTTGGTAGAAGCACCTTTGGCAGCAATTACAGCTGTGAGTCTTTTTGGGTAAGTCTCTACCAGCTTTGCACATCTGGATCCTGCAATTTTTGCCCATTCTTCTTGGCAAAATTGCTCAAGCTCTGTCAAGTTGGATGGGGACCACTGGTGAACAGCAATTTTCAAGTCTTGCCACAGATTCTCAATCGGATTGAGGTCTGGGCTTTGACTGGGCCATTCTAAGACATTCAGGTTCTTGTTTTTAAAGCACTCCAGTGTAGCTTTGGCTGTGTGTTTAGGGTCATTGTCCTGCTGGAAGGTGAACCTCCGCCCCAGCCCCAGGTCTCTTGCAGACTGAAACAGGTTTTCCTCTGGAATTTCCCTGTATTTGGCTCCATCCATCTTGTCCTCAGTCCTGACCAGTTTCCCAGTCCCTGCCATTGAAAAGCATCCCCATAACATGATGCTGCCACAACCGTGCTTCACCGTGGGGATGGTGTTCTCAGGGTGATGAGCAGTGTTGGCTTTGTGCCACACATAGCGTTTTGAGCTAAGGCCAAAAAGTTCAATTTTGGTCTCATCAGACCAGAGAACCTTTTTCCACATGTTTGCTGTGTCTCCCACATGCCTTTTGGCAAAATCCAAATGGGATTTGATATGGGTTTTTTTCAGCAATGGCTTTCTTCTCGCCACTCTTCCATAAAGCCCAGCTTTGTGGAGCGTCCGGGTTATAGTTGTCCCATGGACGGTTTCTCCCATCTCAGCTGTGGATCTCTCCAGCTCCCTCAGAGTTACCATTGGCCTCTTGGTTGCTTCTCTGACTAATGCCCTTCTTACCTGGTCACTGAGTTTTGGTGGACGGCCTTCTCTAGGCAGAGTCGCGGTTGTGCCATATTCTTTCCATTTTTTAATAATGGATTTAACGGTACTCCGGGGGATGTTCAAAGTTTGGGATATTTTTTTATAACCCAACCCTGATTGGTGCTTCTCCAGAACTTTATCCCAGACTTGTTTTGATAGCTCCTTGGTCTTCATGATGCTGTTTGTTTAGATATGCTCTCTAACAAACTCTGGGGCCTTCCAGAAACAAGTGTATTTAATCTGAGATCATGTGCCACTTTAATTGCACACAGGTGGACTCCATTCAACTAATTATGTGACTTCTGAAGGCAATTGGTTGCACCAGAGCTTATTTAGGGGTGTCACAGCAAAGGGGGTGAATACTTATGCAATTAAGACTTTTCAGTTTTTTATTTGTAAATAATTTTGAAAAATATGTAGATTTTATTCCCCACTTCGACATTATGGACTATTTTGTGTAGATCAGTGACAAAAAATCCTAATTAAACCCATTTTAATTTCAGGTTGTAACACTACAAAATGTGGAAAAGTCCAAGGGGGGTGAATACTTATACTGTAGGTGTGGGAGTGGGTGTATATCGTTGACACACTTTTTGTTTTTATTTTTATGCAAGGCATGATATAATTGTGATGAAATTGTTAATTTGCGTCTACTGCTTCCCTGTGACACCCAAAAATTATAGTATTATATTAGTATTATATAGTGTTAAATTATAACAAATCTAGTTGGTGACGTTTTTGGACGCCATTTCACAGTGACTGTTTGTTGACACAATAATAGTTTCACATTTACTGTTTCAGGGGAGGGTTGATCAAAAATGTATCTAAGGACAATGACTTAAAATAATCTGTCATGATTTCCCTCAATCGCAGTCTGTTGACCTATTTAATGTATGAACAGGGTTAGGGTTAGGGTTGAATGATTACCATTTTAGCTTTTTGTTTTAGTTTGTTAAAAGGTTTTAGTTCAGAAGGAAAGAGGGTTTTGACAGGGTAGCTGTTTTAAGGGTACACACTCGTTCATGAATACACAGATGCAGCTACTGTATCTGTCATGCTAAAGCACGTTGTGACTTTTCCAGTTTCTTCACGGTTGACAGTTTTCATTACCACCGTCTATAGTGCATTGCTCACATACTTTTAAGGAACAAACCCATCATTTACCTGCCTATGTTGTGTGTCTGGTTTCTTCTCCATTAGCAGGGTACTGATGTTTGCATACTATGGGGGAGAAAAATGATGTACTAAATATAATTACTTGAACATTGACTAAATTACATAAATTATTTTAAATGTAGTGGAATAATAAATAAATACAAAACATTAATTGCTTAATCATCTACTTATTGCTTGCAGTATTTTTTTTTTAAAAGCTAGCTTTGATTACTGTTGGTACTATTTTTAAGTAATTTCTTTAATGATTCCAAATTTGTCCAGTACATTATTTCTTACATTTTAAATACTTACGTTGATTTTAATTAGCTTTAAGTGCAGGCTCTGTAATGCCTAATAAAACTCCATAGCCACTTTTACAGAAAAAAACACAGGAACTTTTTTTTTTTTTTAACCTGGAAGCAATTTTATTTTAGTTTTCATGGGCGGAGATACAGCATTCAACGCATGCTTGGTATCCAATTTTGACTGCTTAATTTAGTAATGTTTATTTTGTGTGGTAAAAGGGAACAAGAACAGCATGGTAGACCAATTCAAGTGTATTTATTTGTTAAAGAGCGTTTACACAGGGTCATGTTTAAGAGTGGTGAAAAACATGTTTAGAGCCTGGAATAGTTTCAAGACCATTTACAGCATTACAGGGGCATGGCAGATTTAAAATATCTAATCTAACAGGCTATATACTGCATTAAAGTCCTAGTTTTGATAGAAGTCATTTACAATGCAATTTCAAAAGTTATAGAGTAAGTCTATAGAACATGTTTTAGATTACTTCAGATTAGATATAATCATTGAATTAGTAGTTGTTTAATCAGTTTGTTTTATATAGACAGCGTTGCTTTTAAAAGACCAAGCTCCTTGTATATGACAATGCAATTAAAAAGTGCAAACACATTTTTATTTTTATTTTACATAGAAATGTTTTTTCATTTGTTCTGCAAGCACAAGCCTTTATAAAGAAGCCTGACAGAGTTTACCGTTAATGAACCTGTATTCAGTGGTCTTCCTTTTTAGCACATTTAAGCATTTAGTGTTAGGAAGTACATATTCATCCAGTGGTAATTGACATACCCTTCATTCTTCCATAAAAATGCTTGGTAAAAAAAAGTGGTTCATCTAGAATAGGAGTGGCCAATGCTGGTCCCTCCAGCAAGGCTGTATTACAGAACAATTTCCAAACTTGCTTTCCTAGCTTATCTTTCATGGCTAGGATAGGATTTTTCCTAAATTGGTTTTACAAAAGCATTTCCTAAGTCAGCAGTGTCTACAATTTCCTAAGTGTCTCATCCTATCCTAACATTAGTGAGGAAATCCTATCTATGCCAATCTTACCCATAAACGACTGGTCGAGTCTGAATAGAGCCGGTTACAGCTTGAGCTTCAGGTAACAGTCACCAGAATATACATGTTTTTAAGTTGTGGCGTCTAAACTCGATTCAGTTGTGGCAAAGAAACGCAGGGCTCTAGATTTTACTCGGGAAGAGAATAAGGTTTTGATCACAGAAAAAAATCTACAATAAAATCTTTTTAACAATAAATAAATACCGGTATGTAAAAATAAAGCAATACTTATTCACTTTCAGTCATAAACACCATTTTATTTTAATTTGTTGTGTGTTGGCATTCCTATCTCACAGGCTAAAGTAAAACTAAAAATAAGAACAGTACTGTGCTGTTCATGCCTCCGTGTGAAGGTATGTAATATAATTGTGTACGTTCAAGTCCAAACTTGTATTTTTCTAGTTACATTACATCTGAGTCGCTGGTTATAGTTCAATGGAAGCGTCTCGCTGTGTAATACAATAACACAGCAGAATCAACACAAAATACTTCATATCTTATTCCTCAGTAAAGGTTCAAATATCATTTATTATAATTATCATAATCACTGACAGTAACTTGTGACCACATCTAACTCTAACTCCATAACACTTCTCTCAAGGGAGGTGGGGCTAAATCTAGACATATACACGTAGCTTACTGTTAAAGATACACATCCTAAAATATACTAATGGATCATTGTGGTTCACTATAGAATATGCTGATATAATAAGACCTAAATGCTCAAATATTAGTTCAATACAAAACTTAAAATCTAAAGCACAACAACACTAATACATGAGCATCATTATCTCTTGTTGTTTTTTGCATGGTTTGTTCAGATCTTGCAAACTAACAATTTTCTTTTTTCTAACCGACAGATAGGAAAGGTTCCACCAAGTCCTAAATGTTAGGAAAGAAACTTAGGAAATTAACAAGTTAGGAACGCTCTGTAATATGCTATTTCCTATTTTAAATTAAGATAGGATAATAAGTGAAGAGCATTTTCTGTAATATCAGCTGTCCTACATTTCAGTTAGAACATTCTATCTCTGAAGATAAGATAAGAAGGTCACTTAGGATGCGTTTGTAACATGGCCCCAGGTCTGTGTTCCAACCCTGTTCTAAATTGTTTAACTGAACCAATTAAACCTCCATCCAGACCCTGAAGTAGTTCTTTATCTAATTTTACCTGTTAAACCTGGAGTGGAATAGCCCTCTAGGACTGTGATTGGGCACCCCCGTTCTAGAACAATTACGCTTTCACGGTGAGATTCTTTAATATAATAACAAAACCTTTGTATTATTGTTGGAATGAAAAAATAAAAGCTTCACAGTTTGTTTGAATATTTCCACCCTTCAGTACTGCTGGTGAACTGTATTAGACCAGCAACTCTCAGAGGAACCCTTTAGGCAATTCCTAAAAATGCAGTTTCTTTTTATTAAAGGATTTTTAATTTCACAATATCTCCATTCCACCCACAGTTTCATTGAATTGCAGGTATCACTACAGCATGTCATATGTAGGCACTGCCTATACAGTAATGCCACTTGGTACAGTATTGTACTGTGTGGGTCGGTATCAATCAGGTGGCTTCTTGACCCAGTCCTAAGTGGAGAGACTAAACTAAAACACTACCCAGGCACCAGAAATCTGTGAATCAAAATTATAGTGTGCTTACTTGCCAAGGGTAAGAAACTCCCCTGTTCTGCTCTTCTTAGGGGTTAAGTTCTTTCAGTATGGACCCACATCTAGGTTTGAGCACAGATGTAACTCTTCATGCCATCTCAAACCTAAAATAAAGATTATATTTGTTTATGCAATTCAATATGTAAATGTCTGTAAGGTCTGCGTGGAATGACACTGAATATTTGAATTATTGCTGGAATATCCTCATATCCTCATGTGATAGAGCAGTATCTAATTCACAATTTTTTTGTGCTTACAGGAAGATGCATCCAATATCCGCATTCTGGGACTGCAGCTCGAATGCAGTTTACCGAATAAAGGCTACAGATATTCTCAGGTAAAATGAATCTGTCTGATCAGATAGTACTTGTGGTATATTATATTATAAATGTAACAGAAACAGTTACAAAAAGAGTTCTAATTTGTCTGACTTTCTTACTGCGGCATAGAATTCTTGGAAGAGTCGGTTGAGTTTGTGAACGTCGTAGTTATTTGCATCGTCTCGTTGAATTTGTTTGGATTTTTGGTCAGAAAACACTGAAAGCTGAGTTTTTATGACGATTTTAGTGCTTGCAGCATCTTTGTTTGTTTTGTAGTATATTTTGTAATTCTTTTTTTTTTACCTGATAAAATCTCTGTCCAGGTCGAGATGCAGGTTTGTCTGCCATTGTGCTTTGTTGTATCCTAACCCTTTGTTGTGAAAGACACTCAGCGTGATGATGTAATTTGAGGGAGTTTGTAATAAAAACTATTGACTGAAATCAGCGTCACAGAGGCAATAGTTTTTGGTCATGTGATGAGGTTTTAACCAATCACATGCCAGAATTATATATATATATATATATATCTTAGACACCTTGGTTAAAGTTGATCAAGGATTTATTAAAACATCTTTACTCGAAACCTACTGATATGCATCAGTACCTACATATGTCATCTGCACATCCTATCTATACTAAAATACCAATTCCTAAAGGACTGGGTATAAGGATAAAAATAATCTGTTCTGATGAAAATGACTACAAAAAACAGAGAAAGGAATTAAAAATAAATCTTAAGAAAAGAGGCTATAAGGAACAGATTATTTAGAGAATTGAGAAAAGTTGACAAACTCAATAGGAATGAACTACTTGATTATAAGAAAAGGGAAGAGAGGGTTAACAGAGTACCATTAATAATTTCATATTCAAAATGACTATCCAACATTTAAAAGAAGCATTTACACATACACTTCATAATTCAGAAAAAATGAGAAATATTCTGAAAGCACAGATCGTAGTTTTTAGAAGGGATGCTAAGTCCTCAGTAAACATAAAGGGATCATAGATACACATTAAGTAACATTGAAACCTGTAAAAGCACATGTGAAGTGTGCAAATATATTGGTAAAGATAAAAGTGAAATCGCAAATAAAGAAAATAAATATTCAGTCTTAAAGCAATCTGCCATGCAAGGATAGCAGCCTTGTCTATGGTATATTTTGCATTAAATGTAATAAAAGAAAATATGTAGGAGAGACAGATACATAATTATATAAAATATAAGAAATAAAAAAAGTAAATGAACCAATAGTTCAGCACTTTACAAGGAACAGACACACCATGGATGACCTAAAGTTTGTGGTTTTAGAAAAAATAAAATTAGATAAAGTACAGTATAGAAGAATAAAAGAAAGTAAATGGATAAATAGACTTGATAACATGATACCTGAAGGTTTAAATAGAAAGGAACAGTAGATTGTTACATCATTATAGCTATATAGTGAATGACATCACAAAGACATTAGATTTAAAGAGAAGTAAATGTGTGGCACATTTACCATGGCATCAAAAGCCTATAAATACCTCCAATGTTTGTTTTCAAACACACTTTCCCTTGACAAAGGTATGTTAAACATACCGAAACGTTGGGAAGTTGGCTCTTTGAACATAAGATTAACAATGTCTGTCTCCTCCATGAGTCGAGAGATTTTGGTCTTAGGAGTCTCATGCTCAAACATGGCTGACTGCACCAAGATGCGGATATCTAAATGACAAAATCAAGCTATGGAAGTATGTTTACCGCAAAACAGGCAGTGCATAGACACACTGTAATTTTAAGTAACTTTTCAGCAGGACATTACTGTATATTGAAGTAGGCCTTAACGCCTGGCCTTTTATTTTTATTTTTTGCTTGACTGGAATGTTTTCTTGTTGTTTCCCGTTTATTTCCCAGGGGTTCTCCTTTGTGACGGACAAAAAGCTTGTGGCACAAATCAGTCTCTCTGAAAAAAGAGAAAAACATGAAGAGTTTGAAAAGTTGAAGCAGTATATACTAGAAAATATTTCTGTGCTGTTTGTAATACCAACAGGTGAGAATGGATTGTGTAAGTATACTAGATTATTATGTGGTTTATACAACACTAGTTGAATTTTAATATATCTTTCTGAAAGGCACAAAACCTTCAAGAAATCTGAGTAGGATGATGTGACGTTTTCATTTTTAGTTTAGTGATTAATGTTACACATGGGATCAGCCATTTTATATTGCTGTCAAGGGGGTAATAGCTGTATTTATATTGTATTTATTAATTTTAACAAGCTTTTCAAAAGCTTTGTTAGCAGTTTTCAAACAGGAAATAATTAGTGTTGGATTTCCGGTCAGGTATTAATTGTACTATATTGTCATTTTCTCTATAGAAGCGCAGTCTGAAGTTATGTCATGAAACATGTAATAAAGTGATAGAGTGCCATCTAGTGGAAAATCACAGTATTTCTCCAATTTAAAAAAAATTATATTTTGTCTGTCCAGCCAAATAACGGTGAACACCACTGTGAACAATTGATTATTATTATTATTTCTTTCTTAACAGACGCCCTTATCCAGTGCGACTTACAATTGTTACAAGATATCACATTATTTTTACATACAATTACACAATTATTTACACATTATTTTTACATACAATTACCCATTTATACAGTTGGGTTTTTACTGGAGCAGTCTAGGTAAAGTACCCTGCTCAAGGGTACAGCAGCATCCCCCACCTGGGATTGAACCCACAACCCTCCGGTCAAGAGTCCAGAGCCTTAACCACTACTCCACACTGCTGCCCTATGAATTGATGCATTGAAGCCTGCCAATGTAAAAGTTTTTAAATAGTTTCAAGGAAATTGACAATGCTTTAAATGTTGCCATTTCCTTTTTTCAGGGGAGTCAAAGATTAATATTTATATTTTGAATTCAGGAGCCAAACTTTTGTATGTAAAGGTAAGAATTCAATTCTTGTTTTGTACTGAATGTTTGTGCTAAATTGTAGTTTTTATTTTTGTCGTTAAATAAATAAGTAGTAGCACTTAACATGCATAGATTATTGTCATGTTATCCTTTGTAGTGATGGTCTTTACTTGGTTGTTTTTGTTCTAGGAAATAGAAGTTGTTTCAAAGACTGAAAGCACTGTAGAATTTAAGCCTGTGCCATTGAGTACTTCTGCAGCAAATTTCACACATGTTGCCTCAGTAGTATTTAAAGGTATGTATTTTGTCTGAGTGGCATCCACTAATTAAAGAAAGTTGTTTATTCTGTTTAATTGGTTCTGTTTTATTTGACAATGCTGATCACATATGATAACATAAAATGAGGCTCCCCTCAGCAGATTTGTATTTGTAAATATACCCTCCCAACCACCATCACCCAGGCTTATCAGTGCACTTTTGGATTGGTTTATACAATTTTCACCTGTCTGTTTTTGTTTTTTTTCAGCTAACTCACGTGATAATAACAAGTGCTCGAGTCAAATCAGTATGCAGGTACTGAAAGGCAGCTACACATTGAAAACATACCCAGGCTTCCACGTCACAGATCGGTAAGTAAACATGTACAAAGTTTTGCATCACCTACAATTTTAGGATTGAGACATCATTTTTTATATATATATATATATATATATATATAATGTGTGTATGTGAACATAATTTAGATCTTGTATTTAACATCATTTAATCAAAGAAACTACAAAATTATATTGCAAAAGTCTATCGGAAGCCATGATAGTACAGTATTTTATGTTGGATTTCAAAATGTCAAATTTTTTTCATTTTTGTCAGTTTTTCGTGAAGTATATGGGAAACTACAAAGCGGTATGCAATTCAATATGTAAATGTAACATTATTCAGTAGGTTTCATTCAACTTTATGAAGCAAAATGTTAATTCTATAGGGTGTTGCAAAACCTTTGTCCACAGCTGTAAATCAGTAACTATATGACAAAGGAAATCTCTCCCTGCCTTTCACTCCCGCCGGCATTCCAAATTCACAGCACAGCCTGAATGCTGATTCCCTTTGAATTGAGACTCGGCAAAATCCAGGGCAACGTGAATTCCACAGTTTTGAGTAGAGGACATATTGAGTGCACATCGAGACAACTGTAGCCTTGCAAGCATACAAACCTGGACTCCATCATTTTATCCATTTGGAAGACCTTGGTGTCCTTTCATTTATTGCTTAAATATATTTGTAGCATAAGAACTGTTGCTGTGTCTCCTGAATCGTTACCAAATGCATGCCTCTAGTGCCTTAGTTTGCAGCAGGTAGTAACAGCAATCTAATATTGTTTTAATCCATCCATGAATTCATGTGAACGTTTTAACGAAAGCTAATATGATGACCTGAGGTATTACCAAGCTTTTTAAAAACACGGCCTAGTTTTGTGGTGACAGAAGACACATTGAACTCTGAACATGTAGCTTTAGATGTGAACCATCCATAAATGTAAACATCCACTCATAAAACGTTCATCAGTGCTAAAGACTGCTCTAAAATTAGATCAATGTTAGCACACGAAAGATACAGCTCTACTCAATCTGTGCCAGCAGGATAAATAATGATTAGGCTGTAGGAGGGTGTGAGGGCTTTTACAGTTCCTTAACTATGTTTCTGTATTTATCATATACTATGCATGTACTCTCAAGGGTGTGCAATTAAAAAAAAAAAAAAAAAAAAAAATGCTATAAAAATGTACTTGTCCTTAAAAATCTACTTGCCCCCTACCCATCTCACAAAACACACACAAAAGAGTAGAATATAACTTGTAGGATTTTGGTTTTATTTAACAGTGAACACAATCAATCAATTAGTGATTAGCAGGGACAGAGCTAGCCTTGTAGCTTGACTGGTTCACTAAATTCAAGATACACAAAAGGTTCCCTGTGACCCCACCTCACCTCAACAAATGTACATACTTTAAGGAAATGTTCCTTTCAGTGCAGTTTGGAACACATTTGCTCGTAAATTTTAAGTAACATACTAAGAATACAACTATAATAAGCAATACTTGGGAGTTAAAATATAAAAATAGCTTTTGCCTGTTTCTTTCCATTTTCTCTATAAGCTGTTTCTTAGCAGACACCCTTATCCAGGATGACTTACAATTGTTACAAGATATCATGTTATTTTTACATACAATTACCCATTTATACAGTTGGGTTTTTACTGGAGCAATCTAGGTAAAGTACCTTGCTCAAGGGTACAGCAGCAGTGTCCCCCACCTGGGATTGAATCTGCGACCCTCCGGGCAAGAGTCCAGAGCCCTAACCACTACTCCACACCGCTGCCTCTATTTTAAACAGTGTATAACATTTAAATGTATGAAAGCAGGGTGACCCTGGTTTCATACCTTTAAAATTTGTTTTCTTTTTTTTGTAATATAGCATTTAAATCTAAAAAATATGTAAATATGCTAAATAGTAAAGTAGGTTAACAACACTAAAATTGAAAGAAAAAAATATATAATTATTTTGCCAGGGAAAGTTTATAAAGTGTTATAAATTTGACAACACGATTTTTTCTAATCCCCTAATACCTTAGCGACTGGTGTTTTTTTGTTTTTGTAACTTGCAGCATTTATGTATTAAGAAAGCAGTATCACTTATTTGCTAATTTACAAAAAAACGTAAATAACACCTTGCATTGCCAGAGGCTCTTGGCAGCCATTTCTGGGTTTCTCTGTAACCAGTCGAAGACCAGCTTCTTCCACAGCTAGCCAATCAGAAGTGATAGGGGTGGGACGTAAACACTTTTTAAAATGTTTGTGCTTTGGTGCTAGACTTCTGCAGTTCAGTTTTCAGAAACTCGAGTGTCTTTCTATCAACAAAATGAACATAGACAAATAAATAAATAAAAACTACTTGTCCGAAGGACAAAGTATAACAGCGAAACTTGTTGTCCGTCACAAAAATCTTGTTGTCCCGGGTGTCGGGCGATACAAATTGCACACCCCTGACTCTGCTGCACTGCTCCTTGCCCTGCCCTGTCCTGCAGCACATTGGTAGTGCAAAAATTAGAAAGTTGAACCATCATCAGTGTACACAAGTGCATTATCTAGAAAAGTCAAGCATACAATATTGTTTTATTTTGTTTTGTTTTGTTTTGTGTTGTAGTTCTGGCTATCAATCTCCAACTTTATTTCACATGAAGCAGAAACAGAATGAAGGAGAATTGTTGGACATTTGGTTGACAAATGAGTTTGATTTTACCTTCACTGTAAATTCTGTCATCAGACCCCATGAAGTGGAAGGCTTATTAAAGGTAAAGTTATGTTCAAGGTTGATTTTAATTGGAATATTTCTGCTTTCATAGTGCATACCTGTCTGTGCAGTTTCTGGTTACTTGTTCATGACCCGGTCTATTGACAGATTCCTTGACAATATGTTTTTTTCCTGTGTGTTTCTAACACAATTTGTTCTTACTGAGGAATACACACTAATATACTTATGTATTGTATTTCCTTTCTTCTGTTTAGATTCTGAACTTCAGTGGTCCAGTGACTCTGCCTACTGGTTGTTGGAAGGTGTTCTCTTTGCAGTTCACAGCCAGGGATGCTCCAGTGAATGTGATGACCAGTCTGGTCCTGGTCACTAGCGCTGGTTTCTCTTTGGAGATACCACTGCAGATTCGTTCCACCATGTCAAAGGTACTTTTGCTGTCCCATACCCTGATTTACTCATAATAAAGTATAATAGAAGTAATACATATTTTCCCTATTTAAATAATTGCCTATATTTGTTAAATGCTGCAGACATGTATATTTTTTCATATATCTAGATTTGTTCTGAAACTATGTCAGGTCACTCTGTAGCACGTTTTGGAGTGTAGCAGTCTGTATGTATTTTTACATGGTACTTATATGGTGGCTGCAGGTCATGGTGATCTACTTTTTCATGGTGTTCTGATAGCTCAGATCTTGTATTTACAGCTGTGAGGGAGTATGTGTGTATGTTGCTTGCATACATTTTTGTATTGATCTGATAAATTACCTGATGTCACATTTCTCAATGCATGCATCCTTCTTTATCACACGCAGGGGGATCTGATTTTTGAGGCCAGTGCAGAACGCAATACTCGGTGTCTCCTAGGGATGCCTGACACAGGTAAAATGGACCCTCAACATTTTCGAATCACAAGGTGCATTGTGAAGTAGTGCACATAGCGGCCATCCCTCACCATACAGAAAATAAAATAAGGCTCTGCAACATTTACTGTGTACTGTGTGTGCTCTCCTTGTACTTCAGGTTGAGAGTGGCACATTATTTGCTGTGACATAAATCAAGCAACTGAAAAGAATCAGATGAATGCCTGACACTGTAAAATAAAACAATTTTTTTTTTAAGGAATCCACTTTGCTTAAATTACTATATTTCTGTGATGGAAAAAGGTGCAGACAAAAAAAGTAGTTTTAAGGTTGGTTTAGCTACATAATAGTAATGCTGTGTTTGGTGCATGACTTCTGTTTGGTGTGGCAGCGAGTCCTCAGTGGCAGAAGAGTCTTCTGTTGGACTCCAGCACCTGGAAGATAGACATCGGTCTTGCTACAGAGCTGTGCGACATGAGGCAAAACAGAAAGGACCTAAAGACCTGCAGGTAATTTAAACATGGATTTTATTTCACAAACCTTCAGTTAGTCTGCCTGAGCTTACTGGCAAATGCATAGATTTATTGGGTTTGATTTTCAGTCTGCCATGGCTGTGTTTCGTGAAGCCTGCACTAGGAGTTATTTCTATCTCTGATGATATGCATTCGGCAAAAGAGGTCTATTGAATATAGAATATAGACAATGGTAAATAGGATTTGATTAAATTGTATGTTTTGTGATCTATGGTTAGAGCGGAGGATTAAGAATGCCTGTGGCTGCTTGACCTGCTTTTACATGTTGTAGCTGTAGCTGTAAAATTAGGTAAAAGGAAGACCTTATTGGAAGTTAGGTTTTTTGTTGAGCTTTATTACATTTGTTTTACAGCTGGCCACGGCTACCGATGGAAACTGGTGTCACAATGGACTTTGGTGCTACTCTGGTCAATGACAGCAAGGTCTGGAAATATATACAATAAACCGTTTCTGAATCTAAGTAGGGGGTCAGTAAATGCCAAGTGCTATGCCATGCAATATTATGGCAATGTTTTGTTTTTACTTGCAAAATATGTTTGTCTAGAAAAGGATTCTGATTTGCTACCTTCTTTAATTGTTAAAGCCGTTACTCTGACTGTTTTTGCACATAGCAGTGATATTTTCAATTGTTATTTTCACCAAACAGATGAAGCATTTCACACTAAAGAACCCGTCGGCTTCTCCGATTACTGTGCAACTTCTTCCACTGTCTTTATATCCAGATCCCTTGGGAGCCCTGGATTTACTCACAAAGTGGTAATTATAAACGTTTTAATGGTAGTGTACTTCTTACATGTTAACCCAATTGTTCCAGGTGACAGCTTACACACTGATATGTATTTCAACCTACTGTAAGACTGAAGGTCTTACCAGTAAAAATATAGATTGTTGAAGTAAAGTTTTACGTATTTAAAGCAGTCAGATGGACAAATAGTGCTGCACAGAGTGAGGTCTATAAAGGGTTAAAATATACTCTGTAAAATGAAACAAAGAATGATTTTGAGAGTTTGGATCACCTTCTCCACCTATAATTTGATATTATTTCACATTACATGGGTTGAATAGCAGCAATTTATTTTAATTCCAAGTAAATGAACTATCCTGAATATATATATATATATATATATATATATATATATATATATATATATATATATATATATATATATAATATATGATAAATAAATAAATCGATATAACTGCCCCATGAAAGGACAAAATAAGTGGTAGTCTGGCAGTAAAAACACCTGTATCATACAGACTGCCAAAATGCAGAGTCAACGAATACATAAAAGCATTCCTTTAGTAATATTTTATTGCCAGTAATGATCAGCATCACATTGATGGATAGATGCAGAATATCTTCACATCAAATGAAGAAGTATGGACAAATTCTAAGACCTACGATCAAGTGAGACGACACAGAAGAATGCACCTGAAACTGGTGGAGTGAAGTAAAAGAGAATGCATTTAACCTAATTCCTTCATAGCTAATCATTGTTTCCAATTTAATAAAGTGGTTTGGCCTGTAGGCCAAAATTTGGTGTTTTTAGTTATTATTTTTTTCTCTTTCTTTAAGGTTCAAGATAAACCCACTAGCTGTTAATGTCACAACAACCGAGTTCACACTGGCAAAAAATCTGGTATGTTTATCTTATATTTTTCAGCATATCTGTATGTCTTGCAGGGTGTGATCCCTTTTATTAACATGTTATACATACTGGAAATCCAGAGAACAGCTGATTATTGAGAGTCTCCAAGTCTGGGGATGTATGGGGGAACTGTCTTCCTGACAGTGGAAAAAATATTTTTTGTGCTTATGGAAGACTCTTTTATTTATTAATTTTAATAATATAATTGAAGCTGAGATATTTCCTTTAGACAGCTGCAACTCTTCATTATTGTAAACTATAAAATATGCAAGTACTAATACGATAAAGAATTTAGTGAGGGACAAATGTGTTATTATTTACTGTAGTACAACTGAATATGTACTTTAAAAATGTTGGCAAGCTACAGCAAATTTTAAATGGACCTTACAGGGATTTATCTAACAGTATTCAATATGTGTAATGCAGGATACCAGCAGCATGCCTGGGGAGAGAGTGCAACAGATCCATTTACAACCTTGGGAGACAAAGGAAATTGGTGTCATTTTTACACCGGCAGAACACAAAACCGTAACGTCGGTCATACTGATGAGGTGACTATGACCACAAGTAACTGTATTCTGTATGTGTCCCTAATAGTTAAATACCAACGGAATCTAGTTTGGGATTATTAGATTGATTTCTTCAGGAGTTCTAGAATATTACTTAATTGACCATTTTATTGGTATGGGGATATTAGAATTTAAACAGTGTTTCCTAAATTGTGTGTGTGTAACTCAATCCTCAATAAAAATACATCCTTGCCATATTATTTTTTTATATAATGTATTTTGTATTTTTCCTAATCAGGAATAACTTGACAGTGTTTGACATGGTCACTGTGAAAGGGTTAGGTGCCAAAGAGATGCTGCGAGTGGGAGGAAAGCTGCCAGGGCCAGAGGCCTCGCTTAGATTCAACTTCCCGCAGTCTACGCTCATGGAATGTAGAAACGGTGAGGGCCTTGATACCGATACCTGCATTTGTATTCAAGGATACAGCAGCCAAGTAGTTAATAGACTATTATTATTATTATTATTATTATTATTATTATTATTATTATTCTTAGCAGACACCCTTATCCAGGGCGACTTACAATTGTTACAAGATATCACATTATTTTTACATACAATTACATTATTTTTTACACAATATTTTTACATACAATTATGCATTTATACAGTTGGGTTTTTACTGGAGCAGTCTAGGTAAAGTACCTTGCTCAAGGGTACAGCAGCAGTATCTCCCACCTGGGATTGAACCCACAACCCTCCGGTCAAGAGTCCAGAGCCTTAACCACTATTCCACACTGCTGCCCAGTACCATCAATGTGTAATTAGCCCTTACATGGAAGCAATGTAATATTATTATTATTATTATTATTATTAGCCTAGCAAAGCATCATGCAGACAAACAAAATATCACTTTCCTACATGTTCTGGTAATCATCTCCACGCTGCAATCCAAGGCTGTGTTGTCCACATAGATAATATCAAATCATGGCAAACTTGCAAAGAATTTATATTTCCTTTTTTTATTCCTGGTTAGGGTTGAAAACCAATAAACCACCATTTGTCATTCAAAAGAGCTTTAAAGTGGAAAATGCAGGAGACCTGCCATTAAAAGTGATGTCAATGAACATCAATGGATACAAGTGCCAAGGGTTTGGCTTTGAAGTACTGGAGTGTCATTCATTCCAGATGGATTACAACTCCTCCCGTGAAATCAGCATTGCGTACGTACAGAATGTCTTTGTTATTCACTAGTGATACACACTGTCATACTGAAACAGGTTCTTTAAAACAAGCAGAGGGACATTTAAACATTGCTACCTGTTGAGCAGAGTGCTGTCACACGTCACAAGTCTGTTGGAGCTTGTCTTTGTGGGTGACGTGAAACTGTTAGCCGGGGTATCGGAGTGTTCTTATCAGAATGCAGTAAGAACCAACAGGGGGGGTTTCAAGATGAGTGTTGCTGCTGATCCCTAAATGTGTTGCTTTGTCTAAATGATCCTTCATAATAAACTGTTACATGAAGTTAGTCAATTTTCCAAATTGTGCAGTTAACTTTTTATAAAGTGTTTTCGGATTTTCAGGTGTAAGAGAAGCACGCCTTTTTTTTTTTTTTTTTTTTTTTTTTTTTTAAGAATGTGATTAAATGCCTTGTGCTCTTCCTTCTCACAGTTTCACACCAGATTTTACCTCGTCCTGGGTGATCAGAGATCTAACCCTTGTGACAGGCCGGGGCTCGTTGTTCTCCTTCACTCTCAACGTGACTCTCCCTCATCACATGTTGCCACTGTGTGCACAGGTTGTTCCAGGACCCAGCTGGGAGGAGAACTTCTGGGTGGTCACCATCATCTTTATATGGTAAGGCAAAATAATGCAGCTATGGGTTAAGTTAAGGGTTAATGAAAACCAAGTTAGTAAAATATCATATGCAAATGGTTAGTCTAAAACAAATGTCTAAATCAGATTTAAAAAAAAAAAAAAAGGTTTTCCTTTTGATATTACAGTGCTCCTTTGTTGTAAGGCTGCTCTTTATATCACAGTACGAGTTATAAGGCAGTATGGTCATGGCTTCCATTTGCCCCACATTGTCATTACACGTTATTTGGCAGAACACAAAATGCAAGGTCACTGAAGGCACCTGACTACATCTTTATAATGGGAGTACTGCTTTCGTCAGACTGAAAATGGTCAAACATTAAGCTTAATGGTGTTCTTAGTGGGATTTATATAATTGAAGGTAATTTGCTTGTTTTGTTTTAACAGCTTGTCATTGTGTGGGGTGTGTTGGATGGCCTGTCGTCAAGCCTGCTACATTTTGACTGAATTTTCTCAAGACAACAGCCCTGTTGATACAGTCCGCTCCAGTTCCGCTAGGTAAGAAGGCATCTGTGGCCCACTTCAGAGAAGAGTTTACATTGATTGTAAATCTTTAAGGATACATGACAGTCGGGGTGCTTGATTCATTGGCAGTGGAATATAAAAAAAAAGTGTGTGTATGGGTAACTTTACACTGTGTCATGTATTAAAATATTAATACTTAGACCACATGTGGTAGTAACATACTGTATATATTAAAACAGTGTGTTTGTTGTTTTTTTTTGTTTTTTTTTTTACCAGGATTACAGGTAGTTGCAAGACATTTGTCGATTCATGCAGTACATCAGATAAAGGCAAAGGCAAAGGGTCTCTTGCCGTGGCAAATGGTCCAAACAGAAGCCAGAACGGGTCAAAAAAGAACTCTGGGGCACCAGCTCAGCAGCATAAGAAACACAAAGTCTCTGTGTATTATAGTAAATACAAAGTGAACCCCATTGCTACTGTGGCTACTGCTGCAGAGGAAGAGTGTCTGCCAATGAAGGAAATGGACAGCCTGGGTGACTATACGGATCAGGATCCCACTACCTGCAATAATAACACTGACAAAGACGTGGCCCTGCCAGAAAAATCAGCACAATGTATTAAAGGTCCTTCCCAGAGTGCTGAAGACGAGGGGGAGGTGGCAGCATGTCTGGTTCCCATGGAGACACACTCAAACCACAATGAGAATCTGAAGGAGACCATAAGCAGCAGACCAGACCTCTGTGCTTGCAGCTTGGAGGAGAAACTGCTCAGCAACCAAGTCACAAGAATACAACAGTGCAGCACTTTTTTGCCTTTTATGGAAAAAAAGACATGTGAGAAAGTGGATACCTCCACCACAGAGGTGTGTGTCTTTTCCATTTGTTTCATCTTATTGCACATTCTTTAATTCTTTGTCTGGGTTTATGAATGCAAATACCCAAGATTGAAAAACAAACCAAATTATCTCCCTTGTAATTGAGGACAGCATGGTAATACTGTGTTGTTTCAGAAGGTGGTTTTTTTTCTTCTTTACTCCAGTCTGCTGCAGCAGCATTTGAGGACCGCTCAGTCCTAAATTTAAAACCTGATCCAAACCCGACCGGACCAAACAAATCCGAACCTGAGCGAGAAATATTTGCATACCTGACCTGACCATCTCCACAAATATATTCCAAACATACGCTATTGAAACCAAGTACCTTCAGTGTAAACTATTCCCGGTTTCCAGTTAAAACATAAATAAATAAATAAAAAATCACTCTCAATTAATCATGTCTCATTTACTTCCTTTCCTAATAATCCAACACTGCATGATTTAAAAGAAGACAACATCAGGCTTCTTCAAAACTTTGTTGCCATAAATAGCCACAGAGAAGATGCTCTTGCAAACTCGCATACTCATGTTTTGCTCCATCAGCCTATATACAGATGAACCCGCTTTGTCACAATTGCCGTGCAGGCGTGATATGTGATATAATGCGGGTCATGATATAAACCGGGTTTCACGTTTGACTATGACAGCACATTACGAGTGCGAGAAAAAAAGGAAGAAAACGAGCGGTGAATTAAAAGCAGTGCTTTATACTGTACATTTAGTCGTTCTTTACATTTAAACAAATAGTTTACTACAGGACAAATACGTTTGGTATCATTAACTGGAACGAAAGAGTTTCTGTCATTATCTAAAAAAGGCATGAGTTGTCGACTGATGAGAGCTATCAATACTTGGTGTTTTTTTGCGTGCATTTGTGTAAGACATTTGGTGATGTTGGTGTTTTGTAACTGAACTCTATCCCGTTAAGACCGCCCACACAGCATTTTGCAGGCTGCACAAAATGTCAGTTTATCAGCCAAGATGATTATTGGTTGTTAGGTGTGTTGGAAATTAATTATGTCCTGTGGTTAGTAAAGGCCGGCCACGCAACGTTTGACAGGCTGCACAAAATGAGTAAACGGGTATGTGAGATGATAGTAAGAGAGGTAATTTCTCAAAGAACCTATGGTGCATGGCAAGTGGTTTTTCAAAATTTGTGAAGCAGGAAGTGAGTTTTATGAAACACTAGCACACAGAGGAAGAAAAAAAACTACTCACTTAAAATTAAAAACGCCATAATCCACTCACTGATAACACACTAACCCGACCCGACCTGAGCCCGAACTATAATAAACAAACTACACCCGACCCGACCCAACCCAAACCCAACACTTATTGTTGGGCCCTGTCGGGCTCGGGTTGGATAGCAAGGTTCTAAGCTGCATCATATCATAATTGTATTCACTTTCCATTATTTCCATTCTATGCTGTAGTGATAGTTTTAGTTCTTAATGCTCAATTTTTCTATTGATGTTTTTCATTTAGCTTAGGAAAAACACACATTTAAAGAAAAAGCCTCAGGAGAGAGTGGAGTTTAATACCACAGCTGCCAATGGAAAGGCAAGGAGGAACTCTGGGAAAAACAGAAGGAAGGTAGCGGATGTGGTTGTTGGGTAAGTGGACAATTTTATATCATCATTTGTTCTCTGGCCTTTTAAGTCTCCATTCACTTTGTTTTATTGTCCTTGTCTAGCCAGTGTATTTTGTAGTACAAAGTTTTTAACATGGTACTACGTTGATTTTAATGTTATTATTGTCATGGTACTTGTAGTAATTATTGTCTTCTCCTTGATCTCTCTGAGTTTCAGAGTTCCCGAACACAGTGTTGCTGTGTCCACAGAGAAGAACAGAGATCTTGAGCGCAAAGAACCAAGAAATTTAAACAGATCACGAAATCGCTACCTAAATGGAAAACCGGAAACTGTAAAATCATGTAGAAACCTGGACAGCCCTCCCAAGCAGCTGCAGAGTGGTAGGGAAACCCTCATATACATTTAGCATTAGTCTGCCATTCTGGTGGGAGGACTATTCTGTATAACTCAAATGTAGAGCTTTCAGCCAATAAGCAAACAGAATCTGGACAACCTGTCCTGAAGAAGGGTTTAAACTTGAATGAAGTGAAAAGGAAGAATAGCTTAGCATAGGATAAGACTGCAACCGAGCCCTGTGTATTGACTATATAAATGTTGTTGTTCCCCCATGTAGCTATCTGTTTGGTGAACCCAATACAGAAGTGCCAGGACAGGAGGCTGTTCTCAGACTCCAGCTCAGACTCGGGAAGCTCATCAGGCAGTGTGAGAGCCAGCAGGGGGAGCTGGGGGAGCTGGAGCAGCCTGGAGGGAGAGAAGGACCACAACAGCACCAAACTGCACTGCACAACCTCCACAGCTAAAAGTAAACTACTGTCTATGTCTCTCTCCTTGTTGTAGTTCCACAATACTACAATTGCTGTTTGATCAGATTTTGTGTTCTTTTTATATTTGGAAGTTAGTTAACATTTTAATTTAACATTTACTTAGGGAAAGAAAATAAATGTATATTTATAAAATGTATTTCAAACCTTTTTTTGTTTTGAGCTTATTTGTATTAATATTATGACTATTTTTAAAAAATATTTGTCTATCATTTAACCTTTACTGAGGGGGAAAAATATGTATTTATGAAAGGTTTAATAAAATGTGTTTTTGAGATTATTTGTATTAATATAATGATATTTAATTATCAGGAGAACACTGTGCAATACAGGGTTTACTTGTTCCTATTTGAATTGGTTTAAATAAGCATCTCATGGAGGGGAGCTTATATGAGTTTGCAAATCCGCTAGCCCTGCCACCTACTACTACTAATCTCTCCTAAACCATTTCAACTGGCAGCTTCATGTTTTCTGTGTTATGGAAATGTTTCGTAACATTTCACACATATTGCTGTAAACTTAATTATGGTTGATTTTATTTATTTATTTTTTCCCCTAGGGGAAAATGGTGTTTTTCCAGCTGATAGAGGTTGTTGTCCGACACTGAACCCGAATTACAGGTATACATATTTTATAATTAATTTGTGTGTTGCTTTAACTATTTTACAGTAATTAAAAGAAAACAAACACGTGAAATGAACAAATGAAACGGCAGCTGTGAGTTAGAACCTCACAATTGAGCATTGGCTCCTTTGGCAGATAAGTAAAAAAAAAGAAATCGCACAGCATTGAATTGTAGCTTGTTTGAAGGGAGTTAGACATGGTGTTACTTGTTTTGATCAATTTGAAATAATGTAATTGTAGTTGATATAGTTTCTTCCAGATTTAAAATGTAGAGTCAAATTATGCAGTATGTGCGGAACAGAACTTTAACTTGTTGTAAAAAGCCTCCCACATAATGTACTTACTGTGATTCGCACTGTGAGAACCTAAAAGGTGACATGCAAGGATGATCATGAACGAAGGGGATATTTTTGGTGTTAATCTTTTTGGTTTCTTTAGACAGCCTCTTTGGTTAGTCTTCAGGTTCTAATTTTGGGAAGGTCTTAGGAGCAGACAGATTACATGAATTCATTTAGCAACCCTGATGTTTCAGCAAGTCACCCAATGTCTCATAAGCTTCTATTTCTGTTAAAAAATATGTGTATTTCTAATTTTTCATTAAAAAAAAGTTCAAACTTTGCAATGGATCATAATCTTGTTAAATAATGCCTGGGTACATGTACATTTTTAATACATTGACTAGAACCATTTCCTGTCTTGTTAAGCCTGCTGTATCAAATGGAGAAAACCCAAATGCCTGAAACAGTTCCAGCCAAAAACTTCACTCCCAGTTTTGCTGCTGTTGCTGCAGGTGTGGAGAGGAACCCAGGTGAGTGATTTATAGATTTAGTTATCCGATTTATTTGATATACTACCCAGATTTTCTGTTGTACTATATTAAGCGTGTTTCTTTTTTTTTAAAAGGTATTTCAAGTCCTTACCAAACAGAAGAAATGTGGTCTGCACCATCAGTTCCTTTAACCACTGAATTCAGGTACAATCCACCAGAAAGCTTGCCCTGCATCCCCCAAGGAACTATTTATAATGGGTAAGTTGCAGGTGTGGGTGAGGGCATGGTCTTAACTGCTTTGAGTTCTACATCTAATACCCTCCTCCTAAAAAAAAAAAAGACATGAACTGCCTCCAGCACATGGTGAAATACTGTACAGCTTTTTCATTGAGCCTGATCATTGCTGCAGTTTCTGTATTTCACGGTACTTGCGGCTGCCAAGAAAAGATTGGGGAGAGAGCGCTTTTGTTTTCCTTCTCACTATTACCCGCTTTAGCCTCGGTACTGAATTCATACTTTATATATATTATTTGTTACTTATAATGATTTTAAATTACCGTTTTAATGTTTTGCTTTTCCTGTTAGTATTCAAAAAGCAAAACTAAACAAAACTGTTGAACACAAAAGAACATAACTTTTTTTTTTTGTTTGTTTTTTTTAAGCTTTCCTTGGAATGTTAACAGCCAGTGTGCCACTACATATCCTTACTGTGAACAGAGTACCTATTGTCCAGTGCTAGATGGTAAGTTTTTTTTGAGGGAACGTGAATCTATTCTCAAAACAACATGACTTGAAGGGGGGGGGGGGGGGGGGGTAGTAAACTATTTCCAAATGTTTTCAGTTATTTTGAATGTTTCAGGTTATCTTTTAATGTCTAAGAATGCAGGTAATGCAAGAATAGCAGCAGGATACCTTTTCTTGTTTAGCTTTAAAAGGTCACAGTAAGTTTTATAAGGGTACCACATTCTGCAAACCCTTTGGGGCTTAAACATTCACAGCAAGGTTCATGCCAAAATATTTTAGGTTTTGTAAAAATTGTTAACTGTGTATTGTTCCCTTAGAAATACGTAAACGCATAAAGCAGGAAATGCCTCAATGGTAGTCATGATTTGGTAAACCATTTGAATTTATTAGTTAATAACAAGACTTGCATGTTTTACTTTAGAATGTATTTGTGATCAATTGATTTAATCTCTTGTTTTATTGCTAGTGTATGAACTGTTGTTTTTCCCATGTATTGCTGAATTGTTTTGAAAGGTACTCATTTTTAATAAGTAATACACAATGACACATTCATTTTATTATTTTTCAGGGAATGCAAATTTCCAGAATGCTTTTCATGGCCAGGAGACACAGAGCCTACCCTATGCCACTCAACCCTGCTGGAATGAAGAAGAGACACAAGGCATTACCTCAGCCTGGGAATCAACAGGCTGTGTGGGCAGCAAAGTGAGTTAGCCAGAATTTGTAACGATACATTTTCTTTTAATTGTTTTGGTAAATTTGGTTTAACAGTACATAAATACCTTTTATACCACACGTGTCGCTAAGTACCTCATATAAATAAACATGGTACTGCATGAACATTCGTACCATATCCTGTATGTAATTACTTAGTGGTATTCAGTTTGATCTGATTTCTGACTCTTGAGATCACTGAACAGCAAAAAAGAACGAGGTGGTTCACTTTGATTGTCAGTGTTAGACGAAACGGCAGCCTCAAATATTCTGAATAGACTCAAAGTGCCCCAGTGGTGAAAGTAAAAATTGAATGCTGGTATTACTACTTCTTGTGTGTGTGTATGCATTAGCACTGGGATTTGGCAATGTGGCTGACTGTAGTCAGTTCCATTGTTCTTTCTTTAACCCTTTGCGGTCCATTTATTAATCGCGCGTCAGGCACGCCAGGTCTAATTAATTTTCACACGCGCAGTTAATTTTATACGCGCTGTTTAAAAGTATTTTTTTTCACAGTCAAACGGGTTTAAATGGCCCTGCATATCAACAAAGCACACACTAGGCATCTCCAGCCCCGCCCCAGCCTTTTGTTTGCTATAGCTTTCAGCTATGTAAGAAATAAATAATAATAATAATAATAGTCGTACATACCGATCGATCATCTCCAGATCACTCGTTTTATCACCAAACTCCTCAATAATGCGATCCAAGTCATTATTTTATTACTATAACATCTGAAAAAAGCTCTGCAAATGTCCATGATAGTCTCAGTGCGCTGACGCACTTAGCCAGCTTGTTTACTATGGACGCCCATTATCTGATACCTGATACCATGTATGACTATTCATTTTTTCCGACTTGTCTCGGCTCCTGTCGCTACCACTCGGCAATTGAATGGTTTTCTCGGCTTTTTCCGGAGAAAAAACGACTAAACACCCGTTTATTGCGTTGCTATAATGATGTCGGACCCAGTCCGACAAAGGACCTGTGAGGGATAATTGCAATGTCGGACCCAGTCCGACAATGGACCGCAAAGGGTTAATGAGCACTACATTTTGTTTAGAACCAAAACGTGAAACTCTGGCCTCACAACAGGTTTGAATCTGTCTTGGAGCCAAGCAGGGCCAGGTACAGGGTTAATCATTATATCATTACATTGCAGCGTTTAGGGGCGATTTTTTGTCTCGCTCGTGAGATCCAAATTACTGCTCTCTCCGAGAAGCCTTCTCTTTGCGTAATCAGCCCGTCATTGCATTTCAGTTGTATTGAGTAGAATATGAATAATGAAAACGAAGTAAAACCACCATAACCTCTGGATCCGCCATTCTCAACTCAAATACAGTGCATCTTAATACCGCATCGTCTCATTGCGTGTGACGTCAGTTGCACGGCTCAGGCTCTGCAGGACTGGCTTGGCCTGGACCTAGAACAGATCGGTTGTATAGTGGAAACGACGTACATGTCTTTTTTGAAATGGTCCTGTGTCTCTTAAACCTTCTTTTCTTTGTTGCAGCCATACTTCTCAGGCACAAGGAGTCTCTCACCAATGTCTAGTCTGTTTGGCTCCATATGGACTCCAAAGAGCGACCCTTACCAAAGCCAATTCCAGCGTGACAGATCATTATCCCATTCGCCTCAGTCATCTGTCAGCAAAGAGCAGGCTGTGATCTGCAGACAGAAGCAATTTTCTAGTTTTGATCCCTTTAGGTGCCACATGAACCTGGACATTTGGAATTCCTCATCCAGTCGGAGTACCAACTCGCAGCTCTCCAATGATTCAGGGTACTGTGCGGATGTCTAAGTGTAATGCGGTTTTATTAAACAAACAAACAAACAAAAAAAGAAAAATGTGAATATACTTTTTTTTTTTTTCAAGATTTGTGTTGTGAAAAGGTAAGCCTTTTGTTGTATATTTTTCTGGATGTTTTGGAGATTTGGATCATAGAAAATAAACATTTTGTACTTGAATGTGTGTTGTTTAATTCTTGTCCATATTAGTAATTGTTTTTCAAAATGGTTCAAGCCTTCTATTGTAGAAATTCTATTTTTTGTAATATCTTACAACAAAGAATTATAATTGTGTTACCCCAATTTACAATGACGGGTACATCAAGTCATTGGGTCAGAAATAAAGAACTCACATGTAGCCTTCATTATGGCAGATTTGATAGAGACAAATACAGGTCATTTAAGTACAGATTAAAGGTTTTCTTTTTTTGTTTTTTTTCTTACAATTTACACACAATAGAACCCTGATCAGAGGGCATTCCCCTGTGGTAGAAGGTAACAGCATCACTACCATAAAGACAAGGACACTAGTAGTCAGAGAAATATCCCCATCTGTAGTCAATTCTTGGCGTTCCTTCTGTTTTGTTTAAGGATAAGCATTCTATCTGCATGTTCTATTCAGTGTGGTAGTGCCATGGAATGGAGCTTCCTGATTGGTAGATGAAGTTCTAAGATGTTTAATTTGCTTTAGGCAACTGAGTTGATTCTATGTGCTTCAGAAGTGGATAATCTTGGTAGCTGTGGTAAATCTCAGTTGGCTAAATTGACGTGCATCCTGTTTAAAAACCTGTACTATAAATAACTGATTCTGTAAACTTCAAGCCGGATGTTAAATGTTAATCAAGCACAGACACTTGAATATTTCTGTATGAAACTACAAAGGGATTTTGGTAGGTACCATTTTCTTACATCATTTTCAATTTTGTAATTGTTTTCAAACAGATTTTACAATTGTTACATCCATATTGTATGATAGAATTGACCATTGTTGAATTGTGTATTCAATGCATGTAGTTCATAAAATCTTTAAGTTCCCAATCGTGGCTTGAGTTGAAGGTAAAAAATGTTGTCTTTGGTACAAATATTTTGTATCAGCCTGCTGGATACATTTGAGGTTGTTATAATGTCAGTGTTTGAACTGTATTGCAATGTATGATATATAAAAATGTACAGTTTTTGAGTGTATCATGATCTTGGAAAGTTTTCTCTCCTTTGTTAATATATAAACCACACAAGAACGGGGTTCCAGTAAGTAGGTGTTGAGTGATTGTGAAAGAAGAGTTTTGTAAATTTGGCCTACTTTTTTTGTGTGGTTTGACCTCGACAATCTTATTGCTATCAGATTAAAGCTTTCAAAGGCTTTTCGTCAAAAAAAACAAATTGTTGATGTAAGGGGATGAGTCAAGCCTCCCTCCTTAGTCCACTTGAGCTGAAGTTCCACAGAATTTCATTTTGTAATGCACATGAAGAATTACCATGCAAATAAAACATTGATGCTTGGGCTGTAGCACAGTTAAAATGGCACTGTTACATTATTTACCTTTGATGTGTTTTAAAAGCACACACCATTAAATTATTGATATGACCTAAAAGAAAACTGTTTTGTGCAGTAACAAAATCATTTTTTCAGATAGGAAAAAAGAAACCTGTTACAGCTGGTGAGTATGAATGCACTGTCATCCCAAATGTTGTCAATTTTTAACTGTTTTCATTATTTTAACCTCTGGCCATTATAAATCTTTTTCAGATTAGTTTTGTTTCGTACCTGAAAGCTATTCAATCACAGATGCCTTTCCACGTAAATTAGTAATCTCATAAACTTTATTTCTAGTTTGTATATATATTTACATTAAAGTGTATTGTTTTTATTTCAGCTTTTTAACAAAAAGAGATTGTATTGGGATATACAGTCAGAGACAAGTGTTTGAGCAGTTAAAAAAAAAAAACTGCAAACAAATTGATTTGTATAATTTCTAATTGTTCTATTGATAGAAATTAAAGATAAGATATTATAATAAAACAATTATTGCATAGCATGCATAAAATGACATTTACTACTTTGACAAAAGTATGTGGGCAAACAACATATTTCGTATGAAACACATTGACAATTATCATTATTGAAAACCCAACACCTGATGACAAATATAAAATATATAATCAAGTGCTGTAATAAATAAATTGGAAATTTGTGATTTTAAAAAAGCAAAAAAAAATTTTTTTTTAAATAGTTAAAAATAAAGAGTACCGCAACGATCTCAAAATGGCAGTGATACAACTAAACGAAAAAGGAGAAACTACCAGAAAAATAGCAGAAAGACTTGGTTTTCCGAAAAGCACTGTGTGGACTATTATAAACAAACACAGGATAACAGGAAGTAGCTCTATTGTAGAAGGATCAATGAATGCTGCAAAATTCGAAGAAATGTTGCACTCTCATTTGTTACCCAGTGCTAGAAGGCTTATTGGACGGAAGTTTGTATTCCAGCAGGATAATAACCCTAAGTATTCTGTGACGTCTACAAAGGAATTTCTGAAAAAAAGGAAGATTATGGATTGGCCATCTCAGTCCCCAGACTTGAATCCCATTGAGATGTTGTGGATTGACTTAAAGGCTGCTTTTGCAAAACGGAAACCAAAGTCAAACTCAAAGCTGCATGTGTTGAAGAATGTGCAAAAATGTATCTGGCAAGATGCCAGGAACTGGTTTTGAAATACAAAAAAAGACTGCAAAAGGAAGCAAAGGGTGGGCACACAAAATACTAATGTAAGGTTGCACAAATACTTTTAGCAAAGTATAAAATTAGTTTTTGCATGTCATTTTTCATGTTATCCATGTTGTGATAATTTGTTGTTTTATTATAAAGCTGAATCTTTAATTTATATCTTTATATAGAACAATTTGAAATTATAGAAGTCACTTTCTTTGTGGTTTTTCTCTTTTTTTTTTTAACTACCCAAATACTATATGTGATTTTAAATGAATCGTTAACTTCATAATAAAATTAATTCAATCTTTGTTAACTTACTGAAGTACAAAAACAAAATAGGATTCTGTTTAGATAGGAGTACTTTAGATTCCTAGTTGCCTTCCATAGAATCTAATGTCTTATACTGACTTGCACTCTGAGTTACATAGACTGAACCTGCACTGGACTACAACTCTCATTAGACTCCTACACTAATGACATTGCTCAATATATACCATTGAGTAGAATCCACTTGTAATTAAAAAAAAAAAAAAAATGGCTTTTTCTATTTTTTTTTTTTTCTTTAACCACTGGACCACACAGCCTCCTTACATGTAGAAATTGAAGACTGACAGCAACATTTCTTTACAATTAACCTGCCTTTTCTCAAAGAGGTGTATGTGTCTAATAACAAGTTCATGAGCCTACCTGAAGCATGATTAGCTCCTAGCCTAGAAGTGCTCTTTGTTGGTGGGAACAAACTAAAGACCTTGTCCAAGGACGAACTGAAAGCATTCAAGAAGCTTGGTAATTTGGAGGCGGGTAATAATTGCTACATGTGTTCCTGTGAATTTCTTTCATTCATGCACCAGGAAGCAGAAAATATGGTTAGGTTGGTTGAATGACCTAAAAACTATGTGATTCACCTTCTGCATTGAGAGGACCACTGGTTAGGGACGCAAGCCCTTCTGTCTTTGATTGCCAAAGGACAATAGCTATTGCACAAGTATTTCTTTTATATACTTGTCAGCACTGTCATCCTTTGCAAGAAGCTGCATGTAATTTGGTATATACCAGAAGGAGGTCAACCAACACTAGACAAGAAGATATTTGCTATGACGCATTAATTTCTTACATGAGATGGACTTGGGGTGAGTGGAGACATATTTGGTCCAAGTTAGAAAGTTCCCAACCTCCCTTCAAACTTTGCCTTCACAAACGTGACTTTCTGCCTGGAAAATGGATACTGGACAACATAATCATAAGTGCTACATAAACTGTCTACAGTAGACACATAAAAGACTACAGCATTAATTTATTTAAAGGCTGACTTAAAGAAAAACATATGGACATTAATTTTAAGGAAATAAGTCCAGAAAACCTCAACAGCATTCTGAGAACATTTTATGCCAGTGAAAGAAGCTCAACTGGCGATCAGTATTCAGTCTCCAGTTATTTAACACTGTGACCCCAGTTGTCCGGTGCAGAGCTTTAAAAAAATGTTTGCTAAAATACCCTTCTGATGTAACAGCCTTTTACCGGCAACCACTCAGGGCTCCTCTGCAAATCCTGAACACTAGAACTGATGGGAATACATTTCTTCAGCGAAATGGTGCCAAAACTAAGCAACAAAGCCAGTTTCATGCAACGCTGCTCAGCGGTGCACCTACTTTCAGAAGTCAGGATGGCATGAAAGGAAATAATGTCTGTAACCAGACATCAATCTGAAAGCAGTTTGCTAAGCTACTGGACTCCAACACTACAAAACAAAAAACAGCAAAGTTACATTTTCTCTTTAAACTCACCTTTAATCAGACTCCAGCCTCCATTGCAGCTACACCATTTCCTTAGTTTCAAGAAACTCCACCCAGAGAAAAACTCTTCACCAGCTTGTACTCTGCCCTCTAGTTATGAGATGCCGCTTTCAATGAAGAAATTCACAATAAATGGAAATGTGCGGTTTATTTTTAACAAGTAAAACTTAAAACAAATTATTGAAATGAAATATTATGTCCTTTGGGACTATATAACACTGTGGATGTACACATAATACAAGTGTATTTTTTAATTTAAAAAAGTGTTTTAATTATTTTTCATCACCTAAACGACAATTGACTTTGAAATAGCCGTTTTACAAGCGGTATAAACCACTGGGCCGTTCCCATGAAATATACTCACTTCTGGGTGGTTAAAGGCACTTGACTTCACCGCGGGTCTATTCAACACCCAGTCTTGCGTATATTTCATGGGAACCGCACGGCCCTTCATCGTTTATACCTTATATATATTCTACATTTTTGGGGGGTTACCTCTATACATTTGCATATTTTTCTTTTTAACATTTTATTTTTTTGTGCTCAACCATTTACGGCTTACTGAATGTATGCATTTTCTGTGAAAGCAACATCATGTATACTGCATTTTATGGAAAATTTGGAATCCACCATCCTTCCAGGAAAATATGAGAATCTTATAAATAGCAAGTTACAAAGCCTATGTATGACTTGTGTTGGTTTACGGTAGAACCATTGTATACTTAAGCTATAGTGCCCACCGATGAAGGCTCTACCATGTGGTAGTTGACCACGATGGGAGTTGTGTCCCAAGCCAATGGCGAGGGCACTAAAGATCGTCAAGGTCAAGTATCACACAGTAGAGCCTTTGAGAGGGCACTATCGCTATTAGAAAATTATTTTCTCATTATTTTCTTTAAAACCTAGATTTACTTTGAACTTGTAATTATTCGCCCGGTACCCTTCCACTGAGACAAGCTTCAGAAAAATAGTCCCCAAAATGTTCATAAAGGATCACATACATAATTAGAGAAAAAAAAACCTTTTTACTTGTCAGAGTTGCATAAAGTTCATATGGCCAGATATCTAAATGGAGCAGTATTACTGAACTGTCTGGGTCTCGGTTTGTTGTTGAAAGATGCTGAGCTCCACTCAAGCTGCGATTGGCTGATTTGGCCATTGCCGGTGCAGGACTGGTTGCTTTCGATGTGCAAAGTATTGATTGGCGGTTTTGGCAGATTATAAAATAAACTTCGGCCAGTTGTGTTTTTGTTTAGTATTTGTTGTAAAATAGATGTGAACTGAGTTTTCATTACGGCAAGTCAAAATGAAAAAGTCTACCTGAGTGGATTGATTTTAAATTTGATCCACACTTGATGCTGTGAGCCTGTGACATAGCAGCGGGCTTCTACCATCGGACAGATGCCTGCTAAAGTTGGAAGATGATTGGCTGATGGTACTGAATCATTTTCTAATGAATATTATTTATGGAATGTTAAATCTGTTGTACAAAATTAAAAACTAATTAAATTTGTTAAATATTTCCAATTATATGATTTATTGGAAAACAAACACACAGCATCTGTAAAATGTTAAATCGTTTTTAATATCTGATGGTTCATTGGATAGTAAGAGGGTTACTTGACAAAGTGAGTTCCAGTATCGTTCCAGTATCACAGAAGTGCATATGTTTATCGAAACCTAGAACTTGCTTTATGATTTCCATTACACGAGAGTAGATGTTAAAACTTCATGCTGATTTGAACTCGGCTCTCGCCAAGATAAGCACCAACTAAGACGTAGCTTTACAGTAAACTAATGTGATCCATATGTGTCTCCCTCCATTTACGTTTCCTTCCATATGATGATGTAGATATCCTTCTGTCTGGTGTTAATGGCTGAAGTGTAATGCTGGCTCCAGGGATCAGCTTATTTTGCCTCCCTGGCGCATCAGCACACACAACGGCTGCGATGCTGGCTCCGGGGATCAACCAAAGTGCGGCCTCCCCAGCGCATCAGCATGACAACCGTCTGGATTGAGCTAAGTAGGGTACATCTCTGGGGTTTTCAAGTGGGCACCTTCCATCCTCAGTGTTTCGTCGACTAGCCCACGACACCTCAAGAGGGCTCGACGGTGATTCTGGCGTCCCAGCATCACCCCCCTCCGTCCCCCACTCAACTCAGCCCAGCTTACTTACCTGTCCCCAGCCAGAATCTTTCCGTCTCAACCACAGCCAGTTGCTGCTCCTCTCTGCTGCTTCAGATAAGTTCTTCACTGTGCGACGCAACTCTTGGCCACTGAATCCGACGTCTCTGAGAAACCGGGTTGTAGAGTGTGCCACAAATCCTCGACAACCCACTTCCACTGGGTAAACCCGAACTCTCCATCCTCGCTGTTCCGCTTCAGTGGCTAGTTGAGCATACCGCAGTTTCTTCCTCTCATACGCCTCATCTACAGCATCCTCCCATGGCACTGTTAACTCTACCAGGTGAACAAGGCGTGCTGATCCAGACCACAAGACAATATCTGGTCGAAGGTTAGTGGTGGCAATCTCAGGTGGAAAAATAAGCCGTTGACCAACATCTGCCAGCATTTTCCAGTCTCTAGCAGCTTCCAGTTGTCCTGGGCGAGGATTGGTTTTAACACCTTTTCTTGGTGGTTGCTCTCCTGGGCGGAGGAATGTTGTCTTTTGTGTGTAATGTTTTGATGGAACAGGTGGCAACTTATTGGTCATGTTACGCTTGTCTTCCAATGCTAAGGCCAAACATCGCAGCACCTGGTCATGGCGCCAAGTAAACCGTCCTTGGCTAAGAGCCACCTTACATCCTGTCAAAATGTGCCTTAATGTTGCAGGTGATGAACACAAAGGACATGAGGGATCCTCTCCTACCCAGAGGTTTAGGTTCTGTGGTGATGGGAGAACATCATATGTTGACCTGATGAGGAAACTGATCCTGCTCTGTTCCATTGACCATAGGTCTTGCCAGCCAATCTTGCGTTGTTCCACACTCTCCCATCTCATCCATTCTCCCTGTTTGGCCTGGGAAATGGCCTTTATACACCTCATCCTCTCCTCCTGCTTTTGCACCTCGTTGACTACCATCTTCCTCCTTTGAGCTGGGGCCGCCTTGTGCCATGTAGGAGGAGTTGAACTGAAACCAAGACCCCCTCTTCCATGCTGAACTTGCCCCATGATATCACCAATTCGAAGGGCAGCCTTTGCATCTTCCACAGCTTTCTTTGCCGCCCACTTTCTTCCAGTTTTCAACACAGGTGCTGCCTCCCTTACGCATTTATCGCGTGACTCTACTAATGTCATTTCCAGTCTGACCTTGGCGCACTTAAACTCCTCGGTTAGAGCAGAGACTGGTAGCTGCAGTATTCCTTTACCATAAAGTCCCACTCTGCTGAGGCAGCGTGGAACTCCCAACCATTTCCTGATGTATGAACTGATTAAAGCTTCCAGCTTCTCTACTGTTGTCAAAGAAACCTCGTACACAGTCAGTGGCCACAGCAACCTCGGCAGTAGACCAAACTGAAAGCACCAGAGTTTTAGTTTACCTGGTAGAGCGCAGCTGTCTATGCTCTTCAACCCTTCCACTGCTTGTTGTCTAACTTCTCCCACACGAACTGTGTCCTTTAGATCCCCGTCGTACCATCTCCCAAGACTCTTCACTGGCTTCTCAGACACTGTTGGTATTGCCTCACCATTAATGAAGAATGTTTTATCTACTACTTTGCCTTTAATTATAGAGATGCTCCTTGATTTAGTGGGCTTGAATTGCATTCGTGCCCATTCAATGTTATTGGTTAATTTGCCCAATAATCGATTAGTGCAGGCTACTGTTGTAGTCATGGTTGTCATGTCATCCATGTATGCTCGAATTGGTGGTAGTCGCATTCCAGAAGCCAAGCGCTCTCCTCCTACTACCCATTTTGATGCCCTAATGATTACTTCCATTGCCATGGTAAAAGCCAGTGGAGAAATGGTGCATCCTGCCATTATTCCAACCTCTAGGCATTGCCATGTAGTGCTGAATTCTGAAGTTGAAAAACTGAATTGCAAATCTCCAAAATAGGCTTTCACTAAATTTGTTATTGTCATCGGTACACTGAAAAAATCAAATGCTGCCCAAAGTAGTTCATGTGGCACTGAACCATATGCATTAGCCAAATCCAGGAATGTCACATGGAGCTCCTTCCTCTCCTTTTTAGCTGATTGAATTTGTTGCCAGATCACATTGATGTGTTCTAAGCAACCTGGGAAACCTGGAATGCCCGCTTTTTGTATTGAAGTGTCAATGAAGCAGTTCTTTAATAGGTAAGCTGACAATCTCTGAGCAATAATGCTGAAGAAAATCTTGCCTTCTACGTTTAATAGGGAAATGGGACGAAACTGACTGATGCTTGTAGAATCTTTTTCTTTAGGTATAAAGACTCCACCTGCTCGGCGCCAAGCTCTTGGTACAACCTGTTTTTCCCATGCCACTTTCATCAATTTCCACAGAATTCGTAGAACTCCTGAAGCACTCTTGTACACTGTACGGAACTCCATTAGGCCCTGGAGATGATGAAGCCCTTGCTTTTTTCACAGCTTGCTCTATTTCTTTCCACTTAGGTGCACAGTCCTCCATTTGGTATTCTGGTGGATTGATAGGTGGGATGTCTGACGGAACTGACATAGGCTCCTGCCTTTTTGAATCTGTATGTGTTTCCTCCAAATATCTCTCCAGCTCAACCTTAGATGCTTTTAGTGTGCCATTCTTCTCACTGGTGAATAACTTCTTTACAAATTTGAATGGGTCTTTATAAAAGTTCGCTCTCGCACGCTCCTTCTTTTTGTAGCGTTTCCGTAGGCGCTCAGCTCTGCGCAATGTTGCAAGCTTATCTTTTATGACCCTTTGTAAGAGATTGAGTCCCTCCTTCTGACTTTGTTCTGCTCTTCTCCATTGGTTCCTCAGCTGTCTCCTTTCTCTAACTAAGCGTTCAATCTCCTGCTGCCGTCTAGACTTTCCAGGAATAGTTTGTACTTTTTCCTTCCTTTTTTTAACTCCAAACCTCTCACTTCCATATGCGTAGATGATGTCCCCAAATTTATCCAGCTTCTTTTCAACTGTTCCACTTAATCTTTCCAATGCAACGCAGAGATCTGTGTTTACTGTGTCCCATGCAGTTTTCTCACAAGCTCTTGGCCATTTAACTCCAGGCTTGTGCCCGTTGAGGTTCTTTTCTCTCTTATGCTGGTTTGTCTGACCGGGTTCACAAGGATCATTAGGTTCATCACTAACTGTGTCCATGCAAGTCCTCCTCACATCTATGACAGGGGTGCTGATATCCTGCGAACTGTGGTTTGCTTCCTGTCGCTGGATTTCATTCGACTGACTTGACTGACTTCGTAAGAAGTACTGATCAATGCGAGGCCCTTGTCCCTTCTCCCTCAAGCATTTCATTCTCCCTTGATGAATCTTCAAACCCCTGACCGTTGTCACCTTGCTCCAGCCGCAGACACAAACCTGGAGTTCCATGTCTTTGTTAACTGCAGATCTTGAACTAGTCTTTTGTGAAGTACTCTCCATACTCATATCCGTTTCCGTTCCTAAGTCGTTAACCGTGTTGTCCAACGTTGAGTCATCTTCCGCCCCCGCTCTCGCAGACTCTAGGGGTATTTTTCTCTTTAATTTCTTAGAAGCCTTGGGCGGGTGTCTCCAGCATCCTGTAAACACAGAGCTGGATACTGCCGACAAGGGTAGCTAACCCTTACCAGCCCCAGTGGGGTCTCTTTCCTCCTGTCAGCTGTCTCTCCAGGCTGTCACAAGGTCTTTCCCTTGTTGCCAGCTGCACTATTCACAGCAGTCACTGGACGTATCCAGATCTTCATGATTTCCATTACACGAGAGTAGATGTTAAAACTTCATGCTGATTTGAACTCGGCTCTCGCCAAGATAAGCACCAACTAAGACGTAGCTTTACAGTAAACTAATGTGATCCATATGTGTCTCCCTCCATTTACGTTTCCTTCCATATGATGATGTAGATATCCTTCTGTCTGGTGTTAATGGCTGAAGTGTAATGCTGGCTCCAGGGATCAGCTTATTTTGCCTCCCTGGCGCATCAGCACACACAACGGCTGCGATGCTGGCTCCGGGGATCAACCAAAGTGCGGCCTCCCCAGCGCATCAGCATGACAACCGTCTGGATTGAGCTAAGTAGGGTACATCTCTGGGGTTTTCAAGTGGGCACCTTCCATCCTCAGTGTTTCGTCGACTAGCCCACGACACCTCAAGAGGGCTCGACGGTGATTCTGGCGTCCCAGCATCACCCCCCTCCGTCCCCCACTCAACTCAGCCCAGCTTACTTACCTGTCCCCAGCCAGAATCTTTCCGTCTCAACCACAGCCAGTTGCTGCTCCTCTCTGCTGCTTCAGATAAGTTCTTCACTGTGCGACGCAACTCTTGGCCACTGAATCCGACGTCTCTGAGAAACCGGGTTGTAGAGTGTGCCACAAATCCTCGACAACCCACTTCCACTGGGTAAACCCGAACTCTCCATCCTCGCTGTTCCGCTTCAGTGGCTAGTTGAGCATACCGCAGTTTCTTCCTCTCATACGCCTCATCTACAGCATCCTCCCATGGCACTGTTAACTCTACCAGGTGAACAAGGCGTGCTGATCCAGACCACAAGACAATATCTGGTCGAAGGTTAGTGGTGGCAATCTCAGGTGGAAAAATAAGCCGTTGACCAACATCTGCCAGCATTTTCCAGTCTCTAGCAGCTTCCAGTTGTCCTGGGCGAGGATTGGTTTTAACACCTTTTCTTGGTGGTTGCTCTCCTGGGCGGAGGAATGTTGTCTTTTGTGTGTAATGTTTTGATGGAACAGGTGGCAACTTATTGGTCATGTTACGCTTGTCTTCCAATGCTAAGGCCAAACATCGCAGCACCTGGTCATGGCGCCAAGTAAACCGTCCTTGGCTAAGAGCCACCTTACATCCTGTCAAAATGTGCCTTAATGTTGCAGGTGATGAACACAAAGGACATGAGGGATCCTCTCCTACCCAGAGGTTTAGGTTCTGTGGTGATGGGAGAACATCATATGTTGACCTGATGAGGAAACTGATCCTGCTCTGTTCCATTGACCATAGGTCTTGCCAGCCAATCTTGCGTTGTTCCACACTCTCCCATCTCATCCATTCTCCCTGTTTGGCCTGGGAAATGGCCTTTATACACCTCATCCTCTCCTCCTGCTTTTGCACCTCGTTGACTACCATCTTCCTCCTTTGAGCTGGGGCCGCCTTGTGCCATGTAGGAGGAGTTGAACTGAAACCAAGACCCCCTCTTCCATGCTGAACTTGCCCCATGATATCACCAATTCGAAGGGCAGCCTTTGCATCTTCCACAGCTTTCTTTGCCGCCCACTTTCTTCCAGTTTTCAACACAGGTGCTGCCTCCCTTACGCATTTATCGCGTGACTCTACTAATGTCATTTCCAGTCTGACCTTGGCGCACTTAAACTCCTCGGTTAGAGCAGAGACTGGTAGCTGCAGTATTCCTTTACCATAAAGTCCCACTCTGCTGAGGCAGCGTGGAACTCCCAACCATTTCCTGATGTATGAACTGATTAAAGCTTCCAGCTTCTCTACTGTTGTCAAAGAAACCTCGTACACAGTCAGTGGCCACAGCAACCTCGGCAGTAGACCAAACTGAAAGCACCAGAGTTTTAGTTTACCTGGTAGAGCGCAGCTGTCTATGCTCTTCAACCCTTCCACTGCTTGTTGTCTAACTTCTCCCACACGAACTGTGTCCTTTAGATCCCCGTCGTACCATACTTATATTAACTAATTGTAGGCAGTAATGTGATATTAATATAAAAGTGTAGGCTACATACTTTGCGTTGCTTTTTGTTGTTGTTCTTCTTGTATTTTGTATAAGATTGCCAATTGGAATAAAAATGTTTTGGTTGAAAATTGTTTTTTTTTTCTACCTTGCACAGTATTAAAATATAGCATCACACATTTTTCATTCTTCTTTATTTAACGATGTTACACAGTATGATCTCAGATCTCGTTGGAGCATACAACAATTTGAATGGTTCTTTTCCAGTAAATTCAGAAAATGTAAGACCCTAGGACTTGTTTCACTATAACAGGTACCAATAATTTTGCAAATAAACAAATAAAAAGACCCCCAAAAAATTACATGAAGCTGTACATGCAGCATTTAAAACACATTGTACTTGTATGTCCACTCATTAGACAACAACAACTATACATAGTATGGTAACCATACATAGCATACACTTTACTACATTATTTACTGTATAGTGAGGTGTTTTCACAGTGATAAAACAACCATTTCGATCATTCAGTTTCTTGTGGAAAATACTGCAATCTCTCCATATTTATAAAATTATTTTATTCTGATCAAAGTATTTTGGTACTTAACACTTATATTTTAATACGATTCTTAGATAATCATACTAAACTACACAAAGGGTGTATTTGACAGATCCTAATTCCACCACCTTTTAAACATCAAATTAGGACCACATCTGTCATGTTACATAGTTTTAAAGGAAAAATGTGCCTAAGAGCTAGTCACACACAATCTTGCATTTCTCAAAGTTCCCTTCTTGCAATGATTTAAACAACAACAGTACTGAATTGAATAGAGCCCACTGTATTATATCTTTCATGCAATCTTAATTTAATGCTAACATTGGTGTAAGGATATTTTGTCCAACTCATCTTAGGAGGGTAATTACAGTGCCTTGCGAAAGTATTCGGCCCCCTTGAACTTTGCGACCTTTTGCCACATTTCAGGCTTCAAACATAAAGATATGAAACTGTAATTTTTTGTGAAGAATCAACAGCAAGTGGGACACAATCATAAAGTGGAACGAAATTTATTGGATATTTCAAACTTTTTTAACAAATAAAAAACTGAAAAATTGGGCGTGCAAAATTATTCAGCCCCCTTAAGTTAATACTTTGTAGCGCCACCTTTTGCTGCGATTACAGCTGTAAGTCGCTTGGGGTATGTCTCTATCAGTTTTGCACATCGAGAGACTGAAATTTTTGCCCATTCCTCCTTGCAAAACAGCTCGAGCTCAGTGAGGTTGGATGGAGAGCATTTGTGAACAGCAGTTTTCAGTTCTTTCTACAGATTCTCGATTGGATTCAGGTCTGGACTTTGACTTGGCCATTCTAACACCTGGATATGTTTATTTGTGAACCATTCCATTGTAGATTTTGCTTTATGTTTTGGATCATTGTCTTGTTGGAAGACAAATCTCCGTCCCAGTCTCAGGTCTTTTGCAGACTCCATCAGGTTTTCTTCCAGAATGGTCCTGTATTTGGCTCCATCCATCTTCCCATCAATTTTAACCATCTTCCCTGTCCCTGCTGAAGAAAGCAGGCCCAAACCATGATGCTGCCACCACCATGTTTGACAGTGGGGATGGTGTGTTCAGGGTGATGAGCTGTGTTGCTTTTACGCCAAACATAACGTTTTGCATTGTTGCCAAAAAGTTCGATTTTGGTTTCATCTGACCAGAGCACCTTCTTCCACATGTTTGGTGTGTCTCCCAGGTGGCTTGTGGCAAACTGTAAACGACACTTTTTATGGATATCTTTAAGAAATGGCTTTCTTCTTGCCACTCTTCCATAAAGGCCAGATTTGTGCAGTATACGACTGATTGTTGTCCTATGGACAGAGTCTCCCACCTCAGCTGTAGATCTCTGCAGTTCATCCAGAGTGATCATGGGCCTCTTGGCTGCATCTCTGATCAGTCTTCTCCTTGTATGAGCTGAAAGTTTAGAGGGACGGCCAGGTCTTGGTAGATTTGCAGTGGTCTGATACTCCTTCCATTTCAATATTATCGCTTGCACAGTGCTCCTTGGGGTGTTTAAAGCTTGGGAAATCTTTTTGTATCCAAATCCGGCTTTAAACTTCTCCACAACAGTATCTCGGACCTGCCTGGTGTGTTCCTTGTTCTTCATGATGCTCTCTGCGCTTTAAACGGACCTCTGAGACTATCACAGTGCAGGTGCATTTATACGGAGACTTGATTACACACAGGTGGATTCTATTTATCATCATTAGTCATTTAGGTCAACATTGGATCATTCAGAGATCCTCACTGAACTTCCGGAGAGAGTTTGCTGCACTGAAAGTAAAGGGGCTGAATAATTTTGCACGCCCAATTTTTCAGTTTTTTATTTGTTAAAAAAGTTTGAAATATCCAATAAATTTCGTTCCACTTCATGATTGTGTCCCACTTGTTGTTGATTCTTCACAAAAAATTACAGTTTCATATCTTTATGTTTGAAGCCTGAAATGTGGCAAAAGGTCGCAAAGTTCAAGGGGGCCGAATACTTTCGCAAGGCACTGTAAAGCAGGACTTCAGAAGTGCACCATTTTCATAATGTGTTTCCTCTGTGCTTTTATGAAGTCTCAAATACCACCATACACAGTCAAATGTCCCTACCATGTTTCATTATCGGCTTACTATTATATTAAATGCACTATAGTATCTTAGAGTAGAATGTTGCTTTTTGAAGCTCCAAAAGTGTTGCCTAATTTCTTGTCTATAGGGTGCAATTTGCCAAGTACAGTACAGGTAATAGAAAATATATTTCCACATAATTTGTTAATACTAGTTGAATGGCAGGTTTTTTTGTTTTTTTTTAAAGCGGCTTAAGATTTTCAATGTACTCAATAAGTGTTTACAATGGGAAGATATTAAAATAAATCTCACAAATGATGGATGTAAATAAAACAAAACAATAAATAAACAATCTGCTTCTTTCAAGAAGTTTGTTCTTGAAAAGGAATAGTATATTGCATTGGCTGCATCAAATGTAACAAGCTATATATTGGTGAAACAAAACGACGCTTGGCTGATCGCTTCGTGGAACATCTGAGAAGTATACGAATTAACACCTCTACCTTTCCTGTCACCAGACATTTTAACAGAAAAGACCACACTATAGAAGACATCACAATTTGTGCGATGGTTCAACGCTATGGAACTAATGCTGTCAGGAAACAAAAGGAATGTGAACTTATTTTCAAACTAGGCACTTTGGAGCCATTTGGAATGAACATTCTATTCTGAGGTCATCATCATCATCATCATCATCATCATCATCATCATCATCAACATTCTGGAATTTTGTTTAAAAGACTACTTGTTTTTTTTTTTTTTTATCAACTTCAAAGCACTGTTTTTTTGTATTCAGCCGATGAAGGACTTGTACGAAACGTTCTGATAATTGATTTGTAATCAATTATTCTACCTTTTTAAGTATCTGAAATATCCTTTTCTTTTTTCTTATTGATCATTTTGGTAAACAGCAGTTTTCCTTTTTCTCAAACTTATATATACATATATATCCGCATTAGCCCAAATATAAGGCAAGGTTTTTTCTTTTTTTGTAATGAAAATAAGACTTGAAAAATATAACTCGTCTTCAAGTAAAGGCTGTTGCGAAAGTGCGTATTGAGTACAGTATACAGTAATGAAAATGGATAAAACTAGCTGCAGTGATCATGTGGAAAAAGAGTGGATTAAAAAGGTGTCAAATATCAAAGGGATTACGAAGAAGTTATGATGCATTTTTTAAGATCGTTGTTGTCAGAAAAGTTGATTCATCCAGCAAGGATCGTGCTGTTGAAAAAGTCATGTCACCTAAAACACACAGATGGGGACAACACAACTGCTAAACAACGACTGTGGGTTGTCTGTTTCTTAATTTCCTTGCTTACCTAACGAGTAAGTAAGTTACAGTATTTCAGTTACATTAATATTTTTGACAGAAACCTATGGTCATAATATCGGAACTCACTTTTAAAATTATATAGAGACTTTAATTACGGTGTGTGCATCATCAGGATACAAAACATGTAAATAGTTGTTATGGCATTACCATATTGGAATATAAATCTGTATTTCTGGATTAAAAACAACTATCTGAACTTTTTACCACTGACGTAATGGTGAGTAAAGAAACGTTTACTTTTCCATTGCTGAAGTTGTCTCATCTGCTTTATATAAAGCCATCTTATCAATCCTTATTTCTACTGTACATATTGTAATGGTTGTAATTCATCGTCTTTGAAAAGATTTCAGTGTCACTGTCAGTGGTCTGCTGTGACAGTCTGTGGCCCGCGTGATCACAGACAAAATGACAAAATTGGGTAATAGGCCATAACAGACAATCGCTAAACTGATATAAACTAATGACAGAGTATAGATACTGAAGCGTATATTATTGGTGATCAAACACATTACAATTTTGGAAATGACACTCACCATGCAGTGTTGCCGATCTGCCACAGATTTTGAGGATCCACAAGTCTATTTCTTGTCGATCCCCATTTAGTCGCTGCCTCTGTTGCTCAGTGGGATCCCGCTGCCTCGCCAGCAGTTAAAAAATGTAAGGTTGTGGCCCCTGTTCCCTAAAATTAATTGGGTCTTCGACTTCATCTTCTATGTTTTCAGCGGCAGTGGCCAGGTGTGTTCATCTTTTCGTGCGTAACTTCCGGTTTTATTCTGGGCAGCGTGATTTTTGAGTGGGTGTGGCCACACACCACACAACATCCATCATATCTTTGCTGTTTATTAATATTTTTTTAAACACATAAAAACCATTTTTTATTGATGAAATCTATACAGAAATGTATTGGTGTGTTTGACCTGCAAGATAGACTTTAACCTTCAGTTGCTACAACAGTGACCTCGTGTGGTCAGAACATTGAACTAACAAAACCCTCTTCCCTGCAACCTTAAATAATGCACTTCACTAAAACAAGCACACCAATGACATTCATTCCCACCAGGGTTGACCTATAGCCACTGTAGGTAAGTCTGACACAGAGACATACTTTTATATACCCCAGATTCTGATACTCTCAGTAGTGGGAGATGTCAAGACCAAGAATCACCAGAATTGACTGAATAAGTGTTTCTCCAGATATTTAAGAATTTAGTGAGAAATATGGACAAAGAGATAGCTGTACAAACAGAGTACACCTCCATACTGTATATTCCCAGGTTTTTATACTCTTAATAACTTGTCCTTTTTAAGTGTCATCACAATTGGATAAGCAGTTCTCTTGATCTAAGTACAATTGTAAATGTTGTATACAGGCAGACAGTCTGACAGATAACCCCTCAATTACTTGTGACAGATAGATAATGCCCTTTAAGTTTCACCAGCACAGAGTTTTCAAGATAAATGTCACAGAAAATCTCACCAACAGACAGTCAAATTATTACAAATCAATAATTTGTGCAAAAGAAGCAAGTTTTATTATCATCATCATGTACTGTAAAAATGTTTAATAAATGTAGGGTAAATTACATCATGGCAAGACCAAAGATGAAGGAATGGAGTGGGCTTCATACTTCACCAGAATCCTCTCCTTCTCCCTCGTTTGCTTTTAAAAAATAATCATAAATCTATACAGTGGGTTGCCAATATCCTGACAAAATCCAAAAGCTGGTTGATTTGTTAGCTTGACCTTTGGCTGTGCACACTGATCAAGTCAACCTGATTTGGAACATAGAATACTTTACTCCTGTTTTGTATAATTAAAAACATGACTCAACATATTAGTAGGTATACCTTTTTGAAAATGTTCAGTTTATTCTTGAAAAATGTTACAATCTCCAGCTCTGCATAGAGTATAATGTCTGGACAAAGATTCTAAAGAATATGACAACTCCAGTAGCTTTGGGTGGTAAATTTCTCACATAACTGTATTCTTATAAAGGTGGGGAGTTAGTGAACGGGGGGGGGGTTGGGGTAGATATTCATTAGTCTAAATGTTGCTCCTTGGAAAAGATGGGAAGTAAACCCTGGAACTAGACCAGATATTACAGCTTTATCAGAAACAGGTACAAAAACTCAAGTTTACGGTCTTGGAGATTTTACAATTCTCTTCAAAAGCATAAATAAACAAAATAAACAAAACTTAAAAAAAACAACAAAAAAAAACAACTATCTGAATAATAAATTAAAGCCAATGGTAAACATTACGGCCAGATACCCCAAGATACTTGAGTTTGTAAATGAGGAGGAACCACTTGTAAACCATTCTGTGGAAAAGACAAAATATTAGTGTAACAATTACATTGGGCAATCCCAGGTGGGGGACACTGCTGCTGTACTGCTGTAAAAGGTACTTTACCTAGATTGCTCCAGTAAAAACCCAACTGTATAAATGGGTAATTGTATGTAAAAAATAATGTGTAAAAAATAATGATAATAATAATGTAATTGTATGTAAAAATAATGTGATATCTTGTAACAATTGTAGTCGCCCTGGATAAGGGCGTCTGCTAAAGAAATAAATAATAATAATTCCTGTTTTATTTAGTTTTTTTCTGAGACTGAACCACTTTCTTAAAATGTAAATTTTGTAAAACTTTAAATAAATGCCCCGGCGTTTATTTACAATATTTGCTAGTATCCCCGGCGCGTATTGGGACTCAGCGTTCATTACGTAAGATCACTAAAACCTGCAAATACTTCAGATTGCATCATGAAAAGGCTGCCTGTACACAACCTTCCAGCAACGTCATTAAGGGTTGTGTCAGTGGGTAATAACAGTTTGTATGTACACCCCCAAGTATAAACGAAAGTAAGATCATAAGAACGTTTACAAACTATATATATATATATATATATATATATATATATATATATATATATATATATATATATATAGTATAGATTGGTAATTAAGGATATGCAAAACATTGGAAAATGAACAAGCAGAAGAAAGAATCTGTATTGCAATGCTCAATTGCATCTACCATTGTTAATAATAATAATAATAAGAAGAAGAAGAAGAAGAAGAAGAAGAAGAAGAAGAAGAAGAAGAAGAAGAAGAAGAAGAAGAAGAAGAAAATCCACTAAAGACAGCCTTGTAAATATCGCAAAACTAGCATTTTAAAATTAATAAATGCAATAAGTATCATCTTTATTAACATATATTATATTTATTGTTCGCCCTCAAAACGTGTACATTGGTATGCATGAACAATCGATGAAAAATTAACCAGCAACGAATCTTCATCGCAAAACAATACTGTTGGCCTACAACACACTCAAAAATGCTTCAAACTGGTTTTAAGATTAACAACAAAAACCAAAACAAAAGTGACTAATTTATTTTAAAACCGTGTAGATAAATAAGAACGCTGGAAAAGGAGCAAAATACGAATATTCACTGCACGAAATACTGAAGAAAAAAAAAACAAAAAACGCGTGCAAATACACTAAAAAGCAACCCTGTTAATATAAAAAAAACAAGTTTGTATTTGGCTTACTTTCAGAACGCTCAAAAAAGCTTCACAGCTGGTTTTAAAATGAATAACGTCATTTAAAAAAAACTGTATGCATTACGTGTACCTTAAAATAAATTCAGTTTTCTTTTCATTCATCTTGAGCCTTAGGGTACCGTGCAGCGTTGCCAGATCTGAAATGTGGAAATACCGTATTGGACCCTCAAAATGATCGCATTTTCAGAAAAATTATAGTACACTGTAAAACTTTTAAGAATATATGTGTTATTTTTCCATCCTTAATATGTGACATCATATTACCTGATAAACTGCATCACAAGCACTGAAATGAACAAAAAAAGCAATGATCACAAGTCATTTTGTTTAACTCTTTGTTCTATTGCAACTTCCCTTACATGTTTGAATATAAAAAAAAGACATACAACACACACGTAATCTTGTGGTAACGCCGGTGACGTCTCAGCAGCAGTGACGTCACGTGAAAAGCCTCAGTAGTACACAATGTACTGTAGTTGGCTGCACATCTGTGCTGCTGAAGCTGCTGAAGCCAGAGACGTGTTGACGTAGCGCAACTGAGTGAGACAAGTTTTAAGGAATTTAAACATGCCTGAATTATCGTATATTTGGCCTTTTTTTGCAATTATTGATCGTACATCGTACAATGGTTGAAATTATCGTACAAATACGATAATTATCGTACGTCTGGCAACGCTGGTACCGTGTGTGTATGGACTGAAACATTCAGTATGACACGCATGATATTATTATACTTAACCCAGTGTTTAAGAGACCCGAATATATTTACCATATTTCCCAGCAGCCCCATGCGCTTATTAGAGACCCGGTGAGTATGGGAGGCCGGCGATTATTTTAAGTTTTACGATATATATGTTTTTTGTTTTTTTTTAGATTTACAACAATATGCTGGATTAATTTCATAAGCTTCGTAAAATAAAACACAAAAAACGTGATGTCAGTGTGGTATTGTGAAATACAAAGACCATGACATTTGAAATGCTTACATTAACAATACATTTTTAATGCAGTTTTTGCAACGGTGCGGTATTCAGAGCTGATGCCCAGACAGAAGCAACAAGCCGCAATGACACACCCACAGCGAGCTCCCACATCACAATCGCCGCAGCGCTCAACACACTCTTTGGGGAAAATTATTGCATTGCCGACCCCGATGCCGATCGGAACGAGATTGAGCAGTATTTCACTGAGCCATGCATCCCACCCGATTAAAACCCATTGCAATGGTGGAAAATCAACGAAAAAAAGTACACCAAACTCAGCGTCCTGGCTAAGCAGTACCTATCAATCCCTGCAACCTCAGTTCCAGCAGAGAGGGTCTTTTCCACAGCGGGACTAATTGTAAATCGGCGCCGCACTCACCTCTGCCCTGAGCATGTCGACATGCTCGTTTTTTTTTAACAAAAAATATTAATTTGCTAGCGAAATATTTAGGCTATGTGAACTTTATTAAAACTGTTGCACAAGAATGCGTCAGGCCTACGCTAAGTATTTGTTTCGCTCAGATTTCAGTTAATGAAATAACTTATTTATGTTAACTTTTGACGGTTTCATTAAAAACGGTTTAATTGTAATAGGCTAAATGTAGCCTGGTTACTTAGAAGGACACAAAGTGATCCTCCGTTCTCATGTTTAATAAATTATTTTCAAATTGCACTTGTGTTCGTTGTTGACTCATGTATGAAATGGCAAACCTTAGCCATTACAATCTGTCATGGTTAATAAGACTTACATCATGGCTGGCGTTAGGATAATTTACAGAAATGTGCACGCAATAAATACTCTCAAGAGTACTCGATAATAATATCATGAGAGTACTCGAATTGTGAAATAATTCCAAATGCCCATCCCTAATATATATATATATATATATATATATATATATATATATATATATATATATATATATACACAGCTCTGGAAAAAATTAAGAGACCACTGCAAAATTATCAGTTTCTCTGGTTTTACTATTTATATAACCACCCAGTCTAGGCACCCCAACCTCCTGCACATTCCCATCCCCAAGCACCCACAGACACCCACGCTCACACACAACCCCCTCTAAGGCTCTCCCACCCGTTAACTCCCCCAGAACCTCCCCATAGCTAACTACCACAACCACCCCCTAAATTGATTAATTGGACCAATCAAGCTTCTAATAAACATTGAATTGGTCCAATTAAGTAATTTAGAATACAGTTGGAAGAAAAACCAGGAGGGACAGAGGCCCTCCAGGACCAGGGTTGAGTAGCCCTGCCCTAAATGGTGTAGCCCGTGTACCTTTCAATAACAGTAAATAATAACATTAATGCAACAGCAATAACAAAGTCCCTCTGGGGCGTGAGGGCGCCGTGCCGAGGCATCCAGACCGGGTCATTACAATATATATATATATTTCTTAGCAGATGCCCTTATCCACGGCGACTTACAATTGTTACAAGATATCACATCATTTTTATATACAATTACATTATTTTTTACACATTATTTTTACATACAATTAACCATTTATACAGTAGGGTTTTTACTGGAGCAATCTAGGTAAAGTACCTTCTCAAGGGTACAGCAGCAGTGTCCCTCCCTGGGATTGAACCCACGACCCTCCCTCCGGTCATGAGTCCAAAGCCCTAACCACTACTCCACACTGCTATATAGAAGGGTGTCTGCTAAGAAATAATTATATATATATATATATATATATATATATATATATATATATATATATATATATATATATATATATATATATATATATATATATATATATATATATATATTTGCATCCTGAGCAATTCGGGGGAAAAAAAGGCATAACACAGCAGTAATTACATCAAAATGGCATATTCCTCTAGAAGATAATACTTGACCTTTGACCCATATTTGCCTCCTGTGCACCCCAAGACCACTTTCAAACAAAACATGTGTCGTTTTCAATCACTAGCCAACACCCCACAATTCATAGTCTTTAGGCACTTTTCACAAATCTGTCTCTGTGAAGATTTACAATCATCCTCCACCAAGGGGAGCACCAACCAAGCGAGCGAGACCAATATTCTTTGACTGACAGCAACTAAGAAAAAAAAAAAAAGGATACACCATTGAACACCTTTTCCTTAAAAATAAGTTATTTTTTGCAGTTCATTATCGACCCAGTTCCTGAATTATCAGAAAAAACATTATATTTAAGATTCTTTAATATTGACTTAATTTACGTTATTATTCATTACATTAACTTGCAATTTGAACCTCAACACACGTTTATTGTCTTTTTTTAATTACAGATACTAATATCCATGTATTATGAAAAAATAATAGATGGGCTTCAGTGAGTTAAGGAAAATAATTCCATCTCGGGTTTAAGAGACCCAACACTCTCGTAGTTTATGACGTCACACAAACCCTAGATGGAATTATTTTCCTGTAACTCACTAAAGCCCATCTATCCTAATCAAATCCATAATGATTTGTTGTGACGGGGGACTGCCCTGTCTTTATGAACATGGTTGGGACTGGCAGGGAGGGGGATAAATTCCTCCCTGCCAGGAAAACATGTGAGAATGTGGCTGGAGGCCTAATTGAATAATCAGCAATTATTGATTAATTGGGCTCCAGCCACAGGGGATAAAAGCCAGGGGAGAGGGCCTGGCTAGGGAGAGAGTTCTGGAAGGAGAAGTGTTTTTCTGTGTGTGCTATGTTTTGTAAGTTTTTGACCAGTGAAGGCAACGCCCAGCCTGGAAGCTTTATTTGTAAGTTTGTTTTTGTGTTTATTATGTTGTGTTTAAAACCTTTTTGTTTGGCCCTTGTGCCTATTTATTTGATTATTTTTTGTTTAATAAAGATCATTATTTTGCCCTTTTCACTGTCTCTGAGCCTCAAACCTCTGTCATCCTTGTCACATTTGTCTTTTGATGTCTTTCAGCCTCAGCATTTTCACAACAAAGCAAATGAATGATGACAGTGGCCCTCCATGTAGATCTGCTGGAGAGGATTTAATACAATACATTCTGTGGCGTCCTTCCTGAGAGGGTTTGCTGATGATGATGATGTAGCTGGTTATTACAGAGAACATTCTCCATGTGGAGAGAAAACGCCACCAGTAAAGTTTTACTGTGAAATACAAAGGAACGACCCACATCTGCACCAAGGTCACCATCTGTCAAAGAAATGCAGAAACCCACTTGAAAACCTCTAAAAACCCTACAGTAGCATTTCTGTACTACCTCGTTAAATTTAATTAGGAAACCAAATTTTAATTTATCTACAGACCACTGTAACAACTGCCTGGATACACTGCCACTTTCCAGGCATGTACATTTTACAGCCACCGCCTTATTAGTTGCTTAGTAAGACAATAATGATTTGATTGTTACTCTGTGTGGAACTTTCATTTTTATAAAGGTCCAACATCCTTCTGGTTTTTTTTTCTTTTACTGTGTTTAAATGTTACATGCAGTAATTTTAATGGAGGCATTCATGTTTTATTTTATTTTTTCCCATGGCTGACATGGCATTATGACATGACAAGACTGTAGATAAAAAAAAGAACAATATGACATGTATATTGCTATCTATCCCTTTGTTGATTCCCACATGCTTAAGTTTTGTCAAACATCATCCTCCCTCTACTATATAAACATATAAACAAACATAAGAAAATATACTTTTTTAAAAAAATTATTATTTTACTTTCATTTGGGCAACTAAACACATCTGCATAGCAGTATTAGTTCAGAAGATAAATGCTTTCCCTCTGTCCTATAAAAAACATCAATTGACATTGGCCCAAGTGCAAACTTTATGCAAAGTAAGGCAGAAGTAAGGTCTACCGGGGCAATACAAAAATATATTTTGTAGTTGTTACCATCAGTGGCCTGCCAGTTTCAATGCAATGAGAAAACTGATACTAATTTGAATTAAGGAGGTTTTATATTATTATTATCTTCTATCATATGCAACAGCTCTGCGGTTTGGGAGGAACACAAGGAAACCTTGAACAAATTAATATTTCTTAAAAACATCAGTGGAAAATAGAATTTCATTAGAAATATGCCTCAAACTATACATTTCTTCCAAGCTACCATAATTGTTATGGGACATGTTGGTAAAATTGATGGCTGATTTAATCAAGCAATTTAGCAAGGGCCAGATGGAGAAAGGTACCATAGTTTTGCAGGCACTATCCATCAATTTTGTCTATGCTTACAAAGATACATTTTTAACAGTAATTGTCAAGCTGCCATCTTGCCACACAGTAACATATGGAGGAAATGTGTGCTTTGTGTGTTTCAACAGGGCAGAACCCGATATCTGGATTGCATTACTTACTGGTAGTGGAGAGGTCACCGTCTGGATATATGCATATAATAACCCATCTGCATTGCTGGCAAACAGCAAAATTGTCATATGGATCATATTAGTCCAACTTTAACTCATCTACACATCGTAGTGAGAGGAATTTCCTGACAAATCAGACTGCTGCCCAGAGGTAAAATGTTTTTCTCATTACTAACGTTTAAATGAGCTCGATGCTAGCGAGATGGGTAGACAGGTTTGATTTAAACCTGAAAGTGTATATTTGACAAAACACAATTTACTTCAATCACATGAGCCAATTAAAAATAATATTACATGGCTTTCTAATTGGTCTTTTATACTTACAGTGTTTCACACTTTCATTTTACACCTTTTTACTGCATTTTTCCTTTTTTCTCTTTTTAATGCCCATGGGGAGATATGTTTAATATAGTGTGTACAACTTACAAAGTTGTAGCCAGTCCTGGGGGGATTGGAATGTGAACGCAAGCTGAACCTACAGGGCCTGTTCTAACGTTAAATAAAATGTAAACACATTTCACAAAGTGCTTTTTGAAAGTGATTTGTCTTAAAGAACATCAGAAAAAAAAGAAAACAGTTTACTATTTAACTTTGGGCCTAAAAAATAAAATGGAATCTAAGTTAAACAACATCATAGTAAAGACTTTAAAAGGGTATAAATTGTAAACTCTAACCACTTAAATTGCTAGAGTGAGATTTCTGTATTTTTCAAAGCATATTAACCAGAGCTACAGACGTTAGTAAGAATGAATTTTATAGCCATATACAAAAGCTGCAAAATATAGTAATACACTTTCAGTTCATGGGACACATAGATACAGATTCACAAAGCATTTTCTAAAACAGGGGCAGATTATAAAAAAGGAAAATGGTTATTATTTATTTTAAGATTTTATAAATTTTTAACTAGTGGTTTTCCTGAAACTGTTCTACAATATGACTGACTTTTTGTTTTACACTAGTCTATATAATATATATCAAACTGTATTTTATTCAAACAAAGGTCCTTTAAAGCTTTGTGAACAGGGGCCATTAATACCATCTTTTATTGTACCTCTTTCTAAATATTTGGTGGATGAATCTGAATCTGGTTCAGTGTTTCGCTGAGATTCCATTTCAGTTTTCATAACTCCAGGAAATGTGATCTACTAATTAGAGCACAGGATTAAAAGCCAGGAATCTGTTGCTGATTCACTGCCCAAATTTGAGAAACTACTTTTAAATAAAAATTAAAAACAATAGCCTAGTGGATTTTAATCGTGCACTTCAGTTACAATCATCTACAGACTATCATGCATAATCTTAAGAAAAGAGACATATCTGATTTACTAAATAAGAAACACTCACAAATGCTAATGTAAACTGAATAAACAAAAATGTATAACTTTGCATATTTCACAAAACGTTAGGTTACCTACCGTAACCCTGGTTCCCTGAAAGAGAAGACAACCACCAACACTACTTATGGGATATGTCTGCCTATTGGGTAGGTATTACTGAGCTCTTTATATCAGAGCTGCCGATAGGCCCCTTTCTTGGGATGACCCACCCACCGAGGGATTAAAACTGTCATACTGAGGAAACCATTTCTCTTTTTGCATCGAACTCGTGGTTGGTGGTGGTCTTCTCTTTCAGGGAACCAGGGTTACGGTAGGTAACCTAACGTTCCCTTTCAATTCGAAGATGACCACCAACATTACTTATGGGAAAGTATACAGAGCCGTCGCGAGGGAGAAGGAACGGCAGCATATGAGGGACGCATCAGAACCGCATAACCCAATGGTTAGTGGTGTGAGCTTACACCCTCAAGGACCCTCGTGCCTAACGAAGGCAGGGCAGGATCTACCACATTAAGGGGGTAGAACCTGGAGAAAGTATGTGGTCCAGCCCAGCTAGCTGCAGTACAGATTTCAGACAGCGAGGCCCCTCTGAAGTGGGCCCAAGATGTAGCTAACCCTATAATGGAATGTGCAGCTACCCTCCCAGGTGGGGGCAAACCCGCACCATCATACGCAGTCGAGACTGTGTCCGCAATCCAATGCGACAGCCGCTGCTTTGAGAGGGGCTGTCCTAGGGTCCTAGGCTGCCATTGCTCCCTCTCGCGACTGGGAACAGATCAACCAGTCATCCAGATAGTTCATTACTCTGAACCCCTGCAACCGCAAGGGGGCCAGTATAGCGTCTACGCTCTTTGAAAATGTACAAGGAGCTAGGGAGAGGCCGAATAGCAGCACAGCAAACTCGTAAATGCTTCCCTGAAAGGTGAAGCGGAGATACTTCCTGTGCTCTGGACAAATGGGAACGTGAAAATACGTGTTCCGTAAGTCCACAGTGGTAAACCAGTTGCCCGCCGGACTGACTGGAGAATGTGAATGTGAGTCACATTCTCCATTCTCCTTTCTTTTAAGAACCCGTTGAGAAGCCTCAGGTCTAGGATCTTTTTTGGGCACCAGAAAATATCTCAAGTAGTACCCTTCTCCATGGGAGGTGGGGTCTACAAGAGGAACGGCTCATTTGCACAGCAATGCGGCCACTTCTTTCTGAAGGCCTGGAGAGGGTCTGTCATGAAAGTATTCGTGACTCCTCGAAAGGTAGGAGGTCCCAAGCGGAACTGAAGCACATAACCGTTGTGCACGGTGGCGAGCACCCAGGTGTCCGAGGTGCAAGCGTGCCAGTAATGCAGCTAGTGTGCCGAAATGGGAGTCTGAGGCCGCAAGCCTTTCGGGCCCTGCTAGGGCTGCTGAGGTTGTGGCGGGTCAGTTTGGGGTGGCTGCCTAGGGCGGTTGGGACACTGGAGTGTGGACTGGCCATGTTCTGTGTTCCCTCTGCCTTTTGGGAGTGCCCTGTGCCTCAGGTCACCCAGCGGCGCCATGGGAACTGGAACTGTCCTGGTGACAGTCTGAGTCGGAGGGGTTTGCCAGCAGTTAGACCAACCCCACGCAGGAGCGCAGGGAGGTAGTAATGTGGCCACCTGCCGAGATGCCTCACATTCTTGGTGGGATTGCTGCAAGATCTCCTCCACGGCTGGCCCAAAAGTATGTCCTGGGGATGTGGGCGCATCTAGCAGTGCAGCCTTATCCACGTTGGGAACCCTTGCTTGTGACAGCCAGAGATGTCTGTGAGCCACAACCAGACTAGACAGGCTTTGGCCTAAGGCTTACCCTTGAAGACCAGAGATCTGGAGCAGCGCGTTCAACAGGAGGCGCAATTCGGTGGCCACCGGCTCCGGGAGCGGGGTCTCACGCAGTGCACTGTCCATATAGGCCATAAGCATACCCGTCGTGTTTGCCAGGAGGGTTACCTGTGCCTCCGCTGAATATGCCCTCTTGAGATGTGTCTCCGTAACCCTGCGTTGCGGGTTAGGGCACACAGGGTCTTTGGCCAATCCTCCCACCGGCTTGACCAAGGCCACAATGGTGGAGTCTACGTCGAGCCAACGTCAAGCTTGATAGTGGTGGCACACTGGCTTCCAAGGCTGCCTCACCAGAGAGCTCGGGCTCCCATCCTACCTCCATCCCAGAGGAGAAGGAGGTCCCACCCCAGGAGGCTGCTATAGAGAGTGTGTCCTCCTGTGCCAGCTAGGATGCCTCTTCCCGTTCACCCTGAGAGGGTACTGTACTTGGGACAGCAGCGGAGCTGGAACTGCGGCCGGGGCTGCAGGTACCTGTCTGGACCGGAGCTCCAGGACATGGGCCATCTGAGCCTTAAGGTCCATGATGTCCCTTGCCTGCTTCGAGCGCTTCACCCGTCTCGCTTGCGGAGATGGGGAGCGGCTACGGGGGGCCTGTGCGTGGGGAATGTCCAGCAGGGGGTCCTGGAACAGTCCGTAGAGGAGGGGCTCTGGGGCTGTGAGAGCCGGCAACAGTCTGGCCGCAGGGGATGCGGAACTAGCCCTTGTGGCCCTTTCCATTCGGTTCTCTAGTACGCGGGGCTGAAAAGCCGCGCAGATGCTACAGGCCTCACTCTCAAGGGCCAAGGTGACCTGCTTGACGCCCAAGCATCGCACACAGGGTATGCCTGACTCCCTGAGGGATTTTAGCCCTACTGAAAGTGTGAAACCCGGCCTTGCTCGTCATCACGGTGGAGTGTTCAACACAGATTGCACTGTGTGTTTTGTGCAGTGTGCATTGAACGCTGTGTGCACTGAGCACTGCATGCACTGGTTATACTGAGCACCATGCGAATCAGGCACTGATTGCACAGTGTATCGTGTGCACTGAGTGCACCGTGTGCACTGTGCGTATTAAGCAATAATTGCACCATGTATCGTGTGTATTACGTGCACAAACACTGTGTGCACCGAGCACTGTGTGCACAGAGTATCGCTTGCACCGTGCGTACCAGAAAGACGAGGGCGATATACACACCGAGGCACTAGCACCGTGCGCACTAGGCAACGGTGCCTACCCTGACACACCTGGTCAGCGCGTAGCATGCACCAAGGCGACACAAAGGCCGAAGCCGCGGAGGGGAAGCTGGAAGTAAACAGCAAACACAGTGAAAAACAGTTGGGGGAGAACACACTATTGTTTGTTATGAAAGGCCCTACTCACCGAGGTGGGTGGGCCTACGCAGTAATGTTGGTGGTCGTCTTCGAATTGAAAGAGTACAAATGTTTTGCTTCAAATGAATAATTTGAGTATTGTGCTAAATAACTGAATGTGATAAACTGATAAACATAATCAACAACAGAAAAGCAAGGCAAAGAGGCATAATGGTCACATTTATATATATATATATATATATATATATATATATATATATATATATATATATATATATATATATATATATATATATATATATATATATATATAAATAATCAATCAATCACATTTATATAAATAAATAATCAAAAAAGAAGTGGAAATGTTTAAACCTCTATTAGCCAGTTCTGTCCAGGGAGGAGAAGCCTGTCATTGCTCCTTCTGCTCTACCAGATCAGCTTTTGTCTGATAGCCTATGTTCTTACCTCTGTAAATGCTAAATACATTACTAATAAAAAAATATTAAGTCATCATGACTCACATTATAGGATCTGCAGTGCCTCTGTTTCCACTGGACCAACACGATCTGTGCAATCACCAGGGTAGCTATAAGTATGAGTACCATCTCTGCATGCATGGCCTCATGGCCACGGTGTTTAACATGCATCTTTTCATGCTGCATTCTGTAATCAGGTAGATACGAGGGAAAAAGAGAAGCAATGGGGGTAATATACATGTTGGCAAAAAAGCTTTAAGTAGTAAGTTATAATATTGTGATGTTATCAATCGTTATATATACTGTACAGATATGACAACTCTGATCGGTAGTAAGTAATTTGGTAGTGCTTACATAGCTTATTCATTGTATTTTTACAGAGACCTGGTTGAGTATGGATTGTTATAATCAATGACTGACCAGTTCAGCCTACAAGAAAAACATAATTAAAATCACTTTTTGGAAATGACTTACCTAACTCAGTTTATACAAATAAAACATTTGAACAACTGATCTTCCTTCAAAAGTCTCAAAACAATCAAGTGGGGCAAAGCATGTACAACTGGTTTGTTTAAAACATGACATCCCATCTGCTATATATCTCAAGTAGCTTCCTGAATGGTTTTGCTTGTGTGTATAAAGGATGATGGATAAGTTTATTATATTTAAAGGCGCTGAACTCAAATACCAGATGCTTTGTATATGTTGTAATCATGCAGTTAAAAGTCTTGTTTACACACGTAAAATGAATAATCTAGAGCCTTTAATTTACAACATACATTTTTGATGGAAAATAAACAAGTGACACTCAAATTGAATTTATAGGGTACATTTCCAATCAGCCACTGGACACATGATACAAGCAAACAGAATCTTGGGAAAACTATGAAACTGTATTTTGAATATGTGTGGTAAGCAGAGATGGTGCAGAAGGATACATTTAGGTGTATTAAGGGTTTGGTACTGCCACTTCTTTGTTAACACAGGATTGTTTTTTAAAAAGTATTGACAGTCTTTGGATGAGTCAGATTAAAGGTGTAAATAAGCATTGGGGTAAAGAAAAAGAACAGGCTGGCAAAGAAGCAAATGTACCGCTTTGTTCCAAGTTGGCCCAATAAGTGGCAAAACATTTTCTGACCTACAGTGGGCTTGTCCCTGTGGAAGGGATAAACTATTCTAAATGTATTTTTGTCTGTTTCTCCAACGTGGCTGTTTTACTTGAGCAAGGTCTTGAACAGGGCTTGTTTATCTTCTTGAGCCAATAAGACTGTCTTTGTGTGGCACTTTATATCCCTCTTCATACCTCAACACAGAATGGGGAAGGCTAGGTCCACAAGACATATAAGCAAAGCAGTCAGGGGTATGAAGAATTTTTGCATTATAATACTTGAGAAATACTACAGTGAGAGTTACAGAAATTTACCTGTGGGATAATTATCAGTGAACTGGGAGACAATTTGTGAGAGTTGAGAAGACTTTTAGCTTGACAATCCCTAAATAGCATGCAATTCTTTTGACTTTCCAATGCAACCTTTTAATTGACTATTTTCCTGTAACTTCTAGTAAATAATAATAAAAAAAAAGTTGTCATTTTACTTTATCATGCATGTAGGCTCCAGGGTATAAATAGCTGGCAAATGCTCCTAATTATTTTGCCATTTTGTACTAGCTTTATGGCTGTAAGCACCACTCCTGAAAAAGATGCTTATCGATTCAGCCATTTACTCACAGATAAGGGATGCTGCTTTTTTTTTGTTTGTTTTACTATAGTGAAGACCCCTGGTGACTACCTACACTAGTAGGACTACTGTATTTTCCCTTTCTTTGGGTACAGTAAGTTACAAAACCACACAACCCCAATAACAATAAAAGATCACTTTACAGATGATGTGTAAATAAGCATAAATAGACTGTTATTATTGATGCTCAAAACTATTCAAACATAAAATAGTAAATATATAAAGTAAATGATCGGCGGCATGGAAATAATAATATTGTTTTCAAGAGTTTGAAACTTTGTTTCATTTACAGGGGTTGGCAAAAACTGAAACATTTGTCACAACACAGTCAATATAGTGTAGAGCCACCAAATCCACCATAGAGACGACGTATGTCTGTAAGGTGTTTAAATCGTTCTGTCCTGCAAGACCATTCATAAATAGCCTTGTATGTGCGAGGATGTGCACTTGCCTCCAGCTAGCCAGTTTACTAAATTAAACAAGAAACCCTTAATGCATGCTGCTCTGCAGCATCTCAGTGTGGACCTTACAATGCATCTACCTGTTTATCTGTCTATATTTTTTAATTAGGGCTGTTTACAACTTGCCTCAGGTCTATTCGTGTAAGACTGGGTAACAAGTATGTTCTGCCAAAGCTGTAGCGACTATAAGTACCTATGTACTCGGTATGACTTGGATTAAAATAGAAAACATCACTTTTAAGAAATCAATTTAAATCCACTAATAGTAATAATGTTTGGTTTAATTAAGCTTTATAACATGCTGATATATGATGCACAGTGTTTGTACGGATTCAATGGTTAAATTTTTAATTGGAACGTTAAACTTTTTTCCCCATGACATTATAAGTATGAGTATGAATGTTGTATGTTGTATCACTATCCTTTTTGTAAGCCATCTATATATAATCCAAGGGATCAATATAGCGTAAGGGGCACTCTTGTGAGGGCCATCTTAAGGCACAGTACAGGATGAAGGTTTGTTTCATGTTTAAAGTTTTAATTTTTCCAATTTTTTCAATGTAATATATTTTTTATGCTTACATCTTAAATGGAAAATAAGTACAGTTGTAATATTTCTGCTAAAGAGATAATCTGTTATTTCAAATATTCTTTTTGAGAATAATTTTAATTTTTCTTAATTTTTGACTACATAATAATCATTTGAAAATTGCTTGAAACTATTTTTGTTTTGTCAATGATCACAATTATATGATGCTAAAATACAGGGCTGTAAGCAGACCTGGGGCCAATTACATTTGTAATGATGTCATTTAAAATTAGGGCTGTATTAGGTTAATTTGCCAGCCAGGAATTCGAAGATTGTTTTAAATCATTTGTCAGACGCCATTCACGCACTGTATTTATTTATTTTTTTCTGTTTGACAATGTGTGAATACCATAAATAACACATTAAATGTCACTCGCATGCACAATTCAATATTTATATTTGTATAATCAATCAATCAATCTTTATTTTATATAGCACCCTTCATAGTGGACCACCATCACAAAGCGCTTTACAAGATGCAGTAACAACAAGAAAATCCAAATACAGAGAAATGCATAATACATGATATACAGTAAAAAAAATGCATAATACATTAAATACAGTGGAAAGTGCAAAATACATGATAGTAGCATAATACATGAAATAGTAGCAGCAACACAGCAGCTAATAGCAGATATCAGGCTTAAAAAGCATGGAAAGCAAGAGAGAACATCTTGAGAGTTGATTTAAAGCGAGCGACGGAGGGAGCATCACGCACCAAAGCTGGGAGAGAGTTCCACAGAGTCGGAGCCATGAAGCTAAATGAGTGTTCTCTAAGTGTGGTACACTTTTGCTTGGGGATAACAAGCAGGCCAGAGTCGGAGGACCTCAGGCAGGGACTTAGTGGGTCAGCAGGTTGAGGAGTAGCTGCTGTCGGCTTATGGTGTGTGCCGGGAGACTACCATATAGACAAGTGCAGTAGTCGAGTCAAGAGGAGACAAATGCATGACAAAGTATCTCCGCATCTAGCAGGGAAAGGTAGGGACGGACTTTGGAGATGTTTCTAAGATGATAGAAGGAAGATTTGACCAAGGAGGAAATGTGGGCATCAAAGGAGAGGTTGTTGTCAAGAAGTACACCAAGGCTTCATACTGTGGGGGAAGGCAGCAGCAGACCGTTTCCGAGGTTCAGGGCAGCTATATTTAGATTCTTAAGTTGAGTTTTAGATCCTACTAGAAGGAGTTCAGATTTGCCAGTGTTCAGCTGAAGAAAATTGGCAGACATCCAGGCCTCTATGTCTTGAATGCAAGCCGAGAGCCGGACCATGGCAGAAGGGCTACCAGGGTCAAGTTTTAAGAAGAGCTGGGTGTCGTCAGCATAGGAGTGAAACATGAGGCTGTGTTGGCGGATGAGGTGACCCAAGGGAAGCATGTAGATATTGAAGAGAAGGGGCCCAAAAACAGATTCTAGGGGGACACCACAAGTTACTGGGTTTGCAACACCACTGCATCCAGGATAGAAAACAGACTGCATGCGTCCGGATAGGTAAGAGGACATCCAGGAGAGACAGGTTCCAGAGATCCCAGCATACTTCTGAAGACATTCAAGAAGAATGCCATGATCTATGGAGTAAAAAGCAGCTGTTAGGTTAAGGAGGACAAGCACAGAGGGAACACCAGCATCAGCACTGAGCAGGAGATCATTCACAATCCAGAGCAGAGCAGTTTCAGTACTGTGATGCGGCCGGAAACCAGACTGTAGAGATTCAAGCAGATTGTTGTCCATGAGATATTTCATTAGCTGACTGGCTGCTGCCCTTTCAACAGTTTTTGAGAGAATAGGGAGATTGGAGGTGGGACGGAAATTAGATAAGTCAGCCGGGTCAAGGGAGGGTTTTTTGAGTACCGGCGTAACTCGGGCAAGCTTAATGGCAGCAGGAACCGAGCCAGACTCCAGGGACAGGTTGAGATATTGCCAATGAAACCTGGGAGCAGGAACCCACACCTTATCATAGCATTATTAAACACATGTCACAAATGCAGATCTCATCACCGCGTTATGCCAATTGTAAAGGATCACAGGCTCAAGAATCACAGACATGCTGACAATCATATGGACAGAGTAAGGGTTTTCCAGCCAGGGTATAAGGTTTTGGCACATGGCACGGTCCCTAGGAAATAACTAAGAACATAAGAAAGAACATAAGAAAGTTTACAAACGAGAGGAGGCCATTCAGCCCATCTTGCTCGTTTGGTTGTTAGTAGCTTATTGATCCCAGAATCTCATCAAGCAGCTTCTTGAAGGATCCCAGGGTGTAACTGGAAAAGTAGGCAAGGTAAATTACAAAGTGCATCAGCCAGGGAGAAGGAAACAAGAGCAAATATATCATGTGACTTTGCTGAAAGCATGGAAAGATAGAGACGCACTGGTGACTGTAAGTGCTCCTGCCTGTACTGATAACAAAGAGGAGCAGCAGGTTACAATAGTGGAAACGCTGTCAGATAAGCAAAAACAGGACGTCAGGGATCTTTTAGGGAAAAATATATATTTTTTTGCTCTGGGGAAAACTTTTGTCATAAAACATGGCATTATAAGTAAACCAGGGCAACGAGTAACCTTGAAACCCTATAGGGTACCTGAGGCGAGGAGAAAAGCCATCAAAGACAAAGTTAAAATGATGCTTTGTACGGGCATAATCAAGGAGTCTTACAATGAGTGGGCCAGCTCAATAGTTATAGTGACAAAGCCACATAGCTCCATTAGATTTCGTAATGATTTCAGGAAACTAAATAATGTGTCCAAATTTGACGCTTACCCTATGCCTAGGGTCGATGAATTGATGGGGTGACATCACCAAACAAGTTATCTGTGACAGAGACTCATGAAAAAAAAATTATCAGCATGACACCTGAGGGTAAGATAAGTAAACCTTTGGAGCCTTCTGACTGCCCTTGTCTTCAACGACTACTGAAAATAAAATACATCTGCTCAACCTGTTTTTGCAAGTAAACAAGACATTACTAAATTGCAGTATTTAAGTGGATCATAAAATTACAGACTACCTTTGAATTTGTTTGCACGAAACGTTTTATGGTAAGCATGTTGTAAACATGGTAGCAAGGACTGTGGTTAAAGCAATTTTTACTTAGATAAACAGGTGTTGATGCTGGCTTTGCTTTATTAACATGTTTTAACATAATAGCAACACCCCCACTATAAAAATGGTTCTAGTGCCACTGGACTGGTTTGATCTTTATTCTGTGTTGTGACTCCAGGAGAACCGCAACCAGGCAGGCTAATCACACCTTTCCTATTCCAGTGTTCCAGTGTAAAAGACTACATTCACTCCACTGACTGTGGAGTACCATTTTAGCTTCCAGCTCTTCTCAGGTATCTACGGCATGGCATGAGACATCAATATAATCTGCTCTTGAGGCCTCTTTCATAATCAAAGAGTTTGTCAGTGCCACAGTTATGTACAATCCACCTTGTTGTATACAAATGCATAACACTTCCCTGTGCTCTATGTGAAGTTAAGAAAGATCTGGATTTTCAAGCATTGCTCATTTACTTCTTTAAGTAAACTGAACTAACAAAGTAATTCCAGTAAATCTTACCTAGTATGTATTATAATCATTTTGTAGCTCTCACAATATTCTTTTTAAAAGATGCACATATTTAAGGAAAACATGTTTTTTGTTATTGGTATTTTCATAGCAAATAATTGGCGACAGCCTTTGCACGTATTTTAAGGATGCACTTCTGATCATGGACTGACAACAGTTTCTGAAAACTCTGAGTGTATGATTTGCCGTATGGTCAACTTCTTTTTATCTTATGGGAACTAGCCATTACCATGATGACAGGTTAAATTAATTAAATAAAAAGATGCCTGGGAATCGAAATGATCTAAACAATAATCCTAAGGGACTTGCAGGAAAGTTGTTAAGCTAATGAGAGTTACTAAAGTGTTTTTATACATTGGTTATTATTGCTCCTTTAAGTAAAATTATTATAACCCATTTCCCTGCAATATCATCTTTCACCAAAAGAGGGCACTTTGTTCCAGTAACCTGTGCATAATAATAATGAGGCACAGTAAAAGAAATACAGGCTATGGATATACTGTAAATCAACAAATTAATACTCCACTTGCATATTAGTGTAGCCTTCACATATTCCCATTTGTGTATTAGTTGTATTAGAGGTCTGTGTTCATAAGGTTACAATTAAACAGGTACTCTTCTCATTGGTTTATGAGCCAGCTTCACCAGTAACATAAAAAAAATAGTAATTAGTAAACGATTAAAGCTAATCATTTGAACCCAATATTCAAACAAATGCAGTTTGCTGCTAATGTTTGACTTTATTTAAATAAAACATCTGTAAATTGTTCAACTCATCTCATGTTCAAATGTGCCTTAAAACGTTGCTGTAAACTATGAATTTTACTGTTTCGATGGCCAGTAACCGGCATAATTTCCAGCACAGTATAATTCAATGCCGAACCCGACCTTGTTTAAAAGCCCAACGGTTGTGTCAGAAGAGAGCAGGAGAGATTTTAATTTTGTTTTAAATATGTTTCTGAAATCGGAGGGTAGTGGTGAGGTGCATCTGCTGTGTCTAATTTAAGCATCGCACACTCACTAGTCCGTTTTATAGGCGATATTTAGTTTAACAAGTACGCTGCTGCATATATAATACGAGACTTGCGTGGTGATTTCTCAGATGGCTTTTGAATAAAGTGTTACTGCTACGGCTTACCTCAGAGTTTTCTTTGTTCTCTTCTCTGACTAAATACCACAGTATATTTGCCATTTTTTTTTTCTTAGTGACAGAGATGAAAAAAACAGGTTGATGGGTGATTTAAACAGCCGATCTGATTGAGATCAGTCGATTCAATGGAACGTTATCAAGCAAAAATCATCCCATAGGAATGGGCCAGTATACCTACTAGCCTACTAACCCCTAAATCTACCCTCTACCCCTAAACCTAATGTCTACGATTTAAGTAATTTTTACTATTATTTCAACACCGCTTTTTAGCGCCCTCTAGCGGCTACTACATCCGACGGCCATTAAAGCGCTTGATCCAGACCTACTCTACCTGTTGGGAGGCTAGTAGGTACCTACTGGCCCATTCCTATGGGATGCTTTTTGCTTGATAATGGCCCATTGAATCGACTGATCTCAATCAGATCGGGTGATTTAAATGCTGTTTCAGTTGTATGTTGACATTTTTACCTACAGAAACACTGTTTAGATAACTGTTACTATTAAGGTGTAGTATAGATCAGGTAAGACAGTCATGTGACTTTGTTAAGCCAATCACAGCACTTAATTTATCCAAGCCATTTTATAAATCATGTAAATCACGTTGACGAAAAGCTTTTCTGATACGTGTAATAATTATAATTCAAAGTCATGTTTTTAAATACATTTTTTGTTTATTTGGTATAAACATACGAAAATAAGCACTGCATATGGCAAACATAAACATAAAAGGCTACGCATTGGTTAATACATCAGATGACATTAAATGAATTTAAAACTGGTGGAACAAATATTTTTCACTTTGATGTTGCAAGATAAACAATGGAAACTAATAAAGTAGTCCTACCCAGTTTTATCCACAATATAAAACCAAATGTTTAAAAATTAAACATCAGTGATATGCAACATATTTTAAACACGTTTTAGTGTTTAGGTCTACTGTATAAACTTGACACTGTTGGCCTGATGCTTATTTAAGGAACAACATTTTTGGTGCATTTAAAGTAGATTTCTTTCAAATGTGTTGTAATTCTTAAATATCTGGTTTTAAAGCCAACGTGAAATGTTAATTGGGTGGGCTACAAAATGTATTATAAGTGTAAAGTAAACTAAATTGACAGTTCAAAACATATATACAAGAATAAAATGTTTTTCAGAAATATTTACAGTGTAAGCTAAAGCAGTATTTTACAACTCTTGAGCAGACTATATACTAATACAGGCTAATACTGGGCTTTTTTAGGCTTTTTTGGTTTTTTTTCCAAATTCATAAACTTTTAAAAAGCTCAAAACATAGACAATATATTTAAATGGTTCAAATGAGAGCCACATCACATTCTCGATTACATATGTGAAAAAATGTTATAGTGAAACACACTTTTATCATACAGTTGTTAAAACTAAAAACAAAATTCAAATAGGCTAGATTAAATAATAAAATGAGTAGACTTTGATTTATACAAAATGGTATTTCACACCACAATCGGGTGAGAGACACAAATCAAAAACTAAATGTGTCACCTAAAAAACATAAATTTAATGCATTAATTGCTGCTTGACTTATTTCAAATGTCCAGACCTAATGCCATTCGATAGATGATTCACAAGTATTACTGAGCCATGTGTACATCCTTCTACTCTAGGCCGTGCCAACTTAAAGCAGCTGTTAACAGAAAGAAAGGCTGTTTTCAGTTACATGAACTCCATGAATTTGTAACACTATTGTGTGCCACATAAGCTGTATAGAAGTGTGCATATATATATGTGTGTGTGTGTGTGTGTGTGTGTGTGTGTGTGTGTGCATTCCAAGTTCTGTAAATGCACTGGAATGGAGCCCTCTTTCTGATTCATTTATAAATTGGGAGATATTCCACATTGGCTCCCACGGCATGTAAACTGTTGTAAAGCCTGCAGTACTGCAAAAGTGCAGAAGGATAATAATTATTATTACTAAAGGGGAAAAGCAAAGGCGTTGAGGAGTGTGGTTAATTAACACTGCAGTTTGCGAATGCTGCGAGAGATTCTCTTAAACTCTCTATGCCCTCGTTGCCATCTTTTTACAGAGGTTAGGACCAGGTTCCCGTCCAGCTTTTGTCCCATCACTAAATAGGGGGCATTGATGTCATTAATTTCATCGCAAGTACACTGCAGGCCGTCTTTGAGCCACAGCACGGTCTTCTTCAGATCTCGTTCCGTCACGCCATTCAGCTTGTAGATGGTCTTGCTCTTTGTCTCCGGGATGATTTTGGTGTCTCCGTTGATGTACGAGATCTCCTTCACTTTTATCTTTAGGGCTAATGAGGGCAGAAGAGGGTTGAAAACAAAAGAGAAGAAGTCACTTTTACTTTGAATCAGAAAGGAACCCTGGGTTTGCTAATGATTGCTAAAGACTTTAGAGAGCCAACCCAACGATCAGCAGGTGGTTTTATTTCTAAAAGCTCAAAGGGTCATATGGTACTATTCAGCTTTGTTTTTCTTTTAATAAATAATAATAGTCAATAGTCTCAGCTTTGCTACATCCACAGGGGTGTGGAGGCAGCCCCATAGCCTCCCATTACCTGGTTTACAGTGCAATAGTTCTGTCTGGTATTTAATCTGACATTTGTGTTGTAAATGTCTTTATTAACAGAGTATCTCAAGGATTGAGCAGATTCATGGGATATTTATAATGCATTATTGATTTCCAATAGTGTTTTGTGTCATGGTGTTCATTACAAATATTGCATTTAATGTACCAATGCCCATCAGACTTACTAAAAGCTGTTTTTAACAAAAAAAAAGGTAAAACAAAAATAAAACAAATAGAATAAAAACAGTTATACATTAGGCCAAATGAGCATCCTCGTTTGTTTCGGAGTAAATATCAACTTAATGTAATGCAGAATAGACTTTATAATTAACGCACAGTAATTAAGAATATGACTTACCAAAATCATTTTTACAAAGGTTTTCTATAATCTCGTTGTCGTTCTCTTCCTTATCTTTGCAGGCGTCGCACACCTGGGGTACTATACACAAATATATACATATAAAAAGATATAAAATAAAGGGTTGTCATTACTAAATGAGAGGGCAGGAGGCATCACGAGTTATGAGCAAATTTAATTAGTTTGCAAAAGCAAATCTGTACATGGGATTGAAAAAATAATACTGCCTTAGGAGTGCATTTAAAAAAAGGTTTTTGCAAAACTTGAGCTGCCAAAGCATTTTGTTTGCATTAGACTAAGTTTTTTTTTTTTACAGTTTTAAATATTTTGATAAATTCCCCCTTTTTAGGAAAGTCTATGGATGACCGGTACTTTACATACATAACGTCATTCTGATTGTAATTATTTTGATTTCAATTGCTTGAAATGAATAAAAAATATAGCAAACTGACTAATTTCTGTTGCTACATTTTGTATCCCAACATGCAAAACAAATGCCTTTTACCTTCTTTTGTAGTTGGAACAAAACTATCGACGCTAGCTGGAGGGATGCACAGATCGTTGTCTTCAGGGAAGCGGCTGCAATCTAGCATGTCTGGCCAGGGATAGCCGAAAGCAGACATGACCGGGGCGCAGCTCTGTTCCACGCGCTCACAGAGGGATCGACAAGGCTGTATCGGTTCGTCCAGGTCGTCTAAACACACCGGAGCAAAAAGAGAACAAAGGAACTTCTTGGTGTCAGGGTGGCACTGCTTTTGGACCAGGGGGATCCAAGAGGATGCTTGCTGGAGGACCTCCTTCATGGTCTCGTGCCCCAGCAAGTTGGGCAGCCTCATTTCTGAGTACTCAATGTCGTGGCACAGAAGCAGGGTGGTCGGTATGGGCTTGCAATTACTCTTCTTGTAAAATAATTCAGGATGGCCGAACGGGTACATCCCATGGATCGCTTCCAAGTAAACTGGTAATACCAAAGCCACAGAGATCATCAGGATTATGTTGGGCATCGTTGCCGTTTTAACGCAATACTTTCAATTTTAAAATGCGTTTTCTTCTCTTTGGAACAGTTGTGTGAAGTTGAAAACCCCTTACATGACTTATTTCAAAGGTAACTATGCTTTAAATTCACCATTTAATTCTTGCAAGGTTTTGTAAACAATGATTTCTTGATGCTGTGCAAGGCTGCAGTGAATCGAGTTTTCTTGAGTTTTTCTTGTAAATGAAGCAATGGGAGGAGTTATCTTTGAAAGATCAGAAATCGATTGGTGCGTTTTAATTTAGTCTCGTTCTTTGTATCAGGTGTGCAGCAGGAGCTGTGTAACTTTCTACAGTTTACAGTAATGTATTACATAATCAATTTGACACAATATAGCCTATCACTGGCTAACCAGTGGAAGTTTTCTTCCATTTCTTTCTTTTTTTGACGCAGATTACACATTAGATTAGGACGTTACATACATTTATGTCTGTGTGTGTTTGTGCATTGTGGTGCGGGGGGGGGGAGTGTTGGGGGGCTAACCTCGCCCGGAAATGAATTATTGAACTAGGTCGGACAATAAAAAATATGGGCCATGTGGAAAAATCTCAATCCATCACCAGCAAAAAAAAACAAAAAAACTGGACCGTCGGCGATACTTAAAGTCCGCGGCTGAGATCAAATGAGAGCTATGGTAGGCCACTCATTTATTTCATCCATTATTAATGCAAATAGTTACATCTACAAAGTTTATTCTTTTGTGTTTGTTTCTGCAGTGGTCACCACAGATACCCCCTTTGTGGTGATAACGACCACAGCTCCACCCAGTCGTGCAGTGTTTCTAAATAATATCCTTCTTTCTCTCAACGTCATGGTGTGCCACATTTTGGCCGAGTCATTTGAAAACCCTGTAGCCTGCTTATGCAGTCACTGCTTCAATGTCGTTGTCTCTTCTTGAGCTGTAACAAAACTTTCAGCACCCGAGTGTTGGAAAAAAAGACAAGGTTACATTGCCGCCCTTGGGCTTGGTCACTGAAACTATGACGATGAGGGCTACTTTTCCTTGGTTCGGGTCATTGATTCGCTGTCCGGCGAGTGCATGCCTGATATGCACTTTACAGTTCGTCGGCTTTCCCCTTTGCCATTTCACACAGAGAACCAAATCCCAAACAGCGCTTAAACCATGCAGTTAACTCTGCACGCGCTCATTCGAGTAAACACCGAGTGCTTCACGCTTAATTGGGAATTCAACTAATGAGATATATGGTCCTTTGTTGCATTTTCCCACGTATCTACTATGCCAGACCCTCTCTGATCCCCAAATGTAAATGTATCTAATCTGCGAGTCAGCTATTTTCTTACACTCCAGCATCAAAGAATATGACATGATTTGTTTTTTGCGCATATACAAATGCATGTTTGTTTTTTTGTTTTGTTTTTACTTTATAGTCTATTGCTAGGGAAATTGTTCAGTATTTTTTATTTATTACTTTATTGTGTCTCGTTGACCAAGACTATAATCTGAAATTTACTCAAATGCTACCGTTATCATTATTCATAAAGCTTTAACTCAGTATTAATCATATGAATAGAAGACAGTTTCACCATCACAATTTTCATAAAAAATAGTTTAATTAAACATCCATCAAATAACTCCCAATGTAAAGTTATGTCTTGTTTTATATTTACAAAAGTTCTGATTCCTTTGGTTAGGCTTGTAAAGACTGATGGATGTATTGTTTGTTAGCAACACCCCCCCTATTTAGAACCGCGACTTAAATGACATGCAGGTGGGAAACAACTGGATAATTGTCACAGAGGCGGCTATTTAAAAGACAGCTGCTGTACAGAGAGGGAGAGGAGCGGGGAGTGTTGTTTAACTGCTGGGTGATCGTTGTTGGACTGGAGAACGAGGACCAACGTGTTTGTTTTGCTGGGTGACCGGGACGGAGCTGGTTTTGTAGTAAGAGTGTTGGATTTCAACAGTGACGCGAGGTTGGTGCATGCAGAAGCTGAATATAGGCTGCTGGAAATCCTATTAGACGGTGACTTTATGTTAGAATTTGGTTCACCCAGGTAAGAGATAAGGGCTCTTCTCCCCCTCTCCTATAAAACCCTATTAACTGTACTCTGTTGGCACGGGACTATTTTTAGTTTAATTTATGTTACAGCTTGCTATTAATGGATTAATTAGTTATATTTATCGGAGAAATTATACTGTGGTTGTATTGTTATTGTATGTATTTGTAATTGCTGTTAACCGATAATTGTATTGTATGTTTTAGTGTGTGTGTGGATGAATGACTTAGAAATAGGGGTTAATTTATAAAGTGGGATGTGTTTAATTTGTCTGTGGGAGGCCTGTGTTAACTGCTCTTGGTTTTTGGTGGGGCGCTTGGCACAGACTGATTGTGGTTCTTGCCTGCTTTATTTTACTGTGTGGCACTTTGAGTTTTGTTGGTAGTGTTTCTTATTTACTTGTATTATTTTGTGTTCACATTTGGGTGGGGGACACACTGGGCTGGGTGCTCTGTCGTGCCTGGGGCTGTCCCTCAGGCGCCCTCCATGGGCTGTAGTTGTGTTTTTAATCATTAAAATAGACTGGATTTATTATTTTTGATATTACTCTCTGGCATCTAATTTCTTCTACCCCACTCTGGTCAACCTGTTTTATACAACCTAACTTTACCAGACCTTCCTGGTTTATTAAAGGTGGTGGCAGCTCGTACGGTACTGTGTTCACATACCTGGACTTAATCCAGTGAGTCTGTAGTTCCCTTTCAATTCGAAGACGACCACCAACAACATTACGTACGGGATATACCTGTCTTTTGGTAGGTATTTTCTGAGCTCTCTACACCAGAGCTGCCGATAGGCCCCTTCCTGGGATGACGCCCTCGGTCCCACCTACCGAGGGATTAAAACCGTCATACTGAGGAAGCCATTTCTCTTTTTGCCTCTCAAGACGGTAAGGTAAGACCCTTTGTGTTGGTATCTGAAAATATTGTGAAAAAGAGTCTACTGCAGTTCCCTTGCCTTTCAGGCTGAAAGCTGGCTTGTTGTTTTCACAGAATCAGGGACTCCTGATTTAGCCTTTTCTTTCTTTCTTCCTCAGGAACGGAGAAGGGTTCTACTCAACATATTTTCTAGTAACCAAGAAGGACGGCGGCTTAGACCTAAGAATCCTCAACAAGTTCTTGAAGGAAAGGAGATTCCAAATGCTAACTCACCATGTGTCAGCCGGGCGACTGGCTCACCACCGTTGACTTACAGGTTGCGTATTTTCACGTTCCAATTCGTCCAGAGCACAGGAAGTACCTCCGCTTCGCTTTTCAGGGAAGCGTTTACGGGTTCTCCGTGCTGCCGTTCGGCCTCTAACTAGTACCTCATACATTTTCAAAGTGCGTAGACGCTATCCTGGCCCCCTTGCGATTGCAGTGGATCAGAGTAATGAACTATCTGGATGACTGGTTGATTTGCGCTCAGTCGTGGGAGAGAGCAGTGGCCCACGCAGCGATTGTGACGCAGCATGTGGCGAGGCTGGGCCTCACCATCAATGATGCAAAGAGTCGGCTTATACCGGTGCAGTGCACGATGTACTTGGGGCTCCAGCTGGACTCCAGTACTATGCGCGCATACCTGTCGGACGACAGATTAGTAGCTATTTAGGGTTGCCTCTCCCTGTTTCAACAGGGATCGAAGGTCCCCTTGGTGCGGTTCCAAAAACTGTTGGGTCTGATGGCCGCAGCCGTATCAGCCATCGAGCTGGGTCTATTACGCATGCACCCGCTCCAAGCGTGGCTCAATGCATTCCACTTACACCCCAAGCTCATCAGACACTGTCGGCTGACAGTGTCTCACACGTGCTTCACGGCCCTACGATGGTGGAGGATGCCCTCTCAGCTGCTCGGGGTCGTGCGGATGGGAATGGTGTTAACTCGCCAAGTGGTGATGACGGACGCCTCCAACTTGGGTTGGGGGGCAGTCTGGGAAGGCAGAGGAGTCTGCGGCACCTGGTCAGGTTGTTGGATAGCCCTGAACATAAATATGCTGGATCTCCAGCACTTTTTTCCAGTGTTGCACGGAAAACATGTGCTGGTCCAAACGGACAACACGTCAGTGGTGGCGTATGTCAACCACCAGGGCAGCCTCCGGTCCCTGGAGTTGCATCGCATCGCCTTCCAGGCTCCTGACTTGGGCGCAACAGAACTTTCTGTCCCTACGGGCGACGCATCTTCCCGGAGTGGTGAACTGGGCAGCGGACCTCCTGTCGAGCATCCATCAGTGTGGCAACTCTACTCGCAGGTGGTGGAGAGCATTTGGGAACGGTTTGGGAAGGCACAGGTTGATCTCTTCGCCTCGGCGGAGATGACGCATTGCCTCCTGTGGTATTCCCTCCACCGCTTAGGTGGTCCACTCGGCGTCGACGCCCTAGCCTACAAGTGGCCCAGGACGCTCCTTTACGCGTTCCCACCAGTACCGTTGCTCCCGGCCTTCTTGGAGAATGTCTGGTTAGAGAAAGTGACAGTTCTCCTAGTGGCCCCTCGGTGGCCCAGGAGAATCTGGTTCTCGACCCTATGCCAGCTCATACAAGGCCAACCCTGGGAGATCCTGCTTCCTCAGTCAGACGAGAGGCACGCTCTGGCATCCGGAACCTGGTAGGTTCCAATTATGGGTCTGGCCCCTAAACAGGACTGCTGGACAGTCGTAGGGCTATTGGACGCGGTTGTGGGTACTCTGCAGAGCGGTAGGGCAGACTCCACTAGGTCTTTCCTTCCACCTCCGTTTGCTTCGGAGGAGGATAGGAGATTGAATTTGCTCTGCCTGGTGTGGGCTTTGAGGTGTTACGTGGATAGGACAAAAGCTCTGCGTCATACTGACCAGCTCTTTGTCTGTCACGGTATACGGACCCGTAAGACAGTGCTGGCTTACCCCCACCTGGGAGAGTAGCTGCACACTCTACGGCGCATACATTCTCCAGGTTCTACCGCTTGAATGTGGTAGATCCTTCCTTGCCTTCAATAGGCACGAGGGTCCTTGAGGTTGCATTCTCACTCCGCTAACCTTGGGTTATATGGTTCTGATGCATTCCTTGTATGCTACCGTTCCTTCTCCCTCGCGACGGCTCTGGTGTACATTTCCCATATGTAATGTTGGTGGTCATCTTCGAATTGAAAGGGAACGTTGGGTTATTTACCATAACACTGGTTCCCTGAAAGAGAAGATGACCACCAACTGCAAGGTCGCCCTCACCGGTTCGATGCAAAAAGAGAAATAGCATCCTCAGTATGACTGTTTTAATCCCTCGGTAGGCGGGACCAAGGGCGTCATCCCAGGAAGGGGCCTATCGGCAGCCCCTTCTGGTATAGAGAGCTCAGAAAATACCTACCAATAGGCAGGTATATCCCATACGTAATGTTGTTGGTGGTCATCTTCTCTTTCAGGGAACCAGGGTTACGGTAAGTAACCTAACGTTCAGACTGACGCGCCTGCTCTTGGCACTGCCTAAGGCAATCCAAAGGGCATTATGACGCCATTCTAAAATAATCTGGTCTTTCTCAAATTCACTATCCGAAACCTGGACATTTATTGCTCCTGTTAATCTTTTTTTTTAATTTTTTAATTTTTTCTCCTGGGAGTTCCTTGAAACGGTGTCTAGTTTAGCAGTTGCACATGACTGGTCTTCAGATTGAGAATGGGATAATTACAGTAGAAGTGTCCCGATCTTGTTTGCAGGACCCTAGTCTGTTTTTTGGGGAACAGGAGTCACTCGAACTGGTAAAATATGATATGCATGGAATTTATTGCCACGAGGGTCGGGTCAGTAGGCTACCAAAAAACCCACTAGGAGTCAGAAATATATTAAGTTGTACAACATTTTCATAAATGTTCAACACAATTCTAGTGTAATATAACATTAAACGGAATTGAGTATGTAAACATTTAGGCTTATGTGTCGCATAGTTCCAAATGTTAACAATCTGATAAAAGCGATAAACAGTTCTACATCAAAACATTCAGCAACATAACACATTTCAATGCTGATATATTTTTTACAGCTAATAAACAATTCTATTGAGTATTTATCAATTTACTTACAGTTGCTGATGTCTTTTCTTGATACCATATCAATATAGTTTTGTGATGTTGTGGACCTTATTCACAAAGCTTTACCTGTGCTTAACTTTGGTCTGTTTTGATAGATTAAAGTTTGATATTCCTGAAATTTGTTGATTTATTTAACAAGTTAAAAATTCACGTAACATTATTACAAACTGTTCATATCAGTTTTGCAATTGGAAATCTAGAAAATGAATATACATTTGATAACAGAAAGATAGTAACTTAGTTTTTGTTTTTAAAATGATTATATCAAATATATATCAATAACAATGTCAGTAGTTTAATTTGTTGGGGTCTATTCCAGTGATCTAACAATGGCACCCCTGTGGACGGATTCACAACCTGCCATTTCACTTTGTTTTATGATTTTAAAAAAATACACTTCAACTCATACACAGTTATAAATAGTTGTTTATTTTAATGTTTTTAAGTGATGGCTGCTTTCAGATCCACTGCCATTTAGAACAATTGAATAGATCCCATTGTGTAATAAATTATAAAATGGCTTACCATACAAGACCTTTCTACGGTAGATTGTTCCATTTATATTTATACATTATTTTCCAAATGACTAAATGCATTTTTTAGTTCTAATTCATAAATATGTCTGTGTGGCAATGTGCCCCGCCCCTGTGTGCATTTGTGTGTTATATGTTGCATGTAGTGTGTAATTGTTGGTGTATTGTAGTTGGTACACAGGATATAATGTGGGTAATGAGCACAAGTGTTTAAAATGTATAATTGTATTTAGGCACGGGGATTGCACTATCACTTCACGTGCATTTAAAGTATTTAATATGTGAGCACGTGGTTGCACATAATTAGTTCACATGCTGGGATTCAAGTGAATAATTAATTAGTAATTGAATCCTGGCACAACAGTATATATAGATGCACGTTTTACTCACTCTGGGTTGTGTGTTCGTGAGTGGAGAACGGGTGGGAGAGGAGGTAAAAACTAAAAAGAAACTAAAAATAACAATTGCTCTTGCACGCTAGAAGCACCAGCATGGTACTTGTTTGTCTATTCGTTCACTTTGTTTGTCTGTCTATTTACTTTGGCCAACATGCCGTTTTTTTTGTTCAGTCTGTGTTTTCTGTTTTGTACAACCTTTTTATTTGAAATAAACCGGCACAAGCAAGCGTCTTCATCATTTCACCGTCTTGTGTGTGTTACCTTTCCTGGGTCTGACGTCATCACTCAGCCAGCCTTGTCACAGTCTGCTACCTACACCTGGTGATTTTTAAATAAAAGCCAGTGGTGAACATATGCTGGAAATATATTTTCGTGATTGCACAGTATCTGAATAATCAAGAGAGACAGGGACCTTTGCTTATTTCAAACAATGCTTTCCAAATTAGGGCATGCTTCTTTTGAAGGATACAATAGAGCAGGGGTCTCCAACCCTGGTCCTGGAGAGCTCCAATCCTGCAGATTTTCTAGGTGTCTTTAAGTCATCAATGGCTAAAGATGTGGAACACCTGTTAATCTTGACTAATGAAGCCAATAATTGGTTCAATTAAGTAACTGAGAGCTCGGCTGAAACGAAAACGCAGACTCTAGCTTTCCAGGACCAGGGTTGGAGACCCCTGCAGTAGAGCATCAGGGCTGTTAAGGTATGGATCAACATATAATGCCTGGTTTCTATCATTTTTCAATACCCATCATTTTGATAATGTACTGCACCCTTGTTTTTTTGCATTGTGGAGACTAGGCAGACATGAAGTTGTTTGGGGTATATCCAAACATCTAGTCTATATGTATTTTGGTACTGGCAGAAATATGTGGGAAACACAATGACACATTAATAAAATGCCCATAGGTGCCACTGTTGACCCATATGTGCAAATCATAATGTTAATTAACAGTGACTGTTATCCTCTCTGATTGATACAATGCTGAATGGAAGCACTGAGGACTCAGACACAGCTTTTTAGCTGCTCATAATTTTGGAACCATGTGATATGCACATAGGCTTTAAAAGCGTCCTCTAGAATAAATGTTTTTTAGAACTTGACAGGAAAAGCATATGAGAGAAATTGTGGGTCAATTACAAGATTAGCCAGTTGTACCAGGTTTTAGTATACATGCACTTGACACAGGTTGTTGCTATCCATCATTTTGTATTGTTCCCATTCCTTTATCTTGAGTTTGCTCTTGTGAAGAGGATGTTTGGTCACCTTTCTAGATAAGTTGTGACCTTGGTTTCCACCTGTAACAGAGGAACTCTTAAGAAATGGTAAAAAAAAAAAACACAAACCCACACAAACTGTCAGGCAATCTTTGTGACGCATATATTTTCACATACCATTTTATTATCAGTGTTTTAAGTTTTACTTTTTGGATATATTGTATTGTAGAGGCAGTGACCTTACAACCTACTACAATAAAAAAGTCAACAGCTGGTTTATTGTTAAAAGAATCCTATCATATATTTTTTTACAATGTTCTTTTAAAAACCCTGGTATAAATCATTCTGAAAAGCAAAAAATAAAATGTGAAATACAGAAGCAAAATCTAGAACCATTTTGAAGGTTTTCTTTTCCTGGCCAATGAAAATAGCCCAAGGAATTATTTTGCTGCTATTTTGTTTTTCTCTGTTAATGTAGGTGCAGAGCTTTAATTCTCAGACAGCATGTCACACTGATCATAATTCCACTGAAAAATATCTGAACTTTTTGGTTGTCAGTGTAGATGGAAGATGAAGCTAATATTTTTGTAGTGGTATTATTAGTAGTAGAAGTAAGTTACTAACACTTCAGCTTTTTTAATAACAATAAACCGTGTCAATATTTTATAGACAACGTAGACATGCCTACTTAAAGTTAATCAACCACAGAAAATATCCTAGTGATTTTAAAGTTTTATACACAGGTCAAGTTTTTGGACCAGCATAGCATTGAATTAAATGCTTAGCCATAAGAATGTGCAACTTGCAGGATACAAAAAGGGTAACATGTATGAACACATCAAATTGTCAAGATTGTTTTAAAAGAGGTGTTAATCGATCTGTTGGCAGGCAACAAACTGACACTGGCCTAGACGAACACTTCTGCAAACATGGAAGGTACATTTCATTTATTCTACTTGCAAAAAATAGACCTTTTTTTTTAAAGACCCTTTGTCCCTTAAGGCTAGCCGAGAAAAAAATTGATAAATGAGCCAATGGTGAAGTCAGGCCTCAGACTATATGTTTAAGCTTGCCTTGTAAGTATTACCTCATATTTAGTTCATATTCTGATATTCTGTTTTATTTCACAGCCAGCCCCCCACGTTTACCTAGTCATTAAAGTATACAGACCTCTGCACCGCAGGACTTCTGGATTTGCTGTAAAGCTTTAGATATTGTTCATGCAATAACAGCTTAATGGCTCATTTCTGTTTCATCATCTATCATCATTATAGTGTATCTGTCATCAGCACAAATTCCAACAGGAGCTACTGGCATTTAAACTAAGTCCCCTGTGGCAAGAGAAAAAAGACTGGACAATGAAGAATAAAATTGAAATGAACAGACTGTTCTTGCTTCTAAATGCTGCCTGTCATCATCTTCATTAGCACTGTGGTTCCAGGTCAGGGAATGTGAATAGCAGACCTCACCTTGATGAATCTCTCTCATGAGATGGGTATTGAGTGCATTAGCTTTTATCTAGACAGGATCCTTATACCTCGAATCAAAAACAATCTCTTTTGTAGGCTGTCATTTAAAAAAAAAAAAGTTTGGGTTATCCTTATTAAGAAGGCAAAGAGGGATGGTGATGGGCTTTTTACAGATAAAAACTGGGTCGTTTATCTTATAGTGACTATACAGGATCAAACACACTAGAGAAGCCCATTCTCACAAACATAATGGCACAAAGCTAGCACAAACCTTTTACCAATTACTGTATTTTAACTGTAAAATGGTTACATAGATTGCTCTTATTTATGTGTCCACGAGCTAGCAATACTTCCAAAACTGCTGATTTCTTTACTATTAGTGAATAATTATACTTCCTCAAAACAGTGTGCATTTTGGCAAGGGTCTTTTTCCAATATCTCTTAAGATACGCCAGTCAAAATAACAACAAACATGTCAATATATAATATAGTAATACTCCAAATCCTCTTTATAATTGCAATTGTGGATTCGTGCTTGAAGCCATGCTCTGTCACTTTTTATTTAAGGGATTTTCAAGTGTTATTATAAACCTGACAGACAATACCACACACGCATGACCAAATTCCGGCCTCACACTGGCCCTCAACTCCTGACTGGCTTCTGCAAGCATCCCAGTCGTGTCATAGTCACTAATTGGGGTTACGCTGTGAACTGAGAAACAGAACATAAACCAAGGCAATAATTACAGATGGATATGCCTTTTGTGTTTTTATGCACAAGAATACATCTGTCAGAAATGCAAAACAGTAAATAAATAAAAATAAAACAAGATAAGCGCCTGTTCTTGAAACTAAATTTGAAATTCATTCTTTAATATTCAACAGCTTTAAATACTCAATTTCAAGGTACTCTATACAGTAGAAACAGACATATATTTTAAAGGTCTTTGTCAACATGTGTGTTATGTTTGGTTTCTAACCCCCATGTAGTGTATCCTTTGTAAACCTGCTTCTAAACATGTCTGACTTCAAGTATGTGAGCATCTGACAATTTTGAAGAACATGCTAAAACAGCCTGGTTCTGGGTCGTTTAATACCAAAAGTATAAACATTATTTTACTTTTCAAAAAGTACATTGTGTGTAGTGTATTCTATATAATACCAAGCAAACATCACGGATTGGTGTCTGAGGGTCCATACATTTTTAGTTGTGGTCTGCCAGAATAGGTCCAAAGTAAATAAGCAAAAGATGAAAAGTGTTCTTTCCATCTACTTCTGTTTAAAATAAATGTAAGAAGATGTTTTGCAGTACATAATTTATATTTCTGTAAAACAGCTCTGAAGGGTTCACATAAGGTATATTTTACGTCGTCTATTTTCAGTTTTTCAAAGTTGTGTTTAGAAAACTATAAATCATTTTTAGAATGGGAAACTTTTTTATGGAGGTAAATGTAAAGTTATTATTTACAAAAACATGAAATACTTGCAGAATATGACTTAAACCAATCATTGCCCAAAATGTCTAATGAATGCAGTAAAATAAGTTGAGTATTGTAGTAGTTTAGTAGATTACTACAAATGAACAACTTGGTAACAACCAATCCATTTCAGTGAATGCTTTTATTATTATTTTTTTTATCCATAAATGTTCATGTGCATGTTCATAATCTATTCAGTCCCTCAATTAAAAGTATCTGTTGTATAGAATGTAATATTTAAGCATGGATGTTTTCCAGACTATTTATGAAGTATACCAATGTTTCTGCTGCTGTACTAATTGTATGCTGAAGAAGGCACTAGCTGAAATGAATGTCTACTTTATAAGTTGTGCCTAATTTTGATTTGAGTTGTGGATGAATTCCAACCAGACAATTTAACACTGTAATAGCACTGCATTAGTATTTGTTTACAAATCAACACATTAATGAGCATATTGGTTATGTATCATTTCTGAAATGCACTAATACACTGCATTCAAATCTATCTGATTGAATTTCCTGGACCTCTAGATTTTAGCTTTTCACATTACAACGTGTAAAATGCCCTTTCTGTCTTCACTAGAACTATGTATGCATGTTTCAACATACAATTCTGTACTATGTATTGTAAACCAGTGCAATGTGGTCAGTGTGGTCAGTGTGGTAAAACAGCAAGCAACTGTAGAAATTGGAGCAAACGGTAATATACAGAACCTGTTTTTGGGTATCCAGATAGAAATTCAGAGTTCTAAAAATAGGAATAAAAAAAGCTTTCTTTCCTATCTTGCCTCAGGGTGTGTGTGCACTGTACTGTTTGTGCAGGGATAGAGATCTGGGAGGAGAGATAAACATAACTTATTGGGTCCATATGTTAAAAAGATTGCTCCCTGGCAACATAATCATAGAGGTCTATCTATAATGGATCTATCTATAATGAATCTTATTGTGATGTTTAAATTACTTTTTTTCACATTGGATGAAACAGCCTTTACTGTTTAATTTCAGTTTTTATATGTTCTTTGCCAAAATCAATAATTTCACTGTAGGCTTGCAATGCATTTTATACTGAAATGGTTTGGGCAGCACATATTGAAATACCGCAGAGATGTTTTCACAGGGGTTGGGCAATAATATATATATATATATATATATATATATATATATATATATATATATATATATATATATATATATATATATAGATATGTGGTAGACATACCATGTATATTTGTTATAATTCAATACATTTGAAATTAATCTTTGTGTGTCATTGTACAGTATTTGCCCAGCATTCTCCTTTTGAATTTTGGGGAGCACTTTATTATCCATTTACAAGCATATTTTACCTTTGGGGCAGAGCAAGTTACCTTCCAACACAGGATCTATTGAGTCAAGAGTAATAGCCCTGCCAACAGGCCTGTAGAGTAAGAACAAGCCTGAGCAAGGTGTAGTTTGTGTAACAATGGTCACTATGGGTGTGCACCAGTATTTTTTCCCTCTTGTGTGTTAAAGATTTTCAATTGCAGATAGTTAACTGAAATTTGAGTCAGGGGTTTGAAATGAAACCTCGTTCATTTGTTGTTCCTCCTGCTAAAATCATGGAAAAACAAACATTTGTGAAATAAGGGTCACAATCGGGATGTAGCAAATGCTGAGGGAGAACACTGCATACCTGCAAAGGCAAATGATAAAAAAAAAAAAAAAAAAATCCACAGAACGCTTTGTATTATTATTTTTAGAATTATATGGGCTTGTCGGTTATGTAGACATCTTCATTTGTGGAACGAGTTCAGTTATTCCGTGAAAGTTCATGATGTATCCTGAGGTTTTATTTGAAATACTGTATATTTCTTAAACAATACACTGCTATCGATGACCATGGATGGTATTTCTTTGCACTGTCAGATGCATATTGAAGTGAACCAACCCAATCTCACTAGAGAAACGTTAACAGATCAACATTTCTGCTTTCTGGGGGAAAAAACGTTACGTGGGTAACGTTTTTACTTTCAACCACAATGCTTTGCGGCAGCTTTTGTCTAATTTCTCTTATTATATTTATTTTCTGTGAACATTAATGTAAGGATAATCTTTTGCTTTTAAACTGATTAAATTGTTACAAAAAAAGGAGTTTATGAACACTGCAGACCCGGGAAGCCTGTAGGCTCTTCTCCGATTAATTTTTCTTTCTTAATTGCCTATACTATGGATTGCTTGTGAGAACACTGATCACTAAATTATTAAAATAGTAACAAGGGTTTAATTTCTTTGAATTGTTCATTGCACACGCTGGTCCATATCGCTGTCAGAACTTGACAGAATGTGACTTGGACATCTACCCGTGTGGTAGATGGTGTTAAACATTACTCAGTGATATGGAAAAATATCTTTGAAAATGGAACTTTGGCTGTCTGGACCACAAACTAGGCAACTGACTTACTGTCTGTCAGACAAGCAGAACATGGTGCATAAATTCTCTGCCTTAACGTTTATCCCAGCAGAAGGTTTCCATTAGGGTTGTGTGTGAAAATTAGCTGCAGCTTGTTGGACTGGCCTCACAATTCAGGACTGGCAACTTCTTTTTTTTAAAGAGAATCTCAGGCTAAAGGATTCTCCGTTTCATCAGAATTCTTATCTCTTCTTCAGGTGGGATTGATAACACACACAGAGGACATGGGGATAGAATTTAATGCCCATCTCTTACCTTAAACGCTGACAAAGAGAGAATTGTTTTGCTACATGGTATATTAAATTTCTTGTAATCGAAAAAGCCTATCGCATTCAAGCATTTGTTCTCCATAGAAAAAATATTTGAATGATTAAACCCAGCATGTATTGCCCTTCAAGTAAGAATTTTCTGGCACTTCTTGCACTAAGCTATGTTTCTTATTTATTTTATTACAATAACTGGTATTTCAGCTGGCATGAGTACTGAAAGCATTCATTAAAATAACTATATGAAATACTGTCTTATTTTTGGTATTTGTAGTGAGTTTCTGAAGTTTCACAAATAATCTGTCCATTTTTTTGTGTGTGTTTGGATATAGAGCTGCATGTTACATGTTCTTGGTGCACTCAAAGCCTGTATTAATTGAATGTTAACATCCTGGACTCATACATATTTTTCTTGGACCAAAATGTGTTTTTTTTCCTTTTTTTATTTTGCACAGCATCAGCTCTTATAACCTTTTGCTTACAATTTATATCAAGCTCCACTCAGGGATGTCTGTAAAGCATTTCTTTCAACATCTGAAAAACAACATGGAAAAAGGTACTGTCTTACATTTAGGAAGGCTCCCTCCTATATCATTGTTCAGCAGCAATTGCTTGTTCCTAATTTTAAAGAAGAGAGTGTTTTGATTTCTAACATTTTTCTATCCAACATGTGTGATATTTTAGCCTTTGCCTTTAGAGATGAGCTGCAATCAGTAAACCTACTGTCAAACAGAGGGTCTGACAATCAGTTATTTCTACACAAGAAAAGATCAATGGGGACTTTCAGAGGTGGGTCATTCATATAGGCACTAACCCCCAATGGAGATTAAATGCATATAATTTCTACCACCATCAACCAGTACAAAAAACAGATGTGCTACAGGATTGACGTCTATGTATCTCTCCCCAGTACTGGCTGTGCACACCCTCTTTGGTAACTGTGACTGTTGCTGTGCTGTTGTGACATCCAGCTTTGCTAGAACTATCTGGAACCTTCCACCATTTGGTCCAGTTCCAGATGTACAGTTGATGTTCCACACTGCAAAGTTACAATATAAAAAATGGTGTTCTATTGCCTTTGAACAATGCACACAATGCTCAATTGATAGATCTACTTTAAATATAAAGTGTGTTACAGGTTGTAGAGCTTATGAAGAAAAATATAGCACGAAAAAGACAGACTTGTTGGACACCGGTTCTTCAATGCTGTCACAAGTTGACGTTGAGACATTGATTCACACTTTGTTATTCTACATGTTGATTATTGCAAATCATTGTTGGCTGGCCTGAAGCCTCACTAAACAGACAGCAGTTGATACAGGACACATCAGCGAAAATACTGACTCACTAAAACTATTCAGCACATTACTCCAGTTCCTAGGTCTCTACACTGTATCGACCATTTAGTATTGATTTAAAGTTTTGATTTAAGCTTGTTTAAGTTTTATTTATGGCCTTGGACCTGTTTATTTTAATGATGTTCTTACTCCCCTAGTCCATGACCGCAGTCTTAGATCAGCAAACACATATGTTGGCATTCCCTACATTTTGATTAAAGAGTGGTGTAGCTAGAGCCTTTAGCTGCTGTGCTTCATAACATTGCATTCTCTCCCTAGTACAATAAGGTGACAGAGAGGTTAGACTCAATACTTTTCTTTTTAATGTGGCTTATGCATACGTTTAGGTAATACTTTTATGAAGTATCCTTGCATGTTAAATAAGTGTAATTGGTATAGTAAATAGACTCTGGGCAAGTTGATATAAAGCTGTGTAAAAACAGTTTTTAGATTAGAGAATGTGACAGTCAATTTTTCTTGTGAATCTGTGCTCATTAAAAATGAAGTAAAGATGGCACTGGCTTCAAAACAGGCACTAGTGGGATGCTTGCAAGCTTCTTCAAAGTTCCACCAGTGCAACAGGGTTGATCTAAAGGTCCACTTCGTCCCAGTTACGAGTTCTGAACAGAGACACTACAAATAATGCCAATGTTGTGTTGTGGTTTTGTGCTGCTGACCAGGCTTCACTAGAGACCAAGCTGAGAACACCACACATATTTCACTTATGATCTAAATTTAATTGAAACCCATTAGGTAAACATTTAGTACATTAGCCAACCACCCTACCTTAGCCCCAACTGAGACTCATACCTGCACATAGAGACCTCTGTGTTTAATATGGCCCTCTCGGCACCAAGAATTCAACCTAATCAGTTTAAAAGAATTTCTGAACAATGCTTACCAATGTTAATAATGAGCGATACATTTTAAAGTGGTCCTCGGGTGAGCTCTAGCTATTCTTTAGAGAGTCTTTAGTTATAAATATAAAAGCCCCCAAGTGGACTATTATGAATATTTATTTTAAAAAAAAACAACATCATGAAGCAATGTTATATTTATACCTTATGTGTGTATGAGCCTAAAGAGGTCAATGTTCAAAGTATTGTGCTTTGTTGCTGGGTTTTTAACTCAATTCTCAGAGGTGTCAACAGTTTCTGTCCAAAAACAATATTTTCCCTTAAAGGGCTCATTTACCCACTTCACACAGAAAAACTGTTGAAAATATAGCTAACATTCATTACATTGCCAAAAAAATGCAGTTATTAAAAAAAAATATATAAAAGATTATAATTTCTATATCTGTTTATCACAGATAGCTTTGTGTATGGGAATACTGTATGTAATAGTAGCACTGTGTATGGGAATAATGTATGTAATAGCTCTGTGTGGGGAATACTGCATGTAAATTAACTTTTGATGAACTATGCTTCTCCCATTTAAGTTCAGTCTTCAAAGCTGGCACTGTTGTGTGTTCTTGTTACCTAAATTGCATACTGTTTAGGGTTTTGATCTTCTGAATAAGATAAAATGTTACAGAACACACTATACTGTTTACAGTAAACATTTCTTTACACTTGCGGTAGCCAGTGTTAAACATCGCCCTGTTAAACATTATCTCATCTGTTTAGATGTTTTGTTATTTACACATCATGTGTCATAAATCATCTGGGGAATATGTTTCGCAGGATAAATAATTCATCAGTATGGCAGGGCAGGATACTGACGTTGTGCAATATTGCTACACCTTGGGCTTTGCCTTTAGGGGCGCTGGAACTAGGGGTGCTGGGGCTGCGGCAGCACCCCCTGGCTTTGCATGGCTTTCAGCACCCCCACTTTAAAAATGTGTTCCAGTGCCACTGGCGATATCCCACACATTGATTATACAATAACTATGAGGTAATTTTTTTATTAAACTAAATAAAAGGTTTAAAGAGAAACGTGGCACTGTCCTGAGATCCTTGCCATTGTATTATGTCTGTTATAAACTTTTCAGTTGTTTGTTTCCACAATACTTATTTTAAACAGAGCACAAGCATTGTTGCATGAGGGAGCATGAGATGGAGCACTATTGTTTTAGAGAGCATTTATTTACAGACCCATGACACATGAATAAAAAATATCCAAACAATCGGGTTAAAAAATATATTGCTGTGGTAAAGTAAGAAGTAATGTGTGTCTTGTATACTCCGAAGGGTGTTCCGACCTGTAGTCTTTAGTCTGAATTTAAGTTTCTTTTAGTATTTCTAAATTCAGCAATATTGTGTGTTTAATAGTTATATGGGTGTGTTCTGATTGTGTTGGGTTTTGGTTAATGCTTCTTAGCTTCTGTTGGTCAGAGTACTTGTAACTGGTGTCATGGGTGACAAATAAACAAGTATTTTTTAAACGGGTACCTTGCAAAAATGCTGAATCAGCAATAAGAATGTACCTAAAAAAGTTAAATAGAACCACAGATGAGATTGTGGACTGCGAAAAGCTAAACACAAAAACAGTCATCTGAACAAGCTTGTTGCTCATGCAACTTATCAATATACATTGTATTTGTTTAGAAAATATTTTAATATCTTTAAAACTGTGGTACAGGGCTCCCGAGTGGCGCATCCAGTAAAGGCGCTCCTCGCAGGATGTGCCCTATAGCCTGGAGATCGCTGGTTCGAATCCAGGCTATGTCACAGCTGACCGTGACCGAGAGTTCCTAGGGGGCGGCGCACAATTGGCTGAGCGCTGCCCGGGTAGGGAGGGCTTAGGTCGGCAGGGGAATCCACGGCTCACCGCGCATCAGCGACCCCTGTGGCCGATAGGGCGCCTGTGGCTCTGCAGTGGAGCCGCCAGATCTGTGTTGTCCTCCGGCACTATAGGTCTGGTAGCATTGCTGTGGATCTGCAGTGCGAAAAATGACGGCTTGGAAGGAGCACGTTTTGGAGGACGCGTGTTTCAGCCTCCGTTTCCTGAGTCGGCGGGGGGGTTGCGAGCGGTGAGCCGCGGATACAGATAATAATTGGGCATGCTAAATTGGGGTGAAAACCGGGGTAAAAATAATTGGCGACGACTAAATTTAAAAAAAAAACAAAAAACTGTGGTACAATAAAGGTTGTCTGCCAAAAGTTATATGAGGGCAGCAAACAAAGAATGGAGTTCCCCATATTCCAAATTACAACATCACCCAGTAATTCTGTTTATTGAAACGCTCCCTTAAATACATCTTGATATGGCTCACAATAGATAAAAGTGGCAAACTATATTATTAACAAACCGGAAACTAATAATTATTTTTAGTACAGCATAGAAAGAACATAATCCACTGTATTAATATTGTTTTGGAAGTGTACAGCTCATGGTCTAAAACAGGGTTAGATATTTTACAGCTGGACATGCTTTCATGCATTTGTCAGGGCCAGTGCTAATTTATAATAAGTTTATGTTGTCCTTGCCCTTCTACAGGTACTTTGGTTCTCTGCTGCTGTCGACCCCCCAGGAGGACAACCAAGGACCACAACCAGGTAAGTGAAATCGCAATGTTTTTTATTATTGCAGTTAACACACCTAAGATGATAATATAACAGTCTGTCACTATTTAGAACCTACACCATACAAATCACATAAGCACCAATACATTCAAGCTCACATTAGTAACTGAGCTATGCTACTAATATAGTACCAATAGCTCTCTAAACTAAAAATATCTATTATAATACTCGGGTTAACCAATATATAATACAGTTAAACTAATAGCAGCAAGTATTAATTTATAAAGTGCATAGTATAGACAACTAAACGTCTTATTTACACTTCAGTAATACAGAGGGATACAAGGGTAACGACTTGTTAAATGCATTGATCAATTAGGCATAAGAGGTGTAAACTCATCAACAGCGTGTTAAGCAATAACAGCACTTCAAGTAAATATCAATAACTCATTAGCAGTATGTTGAACAATAGCAGCATCCAGAATACATATCAAAAAGACTCGTTAGCAGCACATTCAGCAAGCATAATGTTCAAACGAGTAGACAAGCCGTTGGCAATACATGAAGCAAGATAGGTGCCCCCAAAGTAGGCCCATCACGGGAATCACTCATGCCCTTTATAGAATGAACGTGGCAGTTATTTAGACTCAGCCAAGGTAATGCTCAGGTCCTGAGGCAGGCCCGGTCCTCTTCTCCTGCACACTCCCCCAGCACTTGCAGGCACCCGTTAGAACCGAGGGGCTGGCTGCTGTCTCCGTGGGCAAAGCTTCCAAATCCTTCCAAGTGTTCCACAAAACCCTCGACCCGGGTACCTGCGGATACAGTTGCCACGAAATAGCAGAAAGATCTAATTTAAAAGTAGCTCCAAGCACAAAATCCCGTAAACTGACAGGCACAGTAACCTGCGATTAATATTGCACTGGTCCATATAAAAACACCTAAATGTTATCACAGTTCTCCCGTCTTATTGAACGTCAAGGGCTTTAATTTACTAATTATATTACTATGCGCAAATACCAGCAGTCTCCCCTTACAAATTCATATGGTATACCAAGGTTACAGCTCCCAATAATTAGCTGTGTGTTCCAACACCAGCCAGCACATTAATGCATTAAAGTCCAGACAAATACAGGTAGCTCTCAGAATAATTTATATTGAATTCCAAAAAAAGACAAGTACTTCCTGTGGCGGAGTGTCCCGCCCCTATGTATTTATTTATTATTATTTGTATTTGTTTGCGGCGAGGATAAAAGCGCAGTGTCTTTTTGTTATTGTTTTTATATTGATAATTTAAAACCCCGTGAGGATGCATGACTGATCAGCTACTGATTTAACTAGCTGACGGTCATGCATCCTTACCAAACGCGTGCAGACTGTGGCCGAGGGGTAATATGATAATTAACAGTGTCAAAGGCAGCAGAGAGATCAAGGAGAATTAGGACAGAGGAGATAGAGGCAGCATAGGCAGAGTTTAGTGAGTTAGTGACAGACAGGGGAGAAGTTTCAGTGGAGTGAGTAGAGCGGAAACCAGATTGGAGAGTGTTGAGCAGACAGGAACACAGAGAGCTGGCGGTGTACTGCTCGCTCGAGGGTTTTAGAGAGGAAGGGTGAGAGGGAGACAGGACGGTAGTTCTGGAGGGAGGTTTTTTGAGGAGGGGGTGATAGAGGCTTGTTTGAAGGCAGAGGGAAAGAGGCCAGAGAGGAGAGAGGCATTGAGAAGGGAGGAGATGAAGGGGAGTAGAGCAGGAGCAGCAGCTTGAAAGACGTGAGTGGGGAGGTGGTCCAGGACGCACGTGGTGGGTTTGTGGCCCTGGAAGAGAAGTCAGAGTCTGAGAGGGGAGAGAAGGAGGGTGAGTTAGTAGGAGAGACATAGGGTGTTGGGGTTGGAGCAGCAGGGGGTGGGGGGAGGGAGAGATGTTAAAGAGTTTGCGGATATCAGAGATTTTAGAGGAAAGAGGCAAAGTCGTCGGGAGGTAGATGGGGAGGGTTGAGGAGGGAGGAGAAGGTAGAGAATAGTTTCCAGGGGTTGTTAGTTGAAAATAGATTGAAAATAGGAGCATTTAGCAGAGGAGAGAGTAGAAGGAGGAGAGGAGGGAGCAGTAGAGGTCTAGGGCAGCAGGGAGTTTGGTTCTCTTCCATTTCTTTTCAGCAGAGCGCAGTTCGGTTCTTGCTGAGTGGAGTGCCAAGGTTGAGGAGGGGATGGGCGGGCAGGTCGGGAGCTGAGGGTACAGAGGGAGTCGAGGGAGGAGGTGAGGGAAGAGAAGAGGGTGGAGGTAGCAGAGTCTACAGAAAGTTGGGAGAAGGAGTTGATAGGAGGGAAGTGAGAGCGGTGGAAGAAAGGACAGAGGGAGAGAGAGCTGAGGTTACAGCGGGAGGCGACAGTGGGGGTAGGTGGAGTAGGGAGAGGGGAGAGACAAGAAAAGAGAAAAAGAGATGAAATAGTGATCATAGAGGTCCAGAGGGGTGACAGAGGGTGGTGAGGCAGCAGGACCTGGAGAAGGTGAGCTCCAGTTGACAGCCAGCTTTGTAGGTAGGAGGGGATGGTGAGAGATAGAAGGTGAAGGAGAGGAAGGAATCCGGCAGAGTGGGTGGGGTTGGAGAGATGGATATTGAAATCACCTAACAGGACAGTTGGGGTAGACACAGAGGGGAGGGAGGAGAGGAGATAGTCAAGTTCATTGATAAAGTGAGTGAGAGGTCCAGGGGGACGGTACAGTACAATTAGCAGGAGTTGACAGGGAGAGGTTAGTTGGACAGCGTGAAATTTAAAGGTGTTAACAGAGAGTGAGGAGAGGTCAGAGGGGACAGAAAAGAGTAAGGAGGGAGAGAGGAGAAGACCAGTCACACCTCCCCGTCTAGTGAGACACGGAGTAGGACAGGACGTGGAGAGGGGACAGGGCAGCAGGAGTTACAGTATTATCAGGAGAGAGCCAGGTTTCAGTGAGAACAAGGAAATCGAGAGGTGGGCGGCAAAGATCAGGGTGTGCGGCTGTTTCACAGGGTGTCCCCCGGGGTCAGTGTTAGGTCCTCTCCTCTTCATCATATATCTCCTACCCCTGGGCAAGATCATGCGACATCACAAAGTTAATTTCCACTGCTATGCTGATGACACCCAGCTCTACCTCTCCACCAAACCCACCACTCCCCTCCCTCCCACCTCCCTCATTAACTGCCTTCAAGACATCCAGAGTTGGATGAGCATGAACCTCCTTCAACTCAACAGCAACAAGACAGAGGTCATCGGCTCCAAATCCACTCCCCAGACAGCACAACCTCATCACCATAGATGGTTTCCCGGTCCCTCTGTCAAAAGCCTTGGTGTCACCCTAGACATTTCCCTCTCATTCGAATCCCACATAAAAACCATCACCCAGACAGCATTCTTCCACATCCACAATATCTCTAGGCTCCGACCCTCACTTTCACACTCCAGCACCGAAACCCTCATCCATGCCTTCATCACTTCCCGACTGGACTCTCCTCAATGGTATCCCCACTAAACTCACCAACAGGCTCCAACTGGTCCAGAACTCTGCTGCCAGAATCCTCACTCACACTAGATTAACTGAATACATCACACCAATCCGCATCAATCTACACTGGCTCCCTGTGCAATACCGTATTGACTTTAAGACACTCCTCCTCACCTACAAAGCCCTCCATAACCTGGCACCTACCTACCGCTATGACCTTCTCCCAGTCTATGCCCCCTCCCGCTCCCTCCACTCCTCCTCTGCTGGTCTCCTTGTTACCCCTCCATTCCGCCTCTCCACCATGGGTGCCCGGACCTTTAGCTGCTCGGCACCCAGGCTCTGGAATGCACTCCCCCCACACATACGACATGCAGACACAGTCATCTCATTCAAAAACCTCCTGAAAACACACCTCTCTTTCAGGAAGCCTATGACCTTTAGTCTATGGTCTGTTTGACTCTGTCCTACCCCCCCCTTTTGTGCCTTCCCAGTACCCCTATGTGCCCCTCCAACCCAAACCCTTACCCTTAATTGGGTCCGTATCCTATTCCCAACCCTACCCCCCTAAACCTAAACCCTTACCCTAAACCGGGTTCGTATCCTTTACCCAACCCCTCCCTCCTCTTTTTATCTGTCCTGTTTTGTCTGGTCCTTTGATTTTAGATTTTTAGATTTTAAATTGCACTGTTGATTGATGCACTTATGACTATGCATTGCACTTGATTTTATGTAGGCCTACTTTTAATGTAAGATGTCCTTGAGTGTCCCGAAAGGCATCCGCCAAATAAAATGTATTAAAGGCAGAGATGAAATCAGCTTTGTTAGCAGAATAGTGACAGTTCCAGAGGGCACCAGAGAGAGAGCGGGAGGAGAGAGAGTGGGAGGGAAGCAGAGAGATGAGGTTAGAGGGGTTAGTGGAGGGTAGGCAGAGAGGACAGAACAGGGATGTGAGAGACAGTCATGGCAGGACAGGTGAAACAGATAGGTACAGTAGTATTAGTAGTAGTAGTAGTGGGAGCAGGAGTGGTGGGGGGAGGGTACAGACCTGTCTAGTAGTTGGTGTCCCACAGCTAGACTTCCGGCTCTTTAGTAGAGAGGCTGTTCGGTTGGCTGCTGCTTCGTGCAGGCACACAAATAGACTAGCTTGTCTATTATACTAAACTGCGCTAAGGACCAATACTCAAGCAATACAATAGTTTCAATGCACTTCAATGGGATCACAGAACTACAAAATGATGTGTGGAAACCAATCAAATTGCAAATCAACCTCTATTCAATTGAACCACTCACCTGGTACTAATCACAAACAGTAGATAACCTAATTAAAACACCTTTATAATGTTACTTAAATACAGCTAATGTTAAGAGTTGGAGTGAGGCCTCTAGTAGCCACTGGGAGAGATTTGGAAAAGGTCCTCGCTCGGACTGCCACAGCTCAGACTGCCACAGCTCAGACTGCCACAGCTCAGACTGCCACAGCTCAGACTGCCCTTGGACGTGTGACAGTGTTTTATACAGAATAGTCATATTTATTTGAACCTTTATGTTCTCAAAACAAAATAAGTTATTTATGGAATAAAATATTTGTGACTTTTGTGCTCATGATGGTGGTCGGACTAATAGCCACGGTTAAAGACAGGTATGGTGTGCGTTCTGGTGTAACACAATCTGACAATGCACCTCAGTCCTAACCAGAACTACCACTCTTACCATTCAGTCCTTAGCCTTTCCCAATCAAAGTCTGCCAATAGTGCCAAAACATAAGGCATTTTATAGATTCCTTCAGATTCACAAATATGTAGAAGTCATGGTCTCCAAGAAGAGAACCAGTGTGTCACCCAGAGAGCTGTATACCACATGGCTTGATGAGCACACGGTTCAGGCATTTAGGTGTCTACAATCCGACTGTTAAGACCAACAGAAGCAATTACAATTTTAGTAAATCTGGTGTACATATTTACCAAGAATGGAGTTAAAAAAAAAAAAAAAAAAAAAAGAAAAAAGAAAAGGATGTGGCTTTATCCCAAACAAAATAACATAAATATGAGGTTTATTTGAGGCTGGAAAAGTCAATTGCGATAATTATTGTCACATTTTAGCCTGCATAGGCCTATCATTCACAATCTGAAAATAATTTTAAAATTTCTATGTGTCCGTTTCTGCAGTGTTCCTTGATAGCTATTTGAAAACAAAAATAGTGCCAAGCCAGGCAATGCTCAACAAGGTAAGCATAAATTGGCCACAGTGTCAGTTAGGCTTCCCAAAACCAAGGTAATGCAGGTAATGACCGCCGAGCAGCATATTAATGCTATTATAAACCAAACATGTTTTATGTATGAAGGCATTTGTAAAATGCGTTTTTAGGTTTTAAAGAAAATGTTAACTTTTACTGTAGGACGGGTTCTTCTGGTTTTCATTCCAACTGAGCTCTCAATCACTTAACTAAACCCTTAATTGTACTACATTTGCTTAATTAGACCTTTTTAATTGTTTTCAGCTCTTAAAACAGTTGTAGCATTCAGGTTACTTATAAAATGTTATTTATAGCTAACTTGAAATCTGCAACTGTGTAATTAAGCAAATTATCCATTCAATTAAGGGTCTAGTTAAGTAACTAAGAGCTCAGTTGGAATGAAAACCAGCAGACACAGGGGGTGCCCAAGACTGAGTTTGAGAAGCCCTGCTGTAGGATAATGATGGATCTGCAACTGGGCTTCTCCAACCCAGTCCTGGGGACCCCCTGTGTCTTTTGGTTTTCATTCCAACTGAGCACTCAATTACTCAACTGAACCCTTAATAATTTACTTTAATTAGACCTTTTACCTTTTTCAGCTCTTAAACAATTGCAGATTTAAAGTTACCTGCAACATTTTAAATCTGCATCTTTTTTGGAACCAAGAACAATTAAAAAGGTCTAAGCAAATTAGTTTAATTAAGGGTTTAGTTAAGTGACTGAGTGCTCAGTTGGAATGAAAACCAGAAGACACAGGAGGTCCCCAGGACCGGGTTCCAAATTTGGCCCTTCCACTACTGGTCTTTGTTCCACTCTGTTCTAAATTGTTTAATTGAACTAATTAAACCTCCATCCAGACCCTATATAATTTTACCTGTTAAACCTTAAGTAGACTGGCCCTCCATGACAGCGATTGACCACCCCTGTTTGAAAATGTATGCTGTTGAGGTATAGCTGCACGCTGAACAAGACTGGTTTTCTGTGACTATCAATTTAACACGTCTTAATTGCCTGTAACCAGGTAATGGGTAATATTTATTTATATTTAATGAGAAATCCTTAGATCTAAATTCTGAACTGATGATAATTTTAATGATACGAGTAAAAGTGGCGATAGCAGATATGATTTAAATTTTCCTCCAGAGCAGCATGATAAATAATAGTTTGTCATAACCTCCCATCTTGATTCACAAACACAATATTCTACTTACAGTAAACCTGCATTAGTAAAACAACCCAATAACAATCCCAATACCAGTTCACTCTCCAGGTAGAAAGGTAAGGGAGTCCAAGATCAGTGCTAGTATGGCTATGCCAGAAACATTTGAAATGTTTTTTTTTTTTTAACCTTTCGCAATGTTATATATCCTATAAATATTTTGACATAAAAAACATCATGTGCTAGCATGCACAAGTATTCCAGCAAGAAAGGGCATTCATAATTTTGACAAGGTTGTGCATTCACAGATGAATTGAGACTTAACATCTCAAGTAGTGCTGTCGCAGCTCATGTTTTTCCCTAGGGCACAATGCACCCTAGCAGTAGATTCCAGACTGAGATCTATTGGATGCTTCCAATAGTTCAGCTGCACCTTAATGCAGTCAGTTCTGTAACTGATTTGTGACTTAGCATTTAAACCTAAGTCATAAAATGTCAATTTTCTGAAGAGTAACAATAAATTCCATATAATTTGCATGTACCAAATGGGAATGTTAATGGGTAATCAAATATTACTACCAGGAAAATTTAAACACTATCAATGAATTGACTTGTTATTAGTTCAGCACTATTGAGGGTCTAATAGTTATGGATGACATTTTATTTGGTAATGGGTACTGGAAGGTGTGCTGTGTCTGTATAGGGGTAGGAAAAATCAAATGCTTTAAGAGAGGGTAAACTATTAAGATATATTTGTCTGATCTTTTTATTGTTGCCTTTTTCCACATGCATTAACTATTCCAGAATGCAAATCAGGAGTCAATTATGTAATCCAGTTGATTACATTGTAGCAGTTTAAAGGGGAAGATGCTTACGCACAAAAGTAAATACCATTAAAAGCTTTAACAGCGGGTCAATAAAGTGCTGTGGCAGTCTATCAATAACAGATGCAAGCTGAATGTTTCTGCGTAATCCATCTTGCATCACAAATTTATGAGCACCGTTTAAAGCACCGTTTCTGAGGTAGAACAGTATTTGTTCCACTGATTATATACAAAGGTTTAACTCATTGAAGACAGGCATTGTTAGTGGAACATTTTCCCATATTTTGAACCCTGCTGGAACTTTCCATCATTCAAGCACAATTGGTTTTCATGTGTGTAAGGAATAAAAGAGAAAATCCTGACATTTTTGTAAGTTAAGCAATATGTGCCTTAATTGGTTTGCTAGAAATATCATTCAGTATTTACTTATCTGCATTCTTATTTTTGCAGTAATGCTTGGATTCAAAATGAATTCATATAATTCAATGATGTCCATAATCATATTTATTTCCATTTGTTTTATCCTTGGCAAATCCTAATAGTACATGGCCTTTAGAATGTGCCAGCATTGAAATCGCTTTGCAATGTAGGATTGGCAAAGTCTCCATGTGTTCCATATATTGTCCTTAAAGGAATGCTAACCAAGGCTTTAATACAATACATTTTTGTATCTCTAGTTGGCAATACATTTTAGTATCTCTGTTTCAGTTATTTTGGTGGCTTGTATTTTATAGATACAATTCTATAGTAGAAACGCTGCTTTTCTGATACCTTCAGGTATCATAGTGCAAACACACTCCCATGATCTAGCTGCTATTGGATCATGTGATCCTACAGCAAAGGGGTCAGGATACAACTGTTTATCAAAAGCATTGTTTTTGAAATGTCAGATATACCAAATTAACATGGCAAACGAGAAGAACTAGAAGATAAATCAGTGATAATTAGTGATAAGCCAATAAGAAAATAATTGTATTGCATTGGTTCCCTTTTAGTTCGAAGATGACCAACAACTATTTTTTTGGGATATGCCTGCCACAGGTCAGGTATTTACTGAGCATTTATGTCAGAGCTGCAGACAGGCCCCTCCGGTCCCGCCTACCGAGAGAATAAGTATTCACTCCGCAGAGATCATGTTCTCTTTTGCTTCTCACAAATCAGGTAGGTAAGACAGGTATAAACTAACCTCTCCAGTTGAACTTGAATTAATCAGTGGAACTAGAGGTTTTCCATCCCCCTCCTTTTTCTTCAGAGGAGGAACGGAGATTGAATTCCCTCTGCCCGGTTAGGGCATTGACATGTTATGTGGATAGGACGAGAGCGCTGTGTCAGTCTGACCAGCTCTTCGTCTGTCATGGTGAAAGGATCCTAGGTCAAGCACTCTCGAAGCAGCGACTGTCCCACTGGATTGTGGACACAGTTTTGACTGCATATACTAATGCCGGCCTACCCCCACCTGGGAGGGTGGCCGTGCACTCAACCAGAGGTGTGGCTACATCATGGGCCCTCTTTAAAAGGTGCCTCATTGGATAATATTTGTTCTACGGCTAGCGGGGCCACTCCACATACAAGCACCAGGTTCTACCGACTCAATGTGGTAGATCCCTCTGTGACTTCATTAGGCACAAGGGTCCTTGAGGTTGCACGCTCACACCACAAACATTAGTTTGGTGGTAGCAAGATGTCCCTCATCTGCTGTCCGCTCACACTCCCTCGCGACGGCTTTGATATACTATAAAAGTATAGTTGTTGGTTGTCTTCGAATTGAAAGGGAACAATTGGTTATGGATGGAACCCCGGTTCCCTGAAAGAGAAGACGACCAACAAACCTTGCAAGGTCACATCACTCACATTCGCAAGTTTGATGCAAAAAGATGATTTCCACGGAGTGACTACTTATCCCCTCGGTAGACGGGACAGAGGATGTCACTCCCCAGAGGGGCCTATCGGCAGCTCTGCATATCCCAAAAGTATAGTTGTTGGTCGTCTTCTCTTTTGGGGTACCAGGGTTACATCTGGAACCTATCGTTGGCATACCTTTTAAAATAAATATTCTTCAGCTAGATTGGATTTTCATGATACAGTTCTCATGTAAGCATTGTGCTTTGCCTTTCTTATTAGTATTCTCAAGGAAGAGGCAATACTGTATTAACATTTTCTGTGACGGTGGTTTGTAACCCTGATGTTTAAAGCTGTTAACATGGTAAACTTTGTTTTACCATAGTTAGACATTGCCATTTAATTCTTGGTATATGTTACCACAGCCAAACAATGCACAGTTCATACACATTTTCATGACTATACAGGTAAAAATAAATAAAAAATAAAAAGAATCATTATCTACAATGGAATCATGGGTGTCTCAATGTCTCGCTGGCCCTCAAGTATCATCAAAAGTCCATCAAGTATTTTTATTTTAATCTGCATTGTTTTCCATTGCACACACAATTGCACATCCCTGACAGACAGCCCCTGAAAATGTAATTTGTGTGTTGCTACAAAGATGAGTGGAAACCATGATGCAGTTGAGAACCAATAAAATCAAGCAATCAACTAAATATTAAAACAAATTTCAAGGTACATTAAGTTAAAGGACACACTGGTTTTAAGGCTGATGAAAGATTGAAGTAAGCGGGTAGGAATGAAAATAAACAAGGAAACCTTAGCAACAATGATAGCAAACAAAAAAAAAAAGGTGGTAGCATAATAGTTCTTAAAGCAGAAATCTTTGGGAACCATAATGAAACACTATGACTCATTAGGAGTTTTAGTCTGTAACTAGGACTTACATTTTCTTGCTGAAACTATAAAATTATATTAGAATTGTAGTGCTAAACAGCCATTGAACTTGTGACACTAGCATTAATATAAATGTTGGTGGGCTCACTTGCCCCCTTGCTTGTGTGTCTCGGAACATATTTTTACCAATCAGACAGGCTGAATTGACTATCGAAATTTAATATGCAGAGCTTGGATAAATGTTAGTTTGGGTTTATCTAAGTTTGTAAACTATATTTACCTCACTTCTACTGTTGGGTACGCACAGGTTTGAAAGGTTATTCTTAGCTCTGAAGTGTTTAATGGGAGACAGTGGTAATGGGCCCGAGATGTGTCTGAGGTGAAGCAGGGGTGTTTCCTGCTGTCTCAATGCTTAGAGCACAGCAAGTGAACCAGGTTTGGCAACTTTCAGACATCTGTCTTTGAACCAGAACCTGTTTTTCTAATTAGCCAGTGAATGGAACAGACCCCAGGCCGCTAACTGTATACCTGCTGAATGTTGCTTCTCCCCAGAGCCATGTGTAAGACTCAAACATTATTAAAAACATAGCCAGGACACTTGTATTACATGTACACACACACACATTCTCTTTCTCTCACACCAATAAAAGCATTATTTCACTCACACAAACTAACACACATTCTTTTAGTAAAGAAAAACATTAACAGTACCAAAATGTTTACTTAGTTTCTTACAATTTTACCGTTTAGTGTTTCACAAGGAAGCTAACTAATTTGATTACTTATGTCACAAATTCAATTTTAGATCTGCTCATGATATTCAGGTTGTGGTTTCAAAGTTTCCTGTATGGCAAATAAAAGTAAATTAAATTAAAAAAATAAATACTTTTAACAAAAACATAAAAAAGGGAAATTAGTCCATGTTTTGGAGTGAAGCAGCGTCACAAGTTAAATTCAAGATGAGTTAAAATTCATTCAACCATTTGCCTAATTATACTAATATTATAAAACAGGACAGCTGAACACATTTCATATTGATTAAAAACCTGCAAAATATACATGCCAGAAAATGAACATCATTACTGTTTATATACAATATGTGTATACTCTCTATTTACAAATGGTAGAATGGCAACCAATACATACTAATTTGTGATTAAATGAGTAACAGCTTATTCATAATCAATTACAAGCAACTGGGCATTTCTTACTGGCTAATTACAACCTGAGAAAGAGACTATAAACCCACCTCTCAAAGATTTTTTGGTCCAACGAATTACAAAATTCAACATAATAATCAGCTTCTTCAATTGTTCATGAACCATCAGCATTACGTTATGAATTTCCTTTTTTGTTCACTTAATATACATTTTACATCTTTATGTCAGTAAATTTAGAGTAACTTCTTTGAACCGTTTTTTTTTTCTTTTATTTTTTTAATTAAAAGTGCAGTTCATTACGTGGATTTGATCTAATATGCACCGAGAAACAATATTCTGCTTTGGGCTTTAGCCAGGCTAAATTGCACTTAAGAGGTGTGGAGGGACATGTAAACACTGGATACAGCCATTAACTGTTCATGTCTTCACTACTGGGGTTTGCTACCATCTTGGGAGCTCTACCGAGAAGGCAAGCTCAGAAATTCCCAGATTTCTACGGTATGTAGCCTCCACCACATTTGCATGAAATGTTTAAGGAATGTAATGGATTAAACACTAGCTGCTTTTAAATTAAGTTACTAAATATTAAATAGTACTGGAGACCTTGTATAGGAAATCAAACCACATTAAACATGCAATAAAACTTGATGAATGGTCACTATTTACTGGGGGGGAAAAAAAAAACAGTTATTGTCTATATAATAAAATTATATCTTTCTTTATATAGCGCCTTTCATAGTGGACCACCATCACAAAGCGCTTTACAGAGGTAGGCTGTGAACTGTGTATTATATGCAGAGTCACTTAAAATAGGACATTGATTTAACATCTCATCCGCAGTATGGTGGTACTGAACTATTCCAAACCTTACAGATAGTCTAAGCTGTTCACATTCGTCAAAGGTAGCTATTGCTTTGAGGACACTATTGTCCTCCCCCCTTGAAACTTGCCTACCCCCATGTCAGAACAAATAGGTATGCTCCGGTCATCCCCTGTAGTATTAGGAGGTTATATATTACATAATTTAGCTAGCATCTCAACATTAACCACTACTTACGCCTGTGCAGGGCATGCACCCGTGGCCTCGACACCAGAGCAGGGGCCCACACCCATACATAAATTAAATTGCAAATATGAGTAACTACTATTTCTGTGCCAGCTACACTACCCAAGCGGCCCTTAGGGCTAGAAACGTTTAGTTTTAAATAAACTAAACTAATCTAAACTGTATGCGTGCAAAGCAGCGCCATTTTTCAGATTTTTCTTTTCTCTTTTCTTGCTTGAGTCCTGTTCCCTCATTCCCACCTCTTCTCACTCCCTATTGGCTTCTGTCCTCCTCAGGTCTTTGTAAAGCTGAAAGCTATTGTCTGATCTCGACATACATATTATACAGATGTACCAAATAAAGACATTCTATAATTGCCCCATTTACTTTCCAACAACCAAGACTTTCATTTGACAAGCGTTTTGTAGAGTCTCATTATCATAACACCTATTAATTATACAATTTTAAACCAAAAATGAAACCTGCCGAACCTCTGGAACCGCCATATAAAAAGAAACACAAATCTGTATGTCAAAAACGGAAGGAAAAGACTACAAAAAAGAACATAAAAAAAACAAAAAACAAACTAAAGTGTGTGTTCTATTTTCTGTTAATTGTGTACCAAGTTGGCTACAATAAGAAAATACACAGGCACAGGGCTGGGTTTTCGAATTTGAGAGTCCTGTTCAACCCTTCACTTGTGTTGAGTTTGAAGACCAAGGAGCCAGTCACATTACTGCTCATGTCAACGTAACATCAAAAGCAGGCCAGATATGAAGATGGCACCGGCGCCAAAGGAAATTGCTCTGTGACTAATTAGAAGCAATGGGATTCTTATGTTATAAAATGGTTACATCAATCATGGAGCAAGGGAAGAGATCTGATTTAAGAAGGTTTTTTCCCCCCTTGAGCTTCAGACCCAGAATTCCAACAGAATTATTTTCGCCACTGCTGTATTCAATAAGCAAAATGGTCAGCAGTGTCTTTGCTAGTGACAAAACTAGGAAAGTAATATCTAAGGAAACAAAACAGAGTTTTACCTTTTTTCACCCCAAACCTTTATTAACTTTAATATTCATAACATTTAAACATCTATATGTTGACATTCAACAGTCTTTTTAAAATATGTGATAATGGATCACTATACATTTAGACGCAGCTAAATACTGGCACCATTAATGTTTTTGAGAGTAACAGTAGTCCATAATGAACTTTTAATCATGACTGGCATAGGTCTGACATTTAAAACATTAAACTTATGTGAAATAAATAAATAAAAAACATAATGAAAAAGGAAGCTGTAACTCATTTGATGGGTTATACTTAGCCAACCCAAGCAATATGGTCAAACAAAATAATTAAGTGGTCACAACCATATGGAACAGTTTTGCTGCAGAAAATAAAACAATATCTCTTCACTACATGAATTCAAACACATAACCTACATTTGCTACACTGCTCTTGTATGCAATGGTGTGAATGAAGCGCTGTATTGTGACCATGCAATTGCCTTCTGACTTTGGGGACCACGTTGGAATGAGATCTGTAACACATCTCATGGCGCTAACCCAGTGTGAAAAATGTTAAATAATAAACAAGCCCCTAACTAAATAAAGAAAGAAAGAAAGGCAAGCGGTAAATTCATCTCGGATTAAATACTCACATTACTAAACTGCTTTTGAGCCATAATAAACATTGTTTTTCAAGGCATTATGTATATAAAATATACTTCAACAAATACAAAGCCCAGGTTAAATGATCACTTCAGTACAAAACTGAAGTACAAACTGAAAGTATAGTTATTGTACATATTGACAATTGTATGGGTTACCTTCTTTAACATGTCTCTGATTCAGGTTATATTCACTGCAATACTACAACACTTTGTTTGACTTTCCCTTCCTGGTTTACAGTGTTCTTTTAAACTGCATGGCACAGCATTACAAGTTAACTAATGAGAACGGGATTTGGTTTGTTTTTCTATAATTCTTTTTTTTAAAAATCAGGAAACTTTGGGCCATATTTACAAAGCAATATTGGTTATGTGAAAGAAACCAACAATAGTCTAGAACAATTAATAATATCAAATTAGGGCCGGTATAAGATGTGTGTGTGGAGAGAAAACACGTGGGACACAGATGTATAAAAAGGTTGATCACAGGTCTTAATGTCGGCGTTGGGGGATGTTTGTGTTGCTGTCCTGTTTGTATTGTGCATGAGTTTTGGTATAGATGTTTTGTTTTGGTCCTTGTGCCTTTTGTTTTGTTAATGTGTTTTGTTTCGATCGCTGTCTTTGTGAATTAAATGTGCGGACTAGCGCGTCACTGCAGCTTTCTTGTCTCCGAGTCTCTCTTCCTGGTAGAAGCAGCCTTGCCAGTGATGCTACCCTGTCACAGGGCCTGATAAAACATGGACAAGTTAAAGTAGAAAATGATTGGGGAGATCCCTTCTAAAAGTTTACCACATTATTTTTACCTTTTCTTATGGTTATACAGTACATTTACCATAGTTTACCCTGGTTTGCCATTCCTTTGTTATGCTGTCCCATACCTCTATGCTTAGTATCCACAATACTTTATTGCACTTGCATAAGAGCAGTGAAAGATGGCTGATAAAGAAAATGGAAAAGGTATAGGTAAAATTACTTTAAGAAAAGGTGCAAGTCATAGACCTGGAAATTACAGCACATATTTTCCAGAAACATAAAAAAATAACCTGGGGTTTGTTTGCTGGGATTGGTCTTTACTATTGTTGACAGCTGTTGCTGGCTGACACCTCAACTAACATGCTCAACCTTCTTGGAAATACTGTTTTAAGGGTCCATGTTGCAATGAAAGCTGATATCACATGGTAATGATTCAGAGCTTTACACAAGTTAGATACATGTATAATTAATCTGGGATTGTGTGCTTTTGATGTTTTTTAGATCCCAGGACAAAGAATTGGGTACACATGGAGATAAGTCCTTTTAAAATATAAAATAGAACAGGAATCCTTCAATGGCTTCCCAACATCTGTGCCTGGACTATATTTTCTTAATACTCCCCTCCCCGCAAACCTTCCCCGGTAAAGGATAGCAATTTAAAGGCCTTGGATCAATGATTCTAGGGCCTAGGCCTTTAAGTCATTAGTCCCAACAAGCCAAGCAAATTTAATGTGGTCATCGGTTATATATTAGTACAACACCTGGGGTTGCTCCTGGTACAAACTGGTAGTAGTGATGGCTCAGGCACACAAAGTGGGCTTACCTAGCTAAGTAACCAGCACAAACAAAGAGAACAAGCACAGGAATTTTAACTTCCCTCCAGCAAAAACTCTGCCTGGCTCCAAATCTGATATAGAACATCTCCCTCATAGTGGCACAAACATTTTCCAAGAGATTCCAGATGTGAAACAATGTTGACACATACATTACAATACCATTTCCCTGTTTCCTTAATAAAAGCATCAAAGCTACACACGTTCTTTTAAATAATTGTTTGCATTGCTCACAGAGTTTAACTTTCACAGTGTATCTACTCGTTAATGGTTACAGCCAGGAAATATATAGCAAAGATTAAACACGCTCCATCTTTTTTTGGTCCAAGTCTAACTGCTGCTGTTTTTTTTGTTTGTTTGTGTTTTTTATTGGTTTGCACTTTGATGCAGCATTTATTGTAACATTTGGGAGGTGAGTAGTATTATAACAGAGAATCCATCCATAACACTTAAATCATAAATGAAAAGATTAAACAATACAAAACTAAACTATTTACTTTATTTTTCGTTTCACTTCTATTACAATATATAGGTATTATCACATAATGTAACAAGCATGTTATCAGGTATAAACTTCTGAGACTGAAAGTCAAGGTCATTATATTAACAAGGGAGTTCCATTATTATTATTCTGAGGGTCTGGAACCAACTCCCCAGTAAATGTTGTTGAAGCTGACACCCTGGGATCATTCAAGAAGCTGCTTGATGAGATTCTGGGATCAATAAGCTACTAACAACCAAATGAGCAAGATGGGCTGAATGGCCTCCTCTAGTTTGTAAACTTTCTTATGTTCTTATGTTCTTATTAACGAGGACAGTGCCTTTCTTTGTCTGAAATAATCATTGTAGTTGAGAACGTTTCATCAATAAGCAGTGGTTTTAAATTAGTAATTCATTGGTGTCATCTTCTCAGCTATGCTTTGTTGTTGTTCCGTTATTCAGTAATAACAGAACAGCTCCATAAAAAAACCCAACTGTATAAATGGGTAATTGTATGTAAAAATAATGTTATATCTTGTAACAATTGTAAATCGCCCTGGATAAGGGCGTCTAAGAAATACATAAATAATAATAATAATAATAAATAATAGAAAACAATGGGAGAGCAGTGTATAGTTGTTGTATAATAAACGATATAGAACTCCCACGGAATTAAAGTTCTGGTTTGTTTTTTTTTGTTTGTTCTTTTTTACTAAAACACTTATGAAATTGTACGGCATTCAGGTATTACATTTTAGTATTACCCACAATTTACTTAAGAGCCTAATCTAATTTAAGTGAAAACTATCAAATACAAGATGCTACAAATAATAATAATAAAAGTCAGATGCATTGCCAAGTTGCACGTTGAGGTAATGATCCCTGTGGTCTTCAAATATTTGTCTTTTTTTATGTGTCTGCTGTTCAGCTGAGAACTGGCTTTTATTATACTGTGCACCTAGATTGTGGAATTACTTTCCTATAGGAATATTCTCTATGTCAGCTCAAACACACAGTTAAAGTATGCATCAAATTAGGGCTCTGGACTCTTGACTGGGGGGTTGTTGGTTCAATCCCAGATGGGGGACACTGCTGCTGTACCCTTGAGCAAGGTACTTTACCTAGATTGCTCCAGTAGAAAACAACTGTATAAATGGGTAATTGTATGTAAAAATAACGTGTAAAAAATGTAATTGTATGTAAAAATAATGTGATATCTTGTAACAATTGTAAGTCGCCCTGGACAAGGGTGTCTGCTAAGAAATAAATAATAATTAAATTATTAATTAATACATTTGTTTGACCTTTCCTATTAGAGATAATTGTACAGTGCCTTGGGATGTTCTCATGAAAGTGGCTTTAAAAAATCCACACGGGCCAAACAAACAGTTTAAACAAAACAGAATATATTTAAAATACTGCAGATTAATATATTTCTTATATACACCCTCATATATTAAAACTCCAAACTCTCACCTTCACCAGCATTAATTCTCACAATAGCTTCTCACTAACACCGTGATCACTCTCTCTCTATAGATATACACACACACACACATCTGTGGCCGGAGCCTTAATCATTTAAACATTTATTCAACTGACGGCTCCAGCCACATTCCCATGTGTGTTTGCAGGGAGAATTAACTCCCTCCCTGCCACCCAATATTTCCCACACAACACGCACCTACACTAATGATAATACACAATACATTTAAATACTACTACTACTAATACAAAATAAACACAGGGGCAGGGTGCATTCTGTCAAAGAACCCCCGCCCCCTCCACCCCTCTGCGTCGCACACATGGTCTTAACAGCCACCTACCCTATTAAAGCCCCAAATGTCTGTCCGGTCCTGGCACAGGAACAGAGGCTACAATGGGGGCACAGATGACGGCCATGGTGCGAGGCCCTCCAGCAGTGGCCACGCTGGCAGCAGAAAGGCTGACAGTGGTGCGAGGCCCTCTTCTAGTGGCAACACTGCCAGTGACAACAACAAATCCCCGGGGGTCAGCAGCAAAGGACCCCCGAGGTGATGACAGACATCCTCGGGCGGTGCAGGACAGGCAACCCCGGGCGACAGGCCTTTCATCTGTTCAGGCTTGCAAGATGGAGTGCTTGTTATTGATGCTTCCATCCAAGCTTTTTGAACCGTCGGCTCAAATGTTGATTAGAACAAATGTTTCTTCATCCCTGCAGCAATCTGGCTCATGGTGTGTCTCAATCAACAGAAATATGGTTATACATGAATGTTTCTTGTGGACATGAAACATTCACGCAGGTATGGCTGTTTGTTACTTTGTCCGCTTATGAACGCCCATCATGCATTTGTCTCGGGTCGGGATGCAGATAGGAGCGCCCGCCGGTGTGAAAGGGGCTGTATATACAACAGAACAAAGGTACCTGTAAATCAAACAATATCACTGTACTGTATTGAGGGCTGTGACAATGTGCCCCGCCCCTGTGTTTTATGTGTTAATGTTGGTGTATTGTAGTTGGTACACAGGATATAATGTGGGCAATGAGCACAAGTGTTTAAAATGTATAATTGTATTTAGCCACGGGGATTGCACTGCACGTGCATTTAAAGAATTTAATAATATATGAGCACGGGGTTGCACAGATTTAGTTCACGTGCTGGGATTCAAGTGAATAATTAATTGGTAATTGAATCCCAGCACAATTGTATATATATATATATATATATATATATATATATATATATATATATATATATATATATGTACATTTGTGGCAATGTGCCCCGCCCCTGTGTGTATATTATGTGTTATATGTTGCTTGCGTGTGTTTATGTTGGTGTATGGTCATTGGTACACGGGATATAAACGGGTCTGTGTTTCACGTGTATTTAAAAATGTAGATTTGTATTTAGGCACGAGGAGGGCACAAATCACGTCACGTGCTGGTTAAATGTAATATGTGAGCACGGGGTTGCACAGAATTAATTCACGTGCTGGGATTCAAGTGAATAATTAATTAGTAATTGAATCCCAGCACAACAGTATATATAGACACATTTTCTTTCACTCGGGGTTGGGTGTTCGGTGAGTGGAGAACGGGAGAGAGAGAAGGAGAAAGAAAAGCTAAATAAAACGTAAAGTGTTTGTTCTCACCGTGTTTGTTTGTCTCCGTGCACCGTTTGTTAAGTGTTAGTCCGTTTTGTTTGTCTTTTGTTTTGGCTCGAGTGCCGTGTCCGGTTTTTGTGTTTAAAACCTTTTATTTTCTGTTTATTTATTAAATGCTGAGCGAAAGCATTCGCTCAGCTTCACCAAACTCTACCTCTCGCTTTGTTTATTTATTTCCTGGCTCTGGTCTGACGCCACCCACTCCGGCCGTCTTTGTGACAACGTTTCATTCACTCGGGGTTGTGTGTTCGGTGAGTGGAGAACGGGTGTGGAGAGGAGAAAATAAAATGTAAATTTAAGTTGCTGGGATTCACCGTGTTGGTTTATTTTGGCGTAAAGTGCCGTGTCCTGTTTTCTGTTTTGTTCAACCTTTTATTTTCTGTGTGTTATTAAAACACTGAGTGCCACAGCGTCTCAGATTCACTCACCACTACTGTCTGACTGTGTACTCCTTTCTGGTCTGACGTCATCACTACAGCTAGCCTGTCACAAGGACCTTATATTAACCTCCGCTGGGGATTTAGTGGAGGTGGTCATGTGTACGCATCTCAAAATTCACATTTTCTATAAATCTGGAGAACCACTTCTCCAATGTCATGAAGCTCTGGGGATATAAGGGGGTGTCTGTCTGTCGGTACATCAGTCCATTTAATTCCTAATTCTGATTCTATACTATTCTGCACATACTGTTGTATGTTACTGACATACATAAAAGGTTAGTGTGGTAAAGTAGTACGATTCGCTGTCACTCTCTGTAGCCGTAATTTACCATGCATTAACTAAAAATAGAGATTAAAGATTTAGTTGCTAAAACACATACAAACGTTGATGAATCAGGTCTTTAAACAGTCTGTGTGCTGGGTTATTTGTATAGTTCATACAAATTATTTTAATCTAAAGAAAAAATGCTTGCAAAACTAAACAATGACTATTTTATTACAACCACATTTAAAAAGTAAATGGATGACAATAACTCCATGTTTTTAATCACTTCTGATTTTCTTTTGAGGAATGACCGGTAAGCCTGCCTTTTTACTTCCTTCTGTAAGTAGTTCTTGCAAAAACAAATTACATTGATTTATTGCTTCAGGCTTATCCCTTCTGTTTTAGTTTAATGTAAAGAATTCAGGCTAACTGGATTCTTAACAGGTGAGGGCAAAATGCTTTCCTGCTTTATTTAAAAAATGAAAGCGCTGTTCACTCTCCATTGAGGCTAACCATTCCAGAAACAATGGCATCTTAATTACATGAAAAGTAGCTTAGTTTTATTGTTTCTCATAAACTGCTTTTCAGAAAAGTGTTTGATAAAATACACAGTAAATTCAGTGTAAGTGTATATTTACTTATTGACAGAAGCAGAGACCCTTCTAAGGTGAAAACCTATAAATATTTTATCCATAACACAATGGTGGAATGTGTAGGGACACTAACAGAAGCTTAGAAAATTGTGTGACAAAAATGTTAACTATTTTCTAAGTCTTCTAGTGATACTTTTAGTATTAATACATTAAGCATGATATAATGCATATAATTACCATTAGAAATCACATATTAGAAATCAACCAATCACAGTGAAGTATTTGGTAAAATTCCAGTCCATCTTATTCTGTGTATTTAACACAGACCACCAAAGTGACCCGCATTTCGCGGATCAGACCCACAAATTGACGTTATTGATTTGAAATGTAATTAATAATTTAGCTCAGATAAATCATTGTCCATAATGTTCTCAAGGCAAGTTTTAAGTTTGTTTTAAAGCTTCCCGTTTATAATACGTTAATATGTCATGAGAAGGTCTCCCTTCACGGTCCTCTCGCCAAAACTGCACGAGATGACATCTCTTTGGATGGAGATACACGAGTAATTTACGCAATTTTTTCTTGGCAATTAATTGAAATCTCGAGTTGTCAACAAACTGGCAATCGAATTGCTGGAACAGACCACTGCTCTGTTTTCATCAATTAAGTTACATTTTTCTACTTGTCGGAGTGTATTCAGCTGATGATATTTGCTACTCGCTCTCAATTTTAAAATAGGAAGTATGGCTACGGACAAGTAAATGCATGAGAAAACTTTGCAATTGATCCATTTTTTTCATGCTAGGAAATCTTTTTGGGATGTTACACGTGCAGAATATAAAGACTGCAATAAAAAAAGAAAACGAATGTAAGGAATTAGCAAATATTTTCAGGAAAATCACCAGCGGAGGTAAAAGGCAAATTTAAGAACCTCCAAGTATTTTGTCTTTTTCTGTGGCATAGCCACTCTGGTCTAAACTCGTTTTTCTCCGTTAACGTCTTTTCAAAACAGGTCCCATCTTAATTGCTTCAAATAATTGTACATTTTCCAGTGTGCATGTGGCACATTTAGTAACAGCAATTCAGTTGTCAACTGAATAAAAATGGTCTGTGTACCAAAGTGAATAAAGTAAACAACTGTACAAGATGAGCTTTTGTAAATCCTAACTCAACTTTTCCATCATGCACACATTCATTACATGTGATCCCACTAAGAAAGTCATAAACTTCTTTTGATGCTGATTCCATCTGAGATGAAATCAAAATGCGAGGTAATGCTGACCCGGTTACCATCCAAGGTAATGGGTCTGACCAGTTTGCGCACCCTTGTACTTGACAGTCATAAACCTCAGAAGGCCTTCTCCTCAAGAACACAGTTAGTATAATCCTGAGAATGCTCCAACACATGATTGCTTTATATAGTGCAAAGGATTGTAATGAATAAGGAAATGCACAGGTTTACCCTTCAAGTGCAGTTTCCCAACTTGAGACACAAATAAAAGAACTTGTAGGATGGACAGAAGGGTGGGGAGGGGGTGCAATTATGCAATGAAAAATGTTTATGCCATAGCAAATTAAAGTCTATTTTTTAAAGGTAAGTTTTTACTGTACTTGTATACTGTAGTTCTCCTGTGCTCTGAGTTTTCTTTCTTTTTCAAAATGCTCACTTATTGTGAGGTGATCTATGTGTGCCGTCACATGTAATAAATGATCCAATTACAAGTCGCCTTACATCTGCCATTCCCATCCAATTCGTGGCTGTATATGGACTTGGCATTGGGAAAAAGTCTAATGAAAGATGGATAGACCCGGACTCTCTGAGACAAATATCAACTGGCGGCTTCAGAGCCTTAGAAATCGCTTTAATTCAGTGGTAACTCCACTAATAAGTAATTTTAAACATGTGTTGAAAGACATTGAATCTAATATTAGCTCAACTCAATATTTCAGTGTAAAACTTAAATATAATTAGAAAATAAAAAATAAAAAAAAGATTGTGTACATTGTTAATACAAACTGAACCGTGTCACGGTCAACATTGTCTGTCTCAGGAAGTTGGCAGCACTCAGCAAATCTATATTTGCACCGTAGAAGAACATCTCTCGCCACCATGATTTGCAATTTTCCTTATTCTTGATATTTTTTCAAGCGTATTTCATGTTTGAAATTAAAAAGATGTTATCCTGAAGGTGATTGGCTACTCTTGTAATTACACTGCATCACTGTAAAATGACCAGCTCCTACATAGGTACTAATGTAAAAATGACCAGCCACTATGTAGGTAATACTGTAAAATGACCAGCCCCTACATAGAAAATGCGTAGTTCATTTACATTTATTTTAAACAAATATATTTTATGTATCCCGATTGGTCCAAATCAATACGTGTACTAGGTATGCGTTTGACCCAGATGACCTTCCATAATAGTGAGGTATCAATTCTTCCAGCCTCCTGTCCCTCGCACACCACAGATGCATATAGATTGCGCATGTTCAGACGAGTGTTCATGCTCCCCCCACTGATTGCAGCATGCTTTCAATCATCACATCCTGAAATCAGACAATACACTTTACTTTGAGAAAAACAACTTGCACGCAAAACAAGACAGGAGAGTATAGCAACCGCTCACGATCAACGACTTTCCCCATTCGGCAGTGTGCGTTTAAAAATACTTATCGGAAAGTGTTCACATTTTCTTTCTAAAGCCACATACCTCTCACTGCGATTCTGGCAATCAGCTGGTCCCCGCTCTACCCAATATTCGCAAAGTGACTCCTCCATTTTCCATTCGGCTGGGTCATTACTGAAGGTAAGTGTCACAGCAGGATCAGGGATATCAGTTTGACTAGATGGGCTAGGATTAGCTAGTTCTGTCTCTACACCCAGCAGGCCTACTTCTTTAGCAACGGCGCAGGTGCTGTTGTTGACAGTTGAAATATTGCTTTGATCTGTCGCGGTCGTTCGATTTAAACATGACATTTGAGAATTTCTGTATTTTTGGAAGCAAATATTTTTGGCACGTTTGCTTTTCTTAAGTTTTTTGCATTTAGCTGCTCCACTCAGTTTCTCCGTGACCATACAGTGGTACAAATTGTACCACTTTCCTGGTTGAGTCATTGTGAGGTCAGGTTGTACGATGTGCAATCGGAGGAGGAGTGGGCTAGTTCAGCACGAGCGTGATGGGAACGTACAAGAGTTTTAATCTATGCCAAAAATTGGATGATCAAATTAAATTAACCTAATAAAAACATTAATAAAAGTAGTATTGTTTATTCATATTAATACTAGAATATAAAAGAAACAGTACTACATTTATTAATTTAAAAAAAAAAAATGCAATGTATTTTTTTTGTGGGCCCCCCTGGAGTTTTGGGCCTTGGACAAATGTCCCCACGTTAAATCCAGCCCTGGTTCTATTGGGTTATCTGGGATTTTCTTTCAACTTTTTCCTTTATTTCTACCCTCCTGTTACATTAATAATTGAGCTCGCTCTGTGCACAAAATCTTAAGTCGGCTACAGTGCAATTATTGGAAACTACAAAATATGGCGAAAACAGAGATCATTGTCATTTTAATCAAATTAAATAAAAAGATACAATGACATAGAACAATGTATCTTTACCAAAAATGCCATGGGGGCCAATTATTCGGGGGGGGGGGTTGTTTGCCAACTGGCTCCAGAATTTACGGTCGCCTCTAACCACAAATTGATTTTATTGAGCATGTAACGCAAGTGTAAATTGCGTGATCTGTCTCTAAAGGAATGCATTTGTTTTGCTAACCATTACTAAAAGCACACAGCTGTCTGGGGGTGGCAATTACTTCCTATGAGGATCGTTTACATCAAATCAGACCTATACAGCTTGCTGATTTGCTGTATTTGTCTGACTGGGGTGGGACTGTGCGAAGCAGAAATAAGTATTACATTAATAGAAAATTAACCCCAAGGTTAAACGACAAAGAGTGCGGGCGATTGCATAATTCTCTATAAACAGAATTGTACTATTTTGATACATATTGTTTACCGTATACCATTTCAAGTAATATGATTTTAATACATGTTATGATACTCTGCGGATAGAATTACCACCACAATTAAACACATTTATTGAAGCCGCTCACACAATTCACACCCACTTGTTGATTTAACATCAATTCATTTGTGGTTTAGTGGCGAGTTAAAAAACCTGACCTGGCTTAAAGGTGTCCGTAAATTCTGGAGTCAGTTGGCCAGTTGCTTCTAATTTTACATCCCGAAAAATGAGCACTGGTGACTGCCAAGACTCATACCACAGTGTAGATCGTATCAGTCTTGGCAGACACGGTTGAAGAAACACATTTATAAGATTAAACAAAAATGTATCACAAGTCTCTGATAAACCAAAATCTATAATAGGCATGTGGGTTTGAGATATGAAAAAAAAAAAAATTTTCTCAATCATAATAATAATAATAATAATGCTGACACTGATGCTTGTATTACAATATCATTTGACATGTGGGATTTATGTGTCAAAGTTACTTTCAAGGCCAAAAAGCTGTTGTAATAGTAAAAATAGGGAAACAGCTATATACGTGGGGTTTTTTTTGTTTGTTTTTTTGCAGTCAAAGCCAAATTTGGAAGCAGCCAAGTTTCAGGCCTGTGCCAAATCACAACAGAATGCTTGTGTTCCACCAGTACACTGACATTCTTGTGGTGCACTGTGCAGAAAATCCATTACTGCCTTTGTCATTAAGAAAATAATGTTATAAAGAGTATAGACCTTCCCCTCCATGTGTTAATAGAGAATGTTTTTTGACTGGGATCCAAACCCACTGGAGCTACATTCAGTTTACAGGCATTTATTGCTTTAAGATTTGGTATGGTATGCTAGGATGTTCACTCTACGGAGACAATATAATGGAAAGTCATACACGAGACAGTGGAAGGAGGGCTAGGACCCATAATGAATTTGTTGTTTAATTTGCCGAGACGAAGAGTTCATTTGACATTACTGATTTAATACTCACATCTGTCTTGTTTTTGTAATCACTCACTGAAAGGAATGGGTCGAGCCTGTTCATGTTTAAATTGTCGCTTTGAATACTGTTATGTTGTTGGTATGAATATGTATTGTTGGTAAGGACTTCTGAGGCTATAGGTACGGGATAAAATATGTCACGTGATGGACTTTTAACAAATCACAAGACAGATTTTAAAACCGAGGTTTAATAAAATTATGAATAGAACTTTTACCAACCAAATATTAAGAATAATTTCCAGGTTTTCATTTGTCAAAATGTCAGGCTTGTTAAAAATATTAGTATTGTTTAAAACCAGCATGTTGCCAACATTGTGCTCCTTATAAAATCTCAATTAGAGACAACATTCACCAATCAAAAAGTGTGTTGGAAGATTCATCTGGGTATGTGCAGCCATTAATATTTTTGAATACGTTTGGAAAAAATAATTAAATTTAATTTTAAACAAGGGGTAGCAATTTTACAAAGCTGCCACCACAGCATTGCCAATGCCTCATTCCTCAGAGAATTGAGGTACCAGGTCAAGCTCCTTGAGCCACCTTTCCAAAATTGAAAAGCTTTTGTATTGGGACTGGGCAAGTAGAACAAGCATGTGGAGAAGAGAATTGAACATCAAATGTAGTGTATGAGTGTGCACATAAGAATGCTTAAGGAAGCAATCGGATTTATTGGGGTTCTGGGGCAAGGTGGAGTTGCTGATAAAACTACACCAATGCCACATTCTATTACTGAATGTTAATTTATACAGAGAATATTGGTGCCCAAAAGTTATTACACAGGAAGTTTAAATTATGTGTTTTTCTTTCTTTGCTTTTCCTGATCTCCATTTGGAAGAGAAGTGCAGTTGTACTAAAATATATTTTCTGGGCACTTTCTAGTTGAAATATGAAGACACAACCATAGGTTATGATAGTCTTCTCTAACTGTCCCAGTGGTTTCACACACAGAGCCTTTCCAAAGGTAATGTTACACTGTTAGTCCAGGTGAAACATTCCCTTTTTGCACACTTGTATCCCCAAGGGCACACATTACCAGTACTGTCTGAATTGATATTTTTTTTAAGCATTATCCATCCCATGCAACACATTACGGTTTCATGGAGAGTAATTGCAGTGCAGTCATAGAGATTAGTCAAATCCCCATGAAATGCAGATAATCTTCATTTTCCCAGTAATACAAAAATAGAACAATTTCCCTCTCTTGTCTTTGTGGAAACTCAGCCCCCTTAGGAAAACCTTTAAATATGTGTACTGATTACCGTCTCCCTGTAGCACTTGTGGTCCATTCAGTACTGATTTATGCCAGTTTTTAATGAGACCATTTGGAAATCCAAGAACAGCCAGACAAATCTCCGAAATAGACAGCTGTCTTTTTTGTTGTTTGTTTTTAAGTTTTGTAGTTTGTTTTGGGATGATCTGCCAGAAAAACAAAAAAAGAAAACTCAAATGCAAAAGTGAGTTTTGTAAAATGATCCTGTTAATTGATATTTATTTCACAACAAATGTATGTATGCAATTTGAGGTTTTAAAGTCAACACACTGATCTTTATGGAAGATACATACTGTAGCAGAATAGCATCAGAAATGACACTCAGAGGCTTGGAAAGCTGCAGTGAAAGCACAGATTGTGCAGTTCATTAAATAATGAACAAAACAGGTACAAATAAAACAAGGCACAAGGGCCAAAATCAAGAGTTTAAACACAAAAGCACAAGAATCAGGACTATAGAGTCAAAACTTACATGGGCCAGGCTGAACAACACCTTCACTGGTACAACACCTTCACTGGTACAACACCTTCACTGGTACAACACCTTACACCACTTCCCAAACAAAGGATTCTCTTTCCTTTTTATATATGTGCCCCCTCCCCAATTAGCACTCAATTACCTAATAGGGGAATGGCCACACCTGTGATTGCTGGCAGGGACAGATTTAACCCCATCCCTGCCACCCTTACACCCCCCCCCCCCCCCCACTATTTACATTCAGGGCTTTTGCCCTGCCACACATTCTTATGCACATTCCATTAGCGTAATTTTCCTATGAAATACCTATCTATTTTTTCCCTTTTTTGTATCTAATTTTGTTTGTGGTTTTAAGGAAAATAATTTATTTTTAGAATCAAAACAATAAACCACCAAAACTTCGGTTGACAGATAGGTCAATTGGTAGGTTAGGTTGAGGGGGACTAAGAAGGCACAGAGAAATCCTCAGGATCGAGTCCAGTCGCTTATTCAACAGTCACAAACATGCATTGCAAGTGAGTGGATTCAACTATATGGTTATTTATTTATTTACTTATTTTTATTGAAAACTTTGACTTTTTGGTCACGTGTTACAATTAGCTATCCTGGCATTTCTATGATTCATTCTCTGGAATCCGCCTGCAGGATATTCACAATTGACCACTGAGATGTTGGGAACCAACTAAGTACAAGAAGCTTGATAATGTGCAAACTCAAGTTGTGCTGCAAAATTGCAGCACAACTGTAGTAGTACTTAAAATAATTTAACTGCTCTCAATTCTTCAGGGCTGTCTTTTCTGTTAGTAACCAACTAGCTGCTTACCCTTATGACTGACATGCTTTCCAGCTAGGGACATGCTTGACCCCGAAGACACTGCTGAGGTGAAGTTATTATTATTATTTTATTTCTTAGCAGACGCCCTTATCCAGGGCGACTTACAATTGTTACAAGATATCACATTATTTTTACATACAATTACCCATTTATACAGTTGGGTTTTTACTGGAGCAATCTAGGTAAAGTACCTTGCTGAAGGGTACAGCAGCAGTGTCCCCCTCCTGGGACTGAACCCACGACCTTCCGGTCAAGATTCCAGAGCCCTAACCACTACTCCACACTGCTGCCCCAGGAAGTACAAGTGAAACAGATTTCCTTGATGGGAAGACAAGCAAACTGAAAATGTTCTTTTATCTAGTGTAGTACCAGATATTTTAAAATGCAAATATATGTTTGCGATATCATGTATATCATGACAATGGCTTTGTATGACAGGAACGATTTCTGAAAGTACTGCGTTTGTCTGTTAGGCCTACTTAATGCTGATTACAGAAGTTATTGGTTTTACTTGGCCCTTCCTCATTAGCTCATTTATGCATCTGTTTAATTGTTTTGGTTGTCTGGCAGATGTTGACCTGGCACTGGTGTGTGCTTTGTAGACAAGCTAAGGCTGCTTGAGACTTGCTTATTAAATGTGGGTTCCTTTGTGGATCGTTACAGAGTTGGTTTAGAGCTTGTGTTTCCAAACTCGTTGTGTAAATGTCATGGTGCACCCAAGGGGTGCATGGATTTTGGCAGCTTGCTTAACGTTTCTTTCATGCAATTGAAGCTGGGCCATACTAATTTATTGTAACAACATTAGCACATATAAAAGCATCGCTACTTTTTGAAAACATTATTTTTTATGTTTCTCAGCATCAGTTTAAAATGAAATATTTTTGTAGAAGTTGGAAGAAAGCAAGTAGATTAATCATGCTTTTAAGTTGTACCACCATTACGCCAACCAATGCAAGTGCCAAATGTGGTCGAACCATACTAATGATTTCTTACTTTAATGTGCTTTTTTTCAGTAGCATTATCTGAAGATAAGTTTAAAGATATAGTACGAATGTTACTGTGAACAAAGTTTAATCACATTTGGAGAAGATCTGGAGAAGATGTAAGACTTTTCTGAACCAATCAGGTGCCTATACCTCAAAGAAGTTAGTAACCATGGTCATTTTTATCACAGTTTTATCACAAATCAATGAATGGTTCTCAAAATATAGCAAAAATGTAAAGCACAGAAAGAAAAACTATTTTGTAAAGTCTTACACAATATAAAACTAGCTATCTCCTTGTCTGATCCAAATTGCACTTTTATTGGACAGAGCACACTGTACATGACTTATTGATTGACAATAATCCTGGGCATAGCATGCAATGCAAGTCAAGTGATCTGACTAATATTTGACATGGCCTTATATCAAATAAAGACTAAGGGCCCTATTTCGCAAACCCCTAAGGCAATCGCAAAACACTTTTGCGGACAGTTAGCGCACCAGAATCAGGCGCAGATGTGGGCAAACAGACTTTGCCCACCTATGTGATTTAGCAACACGTGTTTTTGCGCCCACTTGGCAAGTTAGTGTCAGCGCTTGACATGGGCAGAACTTGGGGAGTGTCCTCATTTAAATACAAATGTAGCAATTTAGCAAACTATCTACAGCGTTAGCATTTCCGTAGACATGTGAAAAACAGGTCTAAACTTTGTGCAAATTACATGGTCTGCTATAAATACCGGTGAAACTACTAGGGAAGCAGGCAAAGGAAAAGAGAGAGAGAAAAAAGAGAAATAAAAGAAATATGGGTGCACACTGGATTAGTGTGATATTTTGTAATGTGATACTTTGTAATGTTATTCTTTGTACTGTGATTTTGTAACAATTGTAAGTCATCCTGAATAAGGGCGTCTGCTAAGAAATAAATAAATAAATAAATAAATAAATAATTTCTGCATGGCCAGACAAAGACTGGGAGACATCCCCAAATATTTCTTAGTCATCTGTCTTTTCTGAGCCTGTCTGACACACAATGTATGCAGCAACATCTGCCAACTGCTTCAGGTTGACCTGGAAGGAGACATGCGGAGAGCACATTGTTTGCAGCACTAAAGTACACACACCAACATAGAATAGGCACTTCTATGTAAATCGTAAGGGGACCTATTCTGTCAACGTGCAAGTAGTGTGTGATCTATGATGCAAACAACTACATCACAAATGTGTATGCAAGCTATCGTTGCTCCGCTCATGACTTGTTTATCCACGCTAATTCGCAGGTGGCAGCTGTGTTTCAGCGGGATGACAGTCTGCGAGGTTGGTTGATAGGGGACAATGTGTATCCACTGAAGCGGTGGCTACTGAGACCGCTGCTCAACCCCACGACCCCTGCTGAAGGTATAATCCTACCTATAAATGTGCACGTATCGGGGCTCCCGAGTGGCGCATCTGGTAAAGGCACTCCGAGTGGAGTGCAGGATGCGCTCTATAGCCTGGAGGTCGCCGGTTCGAGCCCAGACTATTCTATTGCCAACCGTAGACTGGAGCTGCCAGGGAGCGCCGCACAATTAGCCGAGCGCTGCCCGGAGAGGGGGGGTCTAGGTCAGCCAGTGTGTCCTTGGCTCACCGCACACCTGCGACCCCAGTAACGACCCCAGTAGTCTGGCCGGGCACCTGCGGGCTTGCCTGTAAGCTGCACAGAGCTGCGTTGTCCTCTGACACTGTAGCTGCACGATGAGTCTGCATTGTGAAAAAGAAGCTGTCGGCTGACGGCACATGCTGCGTATGACAGCGTGTGTTTGTCTTCACCACTCCTGAGTCAGCACGGGGGTGGTAACAGTGAGATGAGCCTAAAAAATTTTTTATAGGGATATGCCAAATTGGAGAAAATAATTGGCGATTACTAAATAAAAAAAAAAAATTAAAAAAAATGTGCTCGTACTGTAATTGAGTGAACATTTCGAATTCTCAAAATGTGATTCCGATGTTTGGATGTCTCTGGGGGAACACTACAGTACACTCCTCAGAAGGTTAGCAATATCATCCTGGCTTGTTGTGTTTTACGCAACATAGCTCTCCATAATGGATGTTGAACTTACAGAGGAAAGATTACAGGGTTTGAGGGAAGCAGATGCTGAACTTAAAGCACTTAAAGCACAGGGGTTCACGGGTATGCAGACTTTGTTATTGTTGTATAAGACGCAAATGCGTACCGTCAGTATATTTTTTAACAGGAAAGCATTTATAATAAAGGCAGTGACGGTGCTCACTGTTCAAAGGTGAGCCATACATGCCTAACTTAAGGAAAACTGATTCTAAAATTTTCACTCCCCAACCCCGCTCCCCCTTTGCTCGCTTGCTTGCTCAGCAAGTGAAGCAGAAAAAAATATTTATGTAACTTAATTTTGTACATAGATTACTTTTTTTTATTTCGTAAGTATTCACTGTACCTCCCCCAGACTGCTAAAAAAATGTAGCCTTGCTTGAGGCGCTTGTGTCTTCTTCCTTCTTTTTTTTTGGTTTCAAAATACCCTCTGTTCGCTATTGCAGATGCACAGGTCCTCTTAAAGGGAATGTTGAATCCTTATTGGTTGTAACCTTACTCCCCCCACTGTGCTTTGATTGGCTGGGCGCATGAGTTGCTATCTGATGTGCGTTAGCCCACGCATGAAACCCGACTTCTAATTCATGTTTTCGTGCGCTATCGCAGCGCTTCGCAAACGCAGTCATTTTTGCCCTAGTGATAGCGGCTGTGCACATATTTGCTAAATAGGGCCCTAGTTCAATTTTACATAAAGCTTCAGAACACTAGTTTCTTTCAACACACACATCCCTTGAACCAAAGCATGTACTGAGGTTTTACATAAAGGTAGAAAGTTTTTTTTGGTTCCACAATTAAAACAAAAAATCTTGACAAAACAGTTCTTTATTAGTTTTTTAATCACTGATCTTTTTTTTAAAAATACATATTACTAAAAATGTGAGAAAACCATTTAGTTAAAGGAAACAGGTAATGTCTTTAGGGAATACTAAAATATTAGTTTACACTTGCATCTCTTCTTCTCCGAGTGTTGAAGGATGAAGGGTTGCTCTTTTGGGTGGGCCAGTGATGCCAGTCTCCGAAATAACCGGGGACGATGTGGGAGTTTGCATGGTAAGCAGGGATAGCGATGGAGAGAAGCTGGGTGTCATGGCGGAGGGTGTGAGACCTGAGTTCCCAGTGAGGGGAGAGTGAGTGTACTTAGGGAAGGCCGCTCTGTTGGTAAAGGTGGGCAACCGCGGTGGAACCGCCCTGATTCCAGGCTGAGCCACTGACGTGATTAAGGGAGGGGGATAAATAATACCCCTGGACTCTTGTGCAATGTTTGGCTTTTGTAAACCATTATCCTGGAGCTCGGCAATGTCTGTAAAGACAGAGGCCAGTGGCTGAAATCTGGGCTCCCAGTTCATTAAGTAGTCCCAGTTGTAGCTTCCTCTGAGTTCTTCTTCGACACTCACTAGTGAAGTAAGGGAAGCCCCTGCTGAGCTCTGATCATCAGTGTGGAAGATGTATCCCTTTGTGCTGTGTGCCAACAAGTCTTTCTCTTTAATGGCCATGCCGGTGAACCTTCTAGACAGCACTTCATTTGAGATGTAGTTCTGGTCACATCCTTCCCCTCCACCTTCCTCTTTGAAGTGGTAAATGCTCTCTGAGCTGTCGGCAACAGTGGCAATGGTGGTGGCAGCCAGGTCTGCTTCCTCTGACTGGCAAGAGAGTTGGTCTGAGTCCTGGGGGATCCCTGAGTCTGGCACCCTGGATGCCCTCTCGCTTAGGGCAGACCCAGAACCTTTCCGGCATGGGTGTTCATTGATCATCTTGATCTCTTCGTCTTCAGCTGTATCTCCATCTGCAGAGCCCCTGCCACTTGAGCCAGAGTGCCTGCAGGGGTTAATCACCTCCTTCTTGTCTCTGATGTCCACCTGCTCTGCTAAATCTTGAAGGACAATGGTGCTTTGCCTATGGCCATTACTTTTTTCAAGTGTATCTGAAATACTGTGGTTTAAAGTTGTAGCCATTGAATCTACAGTTCTCGTTTTCACTTTGACATCTTTCCTCCTAAATCTCAAAATAAGCCCCACAAGAATAATGGCCGACAGCAGGAACACTACAAAGGAAATGGTAAGGCTGATGGTCAGGCTGTTCAGCTGCATTCCAGTGAAGGCCTCTGCAGAGTTGGAGATGTTGACAATAACAATGCAGCTTTCAGACTTGGAATCAAGCTTGGGACTGCTTGCTTTCACCTTGAACTCTATTAGGTCCTCTCTCTTTTTGACACTGCCTTTTTTCCTATAGACAGCACTGGTGAGATACACGGTTCCACTGGTTCTGTTCACTGAAAAGAACCGAGAGGACTCAGCCAAGGAATACACAAGAACCCCGTCTACTCCACCATCACTGTCTACGGCTGAGACCTGGCCGATGCTCTGCCCCACTTCAGAGTTCTCAGGGAGCTGAAAGTAATATTCTGTTGGTGTGAAGACAGGGCTGAACTCGTCAACACTCTCAATGTCCACCTGAACCTTAATTGTTGCTGTTTGGTCGCCTTTGTCTTTAGCTTGGACCACAAAGCAGTACCTATTCTCTCTTTCATAGTCAAAAGTTTGCTTGGAATAGATGTCCCCAGTCAAGGAGTCTATTGCAAAAGCCTCCTTTTTATTTGGGCTTCCATAATCTACTGAGCATGGTGACAAAATAGAGTAGGTCACCTGTCCAAATGGGCCTGAATCATGGTCCACTGCATAGAGTGAGCAAACATGAGTAAAGGCAGTCTGATTTTCCAAGATTGAGCAGTTCATGGCAGGGAAAATAAAGTAGGGAGAGTTATCATTCTCATCCAGCACAGTGATGAAAAGCACAGCGAAGGCCATTTTTCTGCTCCCCATGCTACTGCTATCGATGGCTTGGACGGTCAATGTGAATTTGGCATTTTCTTCATAATCCAAACTCTGGTTCAGTTCCACTGCACCACTTCTGTGGTCTAGTCTAAAGTGACCTTTATCATTGCCAGAAACAATGTGAAACCTTATTTCAGCATTTACTCCTTCATCTGGGTCATGAGCTGACACCTCAGTGAGCCTACTCCCCAAAGGAATGCTTTCGCTGACCTGAATATGGTATTCCAATTGGCTGAAGACAGGAGGGTTATCATTAGCATCTATCACAGTTACTGAGACAACCGCAGAAGCATTTAGTGGAGGTGTCCCCCGATCAGAGGCAACTACCACCAGGGTGTAGTTCATTGTGTTTTCACGGTCCAGGGGATTGCACAGCACAAGCTTGCCCACTGTCTTGTACTCATCGTCTGCCTGTAAAACACTGGTCTCAATGCAAAATCTGTTCTGCTCATTCCCACCGAAGATGGAGTAGTCAAGGTAATAGTTCTCATGGGAAAAGTCCTGGTCAGAAGCTGACAGATACAGCACGGTGCTCCCGACTGCTGCAGCTTCAGACACGCTCACTTGGAATGTGGCTTGCATGAACTGAGGTGCGTGGTCATTGATGTCTCGTATTTGTATTTCCACAGAAGTCACAGCCGTCAAAGCTGGGTCTCCACCATCACTGGCTTCCACAAGGAGCTGTACCACAGAGCTCTCCATAAAATACCTCAGCGGCTTGCTGGTGAATAAAGAACCTGCAAAAAAAGATACTTCATAATGCAACCAAAGTAATTGCATTCTTATATATGTCAAGAGCTAAGCAGTGTTGGACTTGGTCAGTATTATAATAGAACTGTGCAAGACAATATCAGTTGCTGGGCCAAAAGTCAACTGGATGTGATGTTAAACCTTTCTAATTTTTTTTTTATATTGAAGATCGAGCCAATGTCACTTGTCTTTGACCATTAATATCTTCAAAATATAGTGTATACATTTGAAATGACAGTTTTTTTTTAATATATACAGTATGCATGTGTGTGTGCATTTAAATATTACACAAAAAAAGAGAAAATAAAAAACATCACAATCTAGCGTTATCAACACAGTTCCAAGTCTGACTTTTCTGCAGATATTTTTCCACAAAAACATTCAATAAACATTTTTTTCTGATGTTCAGTGTTGGCCATAAAACAAAAATGTCATGAATCATGTTTTAATAAGGAAAAGCTGACAGTGTACCATAAATAAGTGCTGTTTTCTAGCCATGGCTGATTTCACTCATTTTAATTTAGCATGTGAGGATTTTAGTGATTTAGAGAAAAATATGGTTTCAATATGGGGCATTGTCATTACCTTATTTAACCACTTCAGTATAGTATGGAACATACTTCACATGTTTAAGCTTTAACAAATAAAACATTGCTACTGAAAATACACTTGTATAATATCCAAATGTTCATAAAGAATGAAGCAATTGACAGTTTGGAGTCAAACAGCCTTTAGAAGTGATTTTTTCAAAATCAACAACAGTACTTCTGAGGCCTCTATCATAGACTCATGTATTGCTATTTTTGCATGCATAAACATGTTGCTACAGATTCATGTCAGGAATTGGTGAAATAACACGTTATGTACAGTCTGATTAGGGTATAGTATCATGAGGTGAGTCTATGTAAAAGGTGACAACATGTGGCAACTGTATCCTTCTTATTTAGCTCAATCAGGTAATGCATGCCATATGCATGAATATACTCACCATTTTTCAAACTGATATAAAACCCCTTAGAAGCTGATGAAAGGAGCCGGTAGGAAACCTCTCCATTGAGTCCTGAATCTCTGTCAGTGGTAGACAGTGCCAGAACAAATGTATCCCTTGGAGTCAATTCAGCCAATAAGACCTATGGAGAAATCAATAAAGAAACAAAAACAGGAATCAAGTTATTGATGGTTAATTTCATTACCACAATTAAAACAAACAAACATACAACCATTGTGTTATATGACATGATTTTAAAGGTACTGTTCATCAAGACATTTTTTCATTTTAATTTTAATTCAGTGTATTTATAGTAAACATATATGGCTGCTTTCACAAAGCCTGATTAGCTCTAATGTTGGACTACCTTACCAAAGTTAACATTAGGTAGTTCAAGATTAGTGCTAATCTGGATCTGGCTAATATGGCTTAGGTCTCAAGTGACATTAGCTTGTTCCACCAAACAATTCAACACAGTGAGGCCTAGGAAAGAATAGCACTAAAATCACAAACACAATAAATCTAAAAGCAAAACAAAATACATATAAGTCTCTTGTTGGATTTTGCACACTGATACTGCCAGTTTTCCCAACCACCCACCTCAGTATTTTATACATGTAAAAACTACAATAATATAAATATATAAAAGAATAGTCCTAGAAATATTCATTAAATACAAAAAAGATGACAAAGAGGAAACATGGAGCCCTGACAGAATTATGAAGGACCACAACGCGCTGTTTACCTGGTATGACAAGGACCACAACGCGCTGTTTACCTGGTATAACAAGGACCACAACGTGCTGTTTACCTGGTATGACAAGGACCACAACGCTCTGTTTATCTGGTATGACAAGGACCACAACGCGATGTTTACCTGGTATGACAAGGACCACAACGCTCTGTTTACCTGATATGACAAGGACCACAACGCGCTGTTTATCTGGTATGACAAGGACCACAACGCGATGTTTACCTGGTATGACAAGGACCACAACGCGCTGTTTATCTGGTATGACAAGGACCACAACGCGATGTTTACCTGGTATGACAAGGACCACAACGCGCTGTTTACCTGGTATGACAAGGACCACAACGCGCTGTTTACCTGGTATGACAAGGACCACAACGCTCTGTTTACCTGGTATGACAAGGACCACAACGCGCTGTTTACCTGGTATGACAAGGACCACAACGCGATGTTTACCTGGTATGACAAGGACCACAACGCGATGTTTACCTGGTATGACAAGGACCACAACGCACTGTTTACCTGGTATGACAAGGACCACAACGCTCTGTTTACCTGATATGACAAGGACCACAACGCGCTGTTTACCTGGTATGACAAGGACCACAACGCTCTGTTTATCTGGTATGACAAGGACCACAACGCTCTGTTTACCTGGTATGACAAGGACCACAACGCACTGTTTACCTGGTATGACAAGGACCACAACGCGCTGTTTACCTGGTATGACAAGGACCACAACGCTCTGTTTACCTGATATGACAAGGACCACAACGCGCTGTTTACCTGGTATGACAAGGACCACAACGCTCTGTTTATCTGGTATGACAAGGACCACAACGCTCTGTTTACCTGTATGACAAGGACCACAACGTGCTGTTTACCTGTATGACAAGGACCACAACGCGATGTTTACCTGGTATGACAAGGACCACAACGCTCTGTTTACCTGGTATGACAAGGACCACAACGCTCTGTTTACCTGGTATGACAAGGACCACAACGCTCTGTTTACCTGGTATGACAAGGACCACAACGCGATGTTTACCTGGTATGACAAGGACCACAACGCTCTGTTTACCTGGTATGACAAGGACCACAACGCTCTGTTTACCTGGTATGACAAGGACCACAACGCTCTGTTTACCTGGTATGACAAGGACCACAACGCGATGTTTACCTGGTATAACAAGGACCACAACACGGTTTACCTGTATGACAAGGACCACAACGCACTGTTTACCTGGTACGACTCCTGGGAGAAGACAGGTGGATTGTCATTGACGTCAAGCACGTGGACCCTGAGTTCTGCTCCTGTTTCATGAATAGAATCCGAGGCTCTGATCTGTAAAACATACTGGGGGCTTTCCTCATAGTCCAGCGATTCAGTCAGTGTGATTACTCCGGTATAGCGATCAATGGCAAATTTACCACCTGGATTCCCATTGTCGGCAAAACTGTAGGACAGAGCTGGGCTCAGGTCCACGTCATTCGCTGATACTTGTGTTACAATGTAGCCAGCTGGAAGGTCTGATGAGTGACAAAAAAGAACCACATTCAGCTGTACTTAATGCATTAAAATGGAAACAAAATAACCCACACATGCACTTTTAATTCTGGAATTTTATTTTTGCATTCATAACAATAAGCGCTGCTCCAAGCTTAAGATCTGTGCCTAAACAGAGGAGCTTGTTATTGTTGGATTGCAGTCTTATAATGAATTGCAGCCTGTTATGAGACAATCTACTCTGAGCTTTAAATGACAGGGGGGACGGGCACCCATTCCCTAAGTATCCTACACTGTTTCTGTTGAACCACATATCCACTGTGCCATCTTGCACTCTTTATGTGTGTGAAATTACTTTTTTTTTGTCAAGAAACTGCAAGGAATGTCCAGGCAAAGTTTCACCAAATTCAGGCATTTAGTGGTATTAAATAAAGCCAGATGCAGAATCCTTAGGAAATGTTATGGTACAAATCTGATGGCTGGCTCACTCTCAGCAATTTCAGCAGGCTCCATCGGAGGGATCGCTGGGGCGTTGTCATTGACGTCCACAACCTGGATTCTCATTGTGGTGGTAGCAGTCAGTTGGGGGCTGCCTTTATCAGTAGCCAAAAGAATCAGCCTGCAAAGCCAGACATGTTACAAGGTGCATACATTTATTTTCTTTAAATTAACCATTCATTCTGAGAAACCATTAGCTCAGAGTTGCTGTACTTGGCAGTATACATTTGGTTTAAGTATTTGAATGTACACATTGCTAACCATTGTAAAGCCTCAAGAGGTATGGTAAAGTAAAATTTAAAAAACATGGCAAACCATGGTAAATGAATAGTATAATTATGGGAAAAGCATGGGAAAACTGCAAATTTACCACAGCAAACTTTTATAAGGGTACAGTAGGTAGGTGTGTTTATTACAATCAACCTTTTTTGAACATATAGTATGTTTTTGAACAACCATTGCATACACACAGACACTTACTTGTAAGATGAAAAAATTTCTCGATCCAGAATGGCGTTTGTGGCTACAATGCCTCGGGCTGTGTCTATAAGGAAGGCATCATTTTGGTTACCGGAGAGGATAGAATACTCTATCTGCCCGTTAAGGCCACTGTCAGCATCAGTAGCAAAAACCTGCAGATGGGGAAATAATATAGATCTGGTCATCCCAGAAGAAAGCACAAGCTTGTGACTTAGAATTTATACAACATTTACCTTCTAACTTTGATTCCAAACATTGCTACTCAACAGGACCCCTGACAGCCATAACAGTACATGTTTTGTCCATATATTATTGGTTTGTAATAGGTTGATTCTGAATCTGTTTAAAATAAGACGTTCCTTGCAAATTTTTAAATCTCTAAGACAGTATATTGTAATATGAAACATTGCATTTAGCTTTGGTCTGTCTGACCATGCAGACCAATCTCTGTATTTAGTATTTACATATATAATGTTTGTAGCCTCATATAAACAAAATACTAATTAATCATGCATTGTATTAATCAAGTATTTCATATTAAAATGCAATGAAATACTGACTCCCGAGTGGCGCATCCAGTAAAGGCGCTCCACGTGGAGTGCGGGATGTGCGCTATAGTCTGGACGTCGTGAGTTCGAGTCCAGGCTATTCCTTTGCCGACCGTGGACGGGAGCTTCCAGGGGGTGGCGCTCAATTGGCCGAATGCCGCCCGGGGGAGGGAGGGTTAGGTCGGCCAGAGTGTCCTCAGCTCACCGCGCACCAGCAACCCCTGTAGTCTGGCCAGGCGCCTGCGGGCTTGCCTGTAAGCTGCCCAAGAGCTGCATTGTTCTCCGACGCTGTAGCTCTTGGGTGGCTGCATGGTGAGTCCGCAGTGTGAAAAAAAGCAGTCGGCTGATGGCACACGCTTCAGAGGACAGCGTGTGTTCGTCTTCGCCCTCCCGAGTCAGCGCAGGGGTGGTAACGGTGAGCTGAGCCTAAAAATAATTGGCCATTCCAAATTGGGGATAAAATAATAAAAAATAATTGCCAATGACTAAATTTATTAAAAAAGAAAAAAAAAATGCAATGAAATATAAAATCTACTCTCAGTGAAATAGGAACAATAACAAAAAACTAATTATATTCTCATTAAGCTGAACAATATGTTTACAGCTAAACTTTAATTAATAGTGAATGCCGTAAGTTAACCAAAGAGTGCTATTCGTTTCGCTTTAGAAATCATTCTGGATGACTTCCTTGATTTCCAATTATAACACACATAGCTAATAACTCTACCGAATTACATATAGCAAAATTGTATGTATTTATAGCGCATAAGGTGGATTTTATATCCTCATTTTAAAATAATGAGTGCTGAAGTATTTTATTGGGAGTTGTGGTCTTAACAGCTTAGCTTGATTGACAAAACAGATGGTCCTTTACCTGCATGATGTAAGTGTTGTAAATTTGCCCTTCCCACACCGCTGTTTTATAGTAACTTTGTTCGAATCTTGGTGGGTTGTCGTTCACATCTTGAATTGTGATTGTTATTCTGCAGTGCGCAGTCTTCCAGGTATTTTCAGCCAGGACCACAAGATGAATCTTATCCTGCATCTCGAAATCCAGGCTTTTGTGATCCTTTATAGAAATATCACCTGTGTATGAAATGCAAAACTATTAATATAATAGCCAACCTGACCCGAGCCTTCCTGCTTATAATTTTGATAGCTCATTTTATAGCTCCATGTTTTCACTCCACAGCAGTAAATTTCCTGTTATTGTTTTGACAGGCAGTGTCAGGTAAAGTGTAGTGTTTACTGCATTCTATGTTTGCGTTTCAAGTTTGGAAATCAAGGGAAAAAGACCAAACACCTGCCATGACACCATCAATAGTCTTCACTATTATGACTGTTCAATGTGAAACAGTCTGCTAAGTCTTGTATACAGCTTATCAAGGCCATACAGTTGTCTACTTGATTGCATATGGAAGCACTTGCAGCTGAGAGTTCACTATCATTTCACTATGTCAGATCTCCTGTCTTGACCATTATTGTGACTGAAACTGTAAAAGAATCTACCAGCATAGGCCAATTCTGTTCAATGTCCCTGTTAAATAAGGAGAGTAAGATATTCTTCAGCATTGTGATACAAAGGTTGTCAACTGATCTATTCAAGAACCGAATGATCGACACCCACATACAGAAAGCTGGTATCCCAGGCTTTCCAGGGTGCTTGGAGTATGTCAGTGTGATCTGGCAACAGAGCCTTTTTATTACAGAATACAGTTCAGGAATTTATATCAGAAATCAGGAAACAATCCATTTACAGAAATGTATACCTGTATCACACATTTTCCAGTACGTCCAGTTTCTGTCCAGTACCATCAATCAAATTCACTTTGAATCAATTCCTTATTTAGTTGGTGGTCAGAGAATGTATGAAAAACAGTGATATCTAATTCAGTTCTAGATGTGACTGCATTTCATTTTGGAGTAAAGCAGTGTGGCAAAGTGGTTTGCAGTGCGCAGGTGTAGGGGTGACGCGGTGCTCAAGACATGGACAAACAACAAAGTACTGGTGAAATGATGGTTTTATTTGTAATCCAAAGTCTGATGACAACAGTAAACAATAATGAGAACAGACAATACATAGCATTGCTTATTGCTTCGTTTAATCCACGGGTTCAGTCCTGAAATAATAGTACCGGTATTTAAACATCCACAAATAACACAAACATGATCACAAGTCCACAGTGAGTTCTGTAGTGCTCGTGGTGTAAATACAATTAATCGTGACACAAGTGCAGTGTTGTCCGGCTTTTGTGCTGGCCTTTAGCGACAGCTCCGGATCGTGTTAGCCGTCTAAGTAAAGAAAATCACAGAAAAACACCAATATGCCACATCTGTCAAGAGAGCAGCGCCTTCGTGCAATCAGCATGTTGGAGGCTGGACTAGGGCAGCGTGCTGTGGCTCACTTTCTTGGGTGCTCACAGCCAGCAATTTCAAACCTGGTGAGACGGTATAACCAGACACACTCTGTCAATGACAGGTCACAAACTGGGAGACGTGTGGCTTCTAGGGCTCGGAGACCACTGAACAAGCAGATGCTCATCCAGGCACTACAAGAGGAATGGGCCAGGATTCCACAAGACAGCATCCGAAACCTGGTGCAAAGCATGCGTCGCAGATGTACTGCTTGTATTGCTGCCAACAGTGGCCACACACTCTACTAGCCTGTGACTTTCACAGTATCCCATCCCCACATAACTTTAGTCAATTGTAATCAGCACAATTAAAAGTCACTGCACCTGCTCTAAAACAGAGTTTCTCATTTTTTGATCACATTTAGTGAATTTTATCCAAATATAAGTGGTAAGATTCTTTTGATGCTCAAATATAAGTGATAAGTTTATTTTGATGCTCAGTATATTTTGTAAACTTGCTGTAATGTGTTAGACAGAAAGTTAGTTCCATAATCAGTCAAGATTTCCTTGGGGACCCCTACTCTAGCCATAATCTGCACTAGTTCTTTAGCTATTGCAGCTGCACTAGTGGACCTCAATGGAACAGCTTCCGGGTATTGCATTGCATAATCTACCACTACTAATATATGCATATACCTGGAATCAGAAGGTAGCAAAAGGCCCACTATGTCCATTGCAATGCATTAAAAGGGGGTGGAAATAATTGGCAGTGGGACCAAAGGGGCAGGGCGCATTTGACCCGGTGCTACTCGCTGGCAGTCTGGGCATGTGGCTACATATTCCGTCCCTTCCTTATGAAGCCCTACCCAATAAAATCGAGCCAATATACATTCCCTTGTTTTATCAGCTCCAAGGTGCCCCGCAAAAGGGATATCATGCGCCAGCCTCACGTCCTCAAGCCGTCAAGACAGGGGAACCATCAATTATGTTACAGGCTGTCCTGTGCCCGTGGCACGGTTTTACCCTATACAATAATTGCCCCTTAATAATGAAGTGCGGAAATACTAGCCCCCCAGTGCCTTCAACATCCTTACCTCCAATAGACTGGGCCTGTCTCCAAGTGTGCAGTAGTGAGGGGTTGTTGCTTTGGCCCCACACTATATCTGCGCTTGAGTGCCACATGTCCGGTATATTGAGAGGGGCTGGAGTAGCCTCTGCCCTGGATGGCCCAGTAACCTCGTTCCGACTCCCTTTGACTGACATTTGTTACTCTCAGAGCATTCTCCCACCAGACCCCAGCCTCGTCTCATTAATGCTCCCTCCCATTTTTCGATCCGTCTCTCTTTGTTAGTTTTTCTTGGACAAAAAAGGGGGAAAACATTTCAGCTTGAAAGGGAAAAACATCACCAATCATTTCCCTTTTTTGCTTTTCTGCCAAGTTTACGTGTACGGTCGAGACTGCCATTAATTTGACCAATTCTTTGTAGTTTGGCCAATCTCGGCCCAGAATTACTGGGTGTGGTAGCCTTTCTGTCACCCCAACTACTAGGTGACGTTTTATCGGTCCTACCGATATAATAATTTTATGGTGGGGTATGTCGCCGTGTCTCCATGGATACATGGGCATGACCTGGCCTGGTGTTCCAGTTGCTGGCATCTAAAATAGATCAGGACAGAGGGAGCAGAGGTTAAATATCTGTCCTGTTGCTGGTGTGGCAACGGGGCAGGGGCAGGAAATCTACCCCAGCTGGGGGCCAACCTTTGCCTCCATGGTAGGGAGGTAGGGTTGCCCATTGGGGTCGGTGGTCTCGGAGGACTCGATCCGGGTCCTGGAGGTAGTGGTACGGGGAGTGGTTGTACTGGGAGAGGAGGCGGTACTGGAGCGCCGGTGAGTAGGCCGCTCCTGGCAGAGACCAGGGAGTCTTCAAAATCCTCTGCCAGTTTCACTGCCGCTTCCAGGGTGTCGGGGTTGTGGCGCCGTATCCACACTTGTGTTTCGGTGCCGCCCATCTGTAAGGCTCGTCTTCTTGGTGAGGTTCAGCCAGTGTACCATGTGGTCACACAACTTCTGAATTGTATGAATTGTCTGGCCATCCAGTCTAGGGCACTTTGGTTCCTTTACACAGCACCCTCACAGGTCGGGACTGATGTGACAGCCATAATACATGGCTGTCACAGCAGTTATTGTGATAGCCATGTATCATCCCACCTGTGAACTTCAATATATTTTAAATACTGTAATACCCTTTATTATAGCGCCTATATCGACTAAGCAAGGATCATTCTATTTTAAAAGATTTATAGGACACCATCCCAAGGGTATCATTTGCCTTCCAAGAAACTAGAGGCTGTTTTGGCAAATATGTTTCCATAAATCTGAAAACAGAAGTGTCCAATTGGATAACAAAGGCTTATTGAACTAATTTTAAGTGAAACAATCAATACTTTTAGTAAATGATCTGAGCAGCACAACAATTTAGGTAGTTTAATTATATCTCGCAATTTTGCTAGTTTAATAATTATCTTGATAACAGAATTCAGGCTGGACACATTAAGCCATTGTGGGCTTTTTGAAAACACAAGAATAAGAATGCATGTTGGTAATTGATGCAGTATAGAAATGAAAGAGGATTATTGTAGGAATGTATAATGCAAGTGCTAGCTCACTAATTGCCGTCCCTCATGCTCCATTGGATAAAAAGACTCCTACAGTGGATTATTAGATCGTAGACCCACAATTATTTATTTTATGTACTGTATCAAGCCTGTAGAACTTACCAGTATCTGCGTTTATTGTGAATGCCTCATTTTCGTTCCCACTAAAAATGCTGTATTTTATTTTTCTTGTGTCTTTGTTACGGTCATGGGCAGTAACAGTCACAACCATGGAACCTAATGCAAAAAGATTAGCAAAACATGTTTTAATAAAAGTGTATATTTTATTTATGATCATTCTGAAGGAGTTGGATGATGACAACTGCTCTTTTTTAAAAGAATATCCAGGTGATGTTTTAATGTCTGTGAAACAGATATAACCTTAAAAACATAGTCTTGTTTCTGAAGAATGGCATCTCAAACAGCACAGCACATTTCAATGCCATTCTGTGGAGTTAATAAATTGAATATAAGAGATTTAAATGAGACATGCTCTTTCCTAGTAGACAAATGTTGATAAAAAAATAGGATGATTTTAGAGCTACACCTCCCCTATGTTACCAAGTCTGGAAGCTTATACTTCATAAACTATTCACTACCCCAAATCTATCTAAACATAACATGTGGTCTTACCAGATTTGCTATTTTCAGGAATTGCTGCTTTATAGACAGGTTCAGTGAACCAGATCCCGGTCTCCTCAACCTGTAAATGAACTATAACCAGACCGGAGGAGTACTGCACTGGGATTCCCTGATCTGCCGCAATCACATGGAGGACTTTTGTGCCAAATTCACTGGACGGAATCAAGCTCTTCAACCAGATATCTCCAGTCTGACGGTTAATGTCAAAAAGCAAATCTGGTTCTGCAAAACTGAACACCACTGCTCCATTCTGGCCAAGGTCACTGTCATCAGCTCTTACTGTTGCTATGGTCTGGTTAAGAGCTGTTTCCATGGAAACCTGGCCGTTGACTGGGTTCTGAATAAAAACTGGGGCATTGTCATTGATGTCTTCGATGTGCACCATGACGTTGACGGTTGAACTCCGCGGCCCTTGGGTGCTACAGTCATTTGCCACTGCCCGAAACATGTATTGTGACTTGGTCTCTCTGTCCAGCTGCATGGTGGTCATTATAGTGCCAGTTGAGCTGCTTATAGTAAACATCCCAAAGGTATCATCAATGAGGGAATACATAACCTCTCCGTTAGAACCTTCGTCTTTGTCAGTTGCTGTTAGCTGGAGAACCTCAGACCCCACTGCCAAGTCTTCGCTGACTGATGTCCGGTAATGGGTTTTGCTGAACTCTGGGCTGTTGTCATTCACGTCCAAGACTGTGATTCTCAGCTCGGCAGTGGAGCTTCGCTGTGGGGTTCCCAGGTCACGGGCCTCAATAACGATGGTGTAGTTACATCTTTCTTCTCTGTCTAATGCTTTAGTTGCACTAAGTGCCCCAGTGGTAGAATTGATGACAAAATATCCACCAGCATTTTCATCTGGAAAAGAAAATACACAAATAATTGAATCAGCAGGAAGGCTATTTACAGTGAGGTCATTGCAATGCACCTTTTCATACACACTACAATGGTATATGTTTCCATTATTTTAATAAAAATATTGGTCTAAAGTATAATATGTGCCTCATTATAATGTACAACAATTTGTTGATTGACAGTAGTGGCACTATATGATATTAAAATGTTTTTAGGGTGCACGACACGATACTGATGGGTAGGACAGGACATGATTTATCCTACACTAATTTAATTATTCTTGGTACTTATTGCTGACTGTGTGTCTGTGTAAACGCAAATGCAAATACTATCCATGTTAGCTAAAAATGCAACACCAATGACATAAAAAAGACTGTTGTGGTTTCCATTCAAATATAAAAAACTAAACTTTGGCTTATTTCTACCAAAAACATCTGATTATCCAGCCATCATCTATAATTCAAAAGAGGCATTGGACAGCCCTGCATTAAAAGAACAGTTACATTATTTGAATAGTGTTGGACCAAGAAAAGCAAAGTAAATACCTACCAACCAATCCATATTCAATTATCCCATTCTCTCCGGCATCCTCGTCAGAAGCCAAGGCTGTGTAAATAATTCCTGGCTCCTGGTTTTCTGGAATCTTTATTTCAAATGTGGGGAGTATGAACTCAGGGGTGTTGTCATTGAGATCCAGGACAGTGCACAGGACGGTGGCTGTGCTGGAGAGCGCAGGGAGCCCACTGTCTCGAGCCAGAACTGGAATAGGAACAGAGCAGGGTAATTAAACCACATTCAGACCTCAGCACCAATTTTAAGTAGTTTTACATCACCAGCCATTTAGTTTTGAAATGGCTCTTCAGTCATACGTTAGGTACAGACGTCTGCAAAGGTTCTGATTAACTAAAATTGAATGATACATTTAGTTATCCAAGCCTTATATTATGAAAACTTGTCAGCTTGCTCACTCCACAGGCAGTATAAAGTAGTCCAGGTAACTCCAAACAGTTATTTTGAGCTCCCTTTAAGCTCACTCTGTCTATCTCTTTTTTTCTATACCATGAATACACATATTAAAAATACAGGAGAACCATGCTTTGAAGCAACAGGTGTTACTAAGCTATTGAACCCAAGGAGCAAAGGCCTTGTCTTGCTAGTGCCCCCCCCCCCCCCCCCCCGGGCCTTGTAGGACACCTGGTCAGTAGAAGGTATCCCTTACCAGAATTTCCTCCATGTCACTGCGGGAGCTCCAGCTGAAGATCAGAAACTTGGGGAATGGGATTTGGAGCCAGCATGCCCAATTGCATGACTCAGCTATTGATGAGCTGTGATTTCAATTACAGTTCACAAGTTCTTGCTCTATATAGGTTCCAGTCCATTAATTACTGCTCAGAGGGGTGTGATTCTTTAATTCAGAAAACTTCTGTTCTGTGTCTACCATTAAGCCACTTAACTTGAAACGTGAAAGGTTATGTTCCTTGCAGTAATGGCTTTAATTGTGGCAACACTTCTGGACATTTTTTAAGCAAAAATGTAAACTTTCTATCTAAAGACAGTCTGAGAAATGCATTAGGTATATAAACAGTGAACGTGTATTTTTACCTCGTATGCTGAAGTGGTCTTGAACTTCCCTGTCCAGCACTGCTTTGGTGGTAATCTCTCCAGTCTGAGAGTTGATTGTAAATAAGTCATGTCCAGATCCAGGCAGCAGGGTAAAGCACACGGCAGCATTCGCCTCTGAGAGATACAAACATATTGATATTGAAGTCACAAGCTTAATGTGTCCATTTTATTTTAGCCACACATTAAATGAGCACTATACAGTAATGAAAAAGTAACATGACATTTTTAACATTTTTTAAAAAATTTATATTACCTTTACAAATTTGACATTTTGCAGACCATCTCTGGTCTGACTTTCAACCAACAATACATGTTTTTCCTGATATAAAGCTTTATAGTTTTCAGGGGAGGAGGGGCAGCAGGTACATTTCACATGGAAACACAGCATGGAATATATTAAGATTTTGCCTTTTATATTAATCTCTTCTAGCCTACTCAGTTTGAGAATCATTTTTCATATAACAGCTGGAAAAAGAAAACCAAAATGAGCCCAGATGGTGTGAATTATGGATCATCATAGGATATTTTCTGAAATTCCAAATGGAAGCCTGCTTGCTGGTTTTGGCCAGTTTTAAATTACAAAATGGTGGTTGATACTAACATTGATACATAGAAAACAAATTAAGAAAAGTTCCACCAAAAGAACAATGACAATCTTTCAAATCAAGAACCAGATGAAGTACCATACTTGTATTACAAGCCATGAAAGGCCAAGAAAAAATAAATAACTGCAACAACAGACATTCATTTTAAAATATTTATACAGGAGACAGAAACCACAGATTTAAAAGCCAGTGGCCCCCTATGGATTGGTTTTAACCACTTTGAAAAGAAGTTTCACATAAACCAAAAAAGCTTATTTTACATTTTTTTTTTATAAAAATTTTATGAAGACCACCATTTCATGTACATTTCTAATACAAAACAGTTGTTGAATCAGACCAGTATGAACAAGACAGAACTCTTTTCTATTACCACACTATACTGTACTGTATACCAGGGGTCTCTAACCCTGGTCCTGGAGAGCCCTAATCATGCAGGTTTTCTAGGTGTCTTCACCAATGGCTAAAGATCTGCAACACCTGTTAATCTTGACAAATTAAGCCAGTAATTGGTTCAATTAAGTAACTGAGAGCTCGGCTGAAACAAAAACTAGAAGCTCCTGTAGCTCTCCAGGACCAGGGCTGGAGACCCCTGCTGTATACTGTAAAATCGCTCTTTCCTGTTACCTGAACTAATATAAGCATCACTTGATTTTGTTTTTGTTCAGTCCCACTGGTGAACAACTAAAGAGTGTGTAGCTTTAAATTACATTATTTTGATTTGATGTTGTGTTTCTTCATTTGTTGTAAGTCTGAGGTACCTTGAGAGTTCAGGAGCTGATCTTTAGTTCTAGTGGCCTGCCATAGACATAATGTAGGCTAGATCAGCTAGGGCCAGCACCATCTTGCGCACAGTGGTTTGGTAGCAGCAACTCAAAAGAAAACATGATCCAAAGTGGCAGATCACTAGACAGCACTGTCTCTTACTTCTATAAAGACTTTGGCTAATCTTCCTTATAATAAATATATCTATGAAGACAAAATACAACTAAAGAACAGCTACAGAACTCACCTTAACATGGACTTGGAAAAAAACAAAACAAAAAAAACATTGTTTGAGTGACTGCAATAAGAAACATCATAAGATGGTTTGGGGGTAGTTAAAAAATGAACTTCAAAAAGTATCAAATCTATGCCATGTCTTCAAAGTTTCTGTGATGATATTTCAAGTTTCTGTGATGATATTTCAAGTTTCTGTGATGATATTTCAAGTTTCTGTGATGATATTTCAAGTTTATTTGATGATATTTCATATAAATTAAAGTGAAAATAGGCACAAAAAAGCCTGCCCCCCAAACTTGTTTTTGAAGGAATAAGAGATTTTATTTTATGTCTAATTTCCATTATCGTCTATGGAAAAGTAACATCATCCACAAAAAAGGGATGTATCCATGTACTGTACATGCACCAAAAACACACTATTTAGAGCACTGCTGTATATGGAAAAGCAAAAAATTAATGTTTTAGTTTTCTGTTTTAATTTAGAAGAAACACATGAAAAAAGCAAAAAAAAAAAAAGTGTTTATTGTGGTGTTTCAAATGTTAAAATATATGTAAAGGGCGCCATCCTGAGGCAAAATAATGTTAGAACAGTTTGAAAGTGTCACTTGGTAAAAAAATAAATAATAAAACACATTCATTTTTTCAGAGTATTTTATATTGCAAAATATCTGCGAACATTCCACCATATATCTTGTGTTCTTTTTACCCCCCATATATTTCTTTAATAGGTTTATTCCCAAGTTTGTCCATTTTTTTTAATGAAAACTATGTTGGACAGACATGCAGCTATAAATGAGTATCATGTAAGCTTAAATTGTCATTGGTCAAGCTAACCTCTCTGTACAGTACCATTGCCTTGTAACACAACCAAACAGGGACTAGATATGAATCTGGGGATGATCGATGTAAAAGCTGATACAATGCTTGGTCTTAACTATACCTGAATCCCTGTCGACTGCTGCAACTCTGATAACAAATTCTCCCGGCTCATGGTTCTCAGGTACTGAAGCATTGTAATGGGTTTCCTTAAACATGGGTGCTTGGTCATTGACGTCAACAACGGAGACTGTGAGTGTCTGAGTGGAGGAGAGAGCTGGAGATCCACTGTCACAGGCAAGGATGCTCAGGGAGTACGAATTCAATGCCTCATAGTCCAGGGAGGAGGATAAAGACAGCAATCCTGTAAGTCAAAGGATTCATGAACATACTTTTATTGTTGTTGTTTCTAGCCATTGCTGCCTCTTTCTGCTTAACAAAGCCTCACATTTAACATTATATACAGTGCCTTGCGAAAGTATTCGGCCCCCTTGAACTTTGCAACCTTTTGCCACATTTCAGGCTTCAAACATAAAGATATGAAACTGTAATTTTTTGTGAAGAATCAACAACAAGTGGGACACAATCATGAAGTGGAACGAAATTTATTGGATATTTCAAACTTTTTTAACAAATAAAAAACTGAAAAAATGGGCGTGCAAAATTATTCAGCCCCCTTAAGTTAATACTTTGTAGCGCCACCGTTTGCTGCGATTACAGCTGTAAGTCGCTTGGGGTATGTCTCTATCAGTTTTGCACATCGAGAGACTGAAATTTTTGCCCATTCCTCCTTGCAAAACAGCTCGAGCTCAGTGAGGTTGGATGGAGAGCATTTGTGAACAGCAGTTTTCAGTTCTTTCCACAGATTCTCGATTGGATTCAGGTCTGGACTTTGACTTGGCCATTCTAACACCTGGATATGTTTATTTGTGAACCATTCCATTGTAGATTTTGCTTTATGTTTTGGATCATTGTCTTGTTGGAAGACAAATCTCCGTCCCAGTCTCAGGTCTTTTGCAGACTCCATCAGGTTTTCTTCCAGAATGGTCCTGTATTTGGCTCCATCCATCTTCCCATCAATTTTAACCATCTTCCCTGTCCCTGCTGAAGAAAAGCAGGCCCAAACCATGATGCTGCCACCACCATGTTTGACAGTGGGGATGGTGTGTTCAGGGTGATGAGCTGTGTTGCTTTTACGCCAAACATAACGTTTTGCATTGTTGCCAAAAAGTTCGATTTTGGTTTCATCTGACCAGAGCACCTTCTTCCACATGTTTGGTGTGTCTCCCAGGTGGCTTGTGGCAAACTGTAAACGACACTTTTTATGGATATCTTTAAGAAATGGCTTTCTTCTTGCCACTCTTCCATAAAGGCCAGATTTGTGCAGTATACGACTGATTGTTGTCCTATGGACAGAGTCTCCCACCTCAGCTGTAGATCTCTGCAGTTCATCCAGAGTGATCATGGGCCTCTTGGCTGCATCTCTGATCAGTCTTCTCCTTGTATGAGCTGAAAGTTTAGAGGGACGGCCAGGTCTTGGTAGATTTGCAGTGGTCTGATACTCCTTCCATTTCAATATTATCGCTTGCACAGTGCTCCTTGGGATGTTTAAAGCTTGGGAAATCTTTTTGTATCCAAATCCGGCTTTAAACTTCTCCACAACAGTATCTTGGACCTGCCTGGTGTGTTCCTTGTTCTTCATGATGCTCTCTGCGCTTTAAACGGACCTCTGAGACTATCACAGTGCAGGTGCATTTATACGGAGACTTGATTACACACAGGTGGATTCTATTTATCATCATTAGTCATTTAGGTCAACATTGGATCATTCAGAGATCCTCACTGAACTTCTGGAGAGAGTTTGCTGCACTGAAAGTAAAGGGGCTGAATAATTTTGCACGCCCAATTTTTCAGTTTTTTATTTGTTAAAAAAGTTTGAAATATCCAATAAATTTCGTTCCACTTCATGATTGTGTCCCACTTGTTGTTGATTCTTCACAAAAAATTACAGTTTCATATCTTTATGTTTGAAGCCTGAAATGTGGCAAAAGGTTGCAAAGTTCAAGGGGGCCGAATACTTTCGCAAGGCACTGTATATATATATATATATATATATATATATATATATATATATATATATATATATATATATATATATTAGAATGTTAGTAGCACATTTAATTATCTAGACAAGCTCAAAGTAGCTAAAAAAAGTCAGGTAAAGGAAACACTTCGAGAAAAATTCAATACTAGAGCAACAGAAACTAGAACCACTTAGAATGATGTTAAAAACAGCAATTACAATTATACTATACTCTTTAAATAAAGTCACAATTAATAGGATATTTATATATGCATCAAGTTCATAAGGTGTACACAGGGGCATTTCATACGTAACTATAAAACACTCAGTGGTGGTATATGTAGTGATACTGAAATAAACTTAAGCAATTCAATGACAAGCATTTTGACTACAAATCTCAAATTTAAATCTAAAAATCACAATGTCTTCAATCAATGGGGCTTAGGAAATCTGATGATTTATTTCAATGACATCATGTGATATTAGGTTTTTGATATGTATCACATATACTGGTACATATACACACACAGTGATACCAGAGGAGAGCCATTCACTTTAATATCAACATGTGTTCAGTTACAGAATGTTAACATTTGAACATTTGCCTCAGAATTATTTTAATAATCTGTTTAATTACAATTAAATATAAATGTCTACAGTCATTGCAATGTATAAAAAATACACTGACTCTGGGAAGTCTGAAGCCTATTCAGTTAATTTAAATATAGCAGTATACTTAAGTGTATCTGAGAGAGTAGATAGAGTAGGTAAGCACTTGTCTTTTTATTTTAACTTGAAGTATTTATGTCAAATAACCATGTGTCACTTTACCTGTTGTTTCCTCCAATAGAAAGACTCCTTTTTCATTTCCTGACAATACACTGTAAGTAACCCTCCCATTTCTACCCTCGTCCTTATCTTGGGCAATAGTGTGATGGACCAGCGATCCCACTTCTGCGTCTTCCATTACGTAGGAAATGTGCGATGACACAAAAACAGGGCTGTTGTCATTCACATCCAAAATAACAATCTTGGCTGTGAGCGAGCAAGTCTTTCGGTCTAACAGGTTCACCACCTGATCTGTTGCAGTCACAGTTAGGATAAAGGTGTGAGTGTCTTCTCTGTCAAGGAGGGCTGTGGTTGTTAATGTACCTTGCACAGGGTCTATGACAAATGGAGTTTCCTCCATACTGCTTGACGTAACATGATACCGCAAGGCACTATTTGGTAAGCTTCCATCACCATCCTTAGCATTAAAAGTGTAAACCCAGGAACCTGCAGGCAAGTTCTCCTGTATTCCAATGACAACAAAGTCATCCAAAAACCAGGGTGAGTGGTCGTTGACGTCTTCTACGCTTACACTGACAAACACTGCCGTGTTGCGCACAGGGGCCTGGCTGTGGTCTTCCACCTGCACCTTGAGAAGGTAATGAGAAGCTGTTTCGTAGTCTAGTTCATAGGCCAGGTGCAGGTCTCCGGTAGAGCGGTCAACCCCAAAGTGAACACTGCCATCCCCTTCAGAGATGGAATAATCCACCATTTGGTTTGATTCATTAGGATGATTGGGTAGTTTGAGTGAACCAATGACTTTCCCGGGCTTGGAATCTTCTTTTATAACAAAATGTCTTATTATATGTTCAGCATTATTAGAGCTCCCTTTATCCACTGGAATAATCTGAAACAAGCACACAAAAGTTCCATCATGTGTAATTTATTTAGGGGTGTCTTATTATGTAGTGCAATCGAGTTGGTGGGAAATGCAGTATAAGGTATTGGTGCTGGGATAAGGGTTCAGTGCTGGAACCCCTGCACTTTCTTTTCTACATATATGATCTAGACAGGTGGGTAATTAGCAAGATGGTAAATTTGCAGATGACACACTATAGTGGGAAGTGGCTAACACATATGTGAATCTAACAAGAGCTGTCACAAAAAAATAGGATTCAAATACCGAATGGGTGGTACAGAGCTAGAATAGGCCCGCGTGATTACATAACAGCACAGGACAAATCAAGGGATGTTACGATGAGGAACCTGACTAATCCCAGGACTAAAAGTTATGAGGTAGGAAGACTATTATTTAGCCTAGAAAATAGAGGGATTAGGTGAGACTTGATTGAAGTTTGTAATAAGAACCTTACTCTTTAAAACAGTTTTACATATTCAAAGCTGGTCATGGTGTGAATGTATAGGAGGAAAGGATTTCTGATTGATTGACACATTTGACTTATTAGATGCCAATGATTTAGTAAAAAGAACATGCATAACTATTTGTTATATGCAGAGACACATTTGTACATCAACCAACTACAAATAAAAAGAGGCACACCGAAAGAATGGTTTAAGGTGTTACCTGTACATGAACTACAGCTGATGCCTCGAGTGGAGAGGGTCCCTTGTCCATGGCAGTAACAGTCAGTCTATAGCGGCTTCTGGAGCTTTGTAAAAGACGTTCTGTTGTCTTCATTTCTCCTGTTTTGCTGTCTATCTCAAAATGCCCCAACCCATCATCTTCAAAGGAAAAAAAATAAAACATTGTAATGTTAAAGGAGTATTGATGGTTCTACTTGTTGGTCTAGTGTAGTGAGTGACTCTGGCCTCCACTATTGCTAATTTAAGTAAATACACAATTTCACCAGGGTGACAAAAGAGGCAAGTGTACAAGTTATTTTTATAATGTCCATTTACAGAGATATGGTAATGTAACAATTCATAAATTGTGTATTGCAAATGAATGTTTACTAAGCTGTATACAGTATACCACCGTTACCTGGCAACAGAGGGTTTCCACAAGGTGGAGCTCTCATGTAAAGCAATGGGCTGCAGCTGCATTGCAATGACTAGCAAAGCAGCTTCTTTTTACAATGTCCTTAGTGCTTTCACAAGTGATTCATCTAAAAAAAGTTTGTTATCAATAGTTTCATTTTATTAGTAATCATTTTAACGTGAACAAAATACATATGTTGACTTGTCTTACCAAGAGTTTGAGTTTGCAGGAGTTGGACTTCCAGCACCTGCTGCACCCAATTACTTGTCATCTTTTGCCAGAATTATTCTCTCAGGTCTACTACCTGTTGTTGGTGGTGGGGATGAAGTATTCAGTAGAATTAGGGCCTTAAATACTTGGCTGGCTGGTTGGTGTGTACAAGAAGGGCTGGGATTTATAAAAAACTGGGATTGCTTTTGGAAAATAAATAGCTATTATAAGAAAGCCGGACTGCACCTCAATAGGTCAGGGGCAAGCAGGCTAGCTGATAACATCGAACACCACCTAGCAAGGTATTTAAACTTGGAACTGGTGAGGGAATCTAAAGAGGCATGTAAAATTCAGGTTAAAGTATTCTGCCATTCCCTCCGGTATAGTTCCCTCAGGACTTAAGGTAGCTGTGGTAAAGCCCATGCTTAAGAAACACAATTTGGACCCTAAAGTCCTAAATAACTATAGGCCAATTTCTAACCGTTCTTAGATAAGGTTGTAGAGAGAATTGTTGCAATTACAAAAATTTCTAACTCTTAATGGTATAGTCAAGAAGTTTCAGTCTGGTTTTTGTGTTGCACATACCACCGAGACAGCCCTTGTCAGAGTTGTGAATGATCTGCTGATAAGCTCTGACGGGCTTTCCATCAGTATTAATTCTTCTTGATCTAAATGCTGCCTTTGGTACTGTAGACCATTCCATCCTACTGAATCATCTTGAATGCACAGTAGGACTGCCTGGTCTTGTCCTATCCTGGTTCAAATCTTAGCTTTCTGATTCAGGTTTCAGTTTGTCTCTATTATGGAGGTAAAATCTGCATTATCGGAAGTTGTCTGTGATGTTCCACAGGGCTCCATTCTAGGTCCCTTGTTGTTTTCATTATATATGCTAGTGTTAGGTGACAATATCCGCAGACACGGAGTGAACCTCCATTGCAATGCTGATGATACCCAGCTATATTTTTCCCTAAAGCCAGGAATTTCTTCTGAGTGGGTGTTATTAGCTGCTTGCCTTACAGACATCAAGCATTGGATGTCACAGAATTTTTTAATGTTGAATTCAGATAAAACAGGTTATGCTAGAACCAACTAAAAGGAAATAAATAAGCTAAACCCTTGCAGTCTCTCATCAAAACTTAAACTAGAAATTAAGAGTTTGATCCTGATGTATCACTGGAGACTCATATTAGGGAAGTTACTAAAGTATATTTTTACCATTTGAGAAATATAGCCAAACTTAGACCAATTACTTCCGTATCTAATGCCGAGAGACTAATGCATGCCTTTGTTTCATCTAGAATTATTGTAATGTACTTTTTTCAGGTGTCCCAAAACGTGTGGTATCCCGCTTGCAGCTTGTTCAGAATATCGCTGCTAGAATTCTGACTAAAACCAGGAAAAGTGAACATATTACCCCTGTTTTGGCCTCTTTACACTGGCTCCCTCTGCAGAATACAATTGATTTTAAGATTTTGCTGTTAAACTTACAAGACCCTGAATGGATTAGCACCTAGTTATTTGCAGGAGTTACTGACCCCGTATCTTCCAAACCGCACTCTGAGATAACAGGATGAGGGGCTGCTGGTTATTCCTAGGGTCAACAAAAGCAACACGGGAGGTATGGATTTTTCTTGTAGAGCTCCTAATTTATGGAATGATCTGCCTTCGTTTGTCAGGGAAGCTGGGACCGTTACAGTTTTCAAGTCAAGACTAAAAACACACTTTTATAAAATGGCCTTCTTATCTTAGTGGGTTTTAATGTAAAATTGCTGCTTTTGTATTGGTATGTGTATACTGTTATTTAAATTGTCTGACTGTGGCAGCTGTATGTGTGACATGCTATACAAATGTATTGTGGTTTGTTCTTTTTTTCTGCTATGTACTATACAGTGCTTTGCGATACTTTTGTATAAAAAGCGCTATATAAATGCAATAAATAAATAAATCTACATGTTGTGGACAGTGTTAGAATGTTTTAAATAAAACTGCAAGCCAATGTTTCTCTTAATGAGTTTCAGAGTAACACCACTAGAGGGCACACAAAACAATTTTGAGACAACTCAAAAGTCTATCTTTGGGGAAAACCTCTGTTATATATATATATATATACATATAACATATATATAAAACCCACCTGAATTCAAAGTGTATTGGACAGTTCCATTGTCTCCAGCGTCAAGGTCTTTTGCAAATAAGGTGGCTACCACAGTGCCTGCGGCCTGCCCTGCCCAAACCTGACAAACAGACACAGTGCACAGGTTTACTAAAGCAGAAAACGAGCAAGGATTTACATGCACAGCATTTGCATAACAAAGCTGTGTTTATTAACCCTTGGAGAGACTGTTAAATGTAAATCTATAACTTCAGTTTTGCACATTCCTATAGGATAGCTGATTCCAGGCCATTGGATAAAACATTTATCTAATAAGTGACATCAGTGCAAATACTCTATGACATGGCAGAATTAGATAAATATCATCCCTAATAGCCTGGAATAAATACAATGCCTTGCAAATGAACTGCGTTTACAGTATATCATCACTACATGACAACAATGGGCTGCCACAAGGTGGAGCTCTCATCTAAAGCAATGTCTAGCAAAGCAGCTTATGGTAAAATAAAATAGAGTATGCTTGAACAGCGAAAACCAACCTGGACATGAATCTCTTTCCCAGTTGGCATGTGTGTAAACTGGGGTGGGTTGTCATTAATATCGGTGACAATGATGTAGATGGTGGTGGTTGCATTCAGGCGTGGGACTCCTTGGTCTGTCACTAAAACTGACAGGGTGTGGTGAGTGCGTTGCTCGCGGTCCAGCGCAACCCAGTTTATTATCTCACCTGGGAAATAAAACAATGCATTAATTAACCATGGGGCAGCAGTGTGGAGTAGTGGTTAGGGCTCTGGACTCTTGACTGGAGGGTCGTGGGTTCAGTCCCAGGTGGGGGACACTGCTGCTGTACCCTTGAGCAAGGTACTTTACCTAGATTGCTCCAGTAAAAACCCAACTTTATAAATGGGTAATTGTATGTAATAATAATGTGATATTTTGTAACAATTGTAAGTTGCCCTGGATAAAGGTGTCTGCTAAGAAATAAATAATAATAATAAAAATAATAACCATGTTCATTGAAGACATCACAGAGAATGAATCTGCATATACTGTACATGGAAACTTTAATAAAACAAAGCCTAATAATAGTGTCTGCCACCCCCCCAGATGTAATCAAATCTAATAGTAAGGGCCAACTGATTAGCAAACTTTCACATTTTATTACAAATATACTACATATTATAGACCTCAGAACTTCCAACCCTTGCAGGGCACTACCACAGATGACTGTGGAACATTCAGATAAAATGGAAGTAAATAAAACATTTAAAAGATACATAAATCTGTAAGGTAGAGATGTTAAATGGTAGCAAACATCTTCTCTATGGTAGTATCTTACCTTACTGACATGGTTATGCCCTCTTGTCAGGGTTCTTTTGCAGAAGCTAAGTTTTTAAATGTCTAGAGAACTTGACTCATTGATTGATTGATTGATTGATTGATTTATGTGAACAGTTTTAACATTTTTAATAACATGCCACTTTTTAATCTTTTCCTTTCTGTGAATCTTTTATTGTAATGAAGCAACGGAAGAAGATCTCTAGCCTAAGGCCTCAGTTTACTTATTTTATTTCTTAATCTGATTATAGATGAAAAATATGTCTCTTCCTATTTCTGTAAGATGATGTGATCCTAATGATCCTTTATTGTTAAACCACTATAGAAAAGCTGTTAATGTTAATGTAGTATACATTAATATGCTTTGCTAAACTCAGTGTTAATCGTAATATTAAATAGACCCCATTTCCATCTGAACAGTCAATGCGTGCTTCACTTGGTCATACTTTCATCTGGTGAGTTGACCCGTATGTTTTCAGGTGTTTCTGTGAATGACTACAAGCATGTCTGCTGATTGCACACAACCACAGGTCAATTCAGATCACACATCCATTAGCTGTTTGGATCCTGCACTAGTGAGACATGCACCATTTCTTTTATATAGAAACAAGTCTATTTTTCGGATTTAAATGATATAGATAGCCAACAGATTTACATCTTATTCTTGGATTCTTATTTTGAAAGTACCAAAAGCTTCTTACTTAAATGGCAAATTAAAGATACAGTTTCAGTCTTTCCTTATAAAAGTTTATGTCATATAAAAGCATAGGAAAGCATGGTAAAGCACACCCAGGCAGGATAAAACCAGGGTGTAAATTCAGCGGAGGACTACCCTTTTTATATACATATATCTACATTATGTACTAACAAGAAAAATCACCTTCATTATTTACCTGTCTTGGAATTAATGCGGAAGTATTTTCCTTCTGACAATAGGATGTAGGATAATTGGGCATTTTTCCCCGAATCGATATCTGCTGCTTTCACTGAGCCAACCAAGCCACAAGGAACAGGACCTTCTTGAATGGTGAAGAAATAAGATTCCTGAGAGAAGACAGGAGCATTATCATTCTCGTCCAAGACATTGACAGTGACAGTAGCAGTGGCTTGCAGGACCATCCTCTCCTCCATGGCGGTGGCTGACACTTTAAACTTGTATGTCGATGTAGACTCATAGTTCAGGCTCTGGCGGAGGTAAATCCAGCCACTGTCAAGATGGATCCCAAACACCGGAGACCCTGAAATCGTTTGGAGGGAGTACGACAGGCTTGAGTAAGTTTGTGGATCCTGTCCATGGGCTCGGACTTGGATAAGCCTTGTATCTGTCTGAGCATTCTCACTGATCTCCACCTGGTAAATTAGAGTTTCAAAAGCCAGAGTGTCTTCCAATTTTGTGCGGTCAATATTGACAACAAGGGTGAACACGGAGCTCTGTGGAGGATCTCCTTCATCTTCTGCTGAGATTTTGAGAAGGTACCTAGGCTGCGTGCCTTGGGAAAGGCTTCTGTTGAGATAAACTGTTCCATGTCTGACGTCAATGGTGAATACTTTGGTATTGTCTGTTTGTAAAGCATACCTGATCCTCCCATTGTGCCCGCTGTCTCTGTCCTCTGCATGAGCGATGTACAGCACAGTGCCTGGCAAGGTGTTCTGAGAAACCGTGATTGTCTCCGATTCTTTATGGAAGACAGGCTGGTTGTCATTAACGTCAATAATTGTTATGTTCACCTGGGTGCTGCTGTAGACTGGGGAGCTCCCGGTCTGAGACTGCACCATGAGGATGACACAAGGCTGCGATTCATGATCCAGCGGCCCATTGGTGCTGATCATACCAAACGCAGGGTGGATGGAGAAGAGGCCATTTGGATCCCCGGAAGAAATTCTGTAGGATAGGGACTCAAGGGAATCTGTTAAGAAAAGTTTCAATTAAGTTTTTCATCCTTATGAAAAAGAAAATCTTAAAATAATGGCCGCACATTCCTATGAATTCAAATGCATTAGCTTCTATTCCCAGTGGTGTTCCACTTGGATTTTTAAATGATCTTCTAGAGTAGAAAAATCATTACAAAATAACGCAATCACACCTATGCAATCCTGTGAAATATTACCAAAAATCTGCATTTGTATAATTGGTAAATACTATCCTTCTCTGTATAGGAGGCTTTCAAACACATGTAACAGATACATTTCTTTTAAATATATATTACACATAAAGTGGAATAAACAAAACTCAATTCATAACACTCTGTTTCTCCCCTGTATTATGCAGACTAATTGTGGGGATATATTGTTTACTGTACTTTCCTCTGCTATTAATTCATAAGTTTTATTATATGTTAAGCAATTCATCATAAACACATTTTCAAACATGACAAATCTATGTGTGCCAACTACTGTAAAGTAACGTATTTGCTACAAATCATGTTCAATTGTACACAACAATAACATACTAAATGTTGACAGTCCAAATTTTAGCTGTAGGGATTCAAACTCCCTCCCCCTTGAAAGCTGCTTTAAATCACTGTCTTAGCCTGGGATTAAAAAATGTAATTATGGTACTGCTGTACTACAAATAGAATATCAGTGACACTTATCTATCCTGTCACCAAGAACATCATCCTCTGAAGATAACAATTTGGAAACAGGGACATACATAAATTGTCATTGAAGTAGCAATCTTGTAGCAATGTTGGTTGCAGCACTCATTTTGAGTGTACAGTAACTACTAGTCCTGGTGTCTCATCACCCCACATCAGACTGGAAACCAGTGCATCAGGTTGAAAAGCTTCTAGCATTAGCTTAGGCTTGAGGAACCTGCACAATATGCCGGGGTAATCCATTAAGCGACCACACAACCTGAGATGACTGACACTGTGAGAGGCGGTCAAATTAACAAACTGGTAAACATAAGAAAGTTTACAAACGTGCCAATACCCCAACCTGAATGAGTTGACAGTCGATTACTCTATTTAATTTATTACCCTAAATAGGATTTAGCGGCTCCTCAGAGTGGCAGTGCCTGCCCCAAATCCCTTTGGTTGTATGTTAATATTAACACGTGATTTGTTGAAAAGTGTCAAAACTTCAAATATATGCCTAAACTGTATTATGACATTTAACATATTGGGGTTTACGCAATTAATCTAAACAATGACAGAGCCAAATATCGTTAAATCACTATTTAGGCCCCTCCTGGCATTTTACATATTTATTACAGACTAAACTACAATAAATTTTAATTATCTCAGTGGCAGTACTATTTAGATCTATTGAATAGACCCCATTGTGTATTTATATATTACAATGTGTATTCAATTTGTTTAATAAATCCATACATACATTTATGAAAGGGGTCACTTTAATGTGTGCCTTTTTTAACAAAATAAGAAAATGATGGTGTGTCTGACCAAAAGAAATTTAAAAATAAAAATAATACCAAGACCAAGACCACGAAAAAAAAAAAATACATAACTTTTTGTTTGTGAATCAAATGTAGCAGTCAGTCATTGATACTCACTGGATGGAGTGGTAGCCCGAACTGTTCCCACAGCAGTCCCCTTTTTGGCATCCTCTGGCACAGCGAACGCATATCGTAATCTCTCAAATACTGCAGGGGCCAGTGCACTCCTGAGGATGTTCACTGTGACAACTGCATTGAGCAGGGAGCTGAGACCGCCCCCATCCTGAGCAGAGACAGACAGCTTCACGCTGGTGCTCCCCAGATGGCTCAGAGTGGATGTCAAATACAATATCCCTGCAGAATAAATACAAATAAAGCTCCATAACCCTGTAAAACTATTATAAGTTATCAGTGACTATTATATCAATTATGACTTATTTAAAAATTATAGAAACTGTAGCAAATTCACTAAAGATAATATGGCACTGTACAATTTTTAAGAAGACTAACCTTAATAGGAATATCCCCTTTGCCAAGGATTTGAGTGTGGTAACACCTTACTGTATAAATACCTTCAAACAATAAAATATGCTATGCAAGGCCATCGAACACCTGAAGCTTGCATAAACAACTCTTTAGTGATGCAACTTTTGAGCAGCTGGGGTTCACGTTGCCAAGCAACACAACCAAAGCATCCTTCAACTTCTTTGTACACAGTATCAGGATTAGCAGATTTATACACATATTACACTTGGCACCTATAACCTCCTGGTCTTTGAAAAAGGATAAGGATAAACATAATTAACATAATCAACAAATAGCACTGCTGGAGTGGCTAAAACCAACCGCCAGGCGTGTTGAAGATGGAAACTTGCCTGGCAAGGCAGGCTGTGTTCAAATTGGCTGTCTGGCTGGACAGCTCAGCTCTTGCCTTTAATAGTGATCACTTTGAAATCCAAAAGCTTTAGGTTAACCTGGTAAGCCTGACTTCACTTACAGTGTACAACAGGGATAGGTGAACTTTGTAATGCAACTGAAGCACAGAAGTGGCTGGGGATGGCAGGTGGTCCATATAAAAATGAAGTTGAATATTGCATGGAAAATACTATTCACAATAGTGAAAAAAAAAGTAACTTGAGTTGGAATTTAGAAAATACATATATAATAAATATAAGAATTACATGGCAACAGAAAATCTACAAACAGTAGGTGAGGTCTGGAACAGGGCTGTGTTTATAATGGCTTTTCTTCCACTATGAAACAATTTGCCCACTGATGTTACCATTATGTCAACCTGCATCCCTCTGCCACATAGGATTAATTACTAGCAAGTTCAAATGAAAATGTTTCTTAACTTTTAACTGTAATCAGTGGGCTCATTCACAGTTTATTTCAAACTGGGAGCGGTTTGGTTTATTTAAAGCATATTTCATTTTAATCAAACTGAACTGAGAGATTAATGTTATATTGACCAAAATAAGTAGAAAACAGAACCGAACATTTGGTGAAATGGAAAATCACTGGCCCTACAGAATCATGAAAAGCTGAGGCATTTTTAACTTTTTCTTAAAAACAACAAAAAACAAAACATGCAGTTATAAACAGTAAGGTAATGTGAACCAACTGTAATAAATGAATTCTACGCAACAAATGTGTTATGGTTGGTGGTACTTAATCTTGGTTATTCTTCCTGTGCATCAGTTCACATTTGGCCTTCATCTTTTACTGACGCACCTTGCACTAGACACTGCACATATTGTTAAAGGTCCTCCATTGTTCTCACCTAACCTCACCTTAAAATCCGACAGCCAAATGAATTACCCAAATCCTTAATTCTCTAACATCAGCCAGTTATTTAAAGACCCAGATGGCTTTACCATAATTGGCACCGATGCAATACATAATTCCATGAAATAAAAGAAAACGTACTGGGTATCATGTTTTGGTTACAGTAACAAGTATATCAGTGCCATACAGTGTATCCTGCCACGGCTGCAAAATAGAAAACGTAAACCATGACCTACATGAACTGGTAAATAAGTAAGTTTGACATACTGACAGAGAGACAGGGGCCTCAAGTCACCCCCAGATAATGATATTCACAATACGTTGTGCTCTAGAATGTCTTAACCAAGTTTCACCACAACTAAATAAAAACTTCTCTAATATATGTTAGCATGTGAAATACAGAGAGAACGACAGACAGCCAGGATGCATTCATATATTTAAAAAATATATTAATTAAAAGAGATCAAATTCTTGTGTACAATATAGTATTTAGCAGACATTCTTTTTTCTATAAGAAGTGAAGCTGAATAGTATATTTAAAAACAAAAAAGGACAGACAGCCAGGATGCCTTCATATATTTAAAAAATATATTAATTAAAAGAGATCAAATTCTTGTGTACAATATAGTATTTAGCAGACATTCTTTTTTCTATAAGAAGTGAAGCTGAATAGTATATTTAAAAACAAAAAATCACAAGATAAGGTATAAAAAATACATATCTTTAAGTAATAATCACAATTCAGCCTCATATTATAAAATGTAACCATTTATGGCAGTTGAATAACAGTTTGACTTAAGCCGTGTGGAATCCGTGCTTCTGGAATTATGTTGCTAAGAGGAAATGCCGGGTAGTTACACTGCCTGTTTGCATATGCAACTACCATATAATATTGTGTAGTTTTTTTTTTATTTATTTTTTTTATAAATTTAGTCGTTGCCAATTATTTTTATTATTTTTTCCCAATTTAGAATGGCCAATTATTTTTTTAAGCTCAGCTCACCGCTACCACCCCTGCACTGACTCGGGAGGGCGAAGACGAACACACACTGTCCTCCGAAGCGTGTGCCATCAACTGACCGCTTTTTTTCTTACTGTGGACACCATGCAGCCACCCAAGAGCTACAGTGTCGGAGGACAACGCAGCTCTTGGGCAGCTTACAGGCAAGCCCGAAGGCGCCCGGCCAGACTACAGGGGTCGCTGGTGCGCGGTGAGCCGAGGACACCCTGGCCGACCTAACCCTCCCTCCCCCCGGGCGACGCTCGGCCAATTGTGTGCCGCCCCCTGGGAGCTCCCGTCCACGGTCGGCTGTGAAATAGCCTGGACTCGAACTTGCGACGTCCAGACTATAGAGCGCATCCTGCACTCCACGTGGAGCGCCTTTACTGGATGCGCCACTTGGGAGCCCCCAATATTATGTAGTTTTAACTGTATTTCTATATATTATACAAACCCTGGCAATAAAACACAACACTCAACCACACTGGTAGGGTGATGCAAAGGAGTTAAAGGATCAATACCAAGTTGTACTGCTTCTGAGGGACATATATTCCACCATAACATCTGCTCCTAAATCAATAAACTGACGAGAACTTTGTAAGTGAATGGGAGCAAGAGGCCACGACAAAAGTATCTGTCCAATGAGAATGTGCTGTGTGTTTGTTACTATCTCCTAATTACCTGTGGATTAAGTTAATCTAGGATTGTACACAATGCTTTATGAGACTATGTGAAATGGTGGGAATCTCATGTCCTGCATATAAAAAAAAAACCATTACCCAGTATGAATATAAATACTTCTTAGTTATGGAGCACACTATATATTTACATTGTACAATTGTGACATCAAAGAAAGAGTGCTATAAAATGTTACCTTGATATTGTAATTTAGAGTATGGAAGAAATCTGTTTAAAAACAGAACCTACGTCACATAACTAGCCATGAACTCTGCATTATTCAAAGATCTATCAACTTCAAGTCGCCATATCATCTCATTCTTCTAACTAAGCATAAATTCAACTCAAACTGTTAAATGCCAAGTGAAATGAATTAATAAGAAAACTGTAGTGTTCTTTGTAACATTTCTAAGTAACTGCAAATATGCTTGTCATTAAAATCCACAGACAAGTGATTCATAAGAGAAAAATAATTTAAGCTCTAAGAAAATGTTGGCATTTGTTCATGGAGATTTGCTTCTGTTACCTTTTTGCTACATTAGGATTTGGTGTAAATAAGCTCAAGGTTAACACTCTTAGGAAACTCTTAAAACACCTGTTAATGCATCAGGGTATCTTTCTTTAACTTTACATGAACTTATGCATTTGGTATATGAGTAGCCCAGTTAAGCTTTATCTTGTAATGAGCTTGGACAGAAGAACAGTGTTTGGCTGTCCCTCCCTGTTTGTAGTATAGACAGCGAAGAGCTCAGAGGTCCAGTCTCCCTGAACTGTTCTCGTCATTGGCCATGTCAACGTGGCAAGACAGTAAAATACATTAAAAGGTGGTTTAATCACAAATTGTAAATACGAGACCAAAATCTGTCATCCAGCAACTGGAGAACTAGCTATCCTCTAAGTGACTGAAATGACCACAACATAGACCCCACCAGAAAGTGGAAATCTTCATGTATGAGAGCTGGAAGTCACTGGGGTTCTTGAATTGTATATAAAGTATACATGGTTGACACTGACCAGAATATAGACTTATGTAAACTAAACTGGACAATACTAAACCCCACCTGTTCTAGCTAGGGGGTATTCTAATTCAGTTGTATGTGGAATCAAATCAAATGTTAATTGCATTGCTTATTTGCTTATAAGTGACACTTGCTTACCTGTTGATGTGTCAACTGTGAAAAGAAAAGACAAATCCCCTGGAACAAGTTCATAAGATACTCGTCCATTCGTCCCAGCATCCCTGTCAGCAGCAACAACGTTCAGGACTTCAGTTCCGGGCTGCGTGTGACTGCTTATACTTGTAATGTATCTTAGTGGGTTGAACACTGGTCGGTTGTCATTGACGTCTTCCACCTCTATATGAATGTAAGCTTGGGCACTCAGACCCCCCTAAAAAAAAAAAAGAAAGAAAAGTACCATTTTTCATTAAGAGTTTTGCTTTTGCTGTACATACAGAAACCATTCAATATTTAAATATCTTGTTTTCTAACTGTGAAGAAGCTGCCAGGTATACAGGTACACTTAAGAGTATTTGATTTAAGTTGATTGGTTACAATTGGTGGATTTGGCAATGAAAAGCTGCCAAATACAAATGAGTGGTATAAAGCAGTACTTCACAGTTTTCTAATGATGTATGACATTACAAATAGTTAAATACGATGAAACAAAATCAACTGAATGCTGCCTTGAGAATATACATAATATGTAGTGTTTATATAGATTTTACACTGGCTTTCATTGTTACGTGTGCTAAAAGATTTGTATAAAATAGTCTATGACAAAGTGCCCTTTCAATTAGTTAGCATCAGACTTTTGTCAGTCTAAAATAAAGCCCACTTGCTAATGTTAGCACAAGGCCAGCCAGGACAGAGTGCATTAGTAAATTTGGAAATCATTTATTCACCACCTCCCACCTCCCCACCCAACCCTCTTTAAACACACATTTAGTGCTGTACTGTATCAGGAAGCCAGGTATTAACAAACTTGGTTTAACTCATAATATCTGCATATCATGTTCACTGGTTCATTTCATCTAAAAATACACTTCTTCACACTTTAGAATTGGATGCAATATTCAAGAAGCGCAGACATATAAATGTATAGCATTTAGGAGACTCTTACCCCGTCTTCAGCTTTCACCAAAACATCAAAGTTTGCCAGCCCACCATCCCTGTCAATGTCTTGGGATATGCAGACCTGTCCAGAATCAGTGTCCATTCGTAAAAGGTGAGATTTTTCATAATTATTGAACCTATCGTATAGAGAGTACCGCACTTTGCCAAAATCATCGCTGTCTGCATCTGTGGCTGTAACCTTAGGGAGAAAAAAAGGCACTTCATTTGTTGCTGGAAGTCAAGCCTGCATATGATTACTTTAATGAATTCCCCTTTATTATTCAAGGGGGAAAAAATCACGCAGATCCTTTGGGTTTAATTATACATGAAACCACACGATAAAATATGAAATGCAAAATCCAGAAATGAAAAGTAATATTTAAGATAACTGAAAACTGCAGGCCGCTACTGTACATAGATTTTAAAGTATTTTATTTAAAGTGACATGACCGAATACGATTATCAACTGCTAGTGAATTAAAAATACAGCTGAAAAAGGGAGGGCAGTTGCACATCAAATCCTTATGTCATTTGGAGCTACAAAATCTCTACCAGCATTCATAAACCTGAAAATATCTGAAGTCTACAATCCAGAGTTACACAAAGGTCTAAGATCACTAAAAATACCATGAATCTAGTAGAAAACTACACTGAAGAAACCGGGCCTGTCTAGGTGCCCACCGACATAGACAGACTACAACACTTCCAGCTGGCAAATATAATGGGTATCTTTGCTGGCACATGAGTACAGTAGCATGTGTCCAGTTACATAACACTAAATGGACAAAAAGCTTAATAGACCTGCCTTTAAACAAAAACAATGTTAACCCAGCATTTTCTTTAGCATCGACTGTCTATACTAATACATAGAGAGAACACATAACCATATGGCTCTAAGTTTTGATAACCTGGGTCTCCATCTGCATCTCTAAGGGCTCATTCTTATCCATTTAAAACATTAATGGCTAAGCAAACGCAGACACACGCAGGGATGACAAGTAGGCGAGGAAGCTCAGACACTGTCATATAGGATCTAGAAAACCATACTGTTTAAAACGGTCATAAAACTCTAACCAGGTGTGAACTGCTGCCTGCACACTTGTCAAATGTCTTCCAAACTCAGTCTCCCAAAGAGCATGCAATAAGTTAATTATTAACTAGAAAGTGCATTAAAACACATCACACAAATCATGCTTCATTCTGTAAGTCTTTCAACAGCTGCATAAATAAATCTCTGTTCTTCTAACACTGCAGCAAAGATGGTAAGCATGTGACTCATAATACATCCCTGACAAATGTGATGTGCTGCTGCCTCAAAAAAGAGCAGGGGTCTAAACAAAAATAATTGAATCCCATGACACCGGGAGATCCCTCAAAAGCACTTGTCTGTCTTGATGATGAAGACTTCAGGTCTTCAGGTTTTAAGTGTTCTCTCATCTCTCACAGTCGTGTCACATATAAGATGATGGGGTAATTTTTTGGGTTGGGATGTTAACATCTATAAATTTAAAAAAAAAAACACTCAATTATAAATGATAAGGTAAAGCTTTTAAGAATTTTAAAATAACCTGGGGAAAATTGATCGTCCTCTATTGATTGATTTCTTTAATGTATTCGACATTACATTTGGAGCAACAAAGTAATTATTCAGGAATGAGTGTAATCTGCCACCTAATATGAATTACTAACTAGAAAGTGCATTAAATACATAGCAGGGGGAATTTGAATCTTGTGATTTTACTTTCAATAGAATGAGTGTAATATATCAGGGGGCAGATAATGATAATGCAGTGCAGGCAGCAACATTTAAAAATGATTTTAATAGTTTCATCTTTATTTCTGGTTTAAACACACTATTCAGCTCAGCTATGCCCCAACAGAGAGTCGAGTTTAACAGAGCCATGGATAGCGCATTACCTTCTCAACCCACTACAGTGAGTTAAGGGTTTACAACACGTGCATCAATAGGGCAATGTGAGGGGGCAGAAACTACATGGAATGTGAGTCACTGGAGTTATTAAGAATTACGTAGTCTAATCTATCACATTAAATTGTTCTTCGAACACCTTGAACATTGAACGCCAAAGTATGTGCCCGTTATTAATCTTGCTTTGAAAGGCCGAACCATATCAACCCATGGCAGTACAAACAGCGCCATAAAAGCTTTGATGTGTTTTATTGTACATCAGAGCCTGCATAGCCAACACAGTGCTTCTCATGTCTCACAGCTTTAGGAGGATAGCCAGTAACTTGTTTATAGAAAAGCCTGGTAGGTCATTGTGACAGAAATACAATGATTCTTGGTAGTGTGGCAAAGTGCCCCGCCCCTGTGTGCATTTGTGTGTTCTGTGTATGTATGTATGCGTGCGTATGTCAATGTTGGTGTATAGATTGGTACACGGGATATAAACGGGTCTGTGTTTCACGTGTATTTAAAAAGTGTAGATTTGTATTTAGGCACGAGGAGGGCACAAATCACTTCACGTGCTGGTTAAATGTAATATGTGGGCACGGGGTTGCACAGAATTAATTCACGTGCTGGGATTCAAGTGAATAATTAATTTAGTAATTGAATCCCAGCACAACAGTATATATAGAGACACGTAGCACTCAGTCGGGGGAGGTGTTCGGTGAGTGGAGAACGGGAGAGAGAGAAGGAGAAACGTAAAATAAGAACGTAAATATTAGTGTTATCTGCTCACCGTGTTTTGTTCGTCTGTCTGTGCACTGTCTAGTCCGTTTTGTTCGTCTGTTTATTTTGGCTACAAGTGCCGTGTCCTGTTTTTGTGCTGTTTACAACCCTTTTATTTGTTAATAAACGCTGAGTGCAGCCATTGCACTCAGCTCATCACCATCACCGTCTCTGTGTATTCCTTTTCTGGTCTGAAGCCACCCACTCTGGCCGTCTTTGTGACAGTAGTAAATCTCACTCCCGATCTGTGAGGGCGCTAAGCAGCGAGAACAGAGTACCTCGGACGGGCTGGCCCGACAGTTCATTAACTTATCGACCCGGAAGGGAAACGATGTGGCAGTCGAGGATTGGAGGGGCGGCTGCACTCGTTTACCAAGGGGTCATGTGTGACAGAATAAAAGGGGACGGAGAGACGCAATCTGTTCCTTTGCTTTGGTTTGTGAGATTAAACCTGAAAGGACCCGTGAGAGAACCAGTGATAGAAAGTATCATAAGTGTTTGTTTGTTTGTTTGTCTATAATTGTTCTTGTTTGTTATTATTAGATGGCTAACACGTTCCGGGGCTGTCGCCAAGGGCCAGCACCAAACCCAGAACAACACTGCACTACTGTCACTGTTATAAACCTGTATCACCCACCACGAGCACTACTGCATGCACCCAGGACTGGTGACCGTGTTAGTACATTGTGGGACGGATATTTGTGTTTATTGTTTGGGACTGCAACCCTGTTATTATTTACTCCGTGCACTACACATTATTTGGTCACCAGACCTGGATAAAAAATAAACCATTTCCAACTGGATTAAACTTCTCTGTCTGTTAATTACGCACTGCATCACTCCTGCACCTGTACACAATCAACCACTTTGCCACAGTCATATACTCAATCATGTACAATAGATAAACATGACCATACCAGTAAAAACACCTTCTTAAGCACAGAAATCTTCTGGTGTCTGTCCCCAAAAGATATCACGGCTGGGTAAACTTAAACCACTGCTGTCTGCTTTAAATTAAATACATACAGTATACAGTACTTTACAGCTTCATGCAAGACATGAAGTGTGTAGTTTTGTCTTGATTAACTCAACCCTTTATATATGGTAACATTTTTAGACATACAAATAAATACCAATACAGAAACACTGAAAGTTAGACAGTATGCAGAATGTGGCTTTGTTCCAAGGATTGTAGCTGGTGGTGGAGTGGGTGGATTGGGATTATGCCTAGGCCTTTTATTAGCATGGTTGTTTGCACAATGGAATCATAGAGATTTTTGCCACTACAACAGAAAGTCTTTGTAAATGTCACACCTTGCTATGCCTATGGATAAGTAGAATAAGCAAATTTCAGTGGACCGTTTACAGATTACACTGATATGGGGCAGCCCAATCATGCAGTGAGATTTGTTACAAGTGTAAAAAGATTTACTGCTACAAACAAAATAGTTGTACTGTTGTATCTGGAATTAGCAATATAAAAACATGATTTGAATTGGCTCATTTTTATTTTTAATTCAACAAAATTAAATAAGTTTATACACAAACAGCTCAGCTCCCAGCTATAACATTGTCTCATGCAATCTTGATTGAACACAAATGAAAACTACAGCCATCTGTTAACAAATATATCCAGAGCAGAAATATGTGAGAAACAACGAGTGTAGGAGGCTAATACATGTTCTCTCATCTCAGTATGACATCACACTCATCAACTCTTATGGGAATGACTACTTACTGTTTAAGTGTGTGTTTGTGTGTGGGTGTGTGTGCGTGTTTAGGTGTATGGTGCTACAAGTGTGTGTGTGTGAGTGCTTGTCTATGTGCGTATGTTTGTCATAGGTTTACTAGGTTATGCCTAAATTCAATCCTATTAAGGGTTAGTTGTTACTTTAAAGGTGAACAGAGTAATTGAAAGTGGCTTAAAGGTGTACTGACTGTAATGCCCCATTCACCCCCTGTAACTGCTGTTAATAGAACTTAAAGCTAAGTAGCATGAAAAAGTATATCACCATAACCTCTGTCTATTGTATGTACATATAGAAATGTAAGACTGACAGATGCCTGATTATTCCCCCATATTCTGGTAACTTGTGAGAAATGTTGTTGTACACAGGAAAAAGTGGTTCTTCACATATAAGTAAAAAGTGCAACATATGACTGCATGTCAAGATAGACTGACAGCCCTACATTCTGAGAGGGGGTTCAATAGGCAGTGTTATTGTATCAAACTCATGGTATAGTGACGACAGCTTTAGCAGCAAGTGATTTTCGGAATTTGTTAATAAAATCAATCCGATACTGCTTTTGAAATTGAGTCGATGAGCTCATTAATGATCACATCTCACAGTAGAAAGCTTAATTCTTGCAGGTGACCTACATCACTTCCTGTCAACCACATAAAGAGAAATGGTAATCAAATCATGGTAATGGGGGGAGGGGGGGGGGGGGGGGCGGTTAAGCCATCTATGCAGGCTTGGTTGGAATGTATTCTTTAATTTATTTATTTGTTTTCTTATGTTGACATCTACTTAAGTAGTACTGCCCGTCGATGAAGGCTCACTCTACCGGGTGGTAGGTGATCGTGACTGGAGTTATGCGTCCCAAGCTGAAGTTACTTATAGTTTATCTGGACAATGCTGAATGCCGCAATAATACTGAACTCTCCGTGTCTCGGTTTATTGTTGTTAAAGATGCTGAATTCCAGTCAAGCTGACAGGCTGTGATTGGCTGATTTGGCAGTTGCGGGTACAGGACTGGTTGCTTTCGTCAGTGCAAAGTATTGATTGGCTGGTTTTGGTGGATTATAAAATAAATGTAGACCAATTGTGTCTTTGTTAGTATTTTCTGTCCAGAAGATGTGAACTGAGCTTTCATTACGGTAAGTCAAAATGAAAAACCGGTACTTGAGTGGATTGATTTTAAATTTGTTTCACAGCTAATCCTGTGATAGAAGTCTGCAAGAGCTGGAAGATGATTGGCTAATGGTACTGAATTGTTTTCTAATTTTGTATATATATGCATGTATAAAGATTCAGCTTTAAAAATAAAAGGGACTGCCAGAGACTGAAAAAAAAGTTTCTGGTACAACATAAAAAAAAAACTGTCAGAGTCTATATTGAGCACACAAATACTGCTAATGTGTACATCTATATAAGGAACTGACCTCTGCAAAGCTACAGAAAGCCTACAACTTTGTTTATGGTGTATATATTTTGATGACTCATTGCTTATCAAAATAGTTAAGCAATATTCATTTCTAGGAGAAAAAAGAAGTGTTTGGTGCACCGCTCAAGGTTGGGACAGGGCCATTGTGACTAATGTTTAACTATATCACTGTATATAAAACACCACTGCTATGGTCTAAATCTAATCTATGTCTATTATTACTTCATATAACTGCTGCATCCACGGATACAGACAAGAACCCTACAGTATGTGGCTGGAAATAAAATTATTTTATCACTCAGGCTGCAATGCACAAAGACTATCTGAACGGGTTTGTCCAGAAACATCTGTAACATCTGAATATTTTTGTATTGTTCTTGGTCAATTATAAAACTTAAATCCAGTACTTGGACAGTATAATTATTAAGTATGTCTAAAATACATAACCCTCCAAGAAAGGTTTTTGATCTGAAGTGTGACATACAGACAGTGGGGCAGACAAACTGACAATTTTCATATGCCCCGAGTTGCCATTGCAAATCTTTTACAAACTCACTGTTTCACGGGGAAGAAATGAATGGTTCACAGCCTTATTGGACACCTAGGATTGTCCTGGTTGGCATTATAGACCGAAGCAGCAGTCAGTCCATTACATTACATTCAGATACCAGCATCAGCAACAACATCATAACAGTATAATTTAACAATGAAAGGGGTTAGTTGGGAGCTTTGTTATGTATGTAAATAAATAAATAAATAAATATACAAGGAAATCATACATCGGCGGCCGAATTTGCATCTGTCCCATTGTGCTACCACAGCAATTACTGTATATTAATGTGCGGCAATAGGATTACATGGCTTTATTACTAAATTCAATAGGCTGCTGATTGTGTTGCTGAACCATGTCTATTTATATTCATGATTAAAATGGGATGATCTATGTAAATATGATTCAAAACACCATTGCTATGGTCCATTTATAAGAGACCACAAAAGAAACTATACACTACAATGAGAATGGAAGTTACTCAAACAATAGTCATAGACAAGGAATACAAAAGAGTATTTAAACATGTGAGATTCACCACATATTAAACATGTAAACTAATGTTTGATACATTTTATTTTAACAGGAAGAAAATTATTTTTTTTATTTTAAAATAAGTAGGCCTAATGTATAAGGGTGGTATCTTGAGGGACAAAGCATCGGGCCAGAAAAACTTTTATTTTTACCTTCCCTTTAACTTCCAATGTGTTTGTTTAACACACTTGATATGATATCCCACTGGCTGCTCCCAAGTGTATCTACATTGATGGATGTATGCTATTAACTATGCCTCATTTGTCAGAAAGGGCTTAATCCAGAATTTTCCAAATATGGCTGTCAAAATGAAAAAGTATCCAACTTTGTAACAGTAGGGGTGCCCAGCTGTAATAAAACAGCACAATTATTGTTACACAAAAGAGAACATGGCTTAGCAAATTATTTTATTACAGTAACTGATGTTTTGTTTTTTTTCGTTCTAGGGGAGTATAAAATGTATCAAATTGCCTTCATACCCATCTGTCTATCTTATTTGTAATACTTAGGTCCCAACTTGTTTATGTTATACTCAGAATTTGCCCCGTTTTGTCTACAAGGAGAAAAACAACACCGAGGATTTTCACCAGACAGGAACATTTCAATTATGATAGCTGGGAGAGAATTGTTTGTCTATAAAAGCAGTTTTACAAGAGAATATATTGAATACGACTGATTGATTTATAACAAATCAGTAAATAAACTATGTCTATTGGTTCCAAAAATATGTTGTGAATTATACAAATAAAGTACCAATGGCTCAATGACCAGCATAAAAACAATGTTGATATCGTCAGGTCATGTTTATTCTACATGTAATTGTATCAGTGAGCATTAGTAATACAAGGTCCAAACTCACAGGAAGTATGTCATTTTAACCCCAGGATATGTTACACCAACCTGGCCGTCAATAGCCCAGCAATAGAGTGAGTCCTTTATCATTGTTAATAACTCCTTTGTGTCTTGCTTCCACCAGTACCAGGCGTGAGAACAATGGTCTAAGCAAAGAGGTGGCACCAGGGCTCTGGGTTGTTATATTACCGCAGTAAAGCAGCCCATTAGCCACAGCCAAGAGCTCGTCAACAGTGGAAGCTTTGTTCCATCACAATGCGGGCATATCTCTGTCAATCCAATGATTGTTTCAGTGATGTTCTTGTGGGGGTGCTCACTGCTCACCCGTGGATGATCGCATTCAATGACATTCACATGTGATGTCTGCCAAATGGTTATTATTTCTTTATACACTATGATTACTCTACTATTTGTGAGACAACATGTTGCAACTTTTTTATTTATCTGAATGTCCTGTCAACTAGAAACAAACAGCGGCTTCCTTGGTCTTCTCCTCAAACTGACTGAAAAAAAAACAAGCATTGGGAGCACGACTGTCTGCACCAATCACAAAATCACACCTAAGGCTGTATTTCACGGTTATCACGGATACCCATTGCTGTGCAACGTGTATTTCACCATTAATAGTGTAAATATACATATTTATCACTTAAAAATAAATACAGCAAACATTTGCCTTATTGACGCACTTCCTGTTACACTGCATTTAGGAACCTGGCGGACAGTTTATTTAGCTTCTAGTAAATGACTGAGCTGCACAGCTGCACGATTTCAGATGTCTGTTGTTATTTTCACATGTATTTAAGTAGAATGTCTTTAAAAGGTGGACATAAAAAACTAAATATTCTACAATTTAGCATTTACTGTTTTTTGGGTAAGAATTTAAATGTTTAGGAACATTTGTTGTAGCCTATAATAACTGCTTTAATACATATTGGCCCATATTCATAAAACTTACCTTCTCCTTTAACGTGCCAGTAATAGTGTTTAACATGACAGTATTTCATTGGCTGATGCATAAACGCCATTTGCTGTCAGAAAACTTCACTCATCATGACGTTAGAATAGCATGCCCTTAGAGACCAATTTCCTCATTACCATATTATTCGTCTGATTCATAAATCTGTATTGTGCCGTGAATTGACCCTTACCGGTGTCGTAACCGATACTGCCCCCCAGAGGCATTATAAGATAGAATAAACCCATCCGATCCTGTCTCCCGAAGCTACGTTAGTTTTATACCTCTAAAATAACTACATTGATTTAGTCTTAACTATCAAAACACTTCAAAATCTGTTGTTTTAATTTCAAAATGTAATCTGACAAACTAATAGGCTTCAAGCTGCTAGTTAGCACTGAATAATATAGGCATTACATAGGTTATACAGGTTGATACAAGTAACTTGTGCCATTCTATCACTCTTGCAGTTAATCCTTTTATGGCCAGTGTACATGTAATCAGTAGTTTTTTACAATGTATTTATTTATTCCATTGTATTTGCATAGTCCAACTGTTTAAACATTATGTATAGCGTACAGTTTAAACTATCAGGAATATATAATGACTATTTGATCAATACAATACAATAATATCCATGTTAAGTTGTTGAAGGGCACTGATCTCTTAACACTCACAAGTGAAAGAGCTGATATAGGCCTTTGTTGTAATTATTATTATTTTTTTTTTCATGTGATAGATGAATAAAATATGTCGAACTCCGCCATTCTATTCATGTTGAGGTCTGATAACCCGTTACGCATGACTATATATCGATGGACATTACATAAGAAAATTAGATGTACTTTTTTTTAAATACCATGTTCCTTCTCAAAAATGTGTTAACCTTGAATAAAGAAAACACCTGCATTTCCATGTATCTATTTCAGTGCAATGTAGTTTCTTCATTGTAATAAATAAATAAGCTTTTTGGTAAAAAAAACAAAAAACAAAAAAACATTTAAATTTAATTTCTGTTTCTTCTTAAAAAAAATTCTGGGGAAAGTAAAAAAATACATTAACTTTGAGTCATGTACTGAAAACCAAAGCGGCCCAGAATTTGGGCGTTATCTGAAAACCAAAGCAGCCCAGAATTTGGGACATTATCTGAAAACCAATGAGGCCCAGAATTTGGGATGTTATCTGAAAACCAAATCTGTCCCAGAATTTGTGACATAAATGAGAACAAGGGCAGTCTATATGTAAAACTGTGATTACATTAGAGATAAACTAATGTATCCTGTAACAATACTGTATAAAATAAATAATACCAATACTGAGTTATATTGTAATTTTCCAACATGTGATATATATTTGACTTTATTAATGACTCAATGGAATCAACCAAAACTACACATTTCTCAAATTATAAATTTATTTCCAAAAAAAAAGTGTCACAATTATTGGCACCCTCCCCTTGCAAGGATAACAGCACTGAGTCTTTTTCTATAATGTTTAATAAGATTGGAGAACACATTGGGAGGGATCTTAAACCATTCCTCCATACAGAATCTTTCCAGATCCTTGATATCCTTCGGTCTGCACTTATGGACTGCCCTCTTCGATTAAAACCACAGGTTTTCAATGGGGTTCAAGTCCGGAGACTGAGATGACCATTGCAAAACGTTGATTTTGTTGTCAGCTAACCATTTCTTTGTGGATTTTCATGTGTGCTTGGGATCATTGTCTTGCCGGAAGATCCACTTGCGGCCAAGTTTCAGCCTCCTGGCAGAGGCAACCAGGTTTTTGGCTAAAATGTCCTCGTACTGGGTAAAGTTCATGATGCCGCTGAACAAGCGCCCCAGGACCAGTGGAAGCAAAACAGCCCCATAACATCAAAGATCCACCACAATATTCTACAGTAGGTTCTTTTCTGCACACACATCCTTCTTTTGATGCCAAACCCACCGCTGGTGTGTGTGGCCAAAGAGCTCTATTTTCGTCTCATCTGACCATAGCACCCAGTTCCAATCGAAGTGCCAATGCCGTTTAGCAAACTCCAGGCGCTTACGTTTGTTGGTTGCTCTCAATAAAGGCTTTTTTCTGGCAACCTTTCCAAATAGCCTATTGGCATGGAGGTGGCGTCTAATTGTAGATTTGGAGACTTGGTGACCCCAAGATGCAACCAAGTTCTGTAATTCTCCAACTGTGGCCCTTGGATTTCCCTTTACCTCCCGAACCTTTTGCCTCACTGTACGTGGGGGCAAGATACCCTTGTGTCCTCTACCAGGCAAGTTTACCACTGTTCCAGTGGTTTTTAACTTCTTAATTATTGCCCTAATAGTGGTAAGTGGTATATTTAGTTTTTTAGCTATTGTTTTGTAACCATTGCCTGATTTATGAAGGTCAACAACCATTTGTCTCTTTTCATTTGTGAGTTCTTTGCCTTTCCCCATGGTGATGGATGACAAATGGATTTCATATGCGTGTTACCTCATTTTTATACCCCAGTGAAACAGGGAGCCATGGAAGGCCACAATACAGTTCCTTAAGACTGAGATGAACTTAAAGAAGTAGAATGTTAATGCAGATTTAATTTTGTTTGATTTTATTTATAAGAATCTTTAGGGGTGCCAATAATTCTGACAAAAAAAAAAAAAAAAATAATACTTGTTAATAAAAAACTTTTTCTCTGAGCAATTGTATTAGAATAAAAGAATATGGTTCTCCCATATATTTGAGCATAAAATATAGCTCATTACCTGTGTTGTTTATTTTATACAGCCTTTTTTGCTCATCTTTATCAAGGGTGCCAATCATTTTGGAGGTGACTGTATATATATATATATATATATATATATATATATATATATATATATATATATATATATCTATATATATATATATATATATTTGCAATTAAAATAAATCTCACAAACGATTACAGATATATGCTATTTGAAAGAAAAAAGTAGATCACCACAGAAAGCCAATTCTTACATTCGTGCATAACATGCCGATTTATATAAAGTAATAATCGCCCATAGTTTGTTACATTAGTACAGCAAAATACCACATTATATTTTAATTGAAATGTTCTGGAAAGCAGATCTCTCTCTCTCTCTCTCTCTCTCTCTCTCTGTCTCTCTCTCTCTCTCTCTCTCTCTCTCTCTCTCTCTCTTTCTCTCTCTCTCTCTCTCTCTCTGTCTCTCTCTCTCTCTCTCTCTCTCTCTCTTTCTCTCTCTCTCTCTCTCTCTCTCTCTCTCTCTCTCTCTCTCATCACAATGCCTCCCAGTTTTCCCACTCGTGTTGACGTTATATTCCTGTGACAGACAAGGACCAATCATAACGCGAGTGAGTTATGCGGTTCCATCTCAAAAGCCAGGCCTGTGTCATACCTCGTGTTTTCGTGACGTTGAACTACTTTCCTTTTAAAATGACTGAGCACTGTTTAATGTGTTTTGGTTTCTGAATTAAAACTGGGAAATGTGTTAATTGTGAAATTAATTAGTAAAGGAGAGGTGAAAAGTCGGACGAAAACACCGAAAACCAGAAGCCCTAATGTAAGGTGTGTGTAACTCAACACAGAGGAGTGGGAGAAGGTTTCTCGCAGAAAATAAGAGGTAGTCCATTTTTATTTATTTACTTTTTAAAGAAAAAAAAACTTTCTAACACAGCACAGACCTAAAGATCAGTCTATTCATTTTCCAATGAAACCCTGTACAATACTGCCTCCCCTGTTCTTCCGTTCTGCGCATGTCTTCAAAGTTCTACGCATGTGCAGTTAGCAAAAAGACACGATCATACGGGGAGGCAGTATTGGTTACAACACCCGCATAATTAACACGTGCCTCAGACCAGGAGGAGAATGACATGCGTCTTAATGGTACCATTTCCTACAATAATTTCTGCATTTAGGAACATGTATTTAAGCCAATAGTGACTGTACATCATACAACATATCTTGGAACATGATCCTCCTGCGGATTTGAGCTCCATCTCTGATGATGTGATTCGTAGTAGGTATCAATTTAACAGCACAATTATTCACCTTTTTTGGAGAACTAACATGTACTGAAGAGTCGAAGGCTGTCCCTGTATTAATGCGTATTACTAACTCGGTGCATGATAATTCTGATGTTGGCGAGTTTTGCATGTATGCATATAACATACGTTTCATTCATATTAGGCACATAAGTTTTTTTTTTTAAAAGGATAGAGCATTTTAAATAAATACATAAATGACAGCTAATTAGTCCAAGTTATTACCTTTCAAAATAGCTGTTGACGATCACTCTAGGGCTTGTAGAACCAGAGAAATTATGTCTGAAGTCGCAAGTGTCAGTGAAACTGCAGTGAACATAATAACCAATATTTCAACAGTGTTTTTCCCAGATTTAATGTAAATCGTGTCTTTTCTCCTAGATTTAACCAAAACAAATCAGATTTAGCTAAATATATAAATGTTAACAAACACATTCCTAAAAGTTTTGAAATGTGTACATTTGTAGTATGCAGAGGAGGTGGGTAAGCAGAGACATTGGCTCTCAGAGTGTACGACCTGGAGTCGCTGGGAGACCAGGACTTCGGGAGCAACAGCAGTAGGTTAGTTTAGGGCATGTGGCTCCTGAACAGTATAGAGACGGTTTCATAGTGTATTAGGTTCCTGGAGCAGGACGTCTCTGTTAATGAGGCTAGCGCTCACCTTTTATTTTTAGTTTTGTTTTCTTTATAGAATCCTGCACTAGGATTATCATTGTTGGTACCCTAGCCTCTGAGTCTGTGTTGATATTAAATGTGCGCACCCCTGCGGCGTGTCAACGTCCACTGCTCTGTGTCTGATTCAGTATTATTCAGTGACGACCCACGTATGTAACATCACCCGGTTACAATTATATAGATTTACCTTCCAGAAATTCAATTGTTAGGTTAGGTTGAGTTGGACTAAGATGGTGCTGTGAATTCCTAAGGATCAAGAATCCAGTTGCTTATTCAACAGTCACAAACACGCATTGCGAGTGAGTGGATTCAACCAAGCGTTTGTTTGTTTATTTATTTATTTATTTATTTATTTATTTATATTGAAAACCTGGACTTATTGGTTACGTGCTTCTGACAGTTCCCAGGCAGACTACAATTAGCTGTCCCGGCAATTCTATGATCCATTCTCTAGCTATCTGTGGCAGACTGGCAGGGTGGAAGCCCTGCCAGTGTGTCATTGTGTGGGGAGTGTTGGGTTGGCAGGGAGGAGATTCCATTTCTCCTTGTCAAAACACATGGGAATGTGACTGTATAAAATAGGTGTTCATGGGTGTTAATATAGAGTTAGTAGGAGTAATTTTGGTGCTAGAGGTGGAGGTCTGTGTTCTGTGTTCCATGCTGTGCTGTCCCGTCTTGTTTTGGCCCTTGTTCCTTTTGTTTTGTCGGGTGTGTTTTGTGAATTGTTTTGACCGTGGTATTTTTGTTTATGTGTTTATTAAAGAACGCATTAGTGCATTAACATTACAGCTTTCTGTGTCTGAGTCTCTTTCCCTGCCATTACCATCTGAGTTTTGACATTACCACGCCACACTACCGCATGCAGTATATGCACTATTGACCATTGAGACCTTGGGAACCAATGAAGCACAAGAAGCTTGATAACATGCAAACTCAAGCTGTGCATATTATTATTATTATTTATATTATTATTTTATTATTATTTATTTCTTAGCAGACGCCCTTCCAGGACTTGCAATTGTTACAAAATCTTTATGCATCAAATTTAAATATGATACGTAACTCTAAAACACTCAGTATGCACCTTATCTGGAATGCTGATTGCATTATTACTGTCCTAACTTAAGAGGTGAAATGTAGTGTCCTACTATATATCTGGCTTTTAAAAAGGAATATCCTAAATCCACAGAGCACTTTACCTTGTCTTCAACACAAAACTTCAAATTATTATTAAGCATTAAAATAAATAGACAACATATAAATAGTTATATGTTTAGATTTGTAGTTTGGTTGATTCTCAGGTAAAGGTAACTGTAAAGTATGTAGGTTTGACTATGGTAGATACACTGGTACAGTAGAATCAAGCATTTCATTGACATTCATATCCCACGGCTGTAAATTCAAAATGAAAGCTATCAGTATAATGAGTATGACAGCTGGTCGGACAGATAGGCAGATAAATAAACAGACTCCATATAGCCCCAGATTATGAGACCCTCAATAACTTATATACACTCAATACTTGTCAGGTATACTGTACCATTATAGCATACGAAATAATAAAGTTCTGTGATGGTCAACGCATTTACTACATACTGTATGGCAAGTGTTTCAAATTTTGTCCAACCACAGTCTAGTACAGTACTTGACACAACTCAAATGTGTTAGGAAAACAAATGTGTAACTCACCTGAAGAAAACAACTCCCAACCGGTGAATGTTCTCGCACAGATGCATTATACACCTGGTGCTCAAAAACGGGTTCATTGTCATTGACATCCTCAACATGGACAGTAATTGTGGCTGTTGAAGACAAGGGTGGGCTTCCTGCATCTGTGGCTACTACCAGCAAGTGTATGAGGGGCTGTGTCTCATGATCCAAAGGAGAAACTGTAGTTATCAAACCAGACATGGAGTCTACAGCAAATAGGTAGGTGTCCAAAATATTCACAACAGTATAATACACAACAGAACTGATGCCTTCATCTGAGTCTTTAGCATGAACCTGAAGCAGGGCAGTCCCCCGAGATGCTGCTTCCGATACATTTACTGTAAATATATCTTGTTCAAACATTGGTGGGCTATCATTTATATCTGTCACTGTTACCAAAAAAGTCTTCTCGCTCCACAGAGGTGGAACTCCAAAATCTGAGGCAACGACCCTCAACTCATACAAATCTAGCTTCTCTCTGTCCAAAGATCCATTGACACAAAGAAAATACAGAAAATCATCAGATGGCTTCAAAATGAATTTTCCATCGCCACCTTCCAAGGACACATGGACCTTTAGATGTTCCCCAAGATCAGGGTCAGACACAGATATCCTGGCCACATAATCTCCAATACTGGCCCCCTCAGAGACCTCTGGTTCTCCAGATTCACTGAGGAACATGATGTTAATGGTAGGGCTATTGTCATTAATATCCAGCACTTTGACCAAAACAAATGTGCTGCTGTACTCAGGTTGAGCTCCATCATCTCGTGCTTGGATTATTAGCTCATGAAATGGTTGGTTCTCATAGTCCAGTGGTTTATTCAGGCTGATTACACCAGTTCTGTTATCGATAACAAACAGCTCATTGGGGTCACTCTGGCGGCGGTTAATCTCATAGATGACATTCCCGTTGCTCCCGAGATCTTGGTCTGTGGCATAAACTTGGCACACTGAAGCTGTCAGAGGTGCATTTTCCCAAACAAGCACCTCATACTTGGCCTGATTAAACACTGGAGGATTATCATTTTCATCCAAGACAACAATGTCAACCTGCAGATGGCCAGTCTTTGGGGGGTTGCCTCCATCAAAAGCCTTTATGCCTAAAGAATAGAAGTCAGTGCTTTCTCTGTCCAATTTGCCTGACAGGATCAGATCCAGACTAAGATCACGGTTGCTGCCGCTTCTGTATTCCAGCCTAAATATTCCACTGGGATCCCCTTCAGTGATCCGGTATCCCTGGATGCCAAACTCTCCCTCGTCTAGATCCAGAGCACCCTCCAGCTGGAACCTGGCCACAGAAGGACTCTGCTCAGAAATGTTTAGCTGCACTTTTTCCTTGGGGAAGACTGGAGAGTGGTCATTTACATCAATGACCAGGATCTCCACCTGTACCATCTCTCCAGTTAGAGTAGCTGCCACAAACTCATACTTACCCCTGCTCTCCCTGTCCAAAGCTTTTGCTGTGGAAATTATACCAGTGTCTCCATCAATATCCAGGTCCTTAAAAAAATAGGATTCCCTGCTCTCAGATATGAAAAATCCACTATTGGGAGTGCCTTTTGGAAGTCCAGTTCTTATATCCCCAACAATAGTCCCTGCTGGAAGTCCTTCTTCAATAGACAAGCTCAGATTGTGCACCTGAGCAGAGGATTTGTTGCATAAAGATAACACAATAAGGATAATTGTTTTAAGGAACACAAATGCCTGTGTCCAAGAGCCGTGTCTTCTCAAGGTACCCATTTAACACACTTTAAGTCCTCCTCGTTCTCTTTTGAAAAAAAATAATGTTTCATACAGAGCATACAGTACCCACAGAAAAGTGCAGTCAGGTAGCAGTCCACGGTACAGCACGCACAACCCAGTTCCAAAGCTCATAACTGGCTTTTTATTTATTTTTTTATTTTTTAATGTACGACTTTGATTTTACTTACAGCTGTCGTGTTCCTGTTTCCAAAGATTTGCAGGTAATTCAGCGACAATTATAGTATCAAACATGTTAGGACCAGCAACTGCGTGGAACGCAAGCTGAAGCAAAGCTTAAGTTCACCGCAGACTTGCCTCCTGTCCCTTCTTCAGTCTGACTGCCAATCACTGTCTTCGTATCACGTGATAAGCACACAATGACTGTCTAAGTACTGTAAGTACAGTTGGCAGCGGTGTTCCAGATCTCCGTTTGCGTCAACAAAGTCGGCTACATCCCATCTACTAACGGGGAACGCAGTTCAAACCACTTGAACATATATTGAGTGAAACTGTAATTTACTCAAATGGAATTTAGATGTTAAAAATAAACCAACATACAATACGATAAATGCGTTGTAACATTAACAAGGACTATATATTTTAAAGAAATATTAGGTCTATAATAGAGAACTGCCGATAATTTGAAATTAAACTGGAAATACAGTGCAATCAAATTGTCTGTGTTGAATTACGTGCAGTTTACATTTTCATGAAATGCAATTCAAATAACAAAATTAATTTCAAAAGATAACCATACGCTTTACTATTAGATTCTTTTTTTTAAGATAGCAAAATTGAAGACTTGTATAGATATTCTCAAATGCATTATTGATTTTTTTTTATTCTTTGTAATAAAAAAAAAAGGGCACGTTTGTCCCAGACATAAAAAGGGAAGCTCTCCAGTGCCATCTACTGGTGGTTTTGTACATTCCGTCTTTAAAAGGAAATTCACATTTTTGTTGACAGGTGAGTAAACAGGTGAGTTAAAAACGCGATTCGGTGATGTACCGTACTGTAACTCTACAAAAGATTAGTTTTCATTTATATGTCTTAGATGTTAAACATAAAGATTTGTGTTAACAAAGACAGCCTAGGGAGAGCGATGTGACATTGGAAAGCTATTATAGATCTGAGAAATTAATCTGGTGTAAATTTAGTTTTATTAATACTTATAAAAAAAAAATAGTAATAAATAATGTTGACGCGGGTGTTAAAGGTTTGAGAATTTGCTTCCACGGTTCTTGATACTGAGAACTCAAGAAAATGAATAGTTGTTGTGTGTAAAATAGTCTTTAATTTTTGGCATTAAGGATTCTCAATTCGGACGTAACATTACCATCACATTATACCGTAATAGCATAAATAAACCACTGCACTGCGTCACATGTCTATGTAAGTTTACGAATACTGAACTTTATTTTATTTTTTACAATTAAGAGGTTTACAGACGCACCGCCGAGACAGGTGCATTGTTAAAAAATATCCTGCCAGTTACTGTTTTTCCCTCCTTACATTGATTCTGTCGGAATATAATTTGGTTTTGACACATCTACAGAATGTCTTCTCGTGTCATATTGTCCTACCAGTGGGACCAACAAGCTGTGGTGAAAATGTTTTTGTTTTTTTTGTTTTGTTTTGTTTATTGGACAGACTAATTAAAGATGGTTTACCTATATGGATGGACATTGAAGGAGGGATGTCGGGAAATATCAACGATGCGTAAGTATAGGTCACCTAAAATAAAATGATGTATGTGTAAAAACAAACAGAAAAAAAATCCAATGCTAAAATGATTTCACGTGAAAACAATAGGTACATTTAAAAAAAAGGACTAAGGCAACTGCTTAACATGGAAATCAGAAAGTACTTCATGCAAGTCAAAACTAACATGTTCCATGAACACACAATTAGCTATCATGCCCACATAGTAATGTCAGCGTGCTCAAAGTGTATGATTGCACAACACACTGAATGTAGTATTTCATGTATTTATTGCACATGGGTCTTTCCTACCATGCATGCATTCTCAATTATTTGCATGTCCAGTGCAGGTGTGACAGACTGCTGTTGAAATACACCCAGCGATCAAAATCAGAATTAAACTCACACTGAAACATAAATGAATACCCTTTTTTTGTTTTTGTAAAATTTCCTCAATAGGATTTCTTTTTTTTTTTTTTTTTTAAACTGTTACATTCTAGAACATCCTAATTTTTTAAAAAAGATATAATTTGTTTGTTGCAGTGTATTGTCAGAATCTGCACATACTCATTTATTTATATAAGCCTATATGCTCTGAGCACACTCTTAAACTCAGGGGAGACGTTCAGGAGGACAGATGTTCAGAACTCCTGTAAGTGGTTTTGTTCATGCACTGGGCGGGCTATATGTCCAGACAACTTTTTAATATTCAAGAAAATCACAGACTCATATAATTTGAAGTTTTAACGAATCAGGGCAGTAATAGTGCCCCTTCGGTTTATTAAATGCTTTTTAAAAATTGGATTGGTTGGTTGCGCAGACCACCGTAAATCCTAAGTAATAAGCAGTACGGGAGATCTGGTGCTTTTACTGATTTAACAGCGTTAATACTTCAATATAGTAATACAGATATGGTTAAGTATATGCTTAACCCTTAGGCTAGCCATGCAACAAGCTAGAACACCCACAGCTACGTTCTAAAACGTTCAATATATCACTCTCTACAGCTAAAATATAAATATTATACCATAGCAATGCATCCAATACAAAGAGATATTAAATTCAAATATATGCTTACCTTCTAGTGTATGGAAGAGTAGTGTAGGATATATGAAAAATAAGAACTGCCTTCAAAAGGCAGAGACTTCTGAACAGCAGTCAGTTTTTCGGAAACCCTCAAAGCATGGACCACGTCAGTTCGCAAGATCAAGAGCAATGGTGTGGAATGGGGTCTTGCTCTGGGATTATATAGGATTTTCCCTCCATTGAATACATCAGGAGTCCCAATTACAGTTCCTATCTTTGAGTTAATGATATATACCTTTGCTTTTTCCCAATTTTAGGGTTGATTAATATGAAACACTATCGTAAGCATTTTCCAATACTCATTATTTCAAACCAATATCTAATAACGTATTAACACGTCCTACGCTTTCCATTCCCATCTCTTCCTGCCAGTTTCTAATTAATTTATGTTATATACAGAACATTATTATTGTTAAGATAAACTCCTATCTTCCGTTATCCGAAAAGTATTTCCATTTGTTAATATTAACGAGATAGCTCATTACAGAGAGGATCTTGGCAGTTAAATCGCTGATCATCACAAAAAATCCCTGCTTCATCTGCCAACACCAATGAATCATCTTCAACACTGCCTGTACCACAAGCAGGTGAGAACAAGGTTACAACATTAGTTTGTATTCCTTTAGTAAGTTTACTGTTAGAGTTACACTTGATACTATTTTTTATTTTATTGACTTGCTTCTTTTAAATACAACATTCTAATAGCTGTATTATTGTAATCTAAATAGAAGATTTACTTCCAACTCAGGGGTTCCTTTTAGATCAAGTCTTAATACTTTTTCCAAATAAGATACCATGACTGCCCATTCATTTAAACTATACATTTGTTTAGCTCTCAGAAATATAGCAGCAGTTTTAAGACTTTAAATTGTTGATTCAAGTATTGTTTTCATCACTTTAGAATACTTGCTTTTAAATCAGAGACCGTCTTTAAATCGGACTCACTCCTTCCTTTAAATAAGAGACTTGACTGTGAGTCTCCTCTTTAACTGGTTACCCTCTACACTCATTTTCAAAGTCAGTTTTTCCATTACAAGATTTTTCTACGTTAAACATCTACTCTAACAGAACATGTTTATATTTATTTCAGAGTATGTTTTTCCTTTTTTACTCAGCTCAGCATCTTTCTCCAGAAAGTTAACGACCAAGTTCTGGCACCTAAATCAGAGTTGCCTACTTCTGATGAGGGCCTGCCAAAAGCTAGTCAGCCCGACCTTTCTCTGTATGCTTTTTCAGACTGTACATAACAGCTACTTCACATTTTCTACCGAATATGCAGGTCTATTTGAAACAGAGTACATACAGTATTACTATGATTACTAACTAAGAGTATATCATATTATTTTAATCGATACATGTTCGTTTAGACCATCCAATTCATGTCTAACAAATCAGCCCGTTCCCAGCAGGATTCGAATTCTGCGCCAGGCTCAGCTCGGACTGGTTCTGCAAACACCACAACAGGCCTTTTCATCCAATTCTTCACATCGCAGGTGTGGACTGCTAGGGTTCTCACTTGATACCCGTAAGACACGTGTACATGTTTGGCAGGAACACCCTCCTCACATTCTAGCTTACCCAAATGAGCCCATGTCACTAGATGACCACTGTCACAACCCACACAATCAATTCTCTTTACATCCTGTGGGTCTACATTCAAGTGTGAAAATGACATCCCTTCAGGATTATTACATACAAACAGAATTCAACAGTGTCTGACTAAGTGACTGCAGGCTGGGCAGGGTTTGAACCTGGTCAGGAGTAATTCACCTTGGCCCTTATCACATCCACACATTAGAAAAGGATTACGTTCAACTGCTCTGTTCAAAGTTAGTTCTGTTGTATGAACAATGTTCCTGGCTCTATAACTTCTATAATTGTTCTCTTGATACATTTCATGTTGTTCACAGAGGGTAATTTTAGGAGGCACTCCCTCCATCCAAAATACAGGAGTGGGCCAGAATTCACTATTTTTCATATCATTTGGTTTCCAACCTAGTTTCTCTTGCACATCATCAGTGGGCAGACTCATTGTAACTGAATTTGGGTCCATAAAATAACCGTTTACCTTGGCAACAGAGACCTGCCATGGAAAGGGTCCCAGTGATTTATAGCACAAAAGATATATGCCAAAGCTAGGTGAGACAGTATGATCCCAATGGAGATTATGTTTACACTGAAGCCAGTCCCTATGGTGCAGAGGAGTGGCTGCTGATAGCAGATGAGAGCGGTGAAAGAGCTGTCGTTATTCAAAACTACTCCGTTTCTTGCCGTTTTAAATGGTAAGCTAGTCGGGCTGGACTCCTATACCACAGACTGCAGATGGGTTTTATATTAGTGTATGTACTGTAATAAGCCTATAATATACTTTTACAAATTCAGATGCTAAAAACCAAAAGATATAGATATATAAATATATAATTAAACACATAGCACAATAACAATGTAATAGTCTAGCAGTACAGGTAATCATTACCAGATGTTCTTGTTCTTTCCCCATGTGTGTTTAATATGAACCGTGCTATGTCTTAAAATTCAGTTTTAAATTCTAATAATTGTGTGTGTGTATTTATTTATTTTTTTAAAGGCTATCAATTAAGATTTTGGTCTCTAGTTTAGGCATTTATATAGCACCTGCATTTACTGGCCATAGTGTGATGTTCCCAAACCATAAAAAGAAAAGCATTGATGTGTTTAAAAAAAAAAAAAAAAAAAAAGTATAGAAATGTTTATTTGGAAAAGTACAACAGAAACAGCTAGAAAAGCATGGACTGCTCCAGAGTGCATCTGCAAACAACTTAAAACTGCTGAAATGAGCACAGGCTGATATTCCTAATCCTTTAAAATCTCTTCCTTTTAATGATCTCTGGCTTCCAGTTGACCGGGTGAGATTCTTCAGTCTGAAAGGAAAATCATGGAAATTAATTCAAAACAAGCCATCACCACTGCATTCTGTTTTCATTATCCTGATGAGCAGTAATCTTAACCTGAAAGGCCAACAAAATAGGATAGCTAGGTCATGCACTGGAGAACCACCTAGGTTAAATTAAAAGACAAGCAAAACTTTGTTGTTTAAGCTCTGACCTACCAGAAAACATTAACTTGAGCAGGTATGTGGACCCCCTTGTTAACTAAATATATTGGTATTTCTAAAAATCTAAATAAAATAAATCAATCAAAATAGCCTCTTTTCAAAAGCTTGGTACAAGATTATTTGATAAAGCAAGAAATCCAAGTAAAATGGTACCCCAAGTATTACCAATTTAATACTACAGCTGAAGGACAGGGTCAAATATTTAATGTGAAGCCAGTCAATCGCAAAAGCCTCATTTTTACTTTATGCACCAGAATCCATCCCACTCAGCAGATACAAATATAAAATGTTAGCAACTCATACAATGTATACCAAAACCTACTTGTTAGGCAAGATTCTTACTAAAACAGATAGTATGCTTACCGCTGTGTCATCTTCTCTGTAGACTTTGATGGTTTTGTCAGCCTCTGCCGTGATCAGCCTGCTCTCTGAATGATCAAACATGCAGGCAAAGATTCCTGATTCACTATCCAGGGAGCCAGGCTGTACCGCTGCATGGATTCTCTGGAAGTTATAGCCTGTTCTCCAATCCCACATGTGGATAGTCCCATTATCAGCTAAAGAAAAAGAATGCTATTTTATAGGGCTTACCCATAGAGCAGAGCAGAACACTTACTTAAAATAATAAAAACAACAAAACATACCTCCGGATACCAGTACTCCATCCGAATTCACAGCGAGTGTGTTGATTATTGCATTGTGACCAGAGAGGTTCTGGATAAAATTTCCATCAGGGAATCTCCATTGTTTGATGTTATCCGGAGAGCCGGAAGCAAAAGTATACCTATTGGAGATAAAACAGTTTATAAAGTTACCAGACTTGATGCATTGTTCAGTAGGCTACCTTGCAAAACTAATTAAAGTGAATGTGTATAGTAAATCCTTAGCTAGCACTTGGTGAATTGTTTTCCACAGTAACTCATTTACAAAGTTTGAAAGCCAGCATAAGTTGTGAATACTTACTGCCTTGGATGTAAAACCACAGCTCTCACAGATTTCTTGTGGTTTGTCAATGTTACTCTTGTCTTTCCAGCTACCAGATCCCATAACCTTATGGTAGTATCATGGCTTCCTGCAAAAAAAATGAATGCAGGCAGCAATGATTGGAAGTCCAGATAGTAGCAACAGCGGCTGGATATTCTACAAAATGAAGATTTAATCTAAACTGACTTCCTTAGAAGTAGGGATATGCTTCTGGTAAATTTTTATGAATGTTTAAAATGCTTTGCAATGTCAGTGTTTAAACCATATCTACATACACACTCTTTATATTACGTGCTGATACTGACAGCCCTGCTTAGCATGTTCTAAGCAAATAAACCCTAAATAAGCAAATAATGTTTTAACATCGCAAAGACTTAAGTAAAAAAAAAAAAAAAAAAAAAAAAAACATACAAAGTATATATTGAAATGTTGATAAAGCTTTGTATTGCGTGGCATAAATTAATAGATATGCAATTGCATATTAAATTTACGTTCAATTATTCCTTGTTACTTTCCATTAACATTTAAGTCAGATTAACTATTTAATTAAAAACATGTAAATAGGAAATTACATATTTTCAAGGGTAACAAAACATAATAAATTGACATGATATGCAATTACATTTTCAAATCGACATTTAGCAAGAAACCAGCTATGGCATATTTATTAAATATTAATTTAACATTAATTTAATATGCAATTGCATATCTAATTAATATTAATTTATGCCACGCAATAAAGCGTTACCGAAATATATTTAATTTATGGTTGTAATTAAAGTTGCTAGTGAAGATATAACTATATATATATAAAAATAGTTTTTTATATATATATATATATATATATATATATATATATATATATATATATATATATATATATATATATATATATATATATATATATAAATAAAACAGGAACCTATTATGTTTCTTTGTAGGTTTTTTTTTTTTTTTTTTTTTAAAGTAACTTTGCTCAATTATATGGCTTTAAAAAAAAAAAAAAAAACACAACTTAGAGACCAACATCACCCACTGTTCAGCACTAATGCAAAATGGCTACAAGAAAGCAAAAGCGAGTTGTGCTTACAATTGAAAAAACGTTGGAAATACATTCACTTCTGGAAAAGGTAATTACCAGGGATAAAATAGCACAATATCTGGGAATTTTAAAGAGCACTGTGTCCTTTACTTTAGTGCAGTAGTTCCAACATACAAATAAAAATTATACTAAACAAAACGCACGTTCAGTCCAAAAGCTTACAGAACAATTTCAAGTGAAAAAAGCCTTCCACCTATGGGAAGATTGGGGAATGGGGTCCAAGAGTCTGTGGTAATTGCAACTTTTGGGATAATCTTACATCGATTTCAAAACTACAATAATTCTGAATGTTTTCATTTCAAACTGTGAAGCGTTTTACTTGTGTTTTTGTGGTACGGCAATTTTGTTTGGCATAAGATGGTTTTCTCGTCCAGTTCCTCAAAATACTTCCAAACGTGTCTTCCTTTGTTTAGGAGATGCCATTTTAAATGTAGAACAAATTCTGAAAAAACGCTGGTCATTAACGTTATTACCCCGCCGTGGAATTGATACCATACCACGCCTACTACAGACATAAACAGACACACAGTGCACCAATGAAGCGCCAGATCGACCGAGAATAAAACCTGCCCCAGTGTCAATCTTTCTGTTGCACCAATTAGAAAAGCTACTTTTAGGCAATTGCCAAACCCCTTCCTTTTTATAATATCCGTCCTTACAGTGGCACTAGAGTAGTCTGATACACGACAGACTACCAATGATAAATTACTAAAATTAATGCAGAAAAAATATGCGTTTGGGGACATTTGTCACGTTACCGGTTATACGTCTAGCATATTATTAAATGTTTTACCACTTCTTTAGTTTAAACGTTTAAAATTCCCATCCCTACTTGAGACATTTTTCTTACCTGTAATAATTTGTGGTTCTGCCGATTGGCATTTCACTGTTGCTACAGCGTTGGTGTGCCCTGACAAAGTGTGCACATTGGCTTTTGATCTGATGTCCCACACCTTAAATAAAAACACACATCTTTAGAATTCAAAATCACCTTCCATATTGTAGCTGGCAATTTCTTCCATGGTCAGGTAGAGGGTTACAACTTATTTCAATCTTTGAAAAATTCAGGCATAAACTACATTAGTTTACAAATATATTTGCTGTGACAAACATGGGTTTTCCATGCTTCAATACTATTCACATATTTGATGTTTTGTTTCCATGAAAGAGAAAGTTTCCTCATAGTATTTATTCTTCTACGGCACCTGGACAAGTATTTGCTCCAACTACAGTAATGCAAGTACAAAAGGTTACATAAGCAGGAGTAGGTTAATCTTACTCTATGAACACATTCTCTTATCTTGACTTTTCAACTTCTTAAATATTTTTAACAACTTAATGTTAACATAACAGTAAAGAATACCTTTTTCAAAGCAAAAAAAATAAAATTATGTAAAATCATAAAAATGCAAAACCAATGGGTAAATTCCACTCACCCTAGCAGTTGAATCTCTGCTACATGTCACCAGAACATCTATTGTAGGATGCAGGTCTATACCATATACAGCACTTAGATGACCATGATAATGTCTGATGACCTAACAAAAAAATATACAATAAATTAACTTTCATTATACTGCAAGTACACATTGACAAAAAAGTATCTCTAGATGCAATACCTTGTTGTATTCCAGATCCCAACATTTGACTTGCTTATCCTCTCCACAGGAGAAAAGGTATGGGCTACGTGAACTGATCGCAACTCCTCTGACTGTGCTAATGTGCCCAGTTAGAGACAACTTCAGTTTACCACTCGCCAGGTCCCAGATCTGCAAAGACAAAAACCACATTATATATGTGTATGCAATAAGGCCCAACAGGTCGTCTGTATACGTTGAATATACTGACACCTCGGGGCGTTGGGAGGCACGAGACAAAGTCAAGCGCCTCCAACCCCAGAGAGGTCTGTATATTCGACACAAGAAGGGCCTTATTGCATTTATAATCCAGGTAAAACAGTGGATTTGAAGAAAAAAAAAAAATATATATATATATATATATATATATATATATATATATATACACCAATAAAGTAGTCACATGTATAACTTTGGACTACAGTAAATTAATTTAATTAAAACATGTAAACAAAAGCACATCTTCATTTTGTGTGCTATATATGATATTGTGCACATTGCCATTGAAAAAATACACCAGGGGCGGAGTTGAGACGGCACCGAGTTATTTGTTTTTTTTTTCCTGTCACTCAGTGCAGACACACAGTTTGAGCAGAACAGACGTGAGGAATTTGTTCAAGGTCTGTGTCAGAGAGGGTGGATAATGTACATAAGTGTCTGCTTTTCTTTAGCGTTCACAACCCGATAAAAATACATTTGAAGTGACAAAGTTGGGGTGAGTAAGTATAAAGACAGCGATTTATTTATTTTTTGCTATTTTTCTGTTTTGTGATCTTCTGGTTCATTTAATTGTTCTTCATCCAAACCGGCATGTCTACTTACTACTTTGGGGTTTTTTGCAGGTAATTGGTCACTCAGTTTCATAGTTACAGCTGTACATGTTTAACTGTAAGCAAGATGGCTACCGATACTTTAATTTCTGTGAGGCAGCACAGTGACTTAGAATATGTGACAAGGCTCCAACTGTCCTTGTATTCATCCAAGATACAAACAGCTTGCTTGTTTCAGTTTCTATTGCCACCCCAGATTATAAATAAATGTATTTATTTATTTTATTTATATATATTAGTTTCAAACTAATTAATAGGATGTTCTTAACATGTCTGTCTGTCTCTAAATTGTGAAAGTGACTTTCTATAGGGTCATTTAATCATTAATTCCATAAAGACAACTTTCAAATCAATGGACCTCAATATTCACTATATATAAAATTGAATTCATTATATATAGAATTTACATTTTTCAGCCTGCACAAAAAAATAATTTACATTTACCTTAATAGTTCTGTCACCAGATCCGGTGACAAACCATTGATTCCCGGGTTCTACAGCTATAGATCTCACCCATCCTAAGTGACCACTGATAACCTGCAGGAGCAAAGAATTTACAGGATTGAAATCTGCATAATTTAAAGCCGTGGGACAATACACTCAAAAGCCAGAAAGATTAACACGGTTTGTGTGTGTATCACAAACAAAGTTCTACAAAAGCTCACCCTGTACAGTTTCCAAGGTGGGTGCCACTGGGGTTTGGGCATTGTTGGTGCTTTCTTAGCCATCAATGAAGAATTCTTTGTGCCCCCTGCCTCCAGGTAAGACTAAAGAATACAAAAAAATACAAACAAAAGGCCACAACTTAAAGATTAAATTCACTGTAAAACCTAAATCAATGTTTGTATAAGTACAGTACTGTATAAGCTCCCTTGTTTTCATAAATTTGGTTAATTTTAAGTAAAGTCTGAGTTGACAGTAAATTGTATAAGCAGATAGCGAAGGTTCTTGCAGGTTAAATTTACACCACCTCAAATGGATGGTATAAAGTTACTCAGCCTATATAAAGCCATCCAAACTTGGATAAGGTATTCATCCATTTTAAGAATACCCGGAGCATGTTTTATTTGTCCAACATTTGAATACCTGCCTTTGTCACAGTGCTGTGTGCAGCAGAGGGTTGTGTACTGTAGGGAACACTTACCAAGGCATGACCAGGTGGCTGTGACCTTTCTGCACTGCCAGCATGTCTGTGAATATCGGCCATACTAGCTGCTGTACGACTGGCATCTTGCCTAAAAAAAAATAAAAAAAAATGTTTCCGAAGTGTCGAAAGAAACTTGTGTTTAGAGGACTGTTTTTACAAGTGGTCAGGCTTTATTGGGAAAACTGCTTTTAAAAGTGCATTTCTGAAAGAACATGATTGATGCTCAGCATCTCAAACACCACAGTGTGTAACCATTTAAAATACAGTTCATATATACTGTCCATATATTCGCAATCTTAGCATAATAGATGAAGCTAGAATTATGTTTAGGTTGAACATGACTTGAGTTTTTACCTGGCCTGTGAAGGGGGGAGTGCCAGTGCCATGGACTGAACACCAGTGTCACTGGGCATTTTCTGCATCTGTGTATCAGCAGTCAGTGCAATGCCTGAAAGATAAAAATGCAAAGCACAGTGAAATAGTGACAGTAACAAACATAAAACCAAGTATTGATTTATTTTATCTAGTATATTGGGCATAACTTTAAAATTCAACATTGCAGATCTAAAACCTCCAGTCAAAACTAGGAAAAATAACACAAGACAAGTAAACTGGACTCATTGTTGGGTAAAACCAGGGCCTGTTCTACTGCCATACTTAATAATCTTTAAATTTACGATACAAGAGCTTTTTAGTGTTAATTATTTCTGCGATGATGCTTCAGTATTTATGTAATGTATTTTACATTTGGAATGTCCGCTCCTGAGTGACCACCTTCTATGTTTCTGCTGCGAGTGGACAGTAGTAGTAATGGACAAGTTTAATGCAAAACAAAAGCCAAGGTTGCAGCTTTACTCAAGACACTTACTTTTTTTTTTTCATTTAAATAATGTGTCTTGTCTTTATATTTTGTTTATCTGTTAATAGTTGTGAATTGCTTATTTCTGCCACCTGCTTTTATATGTATGTACAATATTTGTGTTGCATACACATGACCATACAGTGCCTTGCAAAATTATTCAGACCCCTGACCAATTCTCTCATATTACTGAATTCCAAATGGTACATTGAAATTTCATTCTGTTTGATATTTTAATTTTAAAACACAAACTCAAAATCAATTATTGTAAGGTGACATTGGTTTTGTTGGGAAATATTTTTAAGAAAAATAAAAAACTGAAATATCTTGCTTGCATAAGTATTCAACCCCCACACATTAATATTTGGTAGAGCCACCTTTCGCTGCAATAACAGCTTTAAGTCTTTTGGGGTAAGTATGTACCAGCTTTGCACACAGTGTCGGAGTGATTTTGGCCCATTCTTCTTGGCAGATTTGCTCCAGGTTGTTCAGGTTGGTTGGACGACGCTTGTGGACTGCAATTTTCAAATACTGCCACAGATTCTCAATGGGATTGAGATCAGGACTTTGACTGGGCCACTGTAGGACATTCACCTTTTTGTTCTTGAGCCACTCCAATGTTGCTTTGGCCTTGTGCTTGGGATCATTGTCCTGCTGAAAGGTGAATTTCCTCCCAGCTTCAGTTTTTTAGCGGACTGAAGCAGGTTTCCTTGCAGTATTTCCCTGTATTTTGCTCCATCCATTCTTCCTTCAATTTTAACAAGATGCCCAGTCCCTGTTGATGAGAAGCATCCCCACAGCATGATGCTGCCACCACCATACTTCACTGTAGGGATGGTGGGTCTTGAGGCATGGGCAGTGTTAGGTTTGAGCTACACATAGCGCTTTAAGTTTTGGGCAAAAAGCTCCATCTTGGCTCTTGATATGGTTGACTGGTGCACCATTACTCCACTCCCAGCCACTGCACTCTGTAGCTCCTTCAAAGTGATTGTTGGCCTCTCTGTGGCTTCTCTCACAAGTCTCCTTTTTGTTTGAGCGCTGAGTTTTGAGGGACGGCCTTTTCTTGGCAGTGCCTGGGTGGTGTGATGCAGCTTCCACTTCCTGATTATTGATCCAACTGTGCTCACCGGGATATCCAAACACTTGGATATTATTTTGTACCCTTTCCCTAATCTATGCATTTGTATTACTTTATCTCTAACTTCTGTAGAATGCTCTTTGGTCTTCATTATCCTCCAGATTCACAGCCTGACCAATGATCCTTCAACAGTGGGGTTTTTATCCAAAAAATGTGACAGCAACTTTAATGGTTCACAGGTGGAGGCCAATGGTAAGGTAATTGTGTCCTCGTTAGGGCAATTTCTTTCATCTGTGTAAACTGGGAGCTTCCACAGCACAGGGGTTGAATACTTATGCAAGCAAGATATTTCAGTTTTTTATTTTTCTTAAATATTTCAACATAAAACCAATGTCACCTTACAATAATTGATTTTGAGTTTCAGTGTTTTAAAATAAAATATCAAACAGAACGAAACTTCAATGTACCATTTGTAATCGAGTAATATGAGAGAATTGGTCAGGGGTCTGAATACTTTTGCAAGGCACTGTATATAGAATATATGGGCTGCATTTCAGAGGGGTTCTGTGACATCATAAACAAGCCCCCACAAAACATGGTGCAGTTCATGGTGCCAGGACTAGGTATAACCCTACGTAGCTGTGCATTACTTTACCCCATACAACACAGATAAACTGTACAATTAGAAGGATTTTTTTTTTCTTAGTGCTGCAAGTGCTGTAATCCATCACTTAAATATTCTTAGTTTAGGGAGGGGTGTAAAATTCAGCAACATGTGCTCCAAACAAATGTGAATGCAATAGGTGTTTGAGCTTAAAATATTTTAGTGGAGCAGAAAACATAGGAGCAGCACACTTGGCAAAGAAACAAGAAAAAAATCAGCTACAGGTCTCTCTCAATCCTACTATTAAAAAGAAGCAAATACGCAAATATGTACCTGGTCCAGATGGATATGGGTGGGTCCCAGTTATGACATAATCAGAGTCTTGACCTAAACAAAACACGCAATTAAATGAATCCTCGTTATCTACTGTATGCAAAGTCAACACTGATGGAGCACCAATGTTAGGCTATGTCTTAACACATTTTCTTAGCAATCTGAAGTAAAATGTAAGAAACTGAGCATTTAAGTAACTGCGAGACAAGACAGCAACTACCCTGACAATTGTTTGGTTTCAAAAACTCAACTCTTGAGGGAAAACAAACTAAACCAATTTGTTTTTAAATAACACTCTTAGAATTGCTCACATATGTCCAGCTGCAAACATTCATCTATCATTATGGATTTATTACCAAATTAAGTTGGTAAGCCTTATTCTCTGCATAACTTTTTTTTTTTTGCAATGGTCAGTAAAAACTAGAAATGAACGAAACCATCTACAATTTCTAAATTGTATGCCGAAATGATACATACCAGGGTTTGCAGAGAAACACTGTCCATACTGGTCACCTGTCTGGTGCAGGATCTTCTCTTTACCCTCTTTAAGAACAGGCATATGGAGCACTGCGCTATAATCAGCACGAATTTTGGCTGCCATCTTTAGTTTGTGGCTGGTAAAAACAAAAGCATCCTTGATTATCATGGCACAAAATGAATGCCACCTTATAAATATTGTCATGAAAATCGTTACCCTAGTGGTAACATTTAAAATATAAAATACATTAGCACAAAATAGAATGCACCTTAAAACTTAGATTTTAAAGCCAGATTTACAAAGTTTCTGCTACTGTGCAAACTTCAAACGACATTTTACCCTCTTAGTAAATCTGAAGTATTAAAGTTGTCAAGAAATACATCCTGCAACCCTAAGTTAACATTTTTAAAAGCAAGTAGTTTTAAATTCTAAAAAACAAACAAAAAAAGTGGTCTGAAAAACATACCTCTCTTCATCTATAGCAACAGCCTTAGCATGGTCAGCCACAAACATGTCATGAGTTCTCTTGAGTGACCTGAACACCAGTGTGTGCACAGAGTGCTTCTGTACGTCCTAAAAACAAAATTAAATCAGTTTTAACAGTCACTTTAAAACACCACAATTTGGTGAATTCTCTATTGAAGATTTTAGTGTAATGTAAAAAATGTCTCCAATACATTTCAAAGTACAATACTGAAGAGTTCTCCCCAGTGGGATAGCTAATGAAATGCTAGATCTGTACAGTGCTCGGTAAAATAGCAAAAAACGTTTGCCATTCTAGGTTTACGCTATGGAGAAAGGATGTTCCTTAGTGTTATACAGAGACTTAAGAATTAAGAAAAGTATTAAATTGCACTGCGGCTCAAAGTTCAAAAAAATTGATTTTAAAAACATTTAAGCATCAAAAAAATACCAGCAACTAGCATTTGCGTTTAATTTTCGTTGAACATACTGAGAAAATGCCCAAGTATAAACTTCCTCTGTGTAACAACTGCAGTTGTATTTTGCTGGTGAAAGAAGCATATGAATACACTTTTAAACCACAGACACTGTGGGTCAGTTGCAACGAACATGCAGATCATCCACACCTGCGTAATAATTTAGTACCAATTGCAACGAAAAAAAGATGGGGAACAACGTTGGGGACTTGCTGATCGATCCCCAGCTTTAATACGGAGCTCAGGGTTAAGCTCTTTGTAGTGTGCTTCCAAACAATATATATTTTTGGTTTTTAAAGAAACCTAACATCTTAATTATTGTTTTTAATTTAGATATTTTTTTAAAACTTGTTTTTAATCATTTTACATATTTTTTGGTTATGAATAGTTCAGTTTCATAAAAGTTGTCAATACATTTTGTTCCAGTTAGTACGATACCTTTCGTCCACAGAAATTGCTAGACTAACTTAGTATTGCGTTTTAGTATCCTCTAGAGGGCAACAGCAGTTACTTTGGGTTCGTTGCAATTCAGACACATTTTAATACGCAGCTGGGGACTACCTGAGTTGTTTAGTTCGTTTCAATTGGTATTAACTTTTAGTAGCATCCTGCTTACTAACCACGGGATCATTGCTACTTCGTTACAATTGACACTGCAGGTCTTTTTTTTATTATCTTGGAAACATTTTAAAATGTTCCCTACTTCACAATCGTGATGAACAATCACACAGAAATAAAACAATAGAGGCGGCTGAAGCACATTAACAAACACCCAGTCGAATGATACAACAACCGCTTTCTTAAAACAACAAACACTTCAAAAGCACATATGTAATTCATTTTAGTAGAAGCCTGTTCCAAGCATCTTTTTAAATCAAAACATATTGAAAAAAACAGACACAAACGCACGTCGATGGCCTAACTAAACAGGCATGTAGCCTAATTACAAACTGAAAATGTAATCCTTGTATTTAGCAAATAACATGAGGGTGAAACTTAGTGTCTATTTAATTACCTCCACCATGGTTGCTGAAATTTGAACTTATAAGCTTGTCTTTGTCGGTAGATGTAGGTCTAAACACAAAACATTCACTCCACGTCTTGGCTGCGCAACTGAAACATGCGATTCACAGTTCCTGTTCCGGGGAGGGGGTAGACTTTAGGGGACCATAAATAAATAAAACAGCGACACCTGCTGAAGTGGAGGGTTGTTAAATAGCAAGCGGCCTGAATGTGTATGAATTTTGATTCAGTGCTGTTTATCACAGTATTATTATTATTATTATTTATTTCTTAGCAGACGCCCTTATCCAGGGCGACTTACAATCGTAAGCAAATACATTTCAAGTATCACACTATAACCTCTGCCAAGCATTTAAGACCATACAGGAAAAGTGGCATTTGTTGGCATTTTACTTTTTACTAAAAAACTGTGATTAGTACATAAATTGGAGACAACATTTACAGAATATTGGATCAATTCACCTCATTTCCATATTTTTTTTTTATTGTATCTCATTGTGACAAGATCCATCAATGAAATATTTGTTTTATCACTGTCATCAGCACCTTCGTGTTAAAGTGTAGTGTGTTTTGCTATGCAATTACTGTCTGATCAGAAGAACTTTTAATGTGTTTCTAACATATCAGCTGCACTACTTTGATTCCATAAGGCATTTAATGTGGAAACACGTTTAACAACTGACATTTAACCCTACACTGAATCAAGAATTTTTAGTACCTAACTGTTAATGAGTACAGCAAAGATTATGATTATGAGTGGATTCAACAGACTGAATACACAGCTGTGTTCTTATTGTCCTAGTTATTCTATGAGCTTTACTAAGGAATTAGTTTGCCACTAGTTTACTTAGACTTTTGTTGTTTCTGTGAACTGCCTAGTTCAGTTTACTTATAAAAGAGTTTAATACAATAATTCATAAATACATTTTATTTCAGTCTTTAATAAAACAATATTAAAGGAGAACATGCCATGCTAATGTTACAAAATGGGACGCAAACAGCTTTTAGTGTATACGAGACATGGGGTCTATTTAATAGCTTTGGGTCTACAAGTACATGCCATAGGTGGAATGTTCTGTTCCTTTCAGATACATCCAGATGTGAGTTGGCTGGGGTAATATAAAGTTGTTCCTTGCAATGGCTAAACATCTTTGCTCTCTCATTTTGAAAACTGTGGGTTAGATAACAGTGATCAATAGTGAGTTTCTTTGTATCTTTTAGTTTTATGAAATTTACTGGACTTACCTGTACTAATTAAGTGGAATCTGATACTGAGTGTGTTTATTAAACTTCCAAGATGTTCTGTCCCAGCAAGACTAAAGCTGGCGTGGAGAATGTGTCGCGCCCCCGCAATAAATATAGCCAGACTACGGAACCTTGTTTAAAGAAAATAAGGAATTCTGTTCTATTATAATTACCTTCTACTTTCATTGACACAGGTTCAAATCATCAACAAAAGGGGGGCAGCAACTAGCCCACATCAAAGAACAGACAAGAAGCAATATGCAATTCTTTATTAAAAACAGATATTCAAAACTTGGCATTAGTATAGCACACCTCGTCACCAACAAGAAAAGTCAAAGTAGCACAGTAAAAATGTGCATGACCAGTCCTTATTCAGTATTGCACTTGCCCTGGCTGGATTATCGGTAGGGGACGTGGTTCCAATCTCCTGCCACCCCAAAATTTCACAACTGCTCAATCATCCCTTTGCACAACAGGGGGCGCCACTCCACCACTGAGTCCAAACCAACAGACTAATAACACTGAGCCTTCCCCAGAGTCAATTGAGTGGAGAAAGAAACGTTTCAATCTGCAACAGAGCAGGGCCTCCAATCTCGATCTAAAATAGGATATTGCACACGACACAGGTTTCCTGATAAAAATAAAGCAAAAAAAAATCAGTGCACTTAAAGACATTTCAATTCATCTGCTAATTCATATAACAAATTAAAATAGTATAATAAAACCAGATAGATTATTATTAAGCAAATTACGAATTAAACACATATCTATAACTATATATCAACACATATCGAGATTATATATATATATATATATATATATATATATTTTAGCTCAAAGAGCCAGCTGCCCAACGTTTCGATATGTTGTACATATCTTTCTCAAGGGAGCCTGTGTTTGAATCCAAACATTGGAGGTATTTATAGGTTTTTGACGGCATGACAACTACTTGTTATTGTTTACATTCAAATTCATGATTTATTCTTACATGATGTAATGGTGTTCTATATATTGTGACATCATTTTTACTTCTATCTTTGAATCTGTATTAATTCCAATTAACACTACTTTACATAAACTTATATTTTTATTATGTCATGCAATGCTGGCTCTGAGGATCAGTCTAGATTTGGCCTCCCCAGCGCATCAGCATGCACAACTTTTGAATGAATTTTGTTTATTTATTTAAATGTTATATATTTATTGAAGTTAATTAGTTCATTCTTTTCTGTTGAGTCCCGCTGGCATAATCGTGTTCAGTCTATTTATCCATTTACTTTCTTTTATTCTTCGATATGTCGCATTGTCTAATTTGAGCTGTTCTAATACTACAAACTTTACATCATTTATGTCATGTCCCTGACTGGTGAAGTGCTGTACTATTGGTTCATTCATTTTTTTATTTCTAATTAATGAAAGGTGGTTCTGAATTCTTTTATATAAAGTAGTTCCAGTCTCTCCAACATATTTGATTTCATCACATTTTTCACAGGCTATTCCATAAACAACATTGCTATTTTTACAGTAGGTATTAGTTTTTAGTGGATATGTGGTGTTCTTATGTTTAATTATATTTTTACGTTTGTCTATGTGTTTACACACCTTACATCTACTAGTGCATATGTTAGTAGAACCTATTTTGTCAATTATTCTTTTATGTTTACTGTGAACTAAAATATCACCTAAATTAGCTTCTCTTTTGAATGCTACAACTGGGGCCTTAAGAAATACTTTTTTTAATTTTTCTGAATTATGTAGAATCCGCAAGTGTTTCCAAACTATCTTAGAAATATTGGGCAAAAGTTTAGAGTAAGTCATTATTAATGGGACTCTTTTGACCTTTTTATCTCTATTTTTATAATCTAGTAGATCATCTCTTTTTAGTTTATCCACTTTTCTTAACTCCGTCTCTATAATTCTTTCTTTGTATCCTCTTTTTTTAAGATTTGTTTTTAATACATTTCTTTGTTTTACATAGTCACTTTCTTTTGAGCATATTCTTCGTATTCTTATTCCTAGACCCTTTGGGATTGCCCTTTTAGTGTGTATCGGATGTGCAGAGGACATGTGTAAATACTGGTGCATGTCAGTAGGTTTACAGAAGAGGTCAGTCTCAATTGAACCTTCTTCAAGTTTTACTATGGTATCTAAAAATTCTATTTCTTTCCTTGTCCATCGAAGGTCCACCTTAATATTACTGTGTATTTCATTTGCCATTTTATGAAACTGGAAAAGAGATTCTTCTCCATGTGTCCAAACCCCAAAAATATCATCTACAAACCGAATGTATTCTAAAGGTTCTCTTTCTGATTTTCTAAGTAATTGTTCTTCCCATTTCCCCATGTATGTACTGGCAAAATGCATTCCTAATTTAGATCCTATTGCGGTACCATCGTTTTGTTTGTAATTCTTATCAACAAATGTAAAATAACTGTTTTCTAAAACTATGTTGATCATGTTCAGTACCTCTGCTGTAGGTATTGATTTATCTAGTCTATTATTTAGTGCTTTTTGACAAGCTTCTAAAGTTTCTTTACGAGGGACACTTGGGTACAAGGATTTTACATCCATGCAAAATAAAATTGTATTCTCTGGAAGGTTGTGTTTTATTGATTCAAGTCTTTTTAAAAATTGTGTTGTATCCTTAACATAGCTTGGTAATTTCTCAACGTGCGACCTAAGTTGTTTTTCTGCTATTTCAGCTATTATGTGTGTTGGATTATCAATCGTGCTGACTATCATTCGCATAGGGTGATTTTCTTTGTGCATTTTAGGATTTCCTCTTGCTAGGCCTGTTCTTGCATTATGTGGCTGCATGTATTTTTTTAATTCTTTTGATATAATGCCTTTATTGTATAGTCTCTCCGCAATTTCCTTAACCTCTTTTACCGATTTATTGATCTTATTGCTTTTAACTTCTTCATATGTATATGTATTATTTAATTCACATTCTACAGATTTCATATAGTCATCTGTGTTCATTATCACTATTCCTGAGCCTTTATCTGCTGGTCTTATCATTATATCATCATCATTTAACAACTCAGTCATAGCTTGTTCTTCAATATTGGTTAAATTAAGTTTACATCTTTTCTTTAGTCCTACTATTATTTCTTGTTTAACTACTTCAATATACATATCTAACCATTTATCTCTTCCATCCGGAGGAGTCCATGTGCTTGTACTATTAACCTTAATCCCATGCTCATAATTACCCTCTGAATCCGAGATATTTTCATTGAAAAAATATTCTGCTAATCTCATGCGTCTCTCCCACTCCTTTAATTCAGTGGCCAGTTTATCTTTATCGATGTATCTTTTAGTCGGTATAAATTTAAGTCCTTTACTCAGTACCGCTTTTTGGGATGTGGTTAAAGTTTTACTTGATAAATTGAATACTATGTCTTCTGTCTTATCTTTTGTGTATTTGGTACCATGTCTATCTTTGGGTCTCCTATCTTTCTGTTTTGAATTCTCTGTCCTATTCATGTTTAACTCTCTATTTTGCATTTTATTATTTACCTTAACCTGGTTTATTTTTACTGTTTTAGATTTATTTTGATTATCTTTCTTAATTATACCACAGTATTCAGATTTTCTTCCGGTTTCATTGTCTTTAAATACAATAACTGAGAAATGGTTATTGTTGTATAAAAGATTAATTGGATCGTTCTTATTTTTAATATATTCTATTGTGCCTTCGTATTTAAAACAGTCCTTATTCTTTAAGTCTATGTATACGTGTATGGGCCTATTTAGGAGGTCTACAGCTGCCAGAACTTCTGCCTCTGTAGCCCAAGAATCTATACTCCCATCACTTAATTTCATTTTTTCAATATGGGTCACTGAGTCGATGTACATTTCATATTGTTTTATATTGCTTTCCATTAGTTCTATTACATTATGTCTAATTGTTCGATGGTCATTTTGTGAACCGTATAAAACTACAGCTAAACATCTAAAGAAACAGTTCCCGTCCTTCTCTATTTGAACTATGTTGTAGTCGTCATAACTCTTATACTCACATTGCTCAAGCATTCTATTCGAAAGTGTTTCAGCAGTGTTTTCCTTATTCTCTGATTTGTTATGATTTGAAATTTTAATGTTTTCTAGACCTATTCTATTTTGTAATCCCGGTTGACTTGTTAATTTATGTAATTTCATTATCTTTTTGTTGTTCAAATGTTCTAGTGTTTTGTTCTCAAAGTTGTCTACTTTACGAAGTAACTGTCTCATTTCTGATGGAGGGAACATGCAATTTATGTCATTTATTACTATCTCTATTTCATTACTTATTTCTCTAATTCGTCTTGCCGATGTTAATTTAGCTTCCTGCATTACCTTAAACGAAGTCTCTTTTAATATCTGATTTACATTTAATCTTTCTGCTTCACTAGTCTTCATGTTTACGCTTAGTTTTATTTTAAAGCCAGTTGGAACTACTGCATTATCTATACAAGTATCTATAAAGTTTTGATGAGAACGATACTTAGCTCTCTGTGCCGTCAGTCTCTTAAGTTTATTATCCGCCTGTCTTGCCCTCCTGGATTGATGTAATACTCCAGTCCGCCTCTCACTTCCTCCATTCATTTCCTTTGTAGGATGATATTATGTATAAAACACAATAATATATTTTAGCTCAAAGAGCCAGCTGCCCAACGTTTCGATATGTTGTACATATCTTTCTCAAGGGAGCCTGTGTTTGAATCCAAACATTGGAGGTATTTATAGGTTTTTGACGGCATGACAACTACTTGTTATTGTTTACATTCAAATTCATGATTTATTCTTACATGATGTAATGGTGTTCTATATATTGTGACATCATTTTTACTTCTATCTTTGAATCTGTATTAATTCCAATTAACACTACTTTACATAAACTTATATTTTTATTATGTCATGCAATGCTGGCTCTGAGGATCAGTCTAGATTTGGCCTCCCCAGCGCATCAGCATGCACAACTTTTGAATGAATTTTGTTTATTTATTTAAATGTTATATATTTATTGAAGTTAATTAGTTCATTCTTTTCTGTTGAGTCCCGCTGGCATAATCGTGTTCAGTCTATTTATCCATTTACTTTCTTTTATTCTTCGATATGTCGCATTGTCTAATTTGAGCTGTTCTAATACTACAAACTTTACATCATTTATGTCATGTCCCTGACTGGTGAAGTGCTGTACTATTGGTTCATTCATTTTTTTATTTCTAATTAATGAAAGGTGGTTCTGAATTCTTTTATATAAAGTAGTTCCAGTCTCTCCAACATATTTGATTTCATCACATTTTTCACAGGCTATTCCATAAACAACATTGCTATTTTTACAGTAGGTATTAGTTTTTAGTGGATATGTGGTGTTCTTATGTTTAATTATATTTTTACGTTTGTCTATGTGTTTACACACCTTACATCTACTAGTGCATATAGATCTATATAAATACACAGTATAATCTAAACATACAACCTAGCAGCTTTATGTAGTTTAGCAACAGATACAGTCTAGCAGCGTTATCTAAAAACCAAGGCGTCCCAGAATTTGGGACGTTATCTGCAAACCAAATCGGCCCAGAATTTGGGACGTTATCTAAAAACCAAAGCGGCCCAGAATTTGGGACGTTATCTGCAAACCAAATCGGCCCAGAATTTGGGACATTATCTGAAAAGCAAAGCAGCCCAGAATTTGCGACGTAAATGAAAACAGGGGCAGTCTATATGTAAAACTGTGATTACATTGGAGATAAACTAATGTATCCTCTAACAAAACTGCAATAGAGTATACATTTTATATTAAAATATATCGCAAACACGATTATAGATATATGCTACTTGAAAGAAAAAAGTACACCACCACAGAAAGCCAATTCTTACATTCGTGCATAACATCATAATTCATATAAAGTAATTACCCATAGTTTGTTATATCAGTACAGCGTAATACCAAATTATATTTTAATGGTAAGGTTGTGGAAACCAGATCTCTCTCTCTCTCTGATCACAATGTTAAAAATGCCTGCAAGCATTTCCACTCGTGTGACGACATATTCATGTGACAGACATGGACCAATCAAAACGCGAGACTGTTATGCGGTTCCATCCCAAAAACCTGGCCTGTGTCATACCTCCCGCTCGAGGCGGGTATTTTCTTCACAGCACAGAATGCCTTTCCTCACAGCGACAAGTGTTGAGGTGGGTAAGGTCTATTAATAATCCTAATAATGTTAATTTATATTATACTTGATTTTTGAAATGGTTAATCGATGAAAACTTTTAAAAAAGATAACTGTAAAACATTCATGAGTAAACAAAAAAGGTTTTGCTTTTATTAATTATGTGGGTCAATTTTATATTTTGAGGTAATTTTACCAATGACTGAAAACGATAATCAAATAGTCAGAATTGAAGAAAAAAAAAAAACTGGAAGTTTCTTTTTTTTTTTCAAGACGCAGCTCCGAAAGCCGATCAAATATAGTCGTGTCATAATTGTTATTATTACTATTGTTCGTATGTTTTATTGATTAACGCCGAATTCTAGATTATGTAACTATTACATTTGAGATACATTTAGTAACTTTAATGGCTTCACTGTAAGTAGACTACGATTAAAGATTCAACCTCTGTTACAAAGTCAGTGAGGCACACACAAATTACTGTGTTTTTTAGGGGGAAAATATACTTTTTAATGATGTATTTTTAAAGCTACACTGTTTAATTTGTCACCCATACAATCTGAAACAATCTTCGATAGCTTCCCATTACTTGTATTTACTTTGTAATATTGTAAAATAATAACGTTAAAATACTGTACTGTAGAATGTGGCTTAATTTGTGGTAGTGATGTAATGTATATATATATATATAAGACATTCATTAGTTAGGACTAGCCCGTTTCTTTAAAAAATATTATATATATATATATATATATATATATATATATATATATATATATATATATATATATATATATATATATATATGCGTTCGTAAACTCAATCTGTGCCAGAGCGCAGTCTAACCGTTCCTAAACCGTTGAATTTCGGAGCGCTCGAGCACACTGGCCGCTCCAGTTTCAGAGCTGGAGAACGTTCACTTTCAAAAAGGCTAACGGCTCGCTGTGGTGGATGCGGGTATATTCTAAACCTATTTTTATTATTTATTTCATATTTGTCATTTTAATGTTTTTTGAGAGAAAAAAAAAAAAATTCACATATTTTAAGTCCGGGTTTTACATTTTGAAGCGACTGAAGGGGAGGAGTCGTATGTAGGCTAGCCTTGTTCAACACCAATTAGCAATGAGCAGTTTTATATATATATATATATATATATATATATATATATATATATAATCTCAAACTGAAGAGCAGCAGTAATAATTACAGTATTATTATTAGACTTAAGAGTTGAAAACTCATATAGAAAATCGGTTATATCGGTCTCAAAAAAGCCATTAAACTGCATAATGATCATAGTTAATAATAACACAGAATGTAAGCTTACAATAAAACTGTATTTCCAAATCTGAAAAAACTTTTAATTGAAAACTTATAAGATGTATCTTTCCAACATAATACTCATGTAAACGGTCTTGTCATTTTTTTCAATTCAAAGGTGAATGCCTGGTAGCACAATATGGAAAAGTCAGCTGTGGAGGAATGGACTGTTGAAAATGTAGTGGAGTGGATTTCTGGCTTAGGTCTGGGCAACTTCACGGCAACATTTACAGGTGCAAAATTGATATGCCAGTCTACAAATGTACTTATTGTAGTGTCATAAAGTACACAGTTAAAAAATATTTGTCTCATTTAGAGCTTGCTTACCAACACATTCCTCATTTCACTATCAGATGTAGTGTGGAAAACTGCAGAAAACAGTTTGGAACCGTCAATTCTTTGAGAAAGCATTATTATAAACATCACACAAATTACATCAGAGGACAGCAGTCAACATCCTTGGATTGTAACAATGATTATGCAGATCCAGAAAGTAATAGAGACTCTGACACTGCTTTGCTTTCTGTCTGTAGTGAAAATTTCAGTCAGGTGTCTGTGCATGACTTCCAGTTTGAGCTAACAAAAAATATTGCCACATTTATTTTAAAAATCCAAGAAAAGCATTTACTACCTAAAGTAGTCCAGGACAGCTTGGTTCATAATTTACAATTCATTCTAGATTATTTTCATGAAAATTATTCACAACTAATTAGACAGTGTTTAAATGAAGCAGGCTTCAATGTTGAAGAGAATTATTATTATTATTATTATTATTTATTTCTTAGCAGACGCCCTTATCCAGGGCGACTTACAATCGCAAGCAAATACAAATACATTCAAGTGTTACAATACAAGTCATACAATAAGAACAAGAAATACAATAATTTTTTCAAGTGTGACAAACCACAATTCAATAATACAGCAGATAATAGTGAAAGTTACATCAGGATATGATTAAATAGTGATAGTTACATCAGGATATGATTAAGTACAAAATACTACAGATTAAACACTTGGCAGATTACAATATTCTGAGGTACAGGATTAAATGCAGTAAAATAGGGGGCAGATAAGAGCAAAATAAAGCATATTTAAATGAAGGGTGATAGTGTCCCAGGATACAACAGAGGAGTTCTACAGGTGCTGTTTGAAGAGGTGAGTCTTAAGGAGGCGCCGGAATGTGGTCAGGGACTGGGCAGTCCTGACATCTGTAGGAAGGTCGTTCCACCACTGCGGAGCAAGGGTGGAGAAGGAGCGGGCTCGGGAGGCAGGGGAGCGTAGCGGAGGTAGAGCCAGTCTTCTAGTGCAGGCGGAGCGGAGAGGTCGAGTGGGGGTGTAGGGAGAGATGAGGGTCTGGAGGTAGCTGGGTGCAGTCTGATCAAGGCATCTGTAGGCTAGTACAAGAGTCTTGAACTGGATGCGAGCGGTGATCGGGAGCCAGTGGAGCGAGCGGAGTAGTGGAGTAGCGTGGGCGAAGCGAGGCAGAGAGAACACCAGGCGGGCAGCAGAGTTCTGGATGAGCTGGAGCGGACGGGTGGCGGATGCAGGGAGGCCAGCCAGGAGGGAGTTGCAGTAGTCTAGGCGGGAGAGTACCAGGGCCTGGACCAGGAGCTGGGTAGCATAGTTTGTGAGGAAGGGTCGGATTCTTCGGATGTTGCTCAGGAAGAATCGGCAAGTGCGTGCCAGAGTGGAGATGTGCTGGGAATAAGAGAGGCAGGGGTCCAGGGTGACTCCAAGGTTCTTAGCTGAGGAAGAGGGAGAGAGTGTGGTAGATTCCAGAGGAACAGAGATAGAGAGATCAAAGGAGGGGGAGGAGGAGGGAAAGAAAAGGAGGTCAGATTTAGAGAGGTTGAGTTTGAGGTGATGCGAGTGCATCCAGGAGGAAATAGCAGACAGACAGGTAGAGATACGGGAGGAGATGGTGGAGTCAGAGGTGGGGAAGGAGAGGAAAATCTGAGCATCATCAGCATAGAAATGGTATGAGAAACCATAGGATGCTATGAGGGGGCCCAGGGAGCGGGTGTAGAGAGAGAACAGGAGAGGACCCAAGACTGACCCTTGGGGGACTCCAGTTAAGAGAGGGTGAGGTGTGGAGGTTGCTCCACGCCAGGTTATGAACAGCTTAGCAAACTATTAGCTGAAGAAAATGTCCTGAACAAAGCAGTAGACTTTGTTGCCACAGACTATAAATTGGTTGAGTTTTGCAAAGAAACTCTAGGACTTGTTGAACCTGTATCACATTTTCCTTTTATTATGTACCGATCTTGGACCTTCTTAAACAGGAAGACATCTGGGAATGTGTAAACAGAGAAACTGAATCAAAACCTGGCGATTACTTATGTGACTTCTGTGACAGTGACATTTTTCAGAAACAATTTCCCCGAAATTCTCACTTTCTTAGGATTCACCTATATACAGATGAATTTGAGGTTGTTAACCCCTTGGGCTCCAAAAAAACAATTCATAAAGTTTGTGCTTTCTATTTTACTTTAGGAAATGCATCTGTGAAATACAGATCACAACTAAGTCACATTTATTTGTGTGTTCTAGTAAAATACAAACTTTTGCAGACCAAATACAGTTATAGTGACATACTACAACCTTTAATAAATGACCTAAAAGTGTTGTTCACAGATGGTATTCAAGTAACAGTAAATGGTGAAACTAGACATTTTTGTGGAGCTGTAGTAACAATATCAGGGGACAACCTTTCATCTCATGCTTTGGCAGGATTTAAACGTTCATTTAACTGTGGGCGTATATGCAGATTTTGCATGATATTGCATGAAGAGATTTCAGACAAGTACTCTGAGGATGATTTGATAATTCGAGCATCTGATGCTCACAGATCACATTTGCATTCACGGGAGGTTAATGCAGAAGTTGCCAGTATAGCGTATGGAGTTGTTGCTGAATGTACGTTTGAACAGCTACCGTATTTTGACCGCATGTTATACATTGCCTATATTTCCTCCAGTTGTACAGATGGCCCTTGATAGAAAGGACATTGGTTTCAAATCAAAAGACAAATCTGCCCTTCGTGCAGCTCTAATACAGACTCTGTTTGATGACCTCAGCAAATATACGCTGTAAGAACTGAGATTTCGGTGTTTGTTTTAGATACATAGGCAACCAATTTTAGAATAATTACATAACATAAAATAGCATATTCATTTTTAAAAGGATTACTATTTTTTTTTAAATCTATCATAACAGCAATATTTTATTCAAGAGAAAAAGTTTTATTAAATTCATTTTGATAATGCTTTTCAGCATGTTTTTTTGTAAATTAAAGCAATTGTAAAATGCAACTGTATTTCATGACATTATTTCTCAAATATATATTTTTCTTACAATTCACTTACAATTCATATGCCTATATTATTTTCTAATCTGTATATTTAGGTATCCAGACCACATAATGTACAGTACTGTGCTAAGTACTTTGTGCTGTAAGTACAGATTTCTAAGGGATGACAGCCAAACTGGATATGTGAGTATACATTTGGTAGTTATATTCATAAAAGAAATAGTCGAATAAACATTAATTTGTCAAAATTATGCAGCGTTAAATATATTTTTACTAGTTGATATGTATTTTTTATAGCCAGATAATGGACATAGGTTTAACTTTCTATCATTGTTTCAGGCTACTCTACTTGAAATACTGAGAAATAAATTCAAAAAAGAGAGAAAGACACTTATTTCAGTGGAGACTGTAGAAGACATGAAAAAAAAGTTTGGTGCTGTGGGTCGAGGAAGGAAGCGTGCACCAGAGCAACAGCAACCGCTCATGGAAAAGAGAAGAGAATCTGTAAGCCTAACTCTTGGATCTGCATTGACAGAAATAGATTGAAATAGAATTACATACTTTATATATGTACATACATGCGATTGTGTAGTTTATTAGCTAATTGGCTTTCATGGAGAGTACTTGATCTTTAGCATTTTTCCAGAGTAAAAAAAAGCACAGAGAATACATGCAGTAAATGCCTGATCATAAGTATTGAATTACTTAACGTTATGATACATATTGCAGATGCAAAGTGAGGAGTTCCCAGGAGAAGAAGAGCATAGTACTGTACACACTCGGGAAAGAATGATGGAGAAGAAGTCCACTGAAGAAGTCCTTGGTCTGTTTCCATTCCTAAAGCATCCTAAACTGGTAGGTACTAGTTTTTATTCTACTATGGTGATTGATCAGAAATTAATATTTTTAGTTATAAGCATGTATAATCACTTTAATTAGTCCTCCTAGGTGACCTTTCTGCATCAGCAATCCACCTGCTCCAGCTTTTACAAAACTCCACTGCTGCTGGTTTTTCCCATGCAACTTCTTTCTGCTCGCATTCAGTTTAGTTTGATTTTGTTTTATTTATTGATTTTTTTAACTACTACATTATTTGTAAGTATTCAACTCTTTTTTACAGCTGTGTATATCGCCTTGGATAAAGGCATATGATAAATAAATAAATATAATAATAACTTTAGCATCTGTATTTTAGCTGTTGCACGAAGTAGAACTACGTTTTGGAGTAAACTTGGAACGGAACCTAATGAGTGGCCTATCCAGAATGGTAGATCCTATTTTCAGACTTTCTAGTGGGCATCTTCTAACTACTGTGATGTCCTACATTGAAGATGCTTCAGATAAGACACAGGAAAATGGTAATGTATAAGAAATATTTATTGTACATCAAATTGTTTTGACCTATCTCAGAATAGGATCTATAAATAACTATTAAACAGAAAATGATGCAACTTCATTTCATACACTTAGAGCATAATATTTCATGGGGAAGATAGCTGGTATTTAACTCTCACAGGGGCATAAAAACCAATGCGAAAAACCTGCATGAACAGATTTTTAGAAACTTTGTTGATACTGTTCTTAACATTTTTTTGCTCCAATCCACAATAACGTTTGTATCAGTGGTGGTCAGTCCTGGTCCTGGAGAGCTACAGTCTTGTGTGTGTTTTTTTAGGTACCTTTAAATCATTTAAACTATTCTTTATCTGTGCAGTTTAGCAAATAATGAATTCATGAATGTAACTGAGAGCACTGGTGGAATGCAAAGCCAAAGATCCTGTACCTCTCAGACCAGGGTTGCTCAACATCCTTCCGTTTGCTTTGTACTTTGTATATGATCTGATACCCTATTTGTTTTTTTAGGACTGAGAATGAATGCTGCATTGTTGCTGTTGCCAGCTTTGTTTCGAGAGAGGGAAAATCTGTTGTTTGTTGTTGACCAAGTAAGTTAATTGAGCTCTACTTTTTAAATGTAGCTTAACTGAATTGATGTTTTCAATGTTAAATACAAAGTCAAATTATCATTTAGAGATATCTCAAAATGAGTTTGAGATATCTCCAAATTAATTCCTGATATCTGTAAACCATTTTGAGATATCTTAAAATATGTTAAGATATCTCTAATTATTTCAAAATATTTTAAGATATATTCAACTGATTTAAGGATATTTTGAAATATTTAAAGATATCTGTTAAATATTTAAAGGTATCTCTTAATTTGGCTTGCCATAAATGTGTACTTAATGAATTATGAGGGAGACTTGTAGGCAATTAACAGGAGTTTAAGACGTTCCTCGCTGTTTTAAGTGAGATCCGACAGTTTAAATGTTTTTAAAGGGAGGAATATTACGAAATTCCTTTAAAGTAGCCGCAGTCCCACCACACGAGCCGCCACTGCTTGTAGGTATGGTGAGATGCTGCTGAAGTACAATTTCACATAATTTATTGTTGAATAAAGTTATTAATTATTATTATTATTTTAAAATCTATACAGGTACCACCATCACCTACGCCAACTATTGTTTTCAAGGGAACAACAAGCCCATTGGCAGCAGATGACATCTCTTTTTGTGTTGATGGAATTGAGATACTCAGTGATTATCCAGGAATGGATATCACCCTTGCTGTTGAATGTATTTTTTCTCTTTATTTTTCCTTGGGCATTGAGTATCCTAAAGCTCTAAAAAATTTTCTGACTTTCATGGAAAGGTACTTCATGAAGCTGAGTACCTCTGACAAAGTACCTTTGCCAGTGTTAAAGATGTACAGTCAAATAACTGCACTTTTACTTGGGGAATAATTATATTGATCTGATGGAATGCCATTTTAACATTTAATCTGAAATTAAATGAATTTATTGTGTCAACTATTTAATTTGATTACAAAAACAGAATGTTTGATATAAAAATGTAATTGTACATATCAAAAAAAGTATTTATTTTAAATGTAAATGGCTGATTAGAAAATTAATTGTTTATAACAAATGTAAATTGTTTTTAATAGAAGTTTTGATCTCAAAAAACTAATAAACATTCAGTCTTAATTTATAGATATCATAAACTCATAATAAGCTCTGATCTAAATACTGTACTGTAGCTCTTCTAATTTGTGCCACCAAAAAATGAATAAGAAAGAAGAAACCCACGTTCATCAGTTTCAATATACATTTTATCTCAGCTTTTTCAAGGTCTATTACATGTTCTTGAAAATGTATTTTGTGTAAGTTTCAGGAAAATCTGTGGGATGCATAGATTTATTTTCCAGTTTGCTGCGAGACCCTTTTTTTCACTGTGTAAATAATATGGTTTAATTATTAAAAAAACACAGGTTGAATAAAACTGTGTAAAACTGTATATAACTAAACCTGAAACTGAAACTACTCTAATGGTTTAACCTGTAAAAACAATAAATTGTTATATAAATGTTTAATAAATAAATTGTTGGCATCCTGAATTGAGTGATTTATCAAAGCACTTACACTTCTGAGGTTGGGGGATTCTAAAGGATGTGAAGAGCTCTTAAAGGTATACATTTGTTTTTTCCCAGATGAACCAAACAACCCTCCATAGAATGTTAATTGTAAGGTTCAATAGTGTAACTCTTATGGTTCTATATTAAACCTCAATAGAAGGTTCTTCAGAGTAACCAATATGGTTCTGTATTATACCATTAATATAAGAACCATGGTGGTTCTTTATTAAACCTCTAATGCAGGGTTCTTCCAAAGAACCATTTTAAAAGGTTCCATATAGCACTTCAAAATGGTTCCAAATCTATACCAGCAGATAGAACCTTTTAGGGTTCTATATTGTACCCTTTTTTCTAAGAGTGTACTGCATAAAAAAACGAGTGTGTTGTCGTGGCAGTTGGTGATCAAAGAAATAAAACAAAATAAAATCAATGAATAATAATGTCATAGACTTAAAGTCATACCTTTGAAGTCATAATGCATTACAAGTGTTATTAGGGAATGTTGTGCTGTGTTTTCAAGCGCTTCAATGTGCTGCTCTGCAAGGTTTGGAGACAGCGGGTGCGTTCACGGAGATCAAGAGCAGCCGGAGATCAAGAGCAGCCGCCGCAGGGGAGGGATACCATGGTAAATAGGATACGTATTTACCATGGTATCTCTCCCCTGGGTGCGTTGTGATTTGGCGAGCAATAATGCAGGAAAGCAGCGGGCGGGATGGCGAGCTTGTCCTGCTGCTCCATCACAAGCTACCTTAAGAGCCGGTACGATGCGGGCAATGGGTGAAGTTCGTCAGGAGTACTGCATAAAAAAATACGAGTGTGTTGTCGTGGCAGTTGGTGATCAAAGAAATAAAACAAAATAAAATCAATAAATAATAATGTCATAGACCTAAAGCCATACCTTTGAAGTCATAATGCATTGCAAGTGTTATTAGGGAATGTTGTGCTGTGTTTTCAAGCGCTTCAATGTGCTGCTCTGCAAGGTTTGGAGACAGCGGGTGCGTTCACGGAGATCAGGAGCAGCCGGAGATCAAGAGCAGCCGCCGCAGGGGAGGGATACCATGGTAAATAGGTTACCTATTACCATGGTATCTCTCCCCTGGGTGCGTTGTGTTTTGGTGAGCAATAATGCAGGAAAGCAGCGGGCGGGATGGCGAGCTTGTCCTGCTGCTCCAACACAAGCTACCTTAAGAGCCGGTACGATGCGGGCAATGGGTGAAGTTCGTCAGGAGTACTGCATAAAAAAACGAGTGTGTTGTCGTGGCAGTTGGTGATCAAAGAAATAAAACAAAATAAAATCAATAAATAATAATGTCATAGACTTAAAGTCATACCTTTGAAGTCATAATGCATTACAAGTGTTATTAGGGAATGTTGTGCTGTGTTTTCAAGCGCTTCAATGTGCTGCTCGGCAAGGTTTGGAGACAGCGGGTGCGTTCACGGAGATCAAGAGCAACCGGAGATCAAGAGCAGCCGCCGCAGGGGAGTGATACCATGGTAAATAGGTTACCTATTTACCATGGTATCTCTCCCCTGGGTGCATTGTGTTTTGGTGCACAATAATGCAGGAAAGCAGCGGGCGGGATGGCGAGCTTGTCCTGCTGCTCCAGCAAAAGCTACCTTAAGAGCCGGTACGATGCGGGCAATGGGTGAAGTTCGTCAGGAGTACTGCATAAAAAAACGAGTGTGTTGTCGTGGCAGTTGGTGATCAAAGAAATAAAACAAAATAAAATCAATAAATAATAATGTCATAGACTTAAAGCCATACCTTTGAAGTCATAATGCATTGCAAGTGTTATTAGGGAATGTTGTGCTGTGTTTTCAAGCGCTTCAATGTGCTGCTCTGCAAGGTTTGGAGACAGCGGGTGCGTTCACGGAGATCAAGAGCAGCCGGAGATCAAGAGCAGCCGCCGCAGGGGAGGGATACCATGGTAAATAGGTTACCTATTACCATGGTATCTCTCCCCTGGGTGCGTTGTGTTTTGGTGAGCAATAATGCAGGAAAGCAGCGGGCGGGATGGCGAGCTTGTCCTGCTGCTCCAACACAAGCTACCTTAAGAGCCGGTACGATGCGGGCAATGGGTGAAGTTCGTCAGGAGTACTGCATAAAAAAAACGAGTGTGTTGTCGTGGCAGTTGGTGATCAAAGAAATAAAACAAAATAAAATCAATAAATAATAATGTCATAGACTTAAAGTCATACCTTTGAAGTCATAATGCATTGCAAGTGTTATTAGGGAATGTTGTGCTGTGTTTTCAAGCGCTTCAATGTGCTGCTCTGCAAGGTTTGGAGACAGCGGGTGCGTTCACGGAGATCAAGAGCAGCCGGCGCAAAACATAAGGCACCCAGGGGAGAGATACCATGGTAAATAGGTTACCTATTTACCTATTTTTGTTTCGGCGAACGGTTTTGGTGAGCAGTAATGCAGGAAAGCAGCGGGCGGGATGGCGAGCTTGTCCTGCTGCTCCATCACAAGCTACCTTAAGAGCCGGTACGATGCGGGCAATGGGTGAAGTTCGTCAGGAGTACTGCATAAAAAAATACGAGTGTGTTGTCGTGGCAGTTGGTGATCAAAGAAATAAAACAAAATAAAATCAATAAATAATAATGTCATAGACCTAAAGTCATACCTTTGAAGTCATAATGCATTGCAAGTGTTATTAGGGAATGTTGTGCTGTGTTTTCAAGCGCTTCAATGTGCTGCTCTGCAAGGTTTGGAGACAGCGGGTGCGTTCACGGAGATCAAGAGCAGCCGGAGATCAAGAGCAGCCGCCGCAGGGGAGGGATACCATGGTAAATAGGTTACCTATTACCATGGTATCTCTCCCCTGGGTGCGTTGTGTTTTGGTGAGCAATAATGCAGGATAGCAGCGGGCGGGATGGCGAGCTTGTTCTGCTGCTCCAACACAAGCTACCTTAAGAGCCGGTACGATGCGGGCAATGGGTGAAGTTCGTGAGGAGTACTGCATAAAAAAACGAGTGTGTTGTCGTGGCAGTTGGTGATCAAAGAAATAAAACAAAATAAAATCAATAAATAATAATGTCATAGACTTAAAGTCATACCTTTGAAGTCATAATGCATTACAAGTGTTATTAGGGAATGTTGTGCTGTGTTTTCAAGCGCTTCAATGTGCTGCTCTGCAAGGTTTGGAGACAGCGGGTGCGTTCACGGAGATCAAGAGCAGCCGGAGATCAAGAGCAGCCGCCGCAGGGGAGGGATACCATGGTAAATAGGTTACCTATTTACCATGGTAACTCTCACCTGGGTGCGTTGTATTTTGGTGAGCAATAATGCAGGAAAGCAGCGGGCGGGATGGCGAGCTTGTCCTGCTGCTCCATCACAAGCTACCTTAAGAGCCGGTACGATGCGGGCAATGGGTGAAGTTCGTCAGGAGTACTGCATAAAAAAACGAGTGTGTTGTCGTGGCAGTTGGTGATCAAAGAAATAAAACAAAATAAAATCAATGAATAATAATGTCATAGACTTAAAGTCATACCTTTGAAGTCATAATGCATTACAAGTGTTATTAGGGAATGTTGTGCTGTGTTTTCAAGCGCTTCAATGTGCTGCTCTGCAAGGTTTGGAGACAGCGGGTGCGTTCACGGAGATCAAGAGCAGCCGGAGATCAAGAGCAGCCGCCGCAGGGGAGGGATACCATGGTAAATAGGTTACCTATTTACCATGGTATCTCTCCCCTGGGTGCGTTGTGTTTTGGTGAGCAATAATGCAGGAAAGCAGCGGGCGGGATGGCGAGCTTGTCCTGCTGCTCCAACACAAGCTACCTTAAGAGCCGGTACGATGCTGGCAATGGGTGAAGTTCGTCAGGAGTACTGCATAAAAAAACGAGTGTGTTGTCGTGGCAGTTGGTGATCAAAGAAATAAAACAAAATAAAATCAATAAATAATAATGTCATAGACCTAAAGCCATACCTTTGAAGTCATAATGCATTGCAAGTGTTATTAGGGAATGTTGTGCTGTGTTTTCAAGCGCTTCAATGTGCTGCTCTGCAAGGTTTGGAGACAGCGGGTGCGTTCACGGAGATCAAGAGCAGCCGGAGATCAAGAGCAGCCGCCGCAGGGGAGGGATACCATGGTAAATAGGTTACCTATTTACCATGGTAACTCTCCCCTGGGTGCGTTGTATTTTGGTGAGCAATAATGCAGGAAAGCAGCGGGCGGGATGGCGAGCTTGTCCTGCTGCTCCATCACAAGCTACCTTAAGAGCCGGTACGATGCGGGCAATGGGTGAAGTTCGTCAGGAGTACTGCATAAAAAAAACGAGTGTGTTGTCGTGGCAGTTGGTGATCAAAGAAATAAAACAAAATAAAATCAATGAATAATAATCTCATAGACTTAAAGTCATACCTTTGAAGCCATAATGCATTACAAGTGTTATTAGGGAATGTTGTGCTGTGTTTTCAAGCGCTTCAATGTGCTGCTCGGCAAGGTTTGGAGACAGCGGGTGCGTTCACGGAGATCAAGAGCAACCGGAGATCAAGAGCAGCCGCCGCAGGGGAGTGATACCATGGTAAATAGGTTACCTATTTACCATGGTATCTCTCCCCTGGGTGCATTGTGTTTTGGTGAGCAATAATGCAGGAAAGCAGCGGGAGGGATGGCGAGCTTGTCCTGCTGCTCCAACAAAAGCTACCTTAAGAGCCGGTACGATGCGGGCAATGGGTGAAGTTCGTCAGGAGTACTGCATAAAAAAATACGAGTGTGTTGTCGTGGCAGTTGGTGATCAAAGAAATAAAACAAAATAAAATCAATAAATAATAATGTCATAGACCTAAAGCCATACCTTTGAAGTCATAATGCATTGCAAGTGTTATTAGGGAATGTTGTGCTGTGTTTTCAAGCGCTTCAATGTGCTGCTCTGCAAGGTTTGGAGACAGCGGGTGCGTTCACGGAGATCAAGAGCAGCCGGAGATCAAGAGCAGCCGCCGCAGGGGAGGGATACCATGGTAAATAGGTTACCTATTTACCATGGTATGTCTCCCCTGGGTGCGTTGTGTTTTGGTGAGCAATAATGCAGGAAAGCAGCGGGCGGGATGGCGAGCTTGTCCTGCTGCTCCAACACAAGCTACCTTAAGAGCCGGTACGATGCGGGCAATGGGTGAAGTTCGTCAGGAGTACTGCATAAAAAAACGAGTGTGTTGTCGTGGCAGTTGGTGATCAAAGAAATAAAACAAAATAAAATCAATAAATAATAATGTCATAGACTTAAAGTCATACCTTTGAAGTCATAATGCATTACAAGTGTTATTAGGGAATGTTGTGCTGTGTTTTCAAGCGCTTCAATGTGCTGCTCTGCAAGGTTTGGAGACAGCGGGTGCGTTCACGGAGATCAAGAGCAGCCGGAGATCAAGAGCAGCCGCCGCAGGGGAGGGATACCATGGTAAATAGGTTACCTATTTACCATGGTAACTCTCACCTGGGTGCGTTGTATTTTGGTGAGCAATAATGCAGGAAAGCAGCGGGCGGGATGGCGAGCTTGTCCTGCTGCTCCATCACAAGCTACCTTAAGAGCCGGTACGATGCGGGCAATGGGTGAAGTTCGTCAGGAGTACTGCATAAAAAAACGAGTGTGTTGTCGTGGCAGTTGGTGATCAAAGAAATAAAACAAAATAAAATCAATGAATAATAATGTCATAGACTTAAAGTCATACCTTTGAAGTCATAATGCATTACAAGTGTTATTAGGGAATGTTGTGCTGTGTTTTCAAGCGCTTCAATGTGCTGCTCTGCAAGGTTTGGAGACAGCGGGTGCGTTCACGGAGATCAAGAGCAGCCGGAGATCAAGAGCAGCCGCCGCAGGGGAGGGATACCATGGTAAATAGGTTACCTATTTACCATGGTATCTCTCCCCTGGGTGCGTTGTGTTTTGGTGAGCAATAATGCAGGAAAGCAGCGGGCGGGATGGCGAGCTTGTCCTGCTGCTCCAACACAAGCTACCTTAAGAGCCGGTACGATGCTGGCAATGGGTGAAGTTCGTCAGGAGTACTGCATAAAAAAACGAGTGTGTTGTCGTGGCAGTTGGTGATCAAAGAAATAAAACAAAATAAAATCAATAAATAATAATGTCATAGACCTAAAGCCATACCTTTGAAGTCATAATGCATTGCAAGTGTTATTAGGGAATGTTGTGCTGTGTTTTCAAGCGCTTCAATGTGCTGCTCTGCAAGGTTTGGAGACAGCGGGTGCGTTCACGGAGATCAAGAGCAGCCGGAGATCAAGAGCAGCCGCCGCAGGGGAGGGATACCATGGTAAATAGGTTACCTATTTACCATGGTATCTCTCCCCTGGGTGCGTTGTGTTTTGGTGAGCAATAATGCAGGAAAGCAGCGGGCGGGATGGCGAGCTTGTCCTGCTGCTCCAACACAAGCTACCTTAAGAGCCGGTACGATGCTGGCAATGGGTGAAGTTCGTCAGGAGTACTGCATAAAAAAACGAGTGTGTTGTCGTGGCAGTTGGTGATCAAAGAAATAAAACAAAATAAAATCAATAAATAATAATGTCATAGACTTAAAGTCATACCTTTGAAGTCATAATGCATTACAAGTGTTATTAGGGAATGTTGTGCTGTGTTTTCAAGCGCTTCAATGTGCTGCTCTGCAAGGTTTGGAGACAGCGGGTGCGTTCACGGAGATCAAGAGCAGCCGGAGATCAAGAGCAGCCGCCGCAGGGGAGGGATACCATGGTAAATAGGTTACCTATTTACCATGGTAACTCTCACCTGGGTGCGTTGTATTTTGGTGAGCAATAATGCAGGAAAGCAGCGGGCGGGATGGCGAGCTTGTCCTGCTGCTCCAACACAAGCTACCTTAAGAGCCGGTACGATGCTGGCAATGGGTGAAGTTCGTCAGGAGTACTGCATAAAAAAACGAGTGTGTTGTCGTGGCAGTTGGTGATCAAAGAAATAAAACAAAATAAAATCAATAAATAATAATGTCATAGACCTAAAGCCATACCTTTGAAGTCATAATGCATTGCAAGTGTTATTAGGGAATGTTGTGCTGTGTTTTCAAGCGCTTCAATGTGCTGCTCTGCAAGGTTTGGAGACAGCGGGTGCGTTCACGGAGATCAAGAGCAGCCGGAGATCAAGAGCAGCCGCCGCAGGGGAGGGATACCATGGTAAATAGGTTACCTATTTACCTATTTTTGTTTCGGCGAACGGTTTTGGTGAGCAGTAGTGCAGGAAAGCAGCGGGCGGGATGGCGAGCTTGTCCTGCTGCTCCAACACAAGCTACCTTAAGAGCTGGTACGATGCGGGCAATGGGTGAAGTTCGTCAGGAGTACTGCATAAAAAAACGAGTGTGTTGTCGTGGCAGTTGGTGATCAAAGAAATAAAACAAAATAAAATCAATAAATAATAATGTCATAGACCTAAAGCCATACCTTTGAAGTCATAATGCATTGCAAGTGTTATTAGGGAATGTTGTGCTGTGTTTTCAAGCGCTTCAATGTGCTGCTCTGCAAGGTTTGGAGACAGCGGGTGCGTTCACGGAGATCAAGAGCAGCCGGAGATCAAGAGCAGCCGCCGCAGGGGAGGGTTAACATGGTAAATAGGTTACCTATTTACCATGGTATCTCTCCCCTGGGTGCGTTGTGTTTTGGTGAGCAATAATGCAGGAAAGCAGCGGGCGGGATGGCGAGCTTGTCCTGCTGCTCCAACACAAGCTACCTTAAGAGCCGGTACGATGCGGGCAATGGGTGAAGTTCGTCAGGAGTACTGCATAAAAAAACGAGTGTGTTGTCGTGGCAGTTGGTGATCAAAGAAATAAAACAAAATAAAATCAATAAATAATAATGTCATAGACCTAAAGCCATACCTTTGAAGTCATAATGCATTGCAAGTGTTATTAGGGAATGTTGTGCTGTGTTTTCAAGCGCTTCAATGTGCTGCTCTGCAAGGTTTGGAGACAGCGCGTGCGTTCACGGAGATCAAGAGCAGCCGGAGATCAAGAGCAGCCGCCTGGGTGCGTTGTGTTTTGGTGAGCAATAATGCAGGAAAGCAGCGGGCGGGATGGCGAGCTTGTCCTGCTGCTCCAACACAAGCTACCTTAAGAGCCGGTACGATGCGGGCAATGGGTGAAGTTCGTCAGGAGTACTGCATAAAAAAACGAGTGTGTTGTCGTGGCAGTTGGTGATCAAAGAAATAAAATAAAATAAAATCAATAAATAATAATGTCATAGACCTAAAGCCATACCTTTGAAGTCATAATGCATTGCAAGTGTTATTAGGGAATGTTGTGCTGTGTTTTCAAGCGCTTCAATGTGCTGATCTGCAAGGTTTGGAGACAGCGGGTGCGTTCACGGAGATCAAGAGCAGCCGGAGATCAAGAGCAGCCGCCGCAGGGGAGGGTTACCATGGTAAATAGGTTACCTATTTACCATGGTATCTCTCCCCTGGGTGCGTTGTGTTTTGGTGAGCAATAATGCAGGAAAGCAGCGGGCGGGATGGCGAGCTTGTCCTGCTGCTCCAACACAAGCTACCTTAAGAGCCGGTACGATGCGGGCAATGGGTGAAGTTCGTCAGGAGTACTGCATAAAAAAACGAGTGTGTTGTCGTGGCAGTTGGTGATCAAAGAAATAAAACAAAATAAAATCAATAAATAATAATGTCATAGACCTAAAGCCATACCTTTGAAGTCATAATGCATTGCAAGTGTTATTAGGGAATGTTGTGCTGTGTTTTCAAGCGCTTCAATGTGCTGCTCTGCAAGGTTTGGAGACAGCGCGTGCGTTCACGGAGATCAAGAGCAGCCGGAGATCAAGAGCAGCCGCCTGGGTGCGTTGTGTTTTGGTGAGCAATAATGCAGGAAAGCAGCGGGCGGGATGGCGAGCTTGTCCTGCTGCTCCAACACAAGCTACCTTAAGAGCCGGTACGATGCGGGCAATGGGTGAAGTTCGTCAGGAGTACTGCATAAAAAAACGAGTGTGTTGTCGTGGCAGTTGGTGATCAAAGAAATAAAATAAAATAAAATCAATAAATAATAATGTCATAGACCTAAAGCCATACCTTTGAAGTCATAATGCATTGCAAGTGTTATTAGGGAATGTTGTGCTGTGTTTTCAAGCGCTTCAATGTGCTGCTCTGCAAGGTTTGGAGACAGCGGGTGCGTTCACGGAGATCAAGAGCAGCCGGAGATCAAGAGCAGCCGCCGCAGGGGAGGGATACCATGGTAAATAGGTTACCTATTTACCATGGTATCTCTCCCCTGGGTGCGTTGTGTTTTGGTGAGCAATAATGCAGGAAAGCAGCGGGCGGGATGGCGATCTTGTCCTGCTGCTCCAACACAAGCTACCTTAAGAGCCGGTACGATGCGGGCAATGGGTGAAGTTCGTCAGGAGTACTGCATAAAAAAACGAGAGTGTTGTCGTGGCAGTTGGTGATCAAAGAAATAAATCAAAATAAAATCAATAAATAATAATGTCATAGACCTAAAGCCATACCTTTGAAGTCATAATGCATTGCAAGTGTTATTAGGGAATGTTGTGCTGTGTTTTCAAGCGCTTCAATGTGCTGCTCTGCAAGGTTTGGAGACAGCGGGTGCGTTCACGGAGATCAAGAGCAGCCGGAGATCAAGAGCAGCCGCCGCAGGGGAGGGATCTCTCCCCTGGGTGCGTTGTGTTTTGGTGAGCAATAATGCAGGAAAGCAGCGGGCAGGATGGCGAGCTTGTCCTGCTGCTCCAACACAAGCTACCTTAAGAGCCGGTACGATGCGGGCAATGGGTGAAGTTCGTCAGTAGTACTGCATAAAAAAACGAGTGTGTTGTCGTGGCAGTTGGTGATCAAAGAAATAAAACAAAATAAAATCAATAAATAATAATGTCATAGAGTTAAAGTCATACCTTTGAAGTCATAATGCATTACAAGTGTTATTAGGGAATGTTGTGCTGTGTTTTCAAGCGCTTCAATGTGCTGCTCTGCAAGGTTTGGAGACAGCGGGTGCGTTCACGGAGATCAAGAGCAGCCGGAGATCAAGAGCAGCCGCCGCAGGGGAGGGATACCATGGTAAATAGGTTACCTATTACCATGGTATCTCTCCCCTGGGTGCGTTGTGTTTTGGTGAGCAATAATGCAGGAAAGCAGCGGGCGGGATGGCGAGCTTGTCCTGCTGCTCCATCACAAGCTACCTTAAGAGCCGGTACGATGCGGGCAATGGGTGAAGTTCGTCAGGAGTACTGCATAAAAAAACGAGTGTGTTGTCGTGGCAGTTGGTGATCAAAGAAATAAAACTAAATAAAATCAATGAATAATAATGTCATAGACTTAAAGTCATACCTTTGAAGTCATAATGCATTACAAGTGTTATTAGGGAATGTTGTGCTGTGTTTTCAAGCGCTTCAATGTGCTGCTCTGCAAGGTTTGGAGACAGCGGGTGCGTTCACGGAGATCAAGAGCAGCCGGAGATCAAGAGCAGCCGCCGCAGGGGAGGGATCTCTCCCCTGGGTGCGTTGTGTTTTGGTGAGCAATAATGCAGGAAAGCAGCGGGCGGGATGGCGAGCTTGTCCTGCTGCTCCAACACAAGCTACCTTAAGAGCCGGTACGATGCGGGCAATGGGTGAAGTTCGTCAGTAGTACTGCATAAAAAAACGAGTGTGTTGTCGTGGCAGTTGGTGATCAAAGAAATAAAACAAAATAAAATCAATAAATAATAATGTCATAGAGTTAAAGTCATACCTTTGAAGTCATAATGCATTACAAGTGTTATTAGGGAATGTTGTGCTGTGTTTTCAAGCGCTTCAATGTGCTGCTCTGCAAGGTTTGGAGACAGCGGGTGCGTTCACGGAGATCAAGAGCAGCCGGAGATCAAGAGCAGCCGCCGCAGGGGAGGGATACCATGGTAAATAGGTTACCTATTACCATGGTATCTCTCCCCTGGGTGCGTTGTGTTTTGGTGAGCAATAATGCAGGAAAGCAGCGGGCGGGATGGCGAGCTTGTCCTGCTGCTCCATCACAAGCTACCTTAAGAGCCGGTACGATGCGGGCAATGGGTGAAGTTCGTCAGGAGTACTGCATAAAAAAACGAGTGTGTTGTCGTGGCAGTTGGTGATCAAAGAAATAAAACTAAATAAAATCAATGAATAATAATGTCATAGACTTAAAGTCATACCTTTGAAGTCATAATGCATTACAAGTGTTATTAGGGAATGTTGTGCTGTGTTTTCAAGCGCTTCAATGTGCTGCTCTGCAAGGTTTGGAGACAGCGGGTGCGTTCAGGAGATCAAGAGCAGCCGGAGATCAAGAGCAGCCGCCGCAGGGGAGGGATACCATGGTAAATAGGTTACCTATTTACCATGGTATCTCTCCCCTGGGTGCGTTGTGTTTTGGTGAGCAATAATGCAGGAAAGCAGCGGGCGGGATGGCGAGCTTGTCCTGCTGCTCCAACACAAGCTACCTTAAGAGCCGATACGATGCGGGCATTGGGTGAAGTTCGTCAGGAGTACTGCATAAAAAAACGAGTGTGTTGTCGTGGCAGTTGGTGATCAAAGAAATAAAACAAAATAAAATCAATAAATAATAATGTCATAGACTTAAAGTCATACCTTTGAAGTCATAATGCATTGCAAGTGTTATTAGGGAATGTTGTGCTGTGTTTTCAAGCGCTTCAATGTGCTGCTCTGCAAGGTTTGGAGACAGCGGCTGCGTTCACGGAGATCAAGAGCAGCCGGAGATCAAGAGCAGCTGCCGCAGGGGAGGTATACCATGGTAAATATGTTACCTATTTACCATGGTATCTCTCACCTGGGTGCGTTGTGTTTTGGTGAGCAATAATGCAGGAAAGCAGCGGGCGGGATGGCGAGCTTGTCCTGCTGCTCCATCACAAGCTACCTTAAGAGCCGGTACGATGCGGGCAATGGGTGAAGTTCGTCAGGAGTACTGCATAAAAAAACGAGTGTGTTGTCGTGGCAGTTGGTGATCAAAGAAATAAAACAAAATAAATTCAATAAATAATAATGTCATAGACTTAAAGCCATACCTTTGAAGTCATAATGCATTGCAAGTGTTATTAGGGAATGTTGTGCTGTGTTTTCAAGCGCTTCAATGTGCTGCTCTGCAAGGTTTGGAGACAGCGTGTGCGTTCACGGAGATCAAGAGCAGCCGGAGATCAAGAGCAGCCGCCGCAGGGGAGGGATACCGCCGCAGGGGAGGTTACCTATTTACCATGGTATCTCTCCCCTGGGTGCGTTGTGTTTTGGTGAGCAATAATGCAGGAAAGCAGCGGGCGGGATGGCGAGCTTGTCCTGCTGCTCCAACACAAGCTACCTTAAGAGCCGGTACGATGCGGGCAATGGGTGAAGTTCGTCAGGAGTACTGCATAAAAAAACGAGTGTGTTGTCGTGGCAGTTGGTGATCAAAGAAATAAAACAAAATAAAATCAATAAATAATAATGTCACAGACTTAAAGTCATACCTTTGAAGTCATAATGCATTGCAAGTGTTATTAGGGAATGTTGTGCTGTGTTTTCAAGCGCTTCAATGTGCTGCTCTGCAAGGTTTGGAGACAGCGGGTGCGTTCACGGAGATCAAGAGCAGCCGGAGATCAAGAGCAGCCGCCACAGGGGAGGGATACCATGGTAAATAGGTTACCTATTTACCATGGTATCTCTCCCCTGGGTGCGTTGTGTTTTGTTGAGCAATAATGCAGGAAAGCAGCGGGCGGGATGGCGAGCTTGTCCTTCTGCTCCAACACAAGCTACCTTAAGAGCCGGTACGATGCGGGCAATGGGTGAAGTTCGTCAGGAGTACTGCATAAAAAAACGAGTGTGTTGTCGTGGCAGTTGGTGATCAAAGAAATAAAACAAAATAAAATCAATAAATAATAATGTCATAGACTTAAAGTCATACCTTTGAAGTCATAATGCATTGCAAGTGTTATTAGGGAATGTTGTGCTGTGTTTTCAAGCGCTTCAATGTGCTGCTCTGCAAGGTTTGGAGACAGCGCGTGCGTTCACGGAGATCAAGAGCAGCCGGAGATCAAGAGCAGCCGCCGCAGGGGAGGGATACCGCCGCAGGGGAGGTTACCTATTTACCATGGTATCTCTCCCCTGGGTGCGTTGTGTTTTGGTGAGCAATAATGCAGGAAAGCAGCGGGCGGGATGGCGAGCTTGTCCTGCTGCTCCAACACAAGCTACCTTAAGAGCCGGTACGATGCGGGCAATGGGTGAAGTTCGTCAGGAGTACTGCATAAAAAAACGAGTGTGTTGTCGTGGCAGTTGGTGATCAAAGAAAAAAATAAATAAATAAAATCAATAAATAATAATGTCATAGACTTAAAGTCATACCTTTGAAGTCATAATGCATTGCAAGTGTTATTAGGGAATGTTGTGCTGTGTTTTCAAGCGCTTCAATGTGCTGCTCTGCAAGGCTTGGGGACAGCTTGTGCGTTCACGGAGATCAAGAGCAACCGGAGATCAAGAGCAGCCGCCGCAGGGGAGGGATACCATGGTAAATAGGTTACCTAGAAATAAAACAAAATAAAATCAATAAATAATAATGTCATAGACCTAAAGCCATACCTTTGAAGTCATAATGCATTGCAAGTGTTATTAGGGAATGTTGTGCTGTGTTTTCAAGCGCTTCAATGTGCTGCTCTGCAAGGTTTGGAGACAGCGGGTGCGTTCACGGAGATCAAGAGCAGTCGGCGCAAAACACAAGGCACCCAGGGGAGAGATACCATGGTAAATAGGTTACCTATTTACCTATTTTTGTTTCGGCGAACGGTTTTGGTGAGCAGAAATGCAGGAAAGCAGCGGGCAGGATGGCGAGCTTGTCCTGCTGCTCCAACACAAGCTACCTTAAGAGCCGGTACGATGCGGGCAATGGGTGAAGTTCGTCAGGAGTACTGCATAAAAAAACGAGTGTGTTGTCGTGGCAGTTGGTGATCAAAGAAATAAAACAAAATAAAATCAATAAATAATAATGTCATAGACATAAAGTCATACCTTTGAAGTCATAATGCATTGCAAGTGTTATTAGGGAATGTTGTGCTGTGTTTTCAAGCGCTTCAATGTGCTGCTCTGCAAGGTTTGGAGACAGCGGGTGCGTTCACGGAGATCAAGAGCAGCCGGAGATCAAGAGCAGCCGCCGCAGGGGAGGGATACCATGGTAAATAGGTTACCTATTTACCATGGTATCTCTCCCCTGGGTGCGTTGTGTTTTGGTGAGCAATAATGCAGGAAAGCAGCGGGCGGGATGGCAAGCTTGTCCTGCTGCTCCAACACAAGCTACCTTAAGAGCCAGTACGATGCGGGCAATGGGTGAAGTTCGTCAGGAGTACTGCATAAAAAAACGAGTGTGTTGTCGTGGCAGTTGGTGATCAAAGAAATAAAACAAAATAAAATCAATAAATAATAATGTCATAGACTTAAAGCCATACCTTTGAAGTCATAATGCATTGCAAGTGTTATTAGGAAATGTTGTGCTGTGTTTTCAAGCGCTTCAATGTGCTGCTCTGCAAGGTTTGGAGACAGCGCGTGCGTTCACGGAGATCAAGAGCAGCCGGAGATCAAGAGCAGCCGCCACAGGGGAGGGATACCGCCGCAGGGGAGGTTACCTATTTACCATGGTATCTCTCCCCTGGGTGCGTTGTGTTTTGGTGAGCAATAATGCAGGAAAGCAGCGGGCGGGATGGCGAGCTTGTCCTGCTGCTCCAACACAAGCTACCTTAAGAGCCGGTACGATGCGGGCAATGGGTGAAGTTCGTCAGGAGTACTGCATAAAAAAACGAGTGTGTTGTCGTGGCAGTTGGTGATCAAAGAAAAAAATAAATAAATAAAATCAATAAATAATAATGTCATAGACTTAAAGTCATACCTTTGAAGTCATAATGCATTGCAAGTGTTATTAGGGAATGTTGTGCTGTGTTTTCAAGCGCTTCAATGTGCTGCTCTGCAAGGCTTGGAGACAGCGCGTGCGTTCACGGAGATCAAGAGCAACCGGAGATCAAGAGCAGCCGCCGCAGGGGAGGGATACCATGGTAAATAGGTTACCTAGAAATAAAACAAAATAAAATCAATAAATAATAATGTCATAGACCTAAAGCCATACCTTTGAAGTCATAATGCATTGCAAGTGTTATTAGGGAATGTTGTGCTGTGTTTTCAAGCGCTTCAATGTGCTGCTCTGCAAGGTTTGGAGACAGCGGGTGCGTTCACGGAGATCAAGAGCAGCCGGCGCAAAACACAAGGCACCCAGGGGAGAGATACCATGGTAAATAGGTTACCTATTTACCTATTTTTGTTTCGGCGAACGGTTATGGTGAGCAGAAATGCAGGAAAGCAGCGGGCAGGATGGCGAGCTTGTCCTGCTGCTCCAACACAAGCTACCTTAAGAGCCGGTACGATGCGGGCAATGGGTGAAGTTCGTCAGTAGTACTGCATAAAAAAACGAGTGTGTTGTCGTGGCAGTTGGTGATCAAAGAAAAAAAATAAAAATAAAATCAATAAATAATAATGTCATAGACTTAAAGTCATACCTTTGAAGTCATAATGCATTGCAAGTGTTATTAGGGAATGTTGTGCTGTGTTTCAAGCGCTTCAATGTGCTGCTCTGCAAGGTTTGGAGACAGCGGGTGCGTTCACGGAGATCAAGAGCAGCCGGAGATCAAGAGCAGCCGCCGCAGGGGAGGGATACCATGGTAAATAGGTTACCTATTTACCATGGTATCTCTCCCCTGGGTGCGTTGTGTTTTGGTGAGCAATAATGCAGGAAAGCAGCGGGCGGGATGGCGAGCTTGTCCTGCTGCTCCATCACAAGCTACCTTAAGAGCCGGTACGATGCAGGCAATGGGTGAAGTTCGTCAGGAGTACTGCATAAAAAAACGAGTGTGTTGTCGTGGCAGTTGGTGATCAAAGAAATAAAACAAAATAAAATCAATAAATAATAATGTCATAGACTTAAAGCCATACCTTTGAAGTCATAATGCATTGCAATTGTTATTAGGGAATGTTGTGCTGTGTTTTCAAGCGCTTCAATGTGCTGCTCTGCAAGGTTTGGAGACAGCGCGTGCGTTCACGGAGATCAAGAGCAGCCGGAGATCAAGAGCAGCCACCGCAGGGGAGGGATACCATGGTAAATAGGTTACCTATTTACCATGGTATCTCTCCCCTGGGTGCATTGTGTTTTGGTGAGCAATAATGCAGGAAAGCAGCGGGCGGGATGGCGAGCTTGTCCTGCTGCTCCAACACAAGCTACCTTAAGAGCAGGTACGATGCGGGCAATGGGTGAAGTTCGTCAGGAGTACTGCATAAAAAAACGAGTGTGTTGTCGTGGCAGTTGGTGATCAAAGAAAAAAAAACTAAATAAAATCAATAAATAATAATGTCATTGTGGCAGTCTGGCTCGCAGTGGTGATGTGGATGACGTCACGGACCAGGAAGTAACTCAAACCAAAACAGTGGATGGGCGGTTGAAGCTGAGTGCTGGTGCACTCAGCGTATTTAATAAACAAAACAAAAACAAAAGATTTAACAAAACACCAAAGAAAAGGGCACGAGGGCCGAACGAATAAACAAACAAGTAAGTTTCGTGCTGGATACTCCAGCACGTTTTAGCAATTGTTTTCTTCCTCTCTCTCTCCCGTTCTCCACTCTCGAACACTCCACACCCCGAGTGCATAGTGCTGCTGGTTTATATACTCTGGCCGAGGGATTTAACTAGTTGGTAATTATCTTATTATCCCCCGGCCAGAGTCTGCACGCGTTTGGTAAGGATGCATGACTGTCAGCTAGTTAAATAATCAGTAGCTGATCAGCCATGCATCCTCACGAGGTTTTTAAATATAACAATAAAAGACGCGGCGCTTTTACCCGCGCCGCAAACAAAAATACAAATAATAATAAATAGGGGCGGGACACTCCGCCACACATGCCCCCCCTTGTGCGCAGCACACATGGCCTTTTCGGCCACCTCCCCCCTTAGTCCCCAAAGTCCCGGTTAGCAGTCCCGGCGCAGGAACAGGGGCAGCAGCGGACCAAAGGTGGCGGCCACGGTGGGATGTCCTCCTCCCACCCAAACAGCCGTAGCGTTCCAATGGCCCGCGCACCGGCCGGCTCCTCTGGCCAAAAAAATTTTGGGGGTGGTCTCCAGACCTGCCCCCCCTTCTTCATGGCCGGCCACCCTTTCTCCTGCAGCGAAATTGCTGCGGGGGAAGCTGGTCTCCTGACCTCCCCCCCCTTCTTCATGGCTGGCAGCTGCCCTTCATGGGGCTCCAGCCACAGTATTTCCTGCCGCGAAAGTGCGGCTGGGGGAGCTGGTCTCCTGACCTCCCCCCTCCTCTTCACGGCCAGCAGTTCCCCTCCGTGGGGCTCCGACCACAGTGTAGTGACCCCAGGCGAAGCAGGATCCCTGGCGACCCCAGGCGACTGCAGCGGCAGCGGACCCTCGGGAGGTGAACTCGGGAGGGGAGCCCCTGGCCATGGAGGCGGCAGCGGGAGCTCCACTTCTCCCTCGTTCTCTGTAGCTGGTGGCTCTCCAGGTGATGCGGAGCAACAGGCAGCCCCAGGCGATGCGAAGCAGGCATCCCTGGGTGGTGCGAGGCAGGGCAGGAGCAGTCCTTCCCATGACGGTGGATGTGGAACCAGCAGGTATTCACCCTCTGCTGGTGGAGGTGGGAGGGGAAAGCAGTCCTCCCACGGCGGCTGAGACGGAACCAGCAGGTATTCACCCTCTGCTGGTGGAGCTGGGAGTGGCAAGCAGTCCTCCCACGGCGGCTGAGGCGGAACCAGCAGGTATTCATCCTCTGCTGGTGGAGGTGGGAGGGGCAAGCAGTCCTCCCACGACGGTTGAGGCAGAACCAGCAGGCATTCATCCTCTGCTGGTGGAGGTGGGAGGGGCAAGCAGTCCTCCCACGACGGTTGAGGCAGAACCAGCAGGCATTCATCCTCTGCTGGTGGAGGTGGGAGGGGCAAGCAGTCCTCCCACGACGGTGGAGGCGGAACCAGCAGGCATTCACCCTCTGCTGGTGGAGGTGGGAGGGGCAAGCAGTCCTCCCACGGCGGTTGAGGCAGAACCAGCAGGCATTCACCCTCTGCTGGTGGAGGTGGGAGGGGCAAGCAGTCCTCCCACGACGGTGGAGGCGGAACCAGCAGGCATTCACCCTCTGCTGGTGGAGGTGGGAGGGGCAAGCAGTCCTCCCACGACGGTGGAGGCGGCGGAGGCAGAGGCAGCTCTTGCTGCTCTGCTCCTGGTGATGGTGGAGACAGAAGCAGCTCCTGCTGCTCTGCTCCTGGTGGTGGTGGAGACAGAGGCAGCTCCTGCTGCTCTGCTCCTGGTGGTGGTGGAGGCAGAGGCGATGGGGCGGATGCTGGCCACTCAGAGGGAGGCTGTGGCGGTGCTGGCTCCCTCTGCTGTGGCGGCTGGGCTGGTGTGTGCCGTGCTCCCTTCAGCAGCATAAATAGAGGCTGCTGGGGAACACCAGCATCCTGCCCTTCTCCCCCCCAGAAAAATTCAGGGGGTTGAGCCTGTAACTCCTCCCCTTCTGGCTCTTGGGACTGCAGCTTGGGTCCTAGGGCTGTGGAAGCCCCGACTTCCCTCTCTTCGGGCCGTGGACACACCGACTCCTCCCTTTTGGGCTGTGGACGCACCGACTCCTCCCTTTTGGGCTGTGGATGCACCGACTCCCCCCTCTTGGGCTTAGGACGTTCGGGCTCCTCCCACTCAGGCGCAGGACGTTCGGGCTCCTCCCACTCAGGCGCAGGACGTTCGGGCTCCTCCCACTCAGGCGCAGGACGTGCGGGCTTCTTTGCCTTCTTAGCACCGCCCCTCCTTCCCTTCCTCGGGACCAGCAGTTCCACCTCCTGCCATGGAGGGGGTTGGTCGGGTGCTTTGTGCCCGACCTTGCCGACGGCAAAGCACCACTCCTCCCCTTTGAGGCAGGTGAGGCAGGTTTCCTGATCCACCTGCGGCGATGGTATGGCCTTCAGGTGGATCCACTCCTCCGCAGTCTCCACCTCACCTCGATCAAAGGCCTGCACAAAGAGGGGGTCTTCATATGGGCACACCTCAGGGAGGTGCCCATACTCCAGGCAGGCGAGGCACCATGTAGCCCCTCCTTCCTTCAACTCCCTCTGATGCGCATGCCACCTCTCCATATAGGCGTCCACTTCATCCATTTTTTTTTTTTTTTTTTTTTCAAACACAAAAAACACTATTTGAAAAAACGAACACGAAGAAAACTTCCTTTGCTGTTCCTGGTCCGGCTGTTGGAGGCGTTGTTTGTCCCACGCAGGACACCATATGTGGCAGTCTGGCTCGCAGTGGTGATGTGGATGACGTCACGGACCAGGAAGTAACTCAAACCAAAACAGTGGATGGGCGGTTGAAGCTGAGTGCTGGTGCACTCAGCGTATTTAATAAACAAAACAAAAACAAAAGATTTAACAAAACACCAAACAAAAGGGCACGAGGGCCGAACGAATAAACAAACAAGTAAGTTTCGTGCTGGATACTCCAGCACGTTTTAGCAATTGTTTTCTTCCTCTCTCTCTCCCGTTCTCCACTCTCGAACACTCCACACCCCGAGTGCATAGTGCTGCTGGTTTATATACTCTGGCCGAGGGATTTAACTAGTTGGTAATTATCTTATTATCCCCCGGCCAGAGTCTGCACGCGTTTGGTAAGGATGCATGACTGTCAGCTAGTTAAATAATCAGTAGCTGATCAGCCATGCATCCTCACGAGGTTTTTAAATATAACAATAAAAGACGCGGCGCTTTTACCCGCGCCGCAAACAAAAATACAAATAATAATAAATAGGGGCGGGACACTCCGCCACAGTCATAGACTTAAAGTCATACCTTTGAAGTCATAATGCATTGCAAGTGTTATTAGGGAATGTTGTGCTGTGTTTTCAAGCGCTTCAATGTGCTGCTCTGCAAGGTTTGGAGACAGCGGGTGCGTTCACGGAGATCAAGAGCAGCCGGAGATCAAGAGCAGCCGCCGCAGGGGAGGGATACCATGGTAAATAGGTTACCTATTTACCATGGTATCTCTCCCCTGGGTGCGTTGTGTTTTCGTGAGCAATAATGCAGGAAAGCAGCGGGCGGGATGGCGAGCTTGTCCTGCTGCTCCAACACAAGCTACCTTAAGAGCCGGTACGATGCGGGCAATGGGTGAAGTTCGTCAGGAGTACTGCATAAAAAAACGAGTGTGTTGTCGTGGCAGTTGGTGATCAAAGAAATAAAACAAAATAAAATCAATAAATAATAATGTCATAGACTTAAAGTCATACCTTTGAAGTCATAATGCATTACAAGTGTTATTAGGGAATGTTGTGCTGTGTTTTCAAGCGCTTCAATGTGCTGCTCTGCAAGGTTTGGAGACAGCGGGTGCGTTCACGGAGATCAAGAGCAACCGGAGATCAAGAGCAGCCGCCGCAGGGGAGGGATACCATGGTAAATAGGTTACCTAGAAATAAAACAAAATAAAATCAATAAATAATAATGTCATAGACCTAAAGCCATACCTTTGAAGTCATAATGCATTGCAAGTGTTATTAGGGAATGTTGTGCTGTGTTTTCAAGTGCTTCAATGTGCTGCTCTGCAAGGTTTGGAGACAGCGGGTGCGTTCACGGAGATCAAGAGCAGCCGGAGATCAAGAGCAGCCGCCGCAGGGGAGGGATACCATGGTAAATAGGTTACCTATTACCATGGTATCTCTCACCTGGGTGCGTTGTGTTTTGGTGAGCAATAATGCAGGAAAGCAGCGGGCGGGATGGCGAGCTTGTCCTGCTGCTCCAACACAAGCTACCTTAAGAGCAGGTACGATGCGGGCAATGGGTGAAGTTCGTCAGGAGTACTGCATAAAAAAACGAGTGTGTTGTCGTGGCAGTTGGTGATCAAAGAAATAAAACAAAATAAAATCAATAAATAATAATGTCATAGACCTAAAGCCATACCTTTGAAGTCATAATGCATTGCAAGTGTTATTAGGGAATGTTGTGCTGTGTTTTCAAGCGCTTCAATGTGCTGCTCTGCAAGGTTTGGAGACAGCGGGTGCGTTCACGGAGATCAAGAGCAGCCGGCGCAAAACAAAAGGCACCCAGGGGAGAGATACCATGGTAAATAGGTTACCTATTTACCTATTTTTGTTTCGGCGAACGGATTTGGTGAGCATTAATGCAGGAAAGCAGCGGGCGGGATGGCGAGCTTGTCCTGCTGCTCCATCACAAGCTACCTTAAGAGCCGGTACGATGCGGGCAATGGGTGAAGTTCGTCAGGAGTACTGCATAAAAAAACGAGTGTGTTGTCGTGGCAGTTGGTGATCAAAGAAATAAAACAAAATAAAATCAATAAATAATAATGTCATAGACCTAAAGCCATACCTTTGAAGTCATAATGCATTGCAAGTGTTATTAGGGAATGTTGTGCTGTGTTTTCAAGCGCATCAATGTGCTGCTCTGCAAGGTTTGGAGACAGCGGGTGCGTTCACGGAGATCAAGAGCAGCCGGAGATCAAGAGCAGCCGCCGCAGGGGAGGGATACCATGGTAAATAGGTTACCTATTACCATGGTATCTCTCCCCTGGGTGCGTTGTGTTTTGGTGAGCAATAATGCAGGAAAGCAGCGGGCGGGATGGCGAGCTTGTCCTGCTGCTCCAACACAAGCTACCTTAAGAGCCGGTACGATGCGGGCAATGGGTGAAGTTCGTCAGGAGTACTGCATAAAAAAACGAGTGTGTTGTCGTGGCAGTTGGTGATCAAAGAAATAAAACAAAATAAAATCAATAAATAATAATGTCATAGACTTAAAGCCATACCTTTGAAGTCATAATGCATTGCAAGTGTTATTAGGGAATGTTGTGCTGTGTTTTCAAGCGCTTCAATGTGCTGCTCTGCAAGGTTTGGAGACAGCGCGTGCGTTCACGGAGATCAAGAGCAGCCGGAGATCAAGAGCAGCCGCAGCAGGGGAGGGATACCGGTGCAGGGGAGGTTACCTATTTACCATGGTATCTCTCCCCTGGGTGCGTTGTGTTTTGGTGAGCAATAATGCAGGAAAGCAGCGGGCGGGATGGCGAGCTTGTCCTGCTGCTCCAACACAAGCTACCTTAAGAGCCGGTACGATGCTGGCAATGGGTGAAGTTCGTCAGGAGTACTGTATAAAAAAACGAGTGTGTTGTCGTGGCAGTTGGTGATCAAAGAAAAAAATAAATAAATAAAATCAATAAATAATAATGTCATAGACTTAAAGTCATACCTTTGAAGTCATAATGCATTGCAAGTGTTATTAGGGAATGTTGTGCTGTGTTTTCAAGCGCTTCAATGTGCTGCTCTGCAAGGCTTGGAGACAGCGGGTGCGTTCACGGAGATCAAGAGCAGCCGGCGCAAAACAAAAGGCACCCAGGGGAGAGATACCATGGTAAATAGGTTACCTATTTACCTATTTTTGTTTCGGCGAACGGTTTTGGTGAGCAATAATGCAGGAAAGCAGCGGGCGGGATGGCGAGCTTGTCCTGCTGCTCCATCACAAGCTACCTTAAGAGCCGGTACGATGCGGGCAATGGGTGAAGTTCGTCAGGAGTACTGCATAAAAAAACGAGTGTGTTGTCGTGGCAGTTGGTGATCAAAGAAATAAAACAAAATAAAATCAATAAATCATAATGTCATAGACCTAAAGCCATACCTTTGAAGTCATAATGCATTGCAAGTGTTATTAGGGAATGTTGTGCTGTGTTTTCAAGCGCATCAATGTGCTGCTCTGCAAGGTTTGGAGACAGCGGGTGCGTTCACGGAGATCAAGAGCAGCCGGAGATCAAGAGCAGCCGCCGCAGGGGAGGGATACCATGGTAAATAGGTTACCTATTACCATGGTATCTCTCCCCTGGGTGCGTTGTGTTTTGGTGAGCAATAATGCAGGAAAGCAGCGGGCGGGATGGCGAGCTTGTCCTGCTGCTCCAACACAAGCTACCTTAAGAGCCGGTACGATGCGGGCAATGGGTGAAGTTCGTCAGGAGTACTGCATAAAAAAACGAGTGTGTTGTCGTGGCAGTTGGTGATCAAAGAAATAAAACAAAATAAAATCAATAAATAATAATGTCATAGACCTAAAGCCATACCTTTGAAGTCATAATGCATTGCAAGTGTTATTAGGGAATGTTGTGCTGTGTTTTCAAGCGCTTCAATGTGCTGCTCTGCAAGGTTGGGAGACAGCGCGTGCGTTCACGGAGATCAAGAGCAGCCGGAGATCAAGAGCAGCCGCAGCAGGGGAGGGATACCGGTGCAGGGGAGGTTACCTATTTACCATGGTATCTCTCCCCTGGGTGCGTTGTGTTTTGGTGAGCAATAATGCAGGAAAGCAGCGGGCGGGATGGCGAGCTTGTCCTGCTGCTCCAACACAGGCTACCTTAAGAGCCGGTACGATGCTGGCAATGGGTGAAGTTCGTCAGGAGTACTGTATAAAAAAACGAGTGTGTTGTCGTGGCAGTTGGTGATCAAAGAAAAAAAAAAAATAATAAAATCAATAAATAATAATGTCATAGACTTAAAGTCATACCTTTGAAGTCATAATGCATTGCAAGTGTTATTAGGGAATGTTGTGCTGTGTTTTCAAGCGCTTCAATGTGCTGCTCTGCAAGGCTTGGAGACAGCGCGTGCGTTCACGGAGATCAAGAGCAACCGAAGATCAAGAGCAGCCGCCGCAGGGGAGGGATACCATGGTAAATAGGTTACCTAGAAATAAAACAAAATAAAATCAATAAATAATAATGTCATAGACCTAAAGCCATACCTTTGAAGTCATAATGCATTGCAAGTGTTATTAGGGAATGTTGTGCTGTGTTTTCAAGCGCTTCAATGTGCTGCTCTGCAAGGTTTGGAGACAGCGGGTGCGTTCACGGAGATCAAGAGCAGCCGGCGCAAAACAAAAGGCACCCAGGGGAGAGATACCATGGTAAATACGTTACCTATTTACCTATTTTTGTTTCCGCGAACGGTTTTGGTGAGCAATAATGCAGGAAAGCAGCGGGCAGGATGGCGAGCTTGTCCTGCTGCTCCAACACAAGCTACCTTAAGAGCCGGTACGATGCGGGCAATGGGTGAAGTTCGTCAGGAGTACTGCATAAAAAAACGAGTGTGTTGTCGTGGCAGTTGGTGATCAAAGAAATAAAACAAAATAAAATCAATAAATAATAATGTCATAGACTTAAAGTCATACCATTGAAGTCATAATGCATTGCAAGTGTTATTAGGGAATGTTGTGCTGTGTTTTCAAGCGCTTCAATGTGCTGCTCTGCAAGGTTTGGAGACAGCGGGTGCGTTCACGGAGATCAAGAGCAGCCGGAGATCAAGAGCAGCCGCCGCAGGGGAGGGATACCATGGTAAATAGGTTACCTATTTACCATGGTATCTCTCCCCTGGGTGCGTTGTGTTTTGGTGAGCAATAATGCAGGAAAGCAGCGGGCGGGATGGCGAGCTTGTCCTGCTGCTCCATCACAAGCTACCTTAAGAGCCGGTACGATGCGGGCAATGGGTGAAGTTCGTCAGGAGTACTGCATAAAAAAACGAGTGTGTTGTCGTGGCAGTTGGTGATCAAAGAAAAAAAAAAAAATAATAAAATCAATAAATAATAATTTCATAGACTTAAAGTCATACCTTTGATGTCATAATGCATTGCAAGTGTTATTAGGGAATGTTGTGCTGTGTTTTAAAGCGCTTCAATGTGCTGCTCTGCAAGGCTTGGAGACAGCGGGTGCGTTCACGGAGATCAAGAGCAGCCGGAGATCAAGAGCAGCCGCCGCAGGGGAGGGATACCATGGTAAATAGGTTACCTATTTACCATGGTAACTCTCCCCTGGGTGCGTTGTATTTTGGTGAGCAATAATGCAGGAAAGCAGCGGGCGGGATGGCGAGCTTGTCCTGCTGCTCCAACACAAGCTACCTTAAGAGCCGGTACGATACGGGCAATGGGTGAAGTTCGTCAGGAGTACTGGATAAAAAAACGAGTGTGTTGTCGTGGCAGTTGGTGATCAAAGAAATAAAACAAAATAAAATGAATAAATAATAATGTCATAGACCTAAAGCCATACCTTTGAATTCATAATGCATTGCAAGTGTTATTATGGAATGTTGTGCTGTGTTTTCAAGCGCTTCAATGTGCTGCTCTGCAAGGTTTGGAGACAGCGGGTGCGTTCACGGAGATCAAGAGCAGCCGGCGCAAAACAAAAGGCACCCAGGGGAGAGATACCATGGTAAATACGTTACCTATTTACCTATTTTTGTTTCGGCGAACGGTTTTGGTGAGCAATAATGCAGGAAAGCAGCGGGCAGGATGGCGAGCTTGTCCTGCTGCTCCAACACAAGCTACCTTAAGAGACGGTACGATGCTGGCAATGGGTGAAGTTCGTCAGGAGTACTGCATAAAAAAACGAGTGTGTTGTCGTGGCAGTTGGTGATCAAAGAAATAAAACAAAATAAAATCAATAAATAATAATGTCATAGACTTAAAGTCATACCTTTGAAGTCATAATGCATTGCAAGTGTTATTAGGGAATGTTGTGCTGTGTTTTCAAGCGCTTCAATGTGCTGCTCTGCAAGGTTTGGAGACAGCGGGTGCGTTCACGGAGATCAAGAGCAGCCGGAGATCAAGAGCAGCCGCCGCAGGGGAGGGATACCATGGTAAATAGGTTACCTAGAAATAAAACAAAATAAAATCAATAAATAATAATGTCATAGACCTAAAGCCATACCTTTGAAGTCATAATGCATTGCAAGTGTTATTAGGGAATGTTGTGCTGTGTTTTCAAGCGCTTCAATGTGCTGCTCTGCAAGGTTTGGAGACAGCGGGTGCGTTCACGGAGATCAAGAGCAGCCGGAGATCAAGAGCAGCCGCCGCAGGGGAGGGATACCATGGTAAATAGGTTACCTATTACCATGGTATCTCTCCCCTGGGTGCGTTGTGTTTTGGTGAGCAATAATGCAGGAAAGCAGCGGGCGGGATGGCGAGCTTGTCCTGCTGCTCCAACACAAGCTACCTTAAGAGCCGGTACGATGCGGGCAATGGGTGAAGTTCGTCAGGAGTACTGCATAAAAAAACGAGTGTGTTGTCGTGGCAGTTGGTGATCAAAGAAATAAAACAAAATAAAATCAATAAATAATAATGTCATAGACCTAAAGCCATACCTTTGAATTCATAATGCATTGCAAGTGTTATTAGGGAATGTTGTGCTGTGTTTTCAAGTGCTTCAATGTGCTGCTCTGCAAGGTTTGGAGACAGCGGGTGCGTTCACGGAGATCAAGAGCAGCCGGCGCAAAACAAAAGGCACCCAGGGGAGAGATACCATGGTAAATAGGTTACCGATTTACCTATTTTTGTTTCGGAGAACGGTTTTGGTGAGCAATAATGCAGGAAAGCAGCGGGCGGGATGGCGAGCCTGTCCTGCTGCTCCATCACAAGCTACCTTAAGAGCCGGTACGATGCGGGCAATGGGTGAAGTTCGTCAGGAGTACTGCATAAAAAAACGAGTGTGTTGTCGTGGCAGTTGGTGATCAAAGAAATAAAACAAAATAAAATCAATAAATAATAATGTCATAGACCTAAAGCCATACCTTTGAAGTCATAATGCATTGCAAGTGTTATTAGGAAATGTTGTGCTGTGTTTTCAAGCGCATCAATGTGCTGCTCTGCAAGGTTTGGAGACAGCGGGTGCGTTCACGGAGATCAAGAGCAGCCGGAGATCAAGAGCAGCCGCCGCAGGGGAGGGATACCATGGTAAATAGGTTACCTATTACCATGGTATCTCTCCCCTGGGTGCGTTGTGTTTTGGTGAGCAATAATGCAGGAAAGCAGCGGGCGGCATGGCGAGCTTGTCCTGCTGCTCCAACACAAGCTACCTTAAGAGCCGGTACGATGCGGGCAATGGGTGAAGTTCGTCAGGAGTACTGCATAAAAAAACGAGTGTGTTGTCATGGCAGTTGGTGATCAAAGAAATAAAACAAAATAAAATCAATAAATAATAATGTCATAGACTTAAAGTCATACCTTTGAAGTCATAATGCATTGCAAGTGTTATTAGGGAATGTTGTGCTGTGTTTTCAAGCGCTTCAATGTGCTGCTCTGCAAGGTTTGGAGACAGCGGGTGCGTTCACGGAGATCAAGAGCAGCCGGAGATCAAGAGCAGCCGCCGCAGGGGAGGGATGCCATGGTAAATAGGTTACCTATTTACCATGGTATCTCTCCCCTGGGTGCGTTGTGTTTTGGTGAGCAATAATGCAGGAAAGCAGCGGGCGGGATGGCGAGCTTGTCCTGCTGCTCCATCACAAGCTACCTTAAGAGCCGGTACGATGCGGGCAATGGGTGAAGTTCGTCAGGAGTACTGCATAAAAAAACGAGTGTGTTGTCGTGGCAGTTGGTGATCAAAGAAAAAAAAAAAATAATAAAATCAATAAATAATAATTTCATAGACTTAAAGTCATACCTTTGATGTCATAATGCATTGCAAGTGTTATTAGGGAATGTTGTGCTGTGTTTTCAAGCGCTTCAATGTGCTGCTCTGCAAGGCTTGGAGACAGCGCGTGCGTTCACGGAGATCAAGAGCAACCGGAGATCAAGAGCAGCCGCCGCAGGGGAGGGATACCATGGTAAATAGGTTACCTAGAAATAAAACAAAATAAAATCAATAAATAATAATGTCATAGACCTAAAGCCATACCTTTGAAGTCATAATGCATTGCAAGTGTTATTAGGGAATGTTGTGCTGTGTTTTCAAGCGCTTCAATGTGCTGCTCTGCAAGGTTTGGAGACAGCGGGTGCGTTCACGGAGATCAAGAGCAGCCGGAGATCAAGAGCAGCCGCCGCAGGGGAGGGATACCATGGTAAATAGGTTACCTATTACCATGGTATCTCTCCCCTGGGTGCGTTGTGTTTTGGTGAGCAATAATGCAGGAAAGCAGCGGGCGGGATGGCGAGCTTGTCCTGCTGCTCCAACACAAGCTACCTTAAGAGCCGGTACGATGCGGGCAATGGGTGAAGTTCGTCAGGAGTACTGCATAAAAAAACGAGTGTGTTGTCGTGGCAGTTGGTGATCAAAGAAATAAAACAAAATAAAATGAATAAATAATAATGTCATAGACCTAAAGCCATACCTTTGAATTCATAATGCATTGCAAATGTTATTAGGGAATGTTGTGCTGTGTTTTCAAGCGCTTCAATGTGCTGCTCTGCAAGGTTTGGAGACAGCGGGTGCGTTCACGGAGATCAAGAGCAGCCGGAGATCAAGAGCAGCCGCCGCAGGGGAGGGATACCATGGTAAATAGGTTACCTATTACCATGGTATCTCTCCCCTGGGTGCGTTGTGTTTTGGTGAGCAATAATGCAGGATAGCAGCGGGCGGGATGGCGAGCTTGTTCTGCTGCTCCAACACAAGCTAACTTAAGAGCCGGTACGATGCGGGCAATGGGTGAAGTTCGTGAGGAGTACTGCATAAAAAAACGAGTGTGTTGTCGTGGCAGTTGGTGATCAAAGAAATAAAACAAAATAAAATCAATAAATAATAATGTCATAGACTTAAAGTCATACCTTTGAAGTCATAATGCATTGCAAGTGTTATTAGGGAATGTTGTGCTGTGTTTTCAAGCGCTTCAATGTGCTGCTCTGCAAGGTTTGGAGACAGCGGGTGCGTTCACGGAGATCAAGAGCAGCCGGAGATCAAGAGCAGCCGCCGCAGGGGAGGGATACCATGGTAAATAGGTTACCTATTTACCATGGTAACTCTCCCCTGGGTGCGTTGTATTTTGGTGAGCAATAATGCAGGAAAGCAGCGGGCGGGATGGCGAGCTTGTCCTGCTGCTCCAACACAAGCTACCTTATGAGCCGGTACGATGCGGGCAATGGGTGAAGTTCGTCAGGAGTACTGCATAAAAAAACGAGTGTGTTGTCGTGGCAGTTGGTGATCAAAGAAATAAAACAAAATAAAATCAATAAATAATAATGTCATAGACCTAAAGCCATATCTTTGAAGTCATAATGCATTGCAAGTGTTATTAGGGAATGTTGTGCTGTGTTTTCAAGCGCTTCAATGTGCTGCTCTGCAAGGTTTGGAGACAGCGGGTGCGTTCACGGAGATCAAGAGCAGCCGGCGCAAAACAAAAGGCACCCAGGGGAGAGATACCATGGTAAATAGGTTACCTATTTACCTATTTTTGTTTCGGCGAACGGTTTTGGTGAGCAATAATGCAGGAAAGCAGCGGGCGGGATGGCGAGCTTGTCCTGCTGCTCCAACACAAGCTATCTTAAGAGCCGGTACGATGCGGGCAATGGGTGAAGTTCGTCAGGAGTACTGCATAAAAAATACGAGTGTGTTGTCGTGGCAGTTGGTGATCAAAGAAATAAAACAAAATAAAATCAATAAATAATAATGTCTTAGACTTAAAGCCATACCTTTGAAGTCATAATGCATTGCAAGTGTTATTAGGGAATGTTGTGCTGTGTTTTCAAGCGCTTCAATGTGCTGCTCTGCAAGGTTTGGAGACAGCGGGTGCGTTCACGGAGATCAAGAGCAGCCGGAGATCAAGAGCAGCCGCCGCAGGGGAGGGATACCATGGTAAATAGGTTACCTATTACCATGGTATCTCTCCCCTGGGTGCGTTGTGTTTTGGTGAGCAATAATGCAGGAAAGCAGTGGGCGGGATGGCGAGCTTGTCCTGCTGCTCCAACACAAGCTACCTTAAGAGCCGGTACGATGCGGGCAATGGGTGAAGTTCGTCAGGAGTACTGCATAAAAAAACGAGTGTGTTGTCGTGGCAGTTGGTGATCAAAGAAATAAAACAAAATAAAATCAATAAATAATAATGTCATAGACCTAAAGCCATACCTTTGAAGTCATAATGCATTGCAAGTGTTATTAGGGAATGTTGTGCTGTGTTTTCAAGCGCTTCAATGTGCTGCTCTGCAAGGTTTGGAGACAGCGGGTGCGTTCACGGAGATCATGAGCAGCCGGAGATCAAGAGCAGCCGCCGCAGGGGAGGGATACCATGGTAAATAGGTTACCTATTTACCTATTTCTGTTTCGGCGAACGGTTTTGGTGAGCAGTAATGCAGGAAAGCAGCGGGCGGGATGGCGAGCTTGTCCTGCTGCTCCAACACAAGCTACCTTAAGAGCCGGTAGTATGCGGGCAATGGGTGAAGTTCGTCAGGAGTACTGCATAAAAAAACGAGTGTGATGTCGTGGCAGTTGGTGATCAAAGAAATAAAACAAAATAAAATCAATAAATAATAATGTCATAGACTTACAGTCATACCTTTGAAGTCATAATGCATTGCAAGTGTTATTAGGGAATGTTGTGCTGTGTTTTCAAGCGCTTCAATGTGCTGCTCTGCAAGGTTTGGAGACAGCGGGTGCGTTCACGGAGATCAAGAGCAGCCGGAGATCAAGAGCAGCCGCCGCAGGGGAGGGATACTATGGTAAATAGGTTACCTATTACCATGGTATCTCTCCCCTGGGTGCGTTGTGTTTTGGTGAGCAATAATGCAGGAAAGCAGCGGGCGGGATGGCGAGCTTGTCCTGCTGCTCCAACACAAGCTACCTTATGAGCCGGTACGATGCGGGCAATGGGTGAAGTTCGTCAGGAGTACTGCATAAAAAAACGAGTGTGTTGTCGTTTCAGTTGGTGATCAAAGAAATAAAACAAAATAAAATCAATAAATAATAATGTCATAGACTTAAAGTCATACCTTTGAAGTCATAATGCATTACAAGTGTTATTAGGGAATGTTGTGCTGTGTTTTCAAGCGCTTCAATGTGCTGCTCTGCAAGGTTTGGAGACAGCGGGTGCGTTCACGGAGATCATGAGCAGCCGGAGATCAAGAGCAGCCGCCGCAGGGGAGGGATACCATGGTAAATAGGTTACCTATTACCATGGTATCTCTCCCCTGGGTGCGTTGTGTTTTGGTGAGCAATAATGCAGGAAAGCAGCGGGCGGGATGGCGAGCTTGTCCTGCTGCTCCAACACAAGCTACCTTATGAGCCGGTACGATGCGGGCAATGGGTGAAGTTCGTCAGGAGTACTGCATAAAAAAACGAGTGTGTTGTCGTGGCAGTTGGTGATCAAAGAAATAAAACAAAATAAAATCAATAAATAATAATGTCATAGACCTAAAGCCATATCTTTGAAGTCATAATGCATTGCAAGTGTTATTAGGGAATGTTGTGCTGTGTTTTCAAGCGCTTCAATGTGCTGCTCTGCAAGGTTTGGAGACAGCGGGTGCGTTCACGGAGATCAAGAGCAGCCGGCGCAAAACAAAAGGCACCCAGGGGAGAGATACCATGGTAAATAGGTTACCTATTTACCTATTTTTGTTTCGGCGAACGGTTTTGGTGAGCAATAATGCAGGAAAGCAGCGGGCGGGATGGCGAGCTTGTCCTGCTGCTCCAACACAAGCTATCTTAAGAGCCGGTACGATGCGGGCAATGGGTGAAGTTCGTCAGGAGTACTGCATAAAAAATACGAGTGTGTTGTCGTGGCAGTTGGTGATCAAAGAAATAAAACAAAATAAAATCAATAAATAATAATGTCATAGACTTAAAGCCATACCTTTGAAGTCATAATGCATTGCAAGTGTTATTAGGGAATGTTGTGCTGTGTTTTCAAGCGCTTCAATGTGCTGCTCTGCAAGGTTTGGAGACAGCGGGTGCGTTCACGGAGATCAAGAGCAGCCGGAGATCAAGAGCAGCCGCCGCAGGGGAGGGATACCATGGTAAATAGGTTACCTATTACCATGGTATCTCTCCCCTGGGTGCGTTGTGTTTTGGTGAGCAATAATGCAGGAAAGCAGTGGGCGGGATGGCGAGCTTGTCCTGCTGCTCCAACACAAGCTACCTTAAGAGCCGGTACGATGCGGGCAATGGGTGAAGTTCGTCAGGAGTACTGCATAAAAAAACGAGTGTGTTGTCGTGGCAGTTGGTGATCAAAGAAATAAAACAAAATAAAATCAATAAATAATAATGTCATAGACCTAAAGCCATACCTTTGAAGTCATAATGCATTGCAAGTGTTATTAGGGAATGTTGTGCTGTGTTTTCAAGCGCTTCAATGTGCTGCTCTGCAAGGTTTGGAGACAGCGGGTGCGTTCACGGAGATCAAGAGCAGCCGGAGATCAAGAGCAGCCGCCGCAGGGGAGGGATACCATGGTAAATAGGTTACCTATTTACCTATTTCTGTTTCGGCGAACGGTTTTGGTGAGCAGTAATGCAGGAAAGCAGCGGGCGGGATGGCGAGCTTGTCCTGCTGCTCCAACACAAGCTACCTTAAGAGCCGGTAGTATGCGGGCAATGGGTGAAGTTCGTCAGGAGTACTGCATAAAAAAACGAGTGTGATGTCGTGGCAGTTGGTGATCAAAGAAATAAAACAAAATAAAATCAATAAATAATAATGTCATAGACTTACAGTCATACCTTTGAAGTCATAATGCATTGCAAGTGTTATTAGGGAATGTTGTGCTGTGTTTTCAAGCGCTTCAATGTGCTGCTCTGCAAGGTTTGGAGACAGCGGGTGCGTTCACGGAGATCAAGAGCAGCCGGAGATCAAGAGCAGCCGCCGCAGGGGAGGGATACTATGGTAAATAGGTTACCTATTACCATGGTATCTCTCCCCTGGGTGCGTTGTGTTTTGGTGAGCAATAATGCAGGAAAGCAGCGGGCGGGATGGCGAGCTTGTCCTGCTGCTCCAACACAAGCTACCTTATGAGCCGGTACGATGCGGGCAATGGGTGAAGTTCGTCAGGAGTACTGCATAAAAAAACGAGTGTGTTGTCGTTTCAGTTGGTGATCAAAGAAATAAAACAAAATAAAATCAATAAATAATAATGTCATAGACTTAAAGTCATACCTTTGAAGTCATAATGCATTACAAGTGTTATTAGGGAATGTTGTGCTGTGTTTTCAAGCGCTTCAATGTGCTGCTCTGCAAGGTTTGGAGACAGCGGGTGCGTTCACGGAGATCAAGAGCAGCCGGAGATCAAGAGCAGCCGCCGCAGGGGAGGGATACCATGGTAAATAGGTTACCTATTACCATGGTATCTCTCCCCTGGGTGCGTTGTGTTTTGGTGAGCAATAATGCAGGAAAGCAGTGGGCGGGATGGCGAGCTTGTCCTGCTGCTCCAACACAAGCTACCTTAAGAGCCGGTACGATGCGGGCAATGGGTGAAGTTCGTCAGGAGTACTGCATAAAAAAACGAGTGTGTTGTCGTGGCAGTTGGTGATCAAAGAAATAAAACAAAATAAAATCAATAAATAATAATGTCATAGACCTAAAGCCATACCTTTGAAGTCATAATGCATTGCAAGTGTTATTAGGGAATGTTGTGCTGTGTTTTCAAGCGCTTCAATGTGCTGCTCTGCAAGGTTTGGAGACAGCGGGTGCGTTCACGGAGATCAAGAGCAGCCGGAGATCAAGAGCAGCCGCCGCAGGGGAGGGATACCATGGTAAATAGGTTACCTATTTACCTATTTCTGTTTCGGCGAACGGTTTTGGTGAGCAGTAATGCAGGAAAGCAGCGGGCGGGATGGCGAGCTTGTCCTGCTGCTCCAACACAAGCTACCTTAAGAGCCGGTAGTATGCGGGCAATGGGTGAAGTTCGTCAGGAGTACTGCATAAAAAAACGAGTGTGATGTCGTGGCAGTTGGTGATCAAAGAAATAAAACAAAATAAAATCAATAAATAATAATGTCATAGACTTACAGTCATACCTTTGAAGTCATAATGCATTGCAAGTGTTATTAGGGAATGTTGTGCTGTGTTTTCAAGCGCTTCAATGTGCTGCTCTGCAAGGTTTGGAGACAGCGGGTGCGTTCACGGAGATCAAGAGCAGCCGGAGATCAAGAGCAGCCGCCGCAGGGGAGGGATACTATGGTAAATAGGTTACCTATTACCATGGTATCTCTCCCCTGGGTGCGTTGTGTTTTGGTGAGCAATAATGCAGGAAAGCAGCGGGCGGGATGGCGAGCTTGTCCTGCTGCTCCAACACAAGCTACCTTATGAGCCGGTACGATGCGGGCAATGGGTGAAGTTCGTCAGGAGTACTGCATAAAAAAACGAGTGTGTTGTCGTTTCAGTTGGTGATCAAAGAAATAAAACAAAATAAAATCAATAAATAATAATGTCATAGACTTAAAGTCATACCTTTGAAGTCATAATGCATTACAAGTGTTATTAGGGAATGTTGTGCTGTGTTTTCAAGCGCTTCAATGTGCTGCTCTGCAAGGTTTGGAGACAGCGGGTGCGTTCACGGAGATCAAGAGCAGCCGGAGATCAAGAGCAGCCGCCGCAGGGGAGGGATACCATGGTAAATAGGTTACCTATTTACCATGGTAACTCTCCCCTGGGTGCGTTGTATTTTGGTGAGCAATAATGCAGGAAAGCAGCGGGCGGGATGGCGAGCTTGTCCTGCTGCTCCAACACAAGCTACCTTAAGAGCCGGTACGATGCGGGCAATGGGTGAAGTTCGTCAGGAGTACTGCATAAAAAATACGAGTGTGTTGTCGTGGCAGTTGGTGATCAAAGAAATAAAACAAAATAAAATCAATAAATAATAATGTCATAGACTTAAAGTCATACCTTTGAAGTCATAATGCATTGCAAGTGTTATTAGGGAATGTTGTGCTGTGTTTTCAAGCGCTTCAATGTGCTGCTCTGCAAGGTTTGGAGACAACGGGTGCGTTCTAGGAGATCATGAGCAGCCGGAGATCAAGAGCAGCCGCCGCAGGGGAGGGATACCATGGTAAATAGGTTACCTATCTCCGTGAACGCAGATTACCTAATAGGTTACCTATTTACCATGGTATCTCTCCCCTGGGTGCGTTGTGTTTTCGTGAGCAATAATGCAGGAAAGCAGCGGGCGGGATGGCGAGCTTGTCCTGCTGCTCCAACACAAGCTACCTTAAGAGCCGGTACGATGCGGGCAATGGGTGAAGTTCGTCAGGAGTACTGCATAAAAAAACGAGTGTGTTGTCGTGGCAGTTGGTGATCAAAGAAATAAAACAAAATAAAATCAATAAATAATAATGTCATAGACTTAAAGTCATACCTTTGAAGTCATAATGCATTGCAAGTGTTATTAGGGAATGTTGTGCTGTGTTTTCAAGCGCTTCAATGTGCTGCTCTGCAAGGTTTGGAGACAGCGGGTGCGTTCACGGAGATCATGAGCAGCCGGAGATCAAGAGCAGCCGCCGCAGGGGAGGGATACCATGGTAAATAGGTTACCTATTTACCATGGTATCTCTCCCCTGGGTGCGTTGTGTTTTGGTGAGCAATAATGCAGGAAAGCAGCGGGCGGGATGGCGAGCTTGTCCTGCTGCTCCAACACAAGCTACCTTAAGAGCCGGTACGATGCGGGCAATGGGTGAAGTTCGTCAGGAGTACTGCATAAAAAAACGAGTGTGTTGTCGTGGCAGTTGGTGATCAAAGAAGTAAAACAAAATAAAATCAATGAATAATAATGTCATAGACTTAAAGTCATACCTTTGAAGTCATAATGCATTACAAGTGTTATTAGGGAATGTTGTGCTGTGTTTTCAAGCGCTTCAATGTGCTGCTCTGCAAGGTTTGGAGACAGCGGGTGCGTTCACGGAGATCAAGAGCAGCCGGAGATCAAGAGCAGCCGCCGCAGGGGAGGGATACCATGGTAAATAGGTTACCTATTTACCATGGTATCTCTCCCCTGGGTGCGTTGTGTTTTGGTGAGCAATAATGCAGGAAAGCAGCGGGCGGGATGGCGAGCTTGTCCTGCTGCTCCAACACAAGCTACCTTAAGAGCCGGTACGATGCGGGCAATGGGTGAAGTTCGTCAGGAGTACTGCATAAAAAAACGAGTGTGTTGTCGTGGCAGTTGGTGATCAAAGAAATAAAACAAAATAAAATCAATAAATAATAATGTCATAGACCTAAAGCCATACCTTTGAAGTCATAATGCATTGCAAGTGTTATTAGGGAATGTTGTGCTGTGTTTTCAAGCGCTTCAATGTGCTGCTCTGCAAGGTTTGGAGACAGCGGGTGCGTTCACGGAGATCAAGAGCAGCCGGAGATCAAGAGCAGCCGCCGCAGGGGAGGGATACCATGGTAAATAGGTTACCTATTTACCATGGTATCTCTCCCCTGGGTGCGTTGTGTTTTCGTGAGCAATAATGCAGGAAAGCAGCGGGCAGGATGGCGAGCTTGTCCTGCTGCTCCAACACAAGCTATCTTAAGAGCCGGTACGATGCGGGCAATGGGTGAAGTTCGTCAGGAGTACTGCATAAAAAATACGAGTGTGTTGTCGTGGCAGTTGGTGATCAAAGAAATAAAACAAAATAAAATCAATAAATAATAATGTCATAGACCTAAAGCCATACCTTTGAAGTCATAATGCATTGCAAGTGTTATTAGGGAATGTTGTGCTGTGTTTTCAAGCGCTTCAATGTGCTGCTCTGCAAGGTTTGCAGACAGCGGGTGCGTTCACGGAGATCATGAGCAGCCGGAGATCAAGAGCAGCCGCCGCAGGGGAGGGATACCATGGTAAATAGGTTACCTTATAATAATTTACCATGGTATCTCTCCCCTGGGTGCGTTGTGTTTTCGTGAGCAATAATGCAGGAAAGCAGCGGGCGGGATGGCGAGCTTGTCCTGCTGCTCCAACACAAGCTACCTTAAGAGCCGGTACGATGCGGGCAATGGGTGAAGTTCGTCAGGAGTACTGCATAAAAAAAAGAGTATGTTGTCGTGGCAGATGGTGATCAAAGAAATAAAACAAAATAAAATCAATAAATAATAATGTCATAGACTTAAAGTCATACCTTTGAAGTCATAATGCATTGCAAGTGTTATTAGGGAATGTTGTGCTGTGTTTTCAAGCGCTTCAATGTGCTGCTCTGCAAGGTTTGGAGACAGCGGGTGCGTTCACGGAGATCATGAGCAGCCGGAGATCAAGAGCAGCCGCCGAAGGGGAGGGATACCATGGTAAATAGGTTACCTTATAATAATTTACCATGGTATCTCTCCCCTGGGTGCGTTGTGTTTTCGTGAGCAATAATGCAGGAAAGCAGCGGGCGGGATGGCGAGCTTGTCCTGCTGCTCCAACACAAGCTACCTTAAGAGCCGGTACGATGCGGGCAATGGGTGAAGTTCGTCAGGAGTACTGCATAAAAAAACGAGTGTGTTGTCGTGGCAGTTGGTGATCAAAGAAATAAAACAAAATAAAATCAATAAATAATAATGTCATAGACTTAAAGTCATACCTTTGAAGTCATAATGCATTGCAAGTGTTATTAGGGAATGTTGTGCTGTGTTTTCAAGCGCTTCAATGTGCTGCTCTGCAAGGTTTGGAGACAGCGGGTGCGTTCACGGAGATCATGAGCAGCCGGAGATCAAGAGCAGCCGCCGCAGGGGAGGGATACCATGGTAAATTGGTTACCTATTTACCATGGTATCTCTTCCCTGGGTGCGTTGTGTTTTCGTGAGCAATAATGCAGGAAAGCAGCGGGCAGAATGGCGAGCTTGTCCTGCTGCTCCAACACAAGCTACCTTAAGAGCCGGTACGATGCGGGCAATGGGTGAAGTTCGTCAGGAGTACTGCATAAAAAAACGAGTGTGTTGTCGTGGCAGTTGGTGATCAAAGAAATAAAACAAAATAAAATCAATAAATAATAATGTCATAGACTTAAAGTCATACCTTTGAAGTCATAATGCATTGCAAGTGTTATTAGGGAATGTTGTGCTGTGTTTTCAAGCGCTTCAATGTGCTGCTCTGCAAGGTTTGGAGACAGCGGGTGCGTTCACGGAGATCATGAGCAGCCGGAGATCAAGAGCAGCCGCCGAAGGGGAGGGATACCATGGTAAATAGGTTACCTTATAATAATTTACCATGGTATCTCTCCCCTGGGTGCGTTGTGTTTTCGTGAGCAATAATGCAGGAAAGCAGCGGGCGGGATGGCGAGCTTGTCCTGCTGCTCCAACACAAGCTACCTTAAGAGCCGGTACGATGCGGGCAATGGGTGAAGTTCGTCAGGAGTACTGCATAAAAAAACGAGTGTGTTGTCGTGGCAGTTGGTGATCAAAGAAATAAAACAAAATAAAATCAATAAATAATAATGTCATAGACTTAAAGTCATACCTTTGAAGTCATAATGCATTGCAAGTGTTATTAGGGAATGTTGTGCTGTGTTTTCAAGCGCTTCAATGTGCTGCTCTGCAAGGTTTGGAGACAGCGGGTGCGTTCACGGAGATCATGAGCAGCCGGAGATCAAGAGCAGCCGCCGCAGGGGAGGGATACCATGGTAAATAGGTTACCTATTTACCATGGTATCTCTTCCCTGGGTGCGTTGTGTTTTCGTGAGCAATAATGCAGGAAAGCAGCGGGCGGGATGGCGAGCTTGTCCTGCTGCTCCAACACAAGCTACCTTAAGAGCCCGTACGATGCGGGCAATGGGTGAAGTTCGTCAGGAGTACTGCATAAAAAAACGAGTGTGTTGTCGTGGCAGTTGGTGATCAAAGAAATAAAACAAAATAAAATCAATAAATAATAATGTCATAGACTTAAAGTCATACCTTTGAAGTCATAATGCATTGCAAGTGTTATTAGGGAATGTTGTGCTGTGTTTTCAAGCGCTTCAATGTTATTATTATTATTATTATTATTATTTATTTCTTAGCAGACGCCCTTATCCAGGGCGACTTACAATTGTTACAAGGTATCACACTATACATTATTTCACATTATACAGATATCACATTATTTTTTACATACAATTACCCATTTATACAGTTGGGTTTTTACTGGAGCAATCTTGGTAAAGTACCTTGCTCAAGGGTACAACAGCAGTGTCCCTCACTGGGGATTGAACCCACAACCCTCCGGTCAAGAGTCCAGAGCCCTAACCACTACTCCACAATGTGCTGCTCTGCAAGGTTTGGAGACAGCGGGTGCGTTCACGGAGATCATGAGCAGCCGGAGATCAAGAGCAGCCGCCGCAGGGGAGGGATACCATGGTAAATAGGTTACCTATTTACCATGGTATCTCTCCCCTGGGTGCGTTGTGTTTTGGTGAGCAATAATGCAGGAAAGCAGCGGGCGGGATGGCGAGCTTGTCCTGCTGCTCCAACACAAGCTACCTTAAGAGCCGGTACGATGAGGGCAATGGGTGAAGTTCGTCAGGAGTACTGCATAAAAAAACGAGTGTGTTGTCGTGGCAGTTGGTGATCAAAGAAGTAAAACAAAATAAAATCAATGAATAATAATGTCATAGACTTAAAGTCATACCTTTGAAGTCATAATGCATTACAAGTGTTATTAGGGAATGTTGTGCTGTGTTTTCAAGCGCTTCAATGTGCTGCTCTGCAAGGTTTGGAGACAGCGGGTGCGTTCACGGAGATCAAGAGCAGCCGGAGATCAAGAGCAGCCGCGGCAGGGGAGGGATACCATGGTAAATAGGTTACCTATTTACCATGGTATCTCTCCCCTGGGTGCGTTGTGTTTTGGTGAGCAATAATGCAGGAAAGCAGCGGGCGGGATGGCGAGCTTGTCCTGCTGCTCCAACACAAGCTACCTTAAGAGCCGGTACGATGCGGGCAATGGGTGAAGTTCGTCAGGAGTACTGCATAAAAAAACGAGTGTGTTGTCGTGGCAGTTGGTGATCAAAGAAATAAAACAAAATAAAATCAATAAATAATAATGTCATAGACCTAAAGCCATACCTTTGAAGTCATAATGCATTGCAAGTGTTATTAGGGAATGTTGTGCTGTGTTTTCAAGCGCTTCAATGTGCTGCTCTGCAAGGTTTGGAGACAGCGGGTGCGTTCACGGAGATCAAGAGCAGCCGGAGATCAAGAGCAGCCGCCGCAGGGGAGGGATACCATGGTAAATAGGTTACCTATTTACCATGGTATCTCTCCCCTGGGTGCGTTGTGTTTACGTGAGCAATAATGCAGGAAAGCAGCGGGCGGGATGGCGAGCTTGTCCTGCTGCTCCAACACAAGCTACCTTAAGAGCCGGTACGATGCGGGCAATGGGTGAAGTTCGTCAGGAGTACTGCATAAAAAATACGAGTGTGTTGTCGTGGCAGTTGGTGATCAAAGAAATAAAACAAAATAAAATCAATAAATAATAATGTCATAGACCTAAAGCCATACCTTTGAAGTCATAATGCATTGCAAGTGTTATTAGGGAATGTTGTGCTGTGTTTTCAAGCGCTTCAATGTGCTGCTCTGCAAGGTTTGGAGACAGCGGGTGCGTTCACGGAGATCATGAGCAGCCGGAGATCAAGAGCAGCCGCCGAAGGGGAGGGATACCATGGTAAATAGGTTACCTTATAATAATTTACCATGGTATCTCTCCCCTGGGTGCGTTGTGTTTTCGTGAGCAATAATGCAGGAAAGCAGCGGGCGGGATGGCGAGCTTGTCCTGCTGCTCCAACACAAGCTACCTTAAGAGCCGGTACGATGCGGGCAATGGGTGAAGTTCGTCAGGAGTACTGCATAAAAAAACGAGTGTGTTGTCGTGGCAGTTGGTGATCAAAGAAATAAAACAAAATAAAATCAATAAATAATAATGTCATAGACTTAAAGTCATACCTTTGAAGTCATAATGCATTGCAAGTGTTATTAGGGAATGTTGTGCTGTGTTTTCAAGCGCTTCAATGTGCTGCTCTGCAAGGTTTGGAGACAGCGGGTGCGTTCACGGAGATCATGAGCAGCCGGAGATCAAGAGCAGCCGCCGCAGGGGAGGGATACCATGGTAAATAGGTTACCTATTTACCATGGTATCTCTCCCCTGGGTGCGTTGTGTTTTGGTGAGCAATAATGCAGGAAAGCAGCGGGCGGGATGGCGAGCTTGTCCTGCTGCTCCAACACAAGCTACCTTAAGAGCCGGTACGATGAGGGCAATGGGTGAAGTTCGTCAGGAGTACTGCATAAAAAAACGAGTGTGTTGTCGTGGCAGTTGGTGATCAAAGAAGTAAAACAAAATAAAATCAATGAATAATAATGTCATAGACTTAAAGTCATACCTTTGAAGTCATAATGCATTACAAGTGTTATTAGGGAATGTTGTGCTGTGTTTTCAAGCGCTTCAATGTGCTGCTCTGCAAGGTTTGGAGACAGCGGGTGCGTTCACGGAGATCAAGAGCAGCCGGAGATCAAGAGCAGCCGCGGCAGGGGAGGGATACCATGGTAAATAGGTTACCTATTTACCATGGTATCTCTCCCCTGGGTGCGTTGTGTTTTGGTGAGCAATAATGCAGGAAAGCAGCGGGCGGGATGGCGAGCTTGTCCTGCTGCTCCAACACAAGCTACCTTAAGAGCCCGTACGATGCGGGCAATGGGTGAAGTTCGTCAGGAGTACTGCATAAAAAAACGAGTGTGTTGTCGTGGCAGTTGGTGATCAAAGAAATAAAACAAAATAAAATCAATAAATAATAATGTCATAGACTTAAAGTCATACCTTTGAAGTCATAATGCATTGCAAGTGTTATTAGGGAATGTTGTGCTGTGTTTTCAAGCGCTTCAATGTGCTGCTCTGCAAGGTTTGGAGACAGCGGGTGCGTTCACGGAGATCATGAGCAGCCGGAGATCAAGAGCAGCCGCCGCAGGGGAGGGATACCATGGTAAATAGGTTACCTATTTACCATGGTATCTCTCCCCTGGGTGTGTTGTGTTTTCGTGAGCAATAATGCAGGAAAGCAGCGGGCGGGATGGCGAGCTTGTCCTGCTGCTCCAACACAAGCTACCTTAAGAGCCGGTACGATGCGGGCAATGGGTGAAGTTCGTCAGGAGTACTGCATAAAAAAACGAGTGTGTTGTCGTGGCAGTTGGTGATCAAAGAAATAAAACAAAATAAAATCAATAAATAATAATGTCATAGACTTAAAGTCATACCTTTGAAGTCATAATGCATTGCAAGTGTTATTAGGGAATGTTGTGCTGTGTTTTCAAGCGCTTCAATGTGCTGCTCTGCAAGGTTTGGAGACAGCGGGTGCGTTCACGGAGATCATGAGCAGCCGGAGATCAAGAGCAGCCGCCGCAGGGGAGGGATACCATGGTAAATAGGTTACCTATTTACCATGGTATCTCTCCCCTGGGTGCGTTGTGTTTTGGTGAGCAATAATGCAGGAAAGCAGCGGGCGGGATGGCGAGCTTGTCCTGCTGCTCCAACACAAGCTACCTTAAGAGCCGGTACGATGAGGGCAATGGGTGAAGTTCGTCAGGAGTACTGCATAAAAAAACGAGTGTGTTGTCGTGGCAGTTGGTGATCAAAGAAGTAAAACAAAATAAAATCAATGAATAATAATGTCATAGACTTAAAGTCATACCTTTGAAGTCATAATGCATTACAAGTGTTATTAGGGAATGTTGTGCTGTGTTTTCAAGCGCTTCAATGTGCTGCTCTGCAAGGTTTGGAGACAGCGGGTGCGTTCACGGAGATCAAGAGCAGCCGGAGATCAAGAGCAGCCGCGGCAGGGGAGGGATACCATGGTAAATAGGTTACCTATTTACCATGGTATCTCTCCCCTGGGTGCGTTGTGTTTTGGTGAGCAATAATGCAGGAAAGCAGCGGGCGGGATGGCGAGCTTGTCCTGCTGCTCCAACACAAGCTACCTTAAGAGCCGGTACGATGCGGGCAATGGGTGAAGTTCGTCAGGAGTACTGCATAAAAAAACGAGTGTGTTGTCGTGGCAGTTGGTGATCAAAGAAATAAAACAAAATAAAATCAATAAATAATAATGTCATAGACCTAAAGCCATACCTTTGAAGTCATAATGCATTGCAAGTGTTATTAGGGAATGTTGTGCTGTGTTTTCAAGCGCTTCAATGTGCTGCTCTGCAAGGTTTGGAGACAGCGGGTGCGTTCACGGAGATCAAGAGCAGCCGGAGATCAAGAGCAGCCGCCGCAGGGGAGGGATACCATGGTAAATAGGTTACCTATTTACCATGGTATCTCTCCCCTGGGTGCGTTGTGTTTACGTGAGCAATAATGCAGGAAAGCAGCGGGCGGGATGGCGAGCTTGTCCTGCTGCTCCAACACAAGCTACCTTAAGAGCCGGTACGATGCGGGCAATGGGTGAAGTTCGTCAGGAGTACTGCATAAAAAATACGAGTGTGTTGTCGTGGCAGTTGGTGATCAAAGAAATAAAACAAAATAAAATCAATAAATAATAATGTCATAGACCTAAAGCCATACCTTTGAAGTCATAATGCATTGCAAGTGTTATTAGGGAATGTTGTGCTGTGTTTTCAAGCGCTTCAATGTGCTGCTCTGCAAGGTTTGGAGACAGCGGGTGCGTTCACGGAGATCATGAGCAGCCGGAGATCAAGAGCAGCCGCCGAAGGGGAGGGATACCATGGTAAATAGGTTACCTTATAATAATTTACCATGGTATCTCTCCCCTGGGTGCGTTGTGTTTTCGTGAGCAATAATGCAGGAAAGCAGCGGGCGGGATGGCGAGCTTGTCCTGCTGCTCCAACACAAGCTACCTTAAGAGCCGGTACGATGCGGGCAATGGGTGAAGTTCGTCAGGAGTACTGCATAAAAAAACGAGTGTGTTGTCGTGGCAGTTGGTGATCAAAGAAATAAAACAAAATAAAATCAATAAATAATAATGTCATAGACTTAAAGTCATACCTTTGAAGTCATAATGCATTGCAAGTGTTATTAGGGAATGTTGTGCTGTGTTTTCAAGCGCTTCAATGTGCTGCTCTGCAAGGTTTGGAGACAGCGGGTGCGTTCACGGAGATCATGAGCAGCCGGAGATCAAGAGCAGCCGCCGCAGGGGAGGGATACCATGGTAAATAGGTTACCTATTTACCATGGTATCTCTCCCCTGGGTGCGTTGTGTTTTGGTGAGCAATAATGCAGGAAAGCAGCGGGCGGGATGGCGAGCTTGTCCTGCTGCTCCAACACAAGCTACCTTAAGAGCCGGTACGATGAGGGCAATGGGTGAAGTTCGTCAGGAGTACTGCATAAAAAAACGAGTGTGTTGTCGTGGCAGTTGGTGATCAAAGAAGTAAAACAAAATAAAATCAATGAATAATAATGTCATAGACTTAAAGTCATACCTTTGAAGTCATAATGCATTACAAGTGTTATTAGGGAATGTTGTGCTGTGTTTTCAAGCGCTTCAATGTGCTGCTCTGCAAGGTTTGGAGACAGCGGGTGCGTTCACGGAGATCAAGAGCAGCCGGAGATCAAGAGCAGCCGCGGCAGGGGAGGGATACCATGGTAAATAGGTTACCTATTTACCATGGTATCTCTCCCCTGGGTGCGTTGTGTTTTGGTGAGCAATAATGCAGGAAAGCAGCGGGCGGGATGGCGAGCTTGTCCTGCTGCTCCAACACAAGCTACCTTAAGAGCCGGTACGATGCGGGCAATGGGTGAAGTTCGTCAGGAGTACTGCATAAAAAAACGAGTGTGTTGTCGTGGCAGTTGGTGATCAAAGAAATAAAACAAAATAAAATCAATAAATAATAATGTCATAGACCTAAAGCCATACCTTTGAAGTCATAATGCATTGCAAGTGTTATTAGGGAATGTTGTGCTGTGTTTTCAAGCGCTTCAATGTGCTGCTCTGCAAGGTTTGGAGACAGCGGGTGCGTTCACGGAGATCAAGAGCAGCCGGAGATCAAGAGCAGCCGCCGCAGGGGAGGGATACCATGGTAAATAGGTTACCTATTTACCATGGTATCTCTCCCCTGGGTGCGTTGTGTTTACGTGAGCAATAATGCAGGAAAGCAGCGGGCGGGATGGCGAGCTTGTCCTGCTGCTCCAACACAAGCTACCTTAAGAGCCGGTACGATGCGGGCAATGGGTGAAGTTCGTCAGGAGTACTGCATAAAAAATACGAGTGTGTTGTCGTGGCAGTTGGTGATCAAAGAAATAAAACAAAATAAAATCAATAAATAATAATGTCATAGACCTAAAGCCATACCTTTGAAGTCATAATGCATTGCAAGTGTTATTAGGGAATGTTGTGCTGTGTTTTCAAGCGCTTCAATGTGCTGCTCTGCAAGGTTTGGAGACAGCGGGTGCGTTCACGGAGATCATGAGCAGCCGGAGATCAAGAGCAGCCGCCGAAGGGGAGGGATACCATGGTAAATAGGTTACCTTATAATAATTTACCATGGTATCTCTCCCCTGGGTGCGTTGTGTTTTCGTGAGCAATAATGCAGGAAAGCAGCGGGCGGGATGGCGAGCTTGTCCTGCTGCTCCAACACAAGCTACCTTAAGAGCCGGTACGATGCGGGCAATGGGTGAAGTTCGTCAGGAGTACTGCATAAAAAAACGAGTGTGTTGTCGTGGCAGTTGGTGATCAAAGAAATAAAACAAAATAAAATCAATAAATAATAATGTCATAGACTTAAAGTCATACCTTTGAAGTCATAATGCATTGCAAGTGTTATTAGGGAATGTTGTGCTGTGTTTTCAAGCGCTTCAATGTGCTGCTCTGCAAGGTTTGGAGACAGCGGGTGCGTTCACGGAGATCATGAGCAGCCGGAGATCAAGAGCAGCCGCCGCAGGGGAGGGATACCATGGTAAATAGGTTACCTATTTACCATGGTATCTCTTCCCTGGGTGCGTTGTGTTTTCGTGAGCAATAATGCAGGAAAGCAGCGGGCGGGATGGCGAGCTTGTCCTGCTGCTCCAACACAAGCTACCTTAAGAGCCGGTACGATGCGGGCAATGGGTGAAGTTCGTCAGGAGTACTGCATAAAAAAACGAGTGTGTTGTCGTGGCAGTTGGTGATCAAAGAAATAAAACAAAATAAAATCAATAAATAATAATGTCATAGACTTAAAGTCATACCTTTGAAGTCATAATGCATTGCAAGTGTTATTAGGGAATGTTGTGCTGTGTTTTCAAGCGCTTCAATGTGCTGCTCTGCAAGGTTTGGAGACAGCGGGTGCGTTCACGGAGATCATGAGCAGCCGGAGATCAAGAGCAGCCGCCGCAGGGGAGGGATACCATGGTAAATAGGTTACCTATTTACCATGGTATCTCTCCCCTGGGTGTGTTGTGTTTTCGTGAGCAATAATGCAGGAAAGCAGCGGGCGGGATGGCGAGCTTGTCCTGCTGCTCCAACACAAGCTACCTTAAGAGCCGGTACGATGCGGGCAATGGGTGAAGTTCGTCAGGAGTACTGCATAAAAAAACGAGTGTGTTGTCGTGGCAGTTGGTGATCAAAGAAATAAAACAAAATAAAATCAATAAATAATAATGTCATAGACTTAAAGTCATACCTTTGAAGTCATAATGCATTGCAAGTGTTATTAGGGAATGTTGTGCTGTGTTTTCAAGCGCTTCAATGTGCTGCTCTGCAAGGTTTGGAGACAGCGGGTGCGTTCACGGAGATCATGAGCAGCCGGAGATCAAGAGCAGCCGCCGCAGGGGAGGGATACCATGGTAAATAGGTTACCTATTTACCATGGTATCTCTCCCCTGGGTGCGTTGTGTTTTGGTGAGCAATAATGCAGGAAAGCAGCGGGCGGGATGGCGAGCTTGTCCTGCTGCTCCAACACAAGCTACCTTAAGAGCCGGTACGATGCGGGCAATGGGTGAAGTTCGTCAGGAGTACTGCATAAAAAATACGAGTGTGTTGTCGTGGCAGTTGGTGATCAAAGAAATAAAACAAAATAAAATCAATAAATAATAATGTCATAGACCTAAAGCCATACCTTTGAAGTCATAATGCATTGCAAGTGTTATTAGGGAATGTTGTGCTGTGTTTTCAAGCGCTTCAATGTGCTGCTCTGCAAGGTTTGGAGACAGCGGGTGAGTTCACGGAGATCATGAGCAGCCGGAGATCAAGAGCAGCCGCCGCAGGGGAGGGATACCATGGTAAATAGGTTACCTTATAATAATTTACCATGGTATCTCTCCCCTGGGTGCGTTGTGTTTTGGTGAGCAATAATGCAGGAAAGCAGCGGGCGGGATGGCGAGCTTGTCCTGCTGCTCCAACACAAGCTACCTTAAGAGCCGGTACGATGCGGGCAATGGGTGAAGTTCGTCAGGAGTACTGCATAAAAAAAAGAGTGTGTTGTCGTGGCAGATGGTGATCAAAGAAATAAAACAAAATAAAATCAATAAATAATAATGTCATAGACTTAAAGTCATACCTTTGAAGTCATAATGCATTGCAAGTGTTATTAGGGAATGTTGTGCTGTGTTTTCAAGCGCTTCAATGTGCTGCTCTGCAAGGTTTGGAGACAGCGGGTGCGTTCACGGAGATCATGAGCAGCCGGAGATCAAGAGCAGCCGCCGAAGGGGAGGGATACCATGGTAAATAGGTTACCTTATAATAATTTACCATGGTATCTCTCCCCTGGGTGCGTTGTGTTTTGGTGAGCAATAATGCAGGAAAGCAGCGGGCGGGATGGCGAGCTTTTCCTGCTGCTCTAACACAAGCTACCTTAAGAGCCGGTACGATGCGGGCAATGGGTGAAGTTCGTCAGGAGTACTGCATAAAAAAACGAGTGTGTTGTCGTGGCAGTTGGTGATCAAAGAAATAAAACAAAATAAAATCAATAAATAATAATGTCATAGACTTAAAGTCATACCTTTGAAGTCATAATGCATTGCAAGTGTTATTAGGGAATGTTGTGCTGTGTTTTCAAGCGCTTCAATGTGCTGCTCTGCAAGGTTTGGAGACAGCGGGTGCGTTCACGGAGATCATGAGCAGCCGGAGATCAAGAGCAGCCGCCGCAGGGGAGGGATACCATGGTAAATAGGTAACCTATTTACCATGGTATCTCTCCCCTGGGTGCGTTGTGTTTTCGTGAGCAATAATGCAGGAAAGCAGCGGGCGGGATGGCGAGCTTGTCCTGCTGCTCCAACACAAGCTACCTTAAGAGCCGGTACGATGCGGGCAATGGGTGAAGTTCGTCAGGAGTACTGCATAAAAAAACGAGTGTGTTGTCGTGGCAGTTGGTGATCAAAGAAATAAAACAAAATAAAATCAATAAATAATAATGTCATAGACTTAAAGTCATACCTTTGAAGTCATAATGCATTGCAAGTGTTATTAGGGAATGTTGTGCTGTGTTTTCAAGCGCTTCAATGTGCTGCTCTGCAAGGTTTGGAGACAGCGGGTGCGTTCACGGAGATCATGAGCAGCCGGAGATCAAGAGCAGCCGCCGCAGGGGAGGGATACCATGGTAAATAGGTTACCTATTTACCATGGTATCTCTCCCCTGGGTGCGTTGTGTTTTGGTGAGCAATAATGCAGGAAAGCAGCGGGCGGGATGGCGAGCTTGTCCTGCTGCTCCAACACAAGCTACCTTAAGAGCCGGTACGATGCGGGCAATGGGTGAAGTTCGTCAGGAGTACTGCATAAAAAAACGAGTGTGTTGTCGTGGCAGTTGGTGATCAAAGAAGTAAAACAAAATAAAATCAATGAATAATAATGTCATAGACTTAAAGTCATACCTTTGAAGTCATAATGCATTACAAGTGTTATTAGGGAATGTTGTGCTGTGTTTTAAAGCGCTTCAATGTGCTGCTCTGCAAGGTTTGGAGACAGCGGGTGCGTTCACGGAGATCAAGAGCAGCCGGAGATCAAGAGCAGCCGCGGCAGGGGAGGGATACCATGGTAAATAGGTTACCTATTTACCATGGTATCTCTCCCCTGGGTGCGTTGTGTTTTGGTGAGCAATAATGCAGGAAAGCAGCGGGCGGGATGGCGAGCTTGTCCTGCTGCTCCAACACAAGCTACCTTAAGAGCCGGTACGATGCGGGCAATGGGTGAAGTTCGTCAGGAGTACTGCATAAAAAAACGAGTGTGTTGTCGTGGCAGTTGGTGATCAAAGAAATAAAACAAAATAAAATCAATAAATAATAATGTCATAGACCTAAAGCCATACCTTTGAAGTCATAATGCATTGCAAGTGTTATTAGGGAATGTTGTGCTGTGTTTTCAAGCGCTTCAATGTGCTGCTCTGCAAGGTTTGGAGACAGCGGGTGCGTTCACGGAGATCAAGAGCAGCCGGAGATCAAGAGCAGCCGCCGCAGGGGAGGGATACCATGGTAAATAGGTTACCTATTTACCATGGTATCTCTCCCCTGGGTGCGTTGTGTTTTGGTGAGCAATAATGCAGGAAAGCAGCGGGCGGGATGGCGAGCTTGTCCTGCTGCTCCAACACAAGCTACCTTAAGAGCCGGTACGATGCGGGCAATGGGTGAAGTTCGTCAGGAGTACTGCATAAAAAATACGAGTGTGTTGTCGTGGCAGTTGGTGATCAAAGAAATAAAACAAAATAAAATCAATAAATAATAATGTCATAGACCTAAAGCCATACCTTTGAAGTCATAATGCATTGCAAGTGTTATTAGGGAATGTTGTGCTGTGTTTTCAAGCGCTTCAATGTGCTGCTCTGCAAGGTTTGGAGACAGCGGGTGCGTTCACGGAGATCATGAGCAGCCGGAGATCAAGAGCAGCCGCCGCAGGGGAGGGATACCATGGTAAATAGGTTACCTATTTACCATGGTATCTCTCCCCTGGGTGCGTTGTGTTTTGGTGAGCAATAATGCAGGAAAGCAGCGGGCGGGATGGCGAGCTTGTCCTGCTGCTCCAACACAAGCTACCTTAAGAGCCGGTACGATGCGGGCAATGGGTGAAGTTCGTCAGGAGTACTGCATAAAAAATACGAGTGTGTTGTCGTGGCAGTTGGTGATCAAAGAAATAAAACAAAATAAAATCAATAAATAATAATGTCATAGACCTAAAGCCATACCTTTGAAGTCATAATGCATTGCAAGTGTTATTAGGGAATGTTGTGCTGTGTTTTCAAGCGCTTCAATGTGCTGCTCTGCAAGGTTTGGAGACAGCGGGTGCGTTCACGGAGATCATGAGCAGCCGGAGATCAAGAGCAGCCGCCGCAGGGGAGGGATACCATGGTAAATAGGTTACCTATCTCCGTGAACGCAGATTACCTAATAGGTTACCTATTTACCATGGTATCTCTCCCCTGTGTGCGTTGTGTTTTCGTGAGCAATAATGCAGGAAAGCAGCGGGCGGGATGGCGAGCTTGTCCTGCTGCTCCAACACAAGCTACCTTAAGAGCCGGTACGATGCGGGCAATGGGTGAAGTTCGTCAGGAGTACTGCATAAAAAAACGAGTGTGTTGTCGTGGCAGTTGGTGATCAAAGAAATAAAACAAAATAAAATAAATAAATAATAATGTCATAGACTTAAAGTCATACCTTTGAAGTCATAATGCATTGCAAGTGTTATTAGGGAATGTTGTGCTGTGTTTTCAAGCGCTTCAATGTGCTGCTCTGCAAGGTTTGGAGACAGCGGGTGCGTTCACGGAGATCATGAGCAGCCGGAGATCAAGAGCAGCCGCCGCAGGGGAGGGATACCATGGTAAATAGGTTACCTATTTACCATGGTATCTCTCCCCTGGGTGCGTTGTGTTTTCGTGAGCAATAATGCAGGAAAGCAGCGGGCGGGATGGCGAGCTTGTCCTGCTGCTCCAACACAAGCTACCTTAAGAGCCGGTACGATGCGGGCAATGGGTGAAGTTCGTCAGGAGTACTGCATAAAAAAACGAGTGTGTTGTCGTGGCAGTTGGTGATCAAAGAAATAAAACAAAATAAAATCAATAAATAATAATGTCATAGACTTAAAGTCATACCTTTGAAGTCATAATGCATTGCAAGTGTTATTAGGGAATGTTGTGCTGTGTTTTCAAGCGCTTCAATGTGCTGCTGCAAGGTTTGGAGACAGCGGGTGCGTTCACGGAGATCATGAGCAGCCGGAGATCAAGAGCAGCCGCCGCAGGGGAGGGATACCATGGTAAATAGGTTACATTTTTACCATGGTATCTCTCCCCTGGGAGCGTTGTGTTTTCGTGAGCAATAATGCAGGAAAGCAGCGGGCGGGATGGCGAGCTTGTCCTGCTGCTCCAACACAAGCTACCTTAAGAGCCGGTACGATGCGGGCAATGGGTGAAGTTCGTCAGGAGTACTGCATAAAAAAAACGAGTGTGTTGTCGTGGCAGTTGGTGATCAAAGAAATAAAACAAAATAAAATTAATAAATAATAATGTCATAGACTTAAAGTCATACCTTTGAAGTCATAATGCATTGCAAGTGTTATTAGGGAATGTTGTGCTGTGTTTTCAAGCGCTTCAATGTGCTGCTCTGCAAGGTTTGGAGACAGCGGGTGCGTTCTAGGAGATCATGAGCAGCCGGAGATCAAGAGCAGCCGCCGCAGGGGAGGGATACCATAGTAAATAGGTTACCTATCTCCGTGAACGCAGATTACCTAATAGGTTCCCTATTTACCATGGTATCTCTCCCCTGTGTGCGTTGTGTTTTCGTGAGCAATAATGCAGGAAAGCAGCGGGCGGGATGGCGAGCTTGTCCTGCTGCTCCAACACAAGCTACCTTAAGAGCCGGTACGATGCGGGCAATGGGTGAAGTTCGTCAGGAGTACTGCATAAAAAAAGGAGTGTGTTGTCGTGGCAGTTGGTGATCAAAGAAATAAAACAAAATAAAATCAATAAATAATAATGTCATAGACTTAAAGTCATACCTTTGAAGTCATAATGCATTGCAAGTGTTATTAGGGAATGTTGTGCTGTGTTTTCAAGCGCTTCAATGTGCTGCTCTGCAAGGTTTGGAGACAGCGGGTGCGTTCACGGAGATCATGAGCAGCCGGAGATCAAGAGCAGCCGCCGCAGGGGAGGGATACCATGGTAAATAGGTTACCTATTTACCATGGTATCTCACCTCTGGGTGCGTTGTGTTTTCGTGAGCAATAATGCAGGAAAGCAGCGGGCGGGATGGCGAGCTTGTCCTGCTGCTCCAACACAAGCTACCTTAAGAGCCGGTACGATGCGGGCAATGGGTGAAGTTCGTCAGGAGTACTGCATAAAAAAAACGAGTGTGTTGTCGTGGCAGTTGGTGATCAAAGAAATAAAACAAAATAAAAACAATAAATAATAATGTCATAGACTTAAAGTCATACCTTTGAAGTCATAATGCATTGCAAGTGTTATTAGGGAATGTTGTGCTGTGTTTTCAAGCGCTTCAATGTGCTGCTCTGCAAGGTTTGGAGACAGCGGGTGCGTTCACGGAGATCATGAGCAGCCGGAGATCAAGAGCACAAGCTACCTTAAGAGCCGGTACGATGCGGGCAATGGGTGAAGTTAGTCAGGAGTACTGCATAAAAAAAAACGAGTGTGTTGTCGTGGCAGTTGGTGATCAAAGAAATAAAACAAAATAAAATCAATAAATAATAATGTCATAGACTTAAAGTCATACCTTTGAAGTCATAATGCATTGCAAGTGTTATTAGGGAATGTTGTGCTGTGTTTTCAAGCGCTTCAATGTGCTGCTCTGCAAGGTTTGGAGACAGCGGGTGCGTTCACGGAGATCATGAGCAGCCGGAGATCAAGAGCATCCGCCGCAGGGGAGGGATACCATGGTAAATAGGTTACCTATTTACCATGGTATCTCTCCCCTGGGTGCGTTGTGTTTTCGTGAGCAATAATGCAGGAAAGCAGCGGGCGGGATGGCGAGCTTGTCCTGCTGCTCCAACACAAGCTACCTTAAGAGCCGGTAGGATGCGGGCAATGGGTGAAGTTCGTCAGGAGTACTGCATAAAAAAACGAGTGTGTTTTCGTGGCAGTTGGTGATCAAAGAAATAAAACAAAATAAAATCAATAAATAATAATGTCATAGACTTAAAGTCATACCTTTGAAGTCATAATGCATTGCAAGTGTTATTAGGGAATGTTGTGCTGTGTTTTCAAGCGCTTCAATGTGCTGCTCTGCAAGGTTTGGAGACAGCGGGTGCGTTCACGGAGATCATGAGCAGCCGGAGATCAAGAGCAGCCGCCGCAGGGGAGGGATACCATGGTAAATAGGTTACCTATTTACCATGGTATCTCTCCCCTGGGTGCGTTGTGTTTTCGTGAGCAATAATGCAGGAAAGCAGCGGGCGGGATGGCGAGCTTGTCCTGCTGCTCCAACACAAGCTACCTTAAGAGCCGGTACGATGCGGGCAATGGGTGAAGTTAGTCAGGAGTACTGCATAAAAAAAAACGAGTGTGTTGTCGTGGCAGTTGGTGATCAAAGAAATAAAACAAAATAAAATCAATAAATAATAATGTCATAGACTTAAAGTCATACCTTTGAAGTCATAATGCATTGCAAGTGTTATTAGGGAATGTTGTGCTGTGTTTTCAAGCGCTTCAATGTGCTGCTCTGCAAGGTTTGGAGACAGCGGGTGCGTTCACGGAGATCATGAGCAGCCGGAGATCAAGAGCAGCCGCCGCAGGGGAGGGATACCATGGTAAATAGGTTACCTATTTACCATCTCTCCCCTGGGTGCGTTGTGTTTTCGTGAGCAATAATGCAGGAAAGCAGCGGGCGGGATGGCGAGCTTGTCCTGCTGCTCCAACACAAGCTACCTTAAGAGCCGGTACGATGCGGGCAATGGGTGAAGTTCGTCAGGAGTACTGCATAAAAAAAACGAGTGTGTTGTCGTGGCAGTTGGTGATCAAAGAAATAAAACAAAATAAAATCAATAAATAATAATGTCATAGACTTAAAGTCATACCTTTGAAGTCATAATGCATTGCAAGTGTTATTAGGGAATGTTGTGCTGTGTTTTCAAGCGCTTCAATGTGCTGCTCTGCAAGGTTTGGAGACAGCGGGTGCGTTCACGGAGATCATGAGCAGCCGGAGATCAAGAGCATCCGCCGCAGGGGAGGGATACCATGGTAAATAGGTTACCTATTTACCATGGTAAAGGTTACCTATTTACCACGGTATCTCTCCCCTGGGTGCGTTGTGTTTTCGTGAGCAATAATGCAGGAAAGCAGCGGGCGGGATGGCGAGCTTGTCCTGCTGCTCCAACACAAGCTACCTTAAGAGCCGGTAGGATGCGGGCAATGGGTGAACTTCGTCAGGAGTACTGCATAAAAAAACGAGTGTGTTGTCGTGGCAGTTGGTGATCAAAGAAATAAAACAAAATAAAATCAATAAATAATAATGTCATAGACTTAAAGTCATACCTTTGAAGTCATAATGCATTGCAAGTGTTATTAGGGAATGTTGTGCTGTGTTTTCAAGCGCTTCAATGTGCTGCTCTGCAAGGTTTGGAGACAGCGGGTGCGTTCTAGGAGATCATGAGCAGCCGGAGATCAAGAGCAGCCGCCGCAGGGGAGGGATACCATGGTAAATAGGTTACCTATCTCCGTGAACGCAGATTACCTAATAGGTTACCTATTTACCATGGTATCTCTCCCCTGGGTGCGTTGTGTTTTCGTGAGCAATAATGCAGGAAAGCAACGGGCGGGATGGCGAGCTTGTCCTGCTGCTCCAACACAAGCTACCTTAAGAGCCGGTACGATGCGGGCAATGGGTGAAGTTCGTCAGGAGTACTGCATAAAAAAAACGAGTGTGTTGTCGTGGCAGTTGGTGATCAAAGAAATAAAACAAAATAAAATCAATAAATAATAATGTCATAGACTTAAAGTCATACCTTTGAAGTCATAATGCATTGCAAGTGTTATTAGGGAATGTTGTGCTGTGTTTTCAAGCGCTTCAATGTGCTGCTCTGCAAGGTTTGGAGACAGCGGGTGCGTTCACGGAGATCATGAGCAGCCGGAGATCAAGAGCATCCGCCGCAGGGGAGGGATACCATGGTAAATAGGTTACCTATTTACCATGGTAAAGGTTACCTATTTACCATGGTATCTCTCCCCTGGGTGCGTTGTGTTTTCGTGAGCAATAATGCAGGAAAGCAGCGGGCGGGATGGCGAGCTTGTCCTGCTGCTCCAACACAAGCTACCTTAAGAGCCGGTAGGATGCGGGCAATGGGTGAAGTTCGTCAGGAGTACTGCATAAAAAAACGAGTGTGTTGTCGTGGCAGTTGGTGATCAAAGAAATAAAACAAAATAAAATCAATAAATAATAATGTCATAGACTTAAAGTCATACCTTTGAAGTCATAATGCATTGCAAGTGTTATTAGGGAATGTTGTGCTGTGTTTTCAAGCGCTTCAATGTGCTGCTCTGCAAGGTTTGGAGACAGCGGGTGCGTTCACGGAGATCATGAGCAGCCGGAGATCAAGAGCAGCCGCCGCAGGGGAGGGATACCATGGTAAATAGGTTACCTATTTACCATGGTATCTCTCCCCTGGGTGCGTTGTGTTTTCGTGAGCAATAATGCAGGAAAGCAGCGGGCGGGATGGCGAGCTTGTCCTGCTGCTCCAACACAAGCTACCTTAAGAGCCGGTACGATGCGGGCAATGGGTGAAGTTCGTCAGGAGTACTGCATAAAAAAAAACGAGTGTGTTGTCGTGGCAGTTGGTGATCAAAGAAATAAAACAAAATAAAATCAATAAATAATAATGTCATAGACTTAAAGTCATACCTTTGAAGTCATAATTTAGTGCAAGTGTTATTAGGGAATGTTGTGCTGTGTTTTCAAGCGCTTCAATGTGCTGCTCTGCAAGGTTTGGAGACAGCGGGTGCGTTCACGGAGATCATGAGCAGCCGGAGATCAAGAGCAGCCGCCGCAGGGGAGGGATACCATGGTAAATAGGTTACCTATCTCCGTGAACGCAGATTACCTAATAGGTTACCTATTTACCATGGTATCTCTCCCCTGGGTGCGTTGTGTTTTCGTGAGCAATAATGCAGGAAAGCAACGGGCGGGAATGGCAGCTTGTCCTGCTGCTCCAACACAAGCTACCTTAAGAGCCGGTACGATGCGGGCAATGGGTGAAGTTCGTCAGGAGTACTGCATAAAAAAAACGAATGTGTTGTCGTGGCAGTTGGTGATCAAAGAAATAAAACAAAATAAAATCAATAAATAATAATGTCATAGACTTAAAGTCATACCTTTGAAGTAATAATGCATTGCAAGTGTTATTAGGGAATGTTGTGCTGTGTTTTCAAGCGCTTCAATGTGCTGCTCTGCAAGGTTTGGAGACAGCGGGTGCGTTCACGGAGATCATGAGCAGCCGGAGATCAAGAGCAGCCGCCGCAGGGGAGGGATACCATGGTAAATAGGTTACCTATTTACCATGGTATCTCTCCCCTGGGTGCGTTGTGTTTTGGTGAGCAATAATGCAGGAAAGCAGCGGGCGGGATGGCGAGCTTGTCCTGCTGCTCCAACACAAGCTACCTTAAGAGCCGGTGCGATGCGGGCAATGGGTGAAGTTCGTCAGGAGTACTGCATAAAAAAAAACGAGTGTGTTGTCGTGGCAGTTGGTGATCAAAGAAATAAAACAAAATAAAATCAATAAATAATAATGTCATAGACTTAAAGTCATACCTTTGAAGTCATAATGCAGTGCAAGTGTTATTAGGGAATGTTGTGCTGTGTTTTCAAGCGCTTCAATGTGCTGCTCTGCAAGGTTTGGAGACAGCGGGTGCGTTCACGGAGATCATGAGCAGCCGGAGATCAAGAGCAGCCGCCGCAGGGGAGGGATACCATGGTAAATAGGTTACCTATCTCCGTGAACGCAGATTACCTAATAGGTAACCTATTTACCATGGTATCTCTCCCCTGGGTGCGTTGTGTTTTCGTGAGCAATAATGCAGGAAAGCAACGGGCGGGAATGGCGAGCTTGTCCTGCTGCTCCAACACAAGCTACCTTAAGAGCCGGTACGATGCGGGCAATGGGTGAAGTTCGTCAGGAGTACTGCATAAAAAAAACGAGTGTGTTGTCGTGGCAGTTGGTGATCAAAGAAATAAAACAAAATAAAATCAATAAATAATAATGTCATAGACTTAAAGTCATACCTTTGAAGTCATAATGCATTGCAAGTGTTATTAGGGAATGTTGTGCTGTGTTTTCAAGCGCTTCAATGTGCTGCTCTGCAAGGTTTGGAGACAGCGGGTGCGTTCACGGAGATCATGAGCAGCCGCAGATCAAGAGCATCCGCCGCAGGGGAGGGATACCATGGTAAATGGGTTACCTATTTACCATGGTATCTCTCCCCTGGGTGCGTTGTGTTTTCGTGAGCAATAATGCAGGAAAGCAGCGGGCGGGATGGCGAGCTTGTCCTGCTGCTCCAACACAAGCTACCTTAAGAGCCGGTAGGATGCGGGCAATGGGTGAAGTTCGTCAGGAGTACTGCATAAAAAAACGAGTGTGTTGTCGTGGCAGTTGGTGATCAAAGAAATAAAACAAAATAAAATCAATAAATAATAATGTCATAGACTTAAAGTCATACCTTTGAAGTCATAATGCATTGCAAGTGTTATTAGGGAATGTTGTGCTGTGTTTTCAAGCGCTTCAATGTGCTGCTCTACAAGGTTTGGAGACAGCGGGTGCGTTCACGGAGATCATGAGCAGCCGGAGATCAAGAGCAGCCGCCGCAGGGGAGGGATACCATGGTAAATAGGTTACCTATTTACCATGGTATCTCTCCCCTGGGTGCGTTGTGTTTTCGTGAGCAATAATGCAGGAAAGCAGCGGGCGGGATGGCGAGCTTGTCCTGCTGCTCCAACACAAGCTACCTTAAGAGCCGGTACGATGCGGGCAATGGGTGAAGTTCGTCAGGAGTACTGCATAAAAAAAACGAGTGTGTTGTCGTGGCAGTTGGTGATCAAAGAAATAAAACAAAATAAAATTAATAAATAATAATGTCATAGACTTAAAGTCATACCTTTGAAGTCATAATGCATTGCAAGTGTTATTAGGGAATGTTGTGCTGTGTTTTCAAGCGCTTCAATGTGCTGCTCTGCAAGGTTTGGAGACAGCGGGTGCGTTCTAGGAGATCATGAGCAGCCGGAGATCAAGAGCAGCCGCCGCAGGGGAGGGATACCATGGTAAATAGGTTACATATCTCCGTGAACGCAGATTACCTAATAGGTTACCTTTTTACCATGGTATCTCTCCCCTGGGTGCGTTGTGTTTTCGTGAGCAATAATGCAGGAAAGCAATGGGCGGGATGGCGAGCTTGTCCTGCTGCTCCAACACAAGCTACCTTAAGAGCCGGTACGATGCGGGCAATGGGTGAAGTTCGTCAGGAGTACTGCATAAAAAAAACGAGTGTGTTGTCGTGGCAGTTGGTGATCAAAGAAATAAAACAAAATAAAATCAATAAATAATAATGTCATAGACTTAAAGTCATACCTTTGAAGTCATAATGCATTGCAAGTGTTATTAGGGAATGTTGTGCTGTGTTTTCAAGCGCTTCAATGTGCTGCTCTGCAAGGTTTGGAGACAGCGGGTGCGTTCACGGAGATCATGAGCAGCCGGAGATCAAGAGCATCCGCCCCAGGGGAGGGATACCATGGTAAATAGGTTACCTATGGTAAATAGGGGTGCGTTGTGTTTTCGTGAGCAATAATGCAGGAAAGCAGCGGGCGGGATGGCGAGCTTGTCCTGCTGCTCCAACTCAAGCTACCTTAAGAGCCGGTAGGATGCGGGCAATGGGTGAAGTTCGTCAGGAGTACTGCATAAAAAAACGAGTGTGTTGTCGTGGCAGTTGGTGATCAAAGAAATAAAACAAAATAAAATCAATAAATAATAATGTCATAGACTTAAAGTCATACCTTTGAAGTCATAATGCATTGCAAGTGTTATTAGGGAATGTTGTGCTGTGTTTTCAAGCGCTTCAATGTGCTGCTCTGCAAGGTTTGGAGACAGCGGGTGCGTTCACGGAGATCATGAGCAGCCGGAGATCAAGAGCAGCCGCCGCAGGGGAGGGATACCATGGTAAATAGGTTACCTATTTACCATGGTATCTCTCCACTGGGTGCGTTGTGTTTTCGTGAGCAATAATGCAGGAAAGCAGCGGGCGGGATGGCGAGCTTGTCCTGCTGCTCCAACACAAGCTACCTTAAGAGCCGGTACGATGCGGGCAATGGGTGAAGATCGTCAGGAGTACTGCATAAAAAAAAACGAGTGTGTTGTCGTGGCAGTTGGTGATCAAAGAAATAAAACAAAATAAAATCAATAAATAATAATGTCATAGACTTAAAGTCATACCTTTGAAGTCATAATGCAGTGCAAGTGTTATTAGGGAATGTTGTGCTGTGTTTTCAAGCGCTTCAATGTGCTGCTCTGCAAGGTTTGGAGACAGCGGGTGCGTTCACGGAGATCATGAGCAGCCGGAGATCAAGAGCAGCCGCCGCAGGGGAGGGATACCATGGTAAATAGGTTACCTATTTACCATGGTATCTCTCCCCTGGGTGCGTTGTGTTTTGGTGAGCAATAATGCAGGAAAGCAGCGGGCGGGATGGCGAGCTTGTCCTGCTGCTGCAACACAAGCTACCTTAAGAGCCGGTACGATGCGGGCAAAGGGTGAAGTTCATCAGGAGTACTGCATAAAAAATACGAGTGTGTTGTCGTGGCAGTTGGTGATCAAAGAAAAAAAAACAAAATAAAATCAATAAATAATAATGTCATAGACTTAAAGTCATACCTTTGAAGTCATAATGCATTGCAAGTGTTATTAGGGAATGTTGTGCTGTGTTTTCAAGCGCTTCAATGTGCTGCTCTGCAAGGTTTGGAGACAGCGGGTGCGTTCACGGAGATCAAGAGCAGCCGGCGCAAAACAAAAGGCACCCAGGGGAGAGATACCATGGTAAATAGGTTACCTATTTACCTATTTTTGTTTCGGCGAACGGTTTTGGTGAGCAATAATGCAGGAAAGCAGCGGGCGGGATGGCGAGCTTGTCCTGCTGCTCCAACACAAGCTACCTTAAGAGCCGGTACGATGCGGGCAATGGGTGAAGTTCGTCAGGAGTACTGCATAAAAAAACGAGTGTGTTGTCGTGGCAGTTGGTGATCAAAGAAATAAAACAAAATAAAATCAATAAATAATAATGTCATAGACCTAAAGCCATACCTTTGAAGTCATAATGCATTGCAAGTGTTATTAGGGAATGTTGTGCTGTGTTTTCAAGCGCTTCAATGTGCTGCTCTGCAAGGTTTGGAGACAGCGGGTGCGTTCACGGAGATCAAGAGCAGCCGGCGCAAAACAAAAGGCACCCAGGGGAGATGCGTTGTGTTTTGGTGAGCAATAATGCAGGAAAGCAGCGGGCGGGATGGCGAGCTTGTCCTGCTGCTCCAACACAAGCTACCTTAAGAGCCGGTACGATGCGGGCAATGGGTGAAGTTCGTCAGGAGTACTGCATAAAAAATACGAGTGTGTTGTCGTGGCAGTTGGTGATCAAAGAAAAAAAAACAAAATAAAATCAATAAATAATAATGTCATAGACTTAAAGTCATACCTTTGAAGTCATAATGCATTGCAAGTGTTATTAGGGAATGTTGTGCTGTGTTTTCAAGCGCTTCAATGTGCTGCTCTGCAAGGTTTGGAGACAGCGGGTGCGTTCACGGAGATCAAGAGCAGCCTGCGCAAAACAAAAGGCTCCCAGGGGAGAGATACCATGGTAAATAGGTTACCTATTTACCTATTTTTGTTTCGGCGAACGGTTTTGGTGAACAATAATGCAGGAAAGCAGCGGGAGGGATGGCTAGCTTGTCCTACTGCTCCAACACAAGCTACCTTAAGAGCCGGTACGATGCGGGCAATGGGTGAAGTTCGTCAGGAGTACTGCATAAAAAATACGAGTGTGTTGTCGTGGCAGTTGGTGATCAAAGAAATAAAACAAAATAAAATCAATAAATAATAATGTCATAGACCTAAAGCCATACCTTTGAAGTCATAATGCATTGCAAGTGTTATTAGGGAATGTTGTGCTGTGTTTTCAAGCGCTTCAATGTGCTGCTCTGCAAGGTTTGGAGACAGCGGGTGCATTCACGGAGATCAAGAGCAGCCGGAGATCAAGAGCAGCCGCCGCAGGGGAGGGATACCATGGTAAATAGGTTAACTATTTACCATGGTATCTCTCCCCTGGGTGCGTTGTGTTTTGGTGAGCAATAATGCAGGAAAGCAGCGGGCGGGATGGCGAGCTTGTCCTGCTGCTCCATCACAAGCTACCTTAAGAGCCGGTACGATTCGGGCAATGGGTGAAGTTCGTCAGGAGTACTGCATAAAAAAAAACGAGTGTGTTGTCGTGGCAGTTGGTGATCAAAGAAATAAAACAAAATAAAATCAATAAATAATAATGTCATAGACTTAAAGTCATACCTTTGAAGTCATAATGCATTACAAGTGTTATTAGGGAATGTTGTGCTGTGTTTTCAAGCGCTTCAATGTGCTGCTCTGCAAGGTTTGGAGACAGCGGGTGCGTTCACGGAGATCAAGAGCAGCCGGAGATCAAGAGCAGCCGCCGCAGGGGAGGGATACCATGGTAAATAGGTTACCTATTTACCTATTTCTGTTTCGGCGAACGGTTTTGGTGAGCAATAATGCAGTAAAGCAGCGGGCGGGATGGCGAGCTTGTCCTGCTGCTCCAACACAAGCTACCTTAAGAGCCGGTACGATGCGGGCAATGGGTGAAGTTCGTCAGGAGTACTGCATAAAAAAACGAGTGTGTTGTCGTGGCAGTTGGTGATCAAAGAAATAAAACAAAATAAAATAAATAAATAATAATGTCATAGACCTAAATCCATACCTTTGAAGTCATAATGCATTGCAAGTGTTATTAGGGAATGTTGTGCTGTGTTTTCAAGCACTTCAATGTGCTGCTCTGCAAGGTTTGGAGACAGCGGGTGCGTTCACGGAGATCAAGAGCAGCCGGCGCAAAACAAAGGGCACCCAGGGGAGATATACCATGGTAAATAGGTTACCTATTTACCTATTTTTGTTTCGGCGAACGGTTTTGGTGAGCAATAATGCAGGAAAGCAGCGGGCGGGATGGCGAGCTTGTCCTGCTGCTCCAACACAAGCAACCTTAAGAGCCGGTACGATGCGGGCAATGGGTGAAGTTCGTCAGGAGTACTGCATAATAAAACGAGTGTGTTGTCGTGGCAGTTGGTGATCAAAGAAATAAAACAAAATAAAATCAATAAATAATAATGTCATAGACCTAAAGCCATACCTTTGAAGTCATAATGCATTGCAAGTGTTATTAGGGAATGTTGTGCTGTGTTTTCAAGCGCTTCAATGTGCTGCTCTGCAAGGTTTGGAGACAGCGGGTGCGTTCACGGAGATCATGAGCAGCCGGAGATCAAGAGCAGCCTCCGCAGGGGAGGGATACCATGGTAAATAGGTTACCTATTTATCTCTCCCCTGGGTGCGTTGTGTTTTCGTGAGCAATAATGCAGGAAAGCAGCGGGCGGGATGGCGAGCTTGTCCTGCTGCTCCAACACAAGCTACCTTAAGAGCCGGTACGATGCGGGCAATGGGTGAAGTTCGTCAGGAGTACTGCATAAAAAAACGAGTGTGTTGTCGTGGCAGTTGGTGATCAAAGAAATAAAACAAAATAAAATTAATAAATAATAATGTCATAGACTTAAAGTCATACCTTTGAAGTCATAATGCATTGCAAGTGTTATTAGGGAATGTTGTGCTGTGTTTTCAAGCGCTCAATGTGCTGCTCTGCAAGGTTTGGAGACAGCGGGTGCGTTCACGGAGATCATGAGCAGCCGGAGATCAAGAGCAGCCGCCGCAGGGGAGGGATTCCATGGTAAATAGGTTACCTATCTCCGTGAACGCAGATTACCTAATAGGTTACCTATTTACCATGGTATCTCTCCCCTGTGTGCGTTGTGTTTTCGTGAGCAATAATGCAGGAAAGCAGCGGGCGGGATGGCGAGCTTGTCCTGCTGCTCCAACACAAGCTACCTTAAGAGCCGGTACGATGCGGGCAATGGGTGAAGTTCGTCAGGAGTACTGCATAAAAAAACGAGTGTGTTGTCGTGGCAGTTGGTGATCAAAGAAATAAAACAAAATAAAATCAATAAATAATAATGTCATAGACTTAAAGTCATACCTTTGAAGTCATAATGCATTGCAAGTGTTATTAGGGAATGTTGTGCTGTGTTTTCAAGCGCTTCAATGTGCTGCTCTGCAAGGTTTGGAGACAGCGGGTGCGTTCACGGAGATCATGAGCAGCCGGAGATCAAGAGCAGCCGCCGCAGGGGAGGGATACCATGGTAAATAGGTTACCTATTTACCATGGTATCTCTCCCCTGGGTGCGTTGTGTTTTCGTGAGCAATAATGCAGGAAAGCAGCGGGCGGGATGGCGAGCTTGTCCTGCTGCTCCAACACAAGCTACCTTAAGAGCCGGTACGATGCGGGCAATGGGTGAAGTTCGTCAGGAGTACTGCATAAAAAAACGAGTGTGTTGTCGTGGCAGTTGGTGATCAAAGAAATAAAACAAAATAAAATCAATAAATAATAATGTCATAGACTTAAAGTCATACCTTTGAAGTCATAATGCATTGCAAGTGTTATTAGGGAATGTTGTGCTGTGTTTTCAAGCGCTTCAATGTGCTGCTCTGCAAGGTTTGGAGACAGCGGGTGCGTTCACGGAGATCATGAGCAGCCGGAGATCAAGAGCAGCCGCCGCAGGGGAGGGATACCATGGTAAATAGGTTACCTATTTACCATGGTATCTCTCCCCTGGGTGCGTTGTGTTTTGGTGAGCAATAATGCAGGAAAGCAGCGGGCGGGATGGCGAGCTTGTCCTGCTGCTCCAACACAAGCTACCTTAAGAGCCGGTACGATGAGGGCAATGGGTGAAGTTCGTCAGGAGTACTGCATAAAAAAAAAACGAGTGTGTTGTCGTGGCAGTTGGTGATCAAAGAAATAAAACAAAATAAAATCAATAAATAATAATGTCATAGACTTAAAGTCATACCTTTGAAGTCATAATGCATTGCAAGTGTTATTAGGGAATGTTGTGCTGTGTTTTCAAGCGCTTCAATGTGCTGCTCTGCAAGGTTTGGAGACAGCGGGTGTGTTCACGGAGATCATGAGCAGCCGGAGATCAAGAGCAGCCGCCGCAGGGGAGGGATACCATGGTAAATAGGTTACCTATTTACCATGGTATCTCTCCCCTGGGTGCGTTGTGTTTTGGTGAGCAATAATGCAGGAAAGCAGCGGGCGGGATGGCGAGCTTGTCCTGCTGCTCCATCACAAGCTACCTTAAGAGCCGGTACGATTCGGGCAATGGGTGAAGTTCGTCAGGAGTACTGCATAAAAAAAACGAGTGTGTTGTCGTGGCAGTTGGTGATCAAAGAAATAAAACAAAATAAAATCAATAAATAATAATGTAATAGACTTAAAGTCATACCTTTGAAGTCATAATGCATTACAAGTGTTATTAGGGAATGTTGTGCTGTGTTTTCAAGCGCTTCAATGTGCTGCTCTGCAAGGTTTGGAGACAGCGGGTGCGTTCACGGAGATCAAGAGCAGCCGGAGATCAAGAGCAGCCGCCGCAGGGGAGGGATACCATGGTAAATAGGTTACCTATTTACCTATTTCTGTTTCGGCGAACGGTTTTGGTGAGCAATAATGCAGTAAAGCAGCGGGCGGGATGGCGAGCTTGTCCTGCTGCTCCAACACAAGCTACCTTAAGAGCCGGTACGATGCGGGCAATGGGTGAAGTTCGTCAGGAGTACTGCATAAAAAAACGAGTGTGTTGTCGTGGCAGTTGGTGATCAAAGAAATAAAACAAAATAAAATAAATAAATAATAATGTCATAGACCTAAATCCATACCTTTGAAGTCATAATGCATTGCAAGTGTTATTAGGGAATGTTGTGCTGTGTTTTCAAGCGCTTCAATGTGCTGCTCTGCAAGGTTTGGAGACAGCGGGTGCGTTCACGGAGATCAAGAGCAGCCGGCGCAAAACAAAAGGCACCCAGGGGAGAGATACCATGGTAAATAGGTTACCTATTTACCTATTTTTGTTTCGGCGAACGGTTTTGGTGAGCAATAATGCAGGAAAGCAGCGGGCGGGATGGCGAGCTTGTCCTGCTGCTCCAACACAAGCAACCTTAAGAGCCGGTACGATGCGGGCAATGGGTGAAGTTCGTCAGGAGTACTGCATAAAAAAACGAGTGTGTTGTCGTGGCAGTTGGTGATCAAAGAAATAAAACAAAATAAAATCAATAAATAATAATGTCATAGACCTAAAGCCATACCTTTGAAGTCATAATGCATTGCAAGTGTTATTAGGGAATGTTGTGCTGTGTTTTCAAGCGCTTCAATGTGCTGCTCTGCAAGGTTTGGAGACAGCGGGTGCGTTCACGGAGATCATGAGCAGCCGGAGATCAAGAGCAGCCTCCGCAGGGGAGGGATACCATGGTAAATAGGTTACCTATTTATCTCTCCCCTGGGTGCGTTGTGTTTTCGTGAGCAATAATGCAGGAAAGCAGCGGGCGGGATGGCGAGCTTGTCCTGCTGCTCCAACACAAGCTACCTTAAGAGCCGGTACGATGCGGGCAATGGGTGAAGTTCGTCAGGAGTACTGCATAAAAAAACGAGTGTGTTGTCGTGGCAGTTGGTGATCAAAGAAATAAAACAAAATAAAATTAATAAATAATAATGTCATAGACTTAAAGTCATACCTTTGAAGTCATAATGCATTGCAAGTGTTATTAGGGAATGTTGTGCTGTGTTTTCAAGCGCTCAATGTGCTGCTCTGCAAGGTTTGGAGACAGCGGGTGCGTTCACGGAGATCATGAGCAGCCGGAGATCAAGAGCAGCCGCCGCAGGGGAGGGATTCCATGGTAAATAGGTTACCTATCTCCGTGAACGCAGATTACCTAATAGGTTACCTATTTACCATGGTATCTCTCCCCTGTGTGCGTTGTGTTTTCGTGAGCAATAATGCAGGAAAGCAGCGGGCGGGATGGCGAGCTTGTCCTGCTGCTCCAACACAAGCTACCTTAAGAGCCGGTACGATGCGGGCAATGGGTGAAGTTCGTCAGGAGTACTGCATAAAAAAACGAGTGTGTTGTCGTGGCAGTTGGTGATCAAAGAAATAAAACAAAATAAAATCAATAAATAATAATGTCATAGACTTAAAGTCATACCTTTGAAGTCATAATGCATTGCAAGTGTTATTAGGGAATGTTGTGCTGTGTTTTCAAGCGCTTCAATGTGCTGCTCTGCAAGGTTTGGAGACAGCGGGTGCGTTCACGGAGATCATGAGCAGCCGGAGATCAAGAGCAGCCGCCGCAGGGGAGGGATACCATGGTAAATAGGTTACCTATTTACCATGGTATCTCTCCCCTGGGTGCGTTGTGTTTTCGTGAGCAATAATGCAGGAAAGCAGCGGGCGGGATGGCGAGCTTGTCCTGCTGCTCCAACACAAGCTACCTTAAGAGCCGGTACGATGCGGGCAATGGGTGAAGTTCGTCAGGAGTACTGCATAAAAAAACGAGTGTGTTGTCGTGGCAGTTGGTGATCAAAGAAATAAAACAAAATAAAATCAATAAATAATAATGTCATAGACCTAAAGCCATACCTTTGAAGTCATAATGCATTGCAAGTGTTATTAGGGAATGTTGTGCTGTGTTTTCAAGCGCTTCAATGTGCTGCTCTGCAAGGTTTGGAGACAGCGGGTGCGTTCACGGAGATCATGAGCAGCCGGAGATCAAGAGCATCCTCCGCAGGGGAGGGATACCATGGTAAATAGGTTACCTATTTATCTCTCCCCTGGGTGCGTTGTGTTTTCGTGAGCAATAATGCAGGAAAGCAGCGGGCGGGATGGCGAGCTTGTCCTGCTGCTCCAACACAAGCTACCTTAAGAGCCGGTACGATGCGGGCAATGGGTGAAGTTCGTCAGGAGTACTGCATAAAAAAACGAGTGTGTTGTCGTGGCAGTTGGTGATCAAAGAAATAAAACAAAATAAAATTAATAAATAATAATGTCATAGACTTAAAGTCATACCTTTGAAGTCATAATGCATTGCAAGTGTTATTAGGGAATGTTGTGCTGTGTTTTCAAGCGCTCAATGTGCTGCTCTGCAAGGTTTGGAGACAGCGGGTGCGTTCACGGAGATCATGAGCAGCCGGAGATCAAGAGCAGCCGCCGCAGGGGAGGGATTCCATGGTAAATAGGTTACCTATCTCCGTGAACGCAGATTACCTAATAGGTTACCTATTTACCATGGTATCTCTCCCCTGTGTGCGTTGTGTTTTCGTGAGCAATAATGCAGGAAAGCAGCGGGCGGGATGGCGAGCTTGTCCTGCTGCTCCAACACAAGCTACCTTAAGAGCCGGTACGATGCGGGCAATGGGTGAAGTTCGTCAGGAGTACTGCATAAAAAAACGAGTGTGTTGTCGTGGCAGTTGGTGATCAAAGAAATAAAACAAAATAAAATCAATAAATAATAATGTCATAGACTTAAAGTCATACCTTTGAAGTCATAATGCATTGCAAGTGTTATTAGGGAATGTTGTGCTGTGTTTTCAAGCGCTTCAATGTGCTGCTCTGCAAGGTTTGGAGACAGCGGGTGCGTTCACGGAGATCATGAGCAGCCGGAGATCAAGAGCAGCCGCCGCAGGGGAGGGATACCATGGTAAATAGGTTACCTATTTACCATGGTATCTCTCCCCTGGGTGCGTTGTGTTTTGGTGAGCAATAATGCAGGAAAGCAGCGGGCGGGATGGCGAGCTTGTCCTGCTGCTCCAACACAAGCTACCTTAAGAGCCGGTACGATGCGGGCAATGGGTGAAGTTCGTCAGGAGTACTGCATAAAAAAACGAGTGTGTTGTCGTGGCAGTTGGTGATCAAAGAAATAAAACAAAATAAAATCAATAAATAATAATGTCATAGACTTAAAGTCATACCTTTGAAGTCATAATGCATTGCAAGTGTTATTAGGGAATGTTGTGCTGTGTTTTCAAGCGCTTCAATGTGCTGCTCTGCAAGGTTTGGAGACAGCGGGTGCGTTCACGGAGATCATGAGCAGCCGGAGATCAAGAGCAGCCGCCGCAGGGGAGGGATACCATGGTAAATAGGTTACCTATTTACCATGGTATCTCTCCCCTGGGTGCGTTGTGTTTTGGTGAGCAATAATGCAGGAAAGCAGCGGGCGGGATGGCGAGCTTGTCCTGCTGCTCCAACACAAGCTACCTTAAGAGCCGGTACGATGCGGGCAATGGGTGAAGTTCGTCAGGAGTACTGCATAAAAAAACGAGTGTGTTGTCGTGGCAGTTGGTGATCAAAGAAATAAAACAAAATAAAATCAATAAATAATAATGTCATAGACCTAAAGCCATACCTTTGAAGTCATAATGCATTGCAAGTGTTATTAGGGAATGTTGTGCTGTGTTTTCAAGCGCTTCAATGTGCTGCTCTGCAAGGTTTGGAGACAGCGGGTGCGTTCACGGAGATCATGAGCAGCCGGAGATCAAGAGCATCCTCCGCAGGGGAGGGATACCATGGTAAATAGGTTACCTATTTATCTCTCCCCTGGGTGCGTTGTGTTTTCGTGAGCAATAATGCAGGAAAGCAGCGGGCGGGATGGCGAGCTTGTCCTGCTGCTCCAACACAAGCTACCTTAAGAGCCGGTACGATGCGGGCAATGGGTGAAGTTCGTCAGGAGTACTGCATAAAAAAACGAGTGTGTTGTCGTGGCAGTTGGTGATCAAAGAAATAAAACAAAATAAAATTAATAAATAATAATGTCATAGACTTAAAGTCATACCTTTGAAGTCATAATGCATTGCAAGTGTTATTAGGGAATGTTGTGCTGTGTTTTCAAGCGCTCAATGTGCTGCTCTGCAAGGTTTGGAGACAGCGGGTGCGTTCACGGAGATCATGAGCAGCCGGAGATCAAGAGCAGCCGCCGCAGGGGAGGGATTCCATGGTAAATAGGTTACCTATCTCCGTGAACGCAGATTACCTAATAGGTTACCTATTTACCATGGTATCTCTCCCCTGTGTGCGTTGTGTTTTCGTGAGCAATAATGCAGGAAAGCAGCGGGCGGGATGGCGAGCTTGTCCTGCTGCTCCAACACAAGCTACCTTAAGAGCCGGTACGATGCGGGCAATGGGTGAAGTTCGTCAGGAGTACTGCATAAAAAAACGAGTGTGTTGTCGTGGCAGTTGGTGATCAAAGAAATAAAACAAAATAAAATCAATAAATAATAATGTCATAGACTTAAAGTCATACCTTTGAAGTCATAATGCATTGCAAGTGTTATTAGGGAATGTTGTGCTGTGTTTTCAAGCGCTTCAATGTGCTGCTCTGCAAGGTTTGGAGACAGCGGGTGCGTTCACGGAGATCATGAGCAGCCGGAGATCAAGAGCAGCCGCCGCAGGGGAGGGATACCATGGTAAATAGGTTACCTATTTACCATGGTATCTCTCCCCTGGGTGCGTTGTGTTTTGGTGAGCAATAATGCAGGAAAGCAGCGGGCGGGATGGCGAGCTTGTCCTGCTGCTCCAACACAAGCTACCTTAAGAGCCGGTACGATGCGGGCAATGGGTGAAGTTCGTCAGGAGTACTGCATAAAAAAACGAGTGTGTTGTCGTGGCAGTTGGTGATCAAAGAAATAAAACAAAATAAAATCAATAAATAATAATGTCATAGACTTAAAGTCATACCTTTGAAGTCATAATGCATTGCAAGTGTTATTAGGGAATGTTGTGCTGTGTTTTCAAGCGCTTCAATGTGCTGCTCTGCAAGGTTTGGAGACAGCGGGTGCGTTCACGGAGATCATGAGCAGCCGGAGATCAAGAGCAGCCGCCGCAGGGGAGGGATACCATGGTAAATAGGTTACCTATTTACCATGGTATCTCTCCCCTGGGTGCGTTGTGTTTTGGTGAGCAATAATGCAGGAAAGCAGCGGGCGGGATGGCGAGCTTGTCCTGCTGCTCCATCACAAGCTACCTTAAGAGCCGGTACGATTCGGGCAATGGGTGAAGTTCGTCAGGAGTACTGCATAAAAAAAAACGAGTGTGTTGTCGTGGCAGTTGGTGATCAAAGAAATAAAACAAAATAAAATCAATAAATAATAATGTCATAGACTTAAAGTCATACCTTTGAAGTCATAATGCATTACAAGTGTTATTAGGGAATGTTGTGCTGTGTTTTCAAGCGCTTCAATGTGCTGCTCTGCAAGGTTTGGAGACAGCGGGTGCGTTCACGGAGATCAAGAGCAGCCGGAGATCAAGAGCAGCCGCCGCAGGGGAGGGATACCATGGTAAATAGGTAACCTATTTACCTATTTCTGTTTCGGCGAACGGATTTGGTGAGCAATAATGCAGTAAAGCAGCGGGCGGGATGGCGAGCTTGTCCTGCTGCTCCAACACAAGCTACCTTAAGAGCCGGTACGATGCGGGCAATGGGTGAAGTTCGTCAGGAGTTCTGCATAAAAAAACGAGTGTGTTGTCGTGGCAGTTGGTGATCAAAGAAATAAAACAAAATAAAATAAATAAATAATAATGTCATAGACCTAAATCCATACCTTTGAAGTCATAATGCATTGCAAGTGTTATTAGGGAATGTTGTGCTGTGTTTTCAAGCGCTTCAATGTGCTGCTCTGCAAGGTTTGGAGACAGCGGGTGCGTTCACGGAGATCAAGAGCAGCCGGCGCAAAACAAAAGGCACCCTGGGGAGAGATACCATGGTAAATAGGTTACCTATTTACCTATTTTTGTTTCGGCGAACGGTTTTGGTGAGCAATAATGCAGGAAAGCAGCGGGCGGGATGGCGAGCTTGTCCTGCTGCTCCAACACAAGCAACCTTAAGAGCCGGTAGGATGCGGGCAATGGGTGAAGTTCGTCAGGAGTACTGCATAAAAAAACGAGTGTGTTGTCGTGGCAGTTGGTGATCAAAGAAATAAAACAAAATAAAATCAATAAATAATAATGTCATAGACCTAAAGCCATACCTTTGAAGTCATAATGCATTGCAAGTGTTATTAGGGAATGTTGTGCTGTGTTTTCAAGCGCTTCAATGTGCTGCTCTGCAAGGTTTGGAGACAGCGGGTGCGTTCACGGAGATCATGAGCAGCCGGAGATCAAGAGCAGCCTCCGCAGGGGAGGGATACCATGGTAAATAGGTTACCTATTTATCTCTCCCCTGGGTGCGTTGTGTTTTCGTGAGCAATAATGCAGGAAAGCAGCGGGCGGGATGGCCAGCTTGTCCTGCTGCTCCAACACAAGCTACCTTAAGAGCCGGTACGATGAGGGCAATGGGTGAAGTTCGTCAGGAGTACTGCATAAAAAAAAAAACGAGTGTGTTGTCGTGGCAGTTGGTGATCAAAGAAATAAAACAAAATAAAATCAATAAATAATAATGTCATAGACTTAAAGTCATACCTTTGAAGTCATAATGCATTGCAAGTGTTATTAGGGAATGTTGTGCTGTGTTTTCAAGCGCTTCAATGTGCTGCTCTGCAAGGTTTGGAGACAGCGGGTGCGTTCACGGAGATCATGAGCAGCCGGAGATCAAGAGCAGCCGCCGCAGGGGAGGGATACCATGGTAAATAGGTTACCTATTTACCATGGTATCTCTCCCCTGGGTGCGTTGTGTTTTCGTGAGCAATAATGCAGGAAAGCAGCGGGCGGGATGGCGAGCTTGTCCTGCTGCTCCAACACAAGCTACCTTAAGAGCCGGTACGATGCGGGCAATGGGTGAAGTTCAGGAGTACTGCATAAAAAAAACAAGTGTGTTGTCGTGGCAGTTGTTGATCAAAGAAATAAAACAAAATAAAATCAATAAATAATAATGTCATAGACTTAAAGTCATACCTTTGAAGTCATAATGCATTGCAAGTGTTATTAGGGAATGTTGTGCTGTGTTTTCAAGCGCTTCAATGTGCTGCTCTGCAAGGTTTGGAGACAGCGGGTGCGTTCACGGAGATCATGAGCAGCCGGAGATCAAGAGCAGCCGCCGCAGGGGAGGGATACCATGGTAAATAGGTTACCTATTTACCATGGTATCTCTCCCCTGGGTGCGTTGTGTTTTGGTGAGCAATAATGCAGGAAAGCAGCGGGCGGGATGGCGAGCTTGTCCTGCTGCTCCAACACAAGCTACCTTAAGAGCCGGTACGATGCGGGCAATGGGTGAAGTTCGTCAGGAGTACTGCATAAAAAAACGAGTGTGTTGTCGTGGCAGTTGGTGATCAAAGAAATAAAACAAAATAAAATCAATAAATAATAATGTCATAGACTTAAAGTCATACCTTTGAAGTCATAATGCATTTCAAGTGTTATTAGGGAATGTTGTGCTGTGTTTTCAAGCGCTTCAATGTGCTGCTCTGCAAGGTTTGGAGACAGCAGGTGCGTTCACGGAGATCAAGAGCAGCCGGAGATCAAGAGCAGCCGCCGCAGGGGAGGGATACCATGGTAAATAGGTTACCTATTTACCATGGTATCTCTCCCCTGGGTGCGTTGTGTTTTCGTGAGCAATAATGCAGGAAAGCAGCGGGCGGGATGGCGAGCTTGTCCTGCTGCTCCAACACAAGCTACCTTAAGAGCCGGTACGATGCGGGCAATGGGTGAAGTTCGTCAGGAGTACTGCATAAAAAAAACGAGTGTGTTGTCGTGGCAGTTGGTGATCAAAGAAATAAAACAAAATAAAATCAATAAATAATAATGTCATAGACTTAAAGTCATACCTTTGAAGTCATAATGAATTGCAAGTGTTATTAGGGAATGTTGTGCTGTGTTTTCAAGCGCTTCAATGTGCTGCTCTGCAAGGTTTGGAGACAGCGGGTGCGTTCACGGAGATCATGAGCAGCCGGAGATCAAGAGCAGCCGCCGCAGGGGAGGGATACCATGGTAAATAGGTTACCTATTTACCATGGTATCTCTCCCCTGGGTGCGTTGTGTTTTGGTGAGCAATAATGCAGGAAAGCAGCGGGCGGGATGGCGAGCTTGTCCTGCTGCTCCAACACAAGCTACCTTAAGAGCCGGTACGATGCGGGCAATGGGTGAAGTTCGTCAGGAGTACTGCATAAAAAAACGAGTGTGTTGTCGTGGCAGTTGGTGATCAAAGAAATAAAACAAAATAAAATCAATAAATAATAATGTCATAGACTTAAAGTCATACCTTTGAAGTCATAATGCATTTCAAGTGTTATTAGGGAATGTTGTGCTGTGTTTTCAAGCGCTTCAATGTGCTGCTCTGCAAGGTTTGGAGACAGCGGGTGCGTTCACGGAGATCAAGAGCAGCCGGAGATCAAGAGCAGCCGCCGCAGGGGAGGGATACCATGGTAAATAGGTTACCTATTTACCATGGTATCTCTCCCCTGGGTGCGTTGTGTTTTCGTGAGCAATAATGCAGGAAAGCAGCGGGCGGGATGGCGAGCTTGTCCTGCTGCTCCAACACAAGCTACCTTAAGAGCCGGTACGATGCGGGCAATGGGTGAAGTTCGTCAGGAGTACTGCATAAAAAAACGAGTGTGTTGTCGTGGCAGTTGGTGATCAAAGAAATAAAACAAAATAAAATCAATAAATAATAATGTCATAGACTTAAAGTCATACCTTTGAAGTCATAATGCATTGCAAGTGTTATTAGGGAATGTTGTGCTGTGTTTTCAAGCGCTTCAATGTGCTGCTCTGCAAGGTTTGGAGACAGCGGGTGCGTTCACGGAGATCATGAGCAGCCGGAGATCAAGAGCAGCCGCCGCAGGGGAGGGATACCATGGTAAATAGGTTACCTATTTACCATGGTATCTCTCCCCTGGGTGCGTTGTGTTTTCGTGAGCAATAATGCAGGAAAGCAGCGGGCGGGATGGCGAGCTTGTCCTGCTGCTCCAACACAAGCTACCTTAAGAGCTGGTACGATGCGGGCAATGGGTGAAGTTCGTCAGGAGTACTGCATAAAAAAAACGAGTGTGTTGTCGTGGCAGTTGGTGATCAAAGAAATAAAACAAAATAAAATCAATAAATAATAATGTCATAGACTTAAAGTCATACCTTTGAAGTCATAATGCATTGCAAGTGTTATTAGGGAATGTTGTGCTGTGTTTTCAAGCGCTTCAATGTGCTGCTCTGCAAGGTTTGGAGACAGCGGGTGCGTTCACGGAGATCATGAGCAGCCGGAGATCAAGAGCAGCCGCCGCAGGGGAGGGATACCATGGTAAATAGGTTACCTATTTACCATGGTATCTCTCCCCTGGGTGCGTTGTGTTTTGGTGAGCAATAATGCAGGAAAGCAGCGGGCGGGATGGCGAGCTTGTCCTGCTGCTCCAACACAAGCTACCTTAAGAGCTGGTACGATGCGGGCAATGGGTGAAGTTCGTCAGGAGTACTGCATAAAAAAACGAGTGTGTTGTCGTGGCAGTTGGTGATCAAAGAAATAAAACAAAATAAAATCAATAAATAATAATGTCATAGACTTAAAGTCATACCTTTGAAGTCATAATGCATTGCAAGTGTTATTAGGGAATGTTGTGCTGTGTTTTCAAGCGCTTCAATGTGCTGCTCTGCAAGGTTTGGAGACAGCGGGTGCGTTCACGGAGATCATGAGCAGCCGGAGATCAAGAGCAGCCGCCGCAGGGGAGGGATACCATTGTAAATAGGTTACCTATTTACCATGGTATCTCTCCTCTGGGTGCGTTGTGTTTTTGTGAGCAATAATGCAGGAAAGCAGCGGGCGGGATGGCGAGCTTGTCCTGCTGCTCCAACACAAGCTACCTTAAGAGCCGGTACGATGCGGGCAATGGGTGAAGTTCGTCAGGAGTACTGCATAAAAAAAAACGAGTGTGTTGTCGTGGCAGTTGGTGATCAAAGAAATAAAACAAAATAAAATTAATAAATAATAATGTCATAGACTTAAAGTCATACCTTTGAAGTCATAATGCATTGCAAGTGTTATTAGGGAATGTTGTGCTGTGTTTTCAAGCGCTTCAATGTGCTGCTCTGCAAGGTTTGGAGACAGCGGGTGCGTTCTAGGAGATCATGAGCAGCCGGAGATCAAGAGCAGCCGCCGCAGGGGAGGGATACCATGGTAAATAGGTTACCTATCTCCGTGAACGCAGATTACCTAATAGGTTACCTATTTACCATGGTATCTCTCCCCTGTGTGCGTTGTGTTTTCGTGAGCAATAATGCAGGAAAGCAGCGGGCGGGATGGCGAGCTTGTCCTGCTGCTCCAACACAAGCTACCTTAAGAGCCGGTACGATGCGGGCAATGGGTGAAGTTCGTCAGGAGTACTGCATAAAAAAACGAGTGTGTTGTCGTGGCAGTTGGTGATCAAAGAAATAAAACAAAATAAAATCAATAAATAATAATGTCATAGACTTAAAGTCATACCTTTGAAGTCATAATGCATTGCAAGTGTTATTAGGGAATGTTGTGCTGTGTTTTCAAGCGCTTCAATGTGCTGCTCTGCAAGGTTTGGAGACAGCGGGTGCGTTCACGGAGATCATGAGCAGCCGGAGATCAAGAGCAGCCGCCGCAGGGGAGGGATACCATGGTAAATAGGTTACCTATTTACCATGGTATCTCTCCCCTGGGTGCGTTGTGTTTTCGTGAGCAATAATGCAGGAAAGCAGCGGGCGGGATGGCGAGCTTGTCCTGCTGCTCCAACACAAGCTACCTTAAGAGCCAGTACGATGCGGGCAATGGGTGAAGTTCGTCAGGAGTACTGCATAAAAAAACGAGTGTGTTGTCGTGGCAGTTGGTGATCAAAGAAATAAAACAAAATAAAATCAATAAATAATAATGTCATAGACTTAAAGTCATACCTTTGAAGTCATAATGCATTGCAAGTGTTATTAGGGAATGTTGTGCTGTGTTTTCAAGCGCTTCAATGTGCTGCTCTGCAATGTTTGGAGACAGCGGGTGCGTTCACGGAGATCATGAGCAGCCGGAGATCAAGAGCAGCCGCCGCAGGGGAGGGATACCATGGTAAATAGGTTACCTATTTACCATGGTATCTCTCCCCTGGGTGCGTTGTGTTTTCGTGAGCAATAATGCAGGAAAGCAGCGGGCGGGATGGCGAGCTTGTCCTGCTGCTCCAACACAAGCTACCTTAAGAGCCGGTACGATGCGGGCAATGGGTGAAGTTCGTCAGGAGTACTGCATAAAAAAAACGAGTGTGTTGTCGTGGCAGTTGGTGATCAAAGAAATAAAACAAAATAAAATCAATAAATAATAATGTCATAGACTTAAAGTCATACCTTTGAAGTCATAATGCATTGCAAGTGTTATTAGGGAATGTTGTGCTGTGTTTTCAAGCGCTTCAATGTGCTGCTCTGCAAGGTTTGGAGACAGCGGGTGCGTTCACGGAGATCATGAGCAGCCGGAGATCAAGAGCAGCCGCCGCAGGGGAGGGATACCATGGTAAATAGGTTACCTATTTACCATGGTATCTCTCCCCTGGGTGCGTTGTGTTTTGGTGAGCAATAATGCAGGAAAGCAGCGGGCGGGATGGCGAGCTTGTCCTGCTGCTCCAACACAAGCTACCTTAAGAGCTGGTACGATGCGGGCAATGGGTGAAGTTCGTCAGGAGTACTGCATAAAAAAAACGAGTGTGTTGTCGTGGCAGTTGGTGATCAAAGAAATAAAACAAAATAAAATCAATAAATAATAATGTCATAGACTTAAAGTCATACCTTTGAAGTCATAATGCATTGCAAGTGTTATTAGGGAATGTTGTGCTGTGTTTTCATGCGCTTCAATGTGCTGCTCTGCAAGGTTTGGAGACAGCGGGTGCGTTCACGGAGATCATGAGCAGCCGGAGATCAAGAGCAGCCGCCGCAGGGGAGGTATACCATGGTAAATAGGTTACCTATTTACCATGGTATCTCTCCCCTGGGTGCGTTGTGTTTTCGTGAGCAATAATGCAGGAAAGCAGCGGGCGGGATGGCGAGCTTGTCCTGCTGCTCCAACACAAGCTACCTTAAGAGCCGGTACGATGCGGGCAATGGGTGAAGTTCGTCAGGAGTACTGCATAAAAAAACGAGTGTGTTGTCGTGGCAGTTGGTGATCAAAGAAATAAAACAAAATAAAATCAATAAATAATAATGTCATAGACTTAAAGTCATACCTTTGAAGTCATAATGCATTGCAAGTGTTATTAGGGAATGTTGTGCTGTGTTTTCAAGCGCTTCAATGTGCTGCTCTGCAAGGTTTGGAGACAGCGGGTGCGTTCACGGAGATCATGAGCAGCCGGAGATCAAGAGCAGCCGCCGCAGGGGAGGGATACCATGGTAAATAGGTTACCTATTTACCATGGTATCTCTCCCCTGGGTGCGTTGTGTTTTCGTGAGCAATAATGCAGGAAAGCAGCGGGCGGGATGGCGAGCTTGTCCTGCTGCTCCAACACAAGCTACCTTAAGAGCCAGTACGATGCGGGCAATGGGTGAAGTTCGTCAGGAGTACTGCATAAAAAAACGAGTGTGTTGTCGTGGCAGTTGGTGATCAAAGAAATAAAACAAAATAAAATCAATAAATAATAATGTCATAGACTTAAAGTCATACCTTTGAAGTCATAATGCATTGCAAGTGTTATTAGGGAATGTTGTGCTGTGTTTTCCAGCGCTTCAATGTGCTGCTCTGCAAGGTTTGGAGACAGCGGGTGCGTTCACGGAGATCATGAGCAGCCGGAGATCAAGAGCAGCCGCCGCAGGGGAGGGATACCATGGTAAATAGGTTACCTATTTACCATGGTATCTCTCCCCTGGGTGCGTTGTGTTTTCGTGAGCAATAATGCAGGATAGCAGCGGGCGGGATGGCGAGCTTGTCCTGCTGCTCCAACACAAGCTACCTTAGAGCCGGTACGATGCAGGCAATGGGTGAAGTTCGTCAGGAGTACTGCATAAAAAAAAACGAGTGTGTTGTCGTGGCAGTTGGTGATCAAAGAAATAAAACAAAATAAAATTAATAAATAATAATGTCATAGACTTAAAGTCATACCTTTGAAGTCATAATGCATTGCAAGTGTTATTAGGGAATGTTGTGCTGTGTTTTCAAGCGCTTCAATGTGCTGCTCTGCAAGGTTTGAAGACAGCGGGTGCGTTCTAGGAGATCATGAGCAGCCGGAGATCAAGAGCAGCCGCCGCAGGGGAGGGATACCATGGTAAATAGGTTACCTATCTCCGTGAACGCAGATTACCTAATAGGTTACCTATTTACCATGGTATCTCTCCCCTGTGTGCGTTGTGTTTTCGTGAGCAATAATGCAGGAAAGCAGCGGGCGGGATGGCGAGCTGGTCCTGCTGCTCCAACACAAGCTACCTTAAGAGCCGGTACGATGCGGGCAATGGGTGAAGTTCGTCAGGAGTACTGCATAAAAAAACGAGTGTGTTGTCGTGGCAGTTGGTGATCAAAGAAATAAAACAAAATAAAATCAATAAATAATAATGTCATAGACTTAAAGTCATACCTTTGAAGTCATAATGCATTGCAAGTGTTATTAGGGAATGTTGTGCTGTGTTTTCAAGCGCTTCAATGTGCTGCTCTGCAAGGTTTGGAGACAGCGGGTGCGTTCACGGAGATCATGAGCAGCCGGAGATCAAGAGCAGCCGCCGCAGGGGAGGGATACCATGGTAAATAGGTTACCTATTTACCATGGTATCTCTCCCCTGGGTGCGTTGTGTTTTCGTGAGCAATAATGCAGGAAAGCAGCGGGCGGGATGGCGAGCTTGTCCTGCTGCTCCAACACAAGCTACCTTAAGAGCCAGTACGATGCGGGCAATGGGTGAAGTTCGTCAGGAGTACTGCATAAAAAAACGAGTGTGTTGTCGTGGCAGTTGGTGATCAAAGAAATAAAACAAAATAAAATCAATAAATAATAATGTCATAGACTTAAAGTCATACCTTTGAAGTCATAATGCATTGCAAGTGTTATTAGGGAATGTTGTGCTGTGTTTTCAAGCGCTTCAATGTGCTGCTCTGCAAGGTTTGGAGACAGCGGGTGCGTTCACGGAGATCATGAGCAGCCGGAGATCAAGAGCAGCCGCCGCAGGGGAGGGATACCATGGTAAATAGGTTACCTATTTACCATGGTATCTCTCCCCTGGGTGCGTTGTGTTTTCGTGAGCAATAATGCAGGAAAGCAGCGGGCGGGATGGCGAGCTTGTCCTGCTGCTCCAACACAAGCTACCTTAGAGCCGGTACGATGCAGGCAATGGGTGAAGTTCGTCAGGAGTACTGCATAAAAAAAAACGAGTGTGTTGTCGTGGCAGTTGGTGATCAAAGAAATAAAACAAAATAAAATTAATAAATAATAATGTCATAGACTTAAAGTCATACCTTTGAAGTCATAATGCATTGCAAGTGTTATTAGGGAATGTTGTGCTGTGTTTTCAAGCGCTTCAATGTGCTGCTCTGCAAGGTTTGGAGACAGCGGGTGCGTTCTAGGAGATCATGAGCAGCCGGAGATCAAGAGCAGCCGCCGCAGGGGAGGGATACCATGGTAAATAGGTTACCTATCTCCGTGAACGCAGATTACCTAATAGGTTACCTATTTACCATGGTATCTCTCCCCTGTGTGCGTTGTGTTTTCGTGAGCAATAATGCAGGAAAGCAGCGGGCGGGATGGCGAGCTGGTCCTGCTGCTCCAACACAAGCTACCTTAAGAGCCGGTACGATGCTGGCAATGGGTGAAGTTCGTCAGGAGTACTGCATAAAAAAAACGAGTGTGTTGTCGTGGCAGTTGGTGATCAAAGAAATAAAACAAAATAAAATCAATAAATAATAATGTCATAGACTTAAAGTCATACCTTTGAAGTCATAATGCATTGCAAGTGTTATTAGGGAATGTTGTGCTGTGTTTTCAAGCGCTTCAATGTGCTGCTCTGCAAGGTTTGGAGACAGCGGGTGCGTTCACGGAGATCATGAGCAGCCGGAGATCAAGAGCAGCCGCCGCAGGGGAGGGATACCATGGTAAATAGGTTACCTATTTACCATGGTATCTCTCCCCTGGGTGCGTTGTGTTTTCGTGAGCAATAATGCAGGAAAGCAGCGGGCGGGATGGCGAGCTTGTCCTGCTGCTCCAACACAAGCTACCTTAGAGCCGGTACGATGCGGGCAATGGGTGAAGTTCGTCAGGAGTACTGCATAAAAAAACGAGTGTGTTGTCGTGGCAGTTGGTGATCAAAGAAATAAAACAAAATAAAATCAATAAATAATAATGTCATAGACTTAAAGTCATACCTTTGAAGTCATAATGCATTGCAAGTGTTATTAGGGAATGTTGTGCTGTGTTTTCAAGCGCTTCAATGTGCTGCTCTGCAAGGTTTGGAGACAGCGGGTGCGTTCACGGAGATCATGAGCAGCCGGAGATCAAGAGCAGCCGCCGCAGGGGAGGGATACCATGGTAAATAGGTTACCTATTTACCATGGTATCTCTCCCCTGGGTGCGTTGTGTTTTCGTGAGCAATAATGCAGGACAGCAGCGGGCGGGATGGCGAGCTTGTCCTGCTGCTCCAACACAAGCTACCTTAAGAGCCGGTACGATGCGGGCAATGGGTGAAGTTCGTCAGGAGTACTGCATAAAAAAAACGAGTGTGTTGTCGTGGCAGTTGGTGATCAAAGAAATAAAACAAAATAAAATTAATAAATAATAATGTCATAGACTTAAAGTCATACCTTTGAAGTCATAATGCATTGCAAGTGTTATTAGGGAATGTTGTGCTGTGTTTTCAAGCGCTTCAATGTGCTGCTCTGCAAGGTTTGGAGACAGCGGGTGCGTTCACGGAGATCATGAGCAGCCGGAGATCAAGAGCAGCCGCCGCAGGGGAGGGATACCATGGTAAATAGGTTACCTATCTCCGTGAACGCAGATTACCTAATAGGTTACCTATTTACCATGGTATCTCTCCCCTGGGTGCGTTGTGTTTTCGTGAGCAATAATGCAGGAAAGCAGCGGGCGGGATGGCGAGCTTGTCCTGCTGCTCCAACACAAGCTACCTTAAGAGCCGGTACGATGCGGGCAATGGGTGAAGTTCGTCAGGAGTACTGCATAAAAAAACGAGTGTGTTGTCGTGGCAGTTGGTGATCAAAGAAATAAAACAAAATAAAATCAATAAATAATAATGTCATAGACTTAAAGTCATACCTTTGAAGTCATAATGCATTGCAAGTGTTATTAGGGAATGTTGTGCTGTGTTTTCAAGCGCTTCAATGTGCTGCTCTGCAAGGTTTGGAGACAGCGGGTGCGTTCACGGAGATCATGAGCAGCCGGAGATCAAGAGCAGCCGCCGCAGGGGAGGGATACCATGGTAAATAGGTTACCTATTTACCATGGTATCTCTCCCCTGGGTGCGTTGTGTTTTCGTGAGCAATAATGCAGGAAAGCAGCGGGCGGGATGGCGAGCTTGTCCTGCTGCTCCAACACAAGCTACCTTAGAGCCGGTACGATGCGGGCAATGGGTGAAGTTCGTCAGGAGTACTGCATAAAAAAACGAGTGTGTTGTCGTGGCAGTTGGTGATCAAAGAAATAAAACAAAATAAAATCAATAAATAATAATGTCATAGACTTAAAGTCATACCTTTGAAGTCATAATGCATTGCAAGTGTTATTAGGGAATGTTGTGCTGTGTTTTCAAGCGCTTCAATGTGCTGCTCTGCAAGGTTTGGAGACAGCGGGTGCGTTCACGGAGATCATGAGCAGCCGGAGATCAAGAGCAGCCGCCGCAGGGGAGGGATACCATGGTAAATAGGTTACCTATCTCCGTGAACGCAGATTACCTAATAGGTTACCTATTTACCATGGTATCTCTCCCCTGTGTGCGTTGAGTTTTCGTGAGCAATAATGCAGGAAAGTAGCGGGCGGGATGGCGAGCTTGTCCTGCTGCTCCAACACAAGCTACCTTAAGAGCCGGTACGATGCGGGCAATGGGTGAAGTTCGTCAGGAGTACTGCATAAAAAAACGAGTGTGTTGTCGTGGCAGTTGGTGATCAAAGAAATAAAACAAAATAAAATCAATAAATAATAATGTCATAGACTTAAAGTCATACCTTTGAAGTCATAATGCATTGCAAGTGTTATTAGGGAATGTTGTGCTGTGTTTTCAAGCGCTTCAATGTGCTGCTCTGCAAGGTTTGGCGACAGAGGGTGCGTTCACGGAGATCATGAGCAGCCGGAGATCAAGAGCAGCCGCCGCAGGGGAGGGATACCATGGTAAATAGGTTACCTATTTAACCATGGTATCTCTCCCCTGGGTGCGTTGTGTTTTCGTGAGCAATAATGCAGGAAAGCAGCGGGCGGGATGGCGAGCTTGTCCTGCTCCTCCAACACAAGCTACCTTAAGAGCCGGTACGATGCGGGCAATGGGTGAAGTTCGTCAGGAGTACTGCATAAAAAAACGAGTGTGTTGTCGTGGCAGTTGGTGATCAAAGAAATAAAACAAAATAAAATCAATAAATAATAATGTCATAGACTTAAAGTCATACCTTTGAAGTCATAATGCATTGCAAGTGTTATTAGGGAATGTTGTGCTGTGTTTTCAAGCGCTTCAATGTGCTGCTCTGCAAGGTTTGGAGACAGCGGGTGCGTTCACGGAGATCATGAGCAGCCGGAGATCAAGAGCAGCCGCCGCAGGGGAGGGATACCATGGTAAATAGGTTACCTATTTACCATGGTATCTCTCCCCTGGGTGCGTTGTGTTTTCGTGAGCAATAATGCAGGACAGCAGCGGGCGGGATGGCGAGCTTGTCCTGCTGCTCCAACACAAGCTACCTTAAGAGCCGGTACGATGCGGGCAATGGGTGAAGTTCGTCAGGAGTACTTCATAAAAAAAACGAGTGTGTTGTCGTGGCAGTTGGTGATCAAAGAAATAAAACAAAATAAAATTAATAAATAATAATGTCATAGACTTAAAGTCATACCTTTGAAGTCATAATGCATTGCAAGTGTTATTAGGGAATGTTGTGCTGTGTTTTCAAGCGCTTCAATGTGCTGCTCTGCAAGGTTTGGAGACAGCGGGTGCGTTCACGGAGATCATGAGCAGCCGGAGATCAAGAGCAGCCGCCGCAGGGGAGGGATACCATGGTAAATAGGTTACCTATCTCCGTGAACGCAGATTACCTAATAGGTTACCTATTTACCATGGTATCTCTCCCCTGGGTGCGTTGTGTTTTCGTGAGCAATAATGCAGGAAAGCAGCGGGCGGGATGGCGAGCTTGTCCTGCTGCTCCAACACAAGCTACCTTAAGAGCCGGTACGATGCGGGCAATGGGTGAAGTTCGTCAGGAGTACTGCATAAAAAAACGAGTGTGTTGTCGTGGCAGTTGGTGATCAAAGAAATAAAACAAAATAAAATCAATAAATAATAATGTCATAGACTTAAAGTCATACCTTTGAAGTCATAATGCATTGCAAGTGTTATTAGGGAATGTTGTGCTGTGTTTTCAAGCGCTTCAATGTGCTGCTCTGCAAGGTTTGGAGACAGCGGGTGCGTTCACAGAGATCATGAGCAGCCGGAGATCAAGAGCAGCCGCCGCAGGGGAGGGATACCATGGTAAATAGGTTACCTATTTACCATGGTATCTCTCCCCTGGGTGCGTTGTGTTTTCGTGAGCAATAATGCAGGAAAGCAGCGGGCTGGATGGCGAGCTTGTCCTGCTGCTCCAACACAAGCTACCTTAAGAGCCGGTACGATGCGGGCAATGGGTGAAGTTTGTCAGGAGTACTGCATAAAAAAACGAGTGTGTTGTCGTGGCAGTTGGTGATCAAAGAAATAAAACAAAATAAAATTAATAAATAATAATGTCATAGACTTAAAGTCATACCTTTGAAGTCATAATGCATTGCAAGTGTTATTAGGGAATGTTGTGCTGTGTTTTCAAGCGCTTCAATGTGCTGCTCTGCAAGGTTTGGAGACAGCGGGTGCGTTCACGGAGATCATGAGCAGCCGGAGATCAAGAGCAGCCGCCGCAGGGGAGGGATACCATGGTAAATAGGTTACCTATTTACCATGGTATCTCTCCCCTGGGTGCGTTGTGTTTTCGTGAGCAATAATGCAGGAAAGCAGCGGGCTGGATGGCGAGCTTGTCCTGCTGCTCCAACACAAGCTACCTTAAGAGCCGGTACGATGCGGGCAATGGGTGAAGTTCGTCAGGAGTACTGCATAAAAAAAACGAGTGTGTTGTCGTGGCAGTTGGTGATCAAAAAAATAAAACAATATAAAATTAATAAATAATAATGTCATAGACTTAAAGTCATACCTTTGAAGTCATAATGCATTGCAAGTGTTATTAGGGAATGTTGTGCTGTGTTTTCAAGCGCTTCAATGTGCTGCTCTGCAAGGTTTGGAGACAGCGGGTGCGTTCACGGAGATCATGAGCAGCCGGAGATCAAGAGCAGCCGCCGCAGGGGAGGGATACCATGGTAAATAGGTTACCTATTTACCATGGTATCTCTCCCCTGGGTGCGTTGTGTTTTCGTGAGCAATAATGCAGGAAAGCAGCGGGCGGGATGGCGAGCTTGTCCTGCTGCTCCAACACAAGCTACCTTAGAGCCGGTACGATGCGGGCAATGGGTGAAGTTCGTCAGGAGTACTGCATAAAAAAACGAGTGTGTTGTCGTGGCAGTTGGTGATCAAAGAAATAAAACAAAATAAAATCAATAAATAATAATGTCATAGACTTAAAGTCATACCTTTGAAGTCATAATGCATTGCAAGTGTTATTAGGGAATGTTGTGCTGTGTTTTCAAGCGCTTCAATGTGCTGCTCTGCAAGGTTTGGAGACAGCGGGTGCGTTCACGGAGATCATGAGCAGCCGGAGATCAAGAGCAGCCGCCGCAGGGGAGGGATACCATGGTAAATAGGTTACCTATCTCCGTGAACGCAGATTACCTAATAGGTTACCTATTTACCATGGTATCTCTCCCCTGTGTGCGTTGTGTTTTCGTGAGCAATAATGCAGGAAAGCAGCGGGCGGGATGGCGAGCTTGTCCTGCTGCTCCAACACAAGCTACCTTAAGAGCCGGTACGATGCGGGCAATGGGTGAAGTTCGTCAGGAGTACTGCATAAAAAAACGAGTGTGTTGTCGTGGCAGTTGGTGATCAAAGAAATAAAACAAAATAAAATCAATAAATAATAATGTCATAGACTTAAAGTCATACCTTTGAAGTCATAATGCATTGCAAGTGTTATTAGGGAATGTTGTGCTGTGTTTTCAAGCGCTTCAATGTGCTGCTCTGCAAGGTTTGGAGACAGCGGGTGCGTTCACGGAGATCATGAGCAGCCGGAGATCAAGAGCAGCCGCCGCAGGGGAGGGATACCATGGTAAATAGGTTACCTATTTACCATGGTATCTCTCCCCTGGGTGCGTTGTGTTTTCGTGAGCAATAATGCAGGAAAGCAGCGGGCTGGATGGCGAGCTTGTCCTGCTGCTCCAACACAAGCTACCTTAAGAGCCGGTACGATGCGGGCATTGGGTGAAGTTTGTCAGGAGTACTGCATAAAAAAAACGAGTGTGTTGTCGTGGCAGTTGGTGATCAAAGAAATAAAACAAAATAAAATTAATAAATAATAATGTCATAGACTTAAAGTCATACCTTTGAAGTCATAATGCATTGCAAGTGTTATTAGGGAATGTTGTGCTGTGTTTTCAAGCGCTTCAATGTGCTGCTCTGCAAGGTTTGGAGACAGCGGGTGCGTTCACGGAGATCATGAGCAGCCGGAGATCAAGAGCAGCCGCCGCAGGGGAGGGATACCATGGTAAATAGGTTACCTATTTACCATGGTATCTCTCCCCTGGGTGCGTTGTGTTTTCGTGAGCAATAATGCAGGAAAGCAGCGGGCTGGATGGCGAGCTTGTCCTGCTGCTCCAACACAAGCTACCTTAAGAGCCGGTACGATGCGGGCAATGGGTGAAGTTCGTCAGGAGTACTGCATAAAAAAAAACGAGTGTGTTGTCGTGGCAGTTGGTGATCAAAGAATTAAAACAAAATAAAATTAATAAATAATAATGTCATAGACTTAAAGTCATACCTTTGAAGTCATAATGCATTGCAAGTGTTATTAGGGAATGTTGTGCTGTGTTTTCAAGCGCTTCAATGTGCTGCTCTGCAAGGTTTGGAGACAGCGGGTGCGTTCTAGGAGATCATGAGCAGCCGGAGATCAAGAGCAGCCGCCGCAGGGGAGGGATACCATGGTAAATAGGTTACCTATCTCCGTGAACGCAGATTACCTAATAGGTTACCTATTTACCATGGTATCTCTCCCCTGTGTGCGTTGTGTTTTCGTGAGCAATAATGCAGGAAAGCAGCGGGCGGGATGGCGAGCTTGTCCTGCTGCTCCAACACAAGCTACCTTAAGAGCCGGTACGATGCGGGCAATGGGTGAAGTTCGTCAGGAGTACTGCATAAAAAAACGAGTGTGTTGTCGTGGCAGTTGGTGATCAAAGAAATAAAACAAAATAAAATCAATAAATAATAATGTCATAGACTTAAAGTCATACCTTTGAAGTCATAATGCATTGCAAGTGTTATTAGGGAATGTTGTGCTGTGTTTTCAAGCGCTTCAATGTGCTGCTCTGCAAGGTTTGGAGACAGCGGGTGCGTTCACGGAGATCATGAGCAGCCGGAGATCAAGAGCAGCCGCCGCAGGGGAGGGATACCATGGTAAATAGGTTACCTATTTACCATGGTATCTCTCCCCTGGGTGCGTTGTGTTTTCGTGAGCAATAATGCAGGAAAGCAGCGGGCTGGATGGCGAGCTTGTCCTGCTGCTCCAACACAAGCTACCTTAAGAGCCGGTACGATGCGGGCAATGGGTGAAGTTCGTCAGGAGTACTGCATAAAAAAAACGAGTGTGTTGTCGTGGCAGTTGGTGATCAAAGAAATAAAACAAAATAAAATTAATAAATAATAATGTCATAGACTTAAAGTCATACCTTTGAAGTCATAATGCATTGCAAGTGTTATTAGGGAATGTTGTGCTGTGTTTTCAAGCGCTTCAATGTGCTGCTCTGCAAGGTTTGGAGACAGCGGGTGCGTTCACGGAGATCATGAGCAGCCGGAGATCAAGAGCAGCCGCCGCAGGGGAGGGATACCATGGTAAATAGGTTACCTATTTACCATGGTATCTCTCCCCTGGGTGCGTTGTGTTTTCGTGAGCAATAATGCAGGAAAGCAGCGGGCGGGATGGCGAGCTTGTCCTGCTGCTCCAACACAAGCTACCTTAAGAGCCGGTACGATGCGGGCAATGGGTGAAGTTCGTCAGGAGTACTGCATAAAAAAACGAGTGTGTTGTCGTGGCAGTTGGTGATCAAAGAAATAAAACAAAATAAAATCAATAAATAATAATGTCATAGACTTAAAGTCATACCTTTGAAGTCATAATGCTTTGCAAGTGTTATTAGGGAATGTTATGCCGTGTTTTCAAGCGCTTCAATGTGCTGCTCTGCAAGGTTTGGAGACAGGGGTGCGTTCACGGAGATCATGAGCAGCCGGAGATCAAGAGCAGCCGCCGCAGGGGAGGGATACCATGGTAAATAGGTTACCTATTTACCATGGTATCTCTCCCCTGGGTGCGTTGTGTTTTCGTGAGCAATAATGCAGGAAAGCAGCGGGCGGGATGGCGAGCTTGTCCTGCTGCTCCAACACAAGCTACCTTAAGAGCCGGTACGATGCGGGCAATGGGTGAAGTTCGTCAGGAGTACTGCATAAAAAAAAACGAGTGTGTTGTCGTGGCAGTTGGTGATCAAAGAATTAAAACAAAATAAAATTAATAAATAATAATGTCATAGACTTAAAGTCATACCTTTGAAGTCATAATGCATTGCAAGTGTTATTAGGGAATGTTGTGCTGTGTTTTCAAGCGCTTCAATGTGCTGCTCTGCAAGGTTTGGAGACAGCGGGTGCGTTCTAGGAGATCATGAGCAGCCGGAGATCAAGAGCAGCCGCCGCAGGGGAGGGATACCATGGTAAATAGGTTACCTATCTCCGTGAACGCAGATTACCTAATAGGTTACCTATTTACCATGGTATCTCTCCCCTGTGTGCGTTGTGTTTTCGTGAGCAATAATGCAGGAAAGCAGCGGGCGGGATGGCGAGCTTGTCCTGCTGCTCCAACACAAGCTACCTTAAGAGCCGGTACGATGCGGGCAATGGGTGAAGTTCGTCAGGAGTACTGCATAAAAAAACGAGTGTGTTGTCGTGGCAGTTGGTGATCAAAGAAATAAAACAAAATAAAATCAATAAATAATAATGTCATAGACTTAAAGTCATACCTTTGAAGTCATAATGCATTGCAAGTGTTATTAGGGAATGTTGTGCTGTGTTTTCAAGCGCTTCAATGTGCTGCTCTGCAAGGTTTGGAGACAGCGGGTGCGTTCACGGAGATCATGAGCAGCCGGAGATCAAGAGCAGCCGCCGCAGGGGAGGGATACCATGGTAAATAGGTTACCTATTTACCATGGTATCTCTCCCCTGGGTGCGTTGTGTTTTCGTGAGCAATAATGCAGGAAAGCAGCGGGCGGGATGGCGAGCTTGTCCTGCTGCTCCAACACAAGCTACCTTAGAGCCGGTACGATGCGGGCAATGGGTGAAGTTCGTCAGGAGTACTGCATAAAAAAACGAGTGTGTTGTCGTGGCAGTTGGTGATCAAAGAAATAAAACAAAATAAAATCAATAAATAATAATGTCATAGACGTAAAGTCATACCTTTGAAGTCATAATGCATTGCAAGTGTTATTAGGGAATGTTGTGCTGTGTTTTCAAGCGCTTCAATGTGCTGCTCTGCAAGGTTTGGAGACAGCGGGTGCGTTCACGGAGATCATGAGCAGCCGGAGATCAAGAGCAGCCGCCGCAGGGGAGGGATACCATGGTAAATAGGTTACCTATTTACCATGGTATCTCTCCCCTGGGTGCGTTGTGTTTTCGTGAGCAATAATGCAGGAAAGCAGCGGGCGGGATGGCGAGCTTGTCCTGCTGCTCCAACACAAGCTACCTTAAGAGCCGATACGATGCGGGCAATGGGTGAAGTTCGTCAGGAGTACTGCATAAAAAAACGAGTGTGTTGTCGTGGCAGTTGGTGATCAAAGAAATAAAACAAAATAAAATCAATAAATAATAATGTCATAGACTTAAAGTCATACCTTTGAAGTCATAATGCATTGCAAGTGTTATTAGGGAATGTTGTGCTGTGTTTTCAAGCGCTTCAATGTGCTGCTCTGCAAGGTTTGGAGACAGCGGGTGCGTTCACGGAGATCATGAGCAGCCGGAGATCAAGAGCAGCCGCCGCAGGGGAGGTATACCATGGTAAATAGGTTACCTATTTACCATGGTATCTCTCCCCTGGGTGCGTTGTGTTTTCGTGAGCAATAATGCAGGAAAGCAGCGGGCGGGATGGCGAGCTTGTCCTGCTGCTCCAACACAAGCTGCCTTAAGAGCCGGTACGATGCGGGCAATGGGTGAAGTTCGTCAGGAGTACTGCATAAAAAAACGAGTGTGTTGTCGTGGCAGTTGGTGATCAAAGAAATAAAACAAAATAAAATCAATAAATAATAATGTCATAGACTTAAAGTCATACCTTTGAAGTCATAATGCATTGCAAGTGTTATTAGGGAATGTTGTGCTGTGTTTTCAAGCGCTTCAATGTGCTGCTCTGCAAGGTTTGGAGACAGCGGGTGCGTTCATGGAGATCATGAGCAGCCGGAGATCAAGAGCAGCCGCCGCAGGGGAGGTATACCATGGTAAATAGGTTACCTATTTACCATGGTATCTCTCCCCTGGGTGCGTTGTGTTTTCGTGAGCAATAATGCAGGAAAGCAGCGGGCGGGATGGCGAGCTTGTCCTGCTGCTCCAACACAAGCTACCTTAAGAGCCGGTACGATGCGGGCAATGGGTGAAGTTCGTCAGGAGTACTGCATAAAAAAACGAGTGTGTTGTCGTGGCAGTTGGTGATCAAAGAAATAAAACAAAATAAAATCAATAAATAATAATGTCATAGACTTAAAGTCATACCTTTGAAGTCATAATGCATTGCAAGTGTTATTAGGGAATGTTGTGCTGTGTTTTCAAGCGCTTCAATGTGCTGCTCTGCAAGGTTTGGAGACAGCGGGTGCGTTCACGGAGATCATGAGCAGCCGGAGATCAAGAGCAGCCGCCGCAGGGGAGGTATACCATGGTAAATAGGTTACCTATTTACCATGGTATCTCTCCCCTGGGTGCGTTGTGTTTTCGTGAGCAATAATGCAGGAAAGCAGCGGGCGGGATGGCGAGCTTGTCCTGCTGCTCCAACACAAGCTACCTTAAGAGCCGGTACGATGCGGGCAATGGGTGAAGTTCGTCAGGAGTACTGCATAAAAAAAAACGAGTGTGTTGTCGTGGCAGTTGGTGATCAAAGAAATAAAACAAAATAAAATCAATAAATAATAATGTCATAGACTTAAAGTCATACCTTTGAAGTCATAATGCATTGCAAGTGTTATTAGGGAATGTTGTGCTGTGTTTTCAAGCGCTTCAATGTGCTGCTCTGCAAGGTTTGGAGACAGCGGGTGCGTTCTAGGAGATCATGAGCAGCCGGAGATCAAGAGCAGCCGCCGCAGGGGAGGGATACCATGGTAAATAGGTTACCTATCTCCGTGAACGCAGATTACCTAATAGGTTACCTATTTACCATGGTATCTCTCCCCTGTGTGCGTTGTGTTTTCGTGAGCAATAATGCAGGAAAGCAGCGGGCGGGATGGCGAGCTTGTCCTGCTGCTCCAACACAAGCTACCTTAAGAGCCGGTACGATGCGGGCAATGGGTGAAGTTCGTCAGGAGTACTGCATAAAAAATACGAGTGTGTTGTCGTGGCAGTTGGTGATCAAAGAAATAAAACAAAATAAAATCAATTAATAATAATGTCATAGACCTAAAGCCATACCTTTGAAGTCATAATGCATTGCAAGTGTTATTAGGGAATGTTGTGCTGTGTTTTCAAGCGCTTCAATGTGCTGCTCTGCAAGGTTTGGAGACAGCGGGTGCGTTCACGGAGATCATGAGCAGCCGGAGATCAAGAGCAGCCGCCGCAGGGGAGGGATACCATGGTAAATAGGTTACCTATTTACCATGGTATCTCTCCCCTGGGTGCGTTGTGTTTTCGTGAGCAATAATGCAGGAAAGCAGCGGGCGGGATGGCGAGCTTGTCCTGCTGTTCCAACACAAGCTACCTTAAGAGCCGGTACGATGCGGGCAATGGGTGAAGTTCGTCAGGAGTACTGCATAAAATAAAACGAGTGTGTTGTCGTGGCAGTTGGTGATCAAAGAAATAAAACAAAATAAAATTAATAAATAATAATGTCATAGACTTAAAGTCATACCTTTGAAGTCATAATGCATTGCAAGTGTTATTAGGGAATGTTGTGCTGTGTTTTCAAGCGCTTCAATGTGCTGCTCTGCAAGGTTTGGAGACAGCGGGTGCGTTCTAGGAGATCATGAGCAGCCGGAGATCAAGATCAGCCGCCGCAGGGGAGGGATACCATGGTAAATAGGTTACATTTTTACCATGGTATCTCTCCCCTGGGTGCGTTGTATTTTCGTGAGCAATAATGGAGGAAAGCAGCGGGCGGGATGGCGAGCTTGTCCTGCTGCTCCAACACAAGCTACCTTAAGAGCCGGTACGATGCGGGCAATGGGTGAAGTTCGTCAGGAGTACTGCATAAAAAAAAACGAGTGTGTTGTCGTGGCAGTTGGTGATCAAAGAAATAAAACAAAATAAAATCAATAAATAATAATGTCATAGACTTAAAGTCATACCTTTGAAGTCATAATGCAGTGCAAGTGTTATTAGGGAATGTTGTGCTGTGTTTTCAAGCGCTTCAATGTGCTGCTCTGCAAGGTTTGGAGACAGCGGGTGCGTTCACGGAGATCAAGAGCAGCCGGCGCAAAACAAAAGGCACCCAGGGGAGAGATACCATGGTAAATAGGTTACCTATTTACCTATTTTTGTTTCGGCGAACGGTTTTGGTGAGCAATAATGCAGGAAAGCAGCGGGCGGGATGGCGAGCTTGTCCTGCTGCTCCAACACAAGCTACCTTAAGAGCCGGTACGATGCGGGCAATGGGTGAAGTTCGTCAGGAGTACTGCATAAAAAAACGAGTGTGTTGTCGTGGCAGTTGGTGATCAAAGAAATAAAACAAAATAAAATCAATAAATAATAATGTCATAGACCTAAAGCCATACCTTTGAAGTCATAATGCATTGCAAGTGTTATTAGGGAATGTTGTGCTGTGTTTTCAAGCGCTTCAATGTGCTGCTCTGCAAGGTTTGGAGACAGCGGGTGCCTTCACGGAGATCAAGAGCAGCCGGCACAAAACAAAAGGCACCCAGGGGAGATGCGTTGTGTTTTGGTGAGCAATAATGCAGGAAAGCAGCGGACGGGATGGCGAGCTTGTCCTGCTGCTCCAACACAAGCTACCTTAAGAGCCGGTACGATGCGGGCAATGGGTGAAGTTCGTCAGGAGTACTGCATAAAAAATACGAGTGTGTTGTCGTGGCAGTTGGTGATCAAAGAAAAAAAAACAAAATAAAATCAATAAATAATAATGTCATAGACTTAAAGTCATACCTTTGAAGTCATAATGCATTGCAAGTGTTATTAGGGAATGTTGTGCTGTGTTTTCAAGCGCTTCAATGTGCTGCTCTGCAAGGTTTGGAGACAGCGGGTGCGTTCACGGAGATCAAGAGCAGCCGGAGATCAAGAGCAGCCGCCGCAGGGGAGGGATACCATGGTAAATAGGTTACCTATTTACCATGGTATCTCTCCCCTGGGTGCGTTGTGTTTTGGTGAGCAATAATGCAGGAAAGCAGCGGGCGGGATGGCGAGCTTGTCCTGCTGCTCCATCACAAGCTACCTTAAGAGCCGGTACGATTCGGGCAATGGGTGAAGTTCGTCAGGAGTACTGCATAAAAAAAAACGAGTGTGTTGTCGTGGCAGTTGGTGATCAAAGAAATAAAACAAAATAAAATCAATAAATAATAATGTCATAGACTTAAAGTCATACCTTTGAAGTCATAATGCATTACAAGTGTTATTAGGGAATGTTGTGCTGTGTTTTCAAGCGCTTCAATGTGCTGCTCTGCAAGGTTTGGAGACAGCGGGTGCGTTCACGGAGATCAAGAGCAGCCGGAGATCAAGAGCAGCCGCCGCAGGGGAGGGATACCATGGTAAATAGGTTACCTATTTACCATGGTATCTCTCCCCTGGGTGCGTTGTGTTTTGGTGAGCAATAATGCAGGAAAGCAGCGGGCGGGATGGCGAGCTTGTCCTGCTGCTCCAACACAAGCTACCTTAAGAGCCGGTACGATGCGGGCAATGGGTGAAGTTCGTCAGGAGTACTGCATAAAAAATACGAGTGTGTTGTCGTGGCAGTTGGTGATCAAAGAAAAAAAAACAAAATAAAATCAATAAATAATAATGTCATAGACTTAAAGTCATACCTTTGAAGTCATAATGCATTGCAAGTGTTATTAGGGAATGTTGTGCTGTGTTTTCAAGCGCTTCAATGTGCTGCTCTGCAAGGTTTGGAGACAGCGGGTGCGTTCACGGAGATCAAGAGCAGCCGGAGATCAAGAGCAGCCGCCGCAGGGGAGGGATACCATGGTAAATAGGTTACCTATTTACCTATTTCTGTTTCGGCGAACGGTTTTGGTGAGCAGTAATGCAGGAAAGCAGCGGGCAGGATGGCGAGCTTGTCCTGCTGCTCCAACACAAGCTACCTTAAGAGCCGGTACTATGCGGGCAATGGGTGAAGTTCGTCACGAGTACTGCATAAAAAAACGAGTGAGTTGTCGTGGCAGTTGGTGATCAAAGAAATAAAACAAAATAAAATCAATAAATAATAATGTCATAGACTTAAAGTCATACCTTTGAAGTCATAATGCATTGCAAGTGTTATTAGGGAATGTTGTGCTGTGTTTTCAAGCGCTTCAATGTGCTGCTCTGCAAGGTTTGGAGACAGCGGGTGCGTTCACGGAGATCATGAGCAGCCGGAGATCAAGAGCAGCCGCCGCAGGGGAGGGATACCATGGTAAATAGGTTACCTATTTACCTATTTCTGTTTCGGCGAACGGTGTTGGTGAGCAGTAATGCAGGAAAGCAGCGGGCAGGATGGCGAGCTTGTCCTGCTGCTCCAACACAAGCTACCTTAAGAGCCGGTACTATGCGGGCAATGGGTGAAGTTCGTCACGAGTACTGCATAAAAAAACGAGTGAGTTGTCGTGGCAGTTGGTGATCAAAGAAATAAAACAAAATAAAATCAATAAATAATAATGTCATAGACTTAAAGTCATACCTTTGAAGTCATAATGCATTGCAAGTGTTATTAGGGAATGTTGTGCTGTGTTTTCAAGCGCTTCAATGTGCTGCTCTGCAAGGTTTGGAGACAGCGGGTGCGTTCACGGAGATCATGAGCAGCCGGAGATCAAGAGCAGCCGCCGCAGGGGAGGGATACCATGGTAAATAGGTTACCTATTTACCATGGTATCTCTCCCCTGGGTGCGTTGTGTTTTCGTGAGCAATAATGCAGGAAAGCAGCGGGCGGGATGGCGAGCTTGTCCTGCTGCTCGAACACAAGCTACCTTAAGAGCCGGTACGATGCGGGCAATGGGTGAAGTTCGTCAGGAGTACTGCATAAAAAAAACGAGTGTGTTGTCGTGGCAGTTGGTGATCAAAGAAATAAAACAAAATAAAATCAATAAATAATAATGTCATAGACTTAAAGTCATACCTTTGAAGTCATAATGCATTGCAAGTGTTATTAGGGAATGTTGTGCTGTGTTTTCAAGCGCTTCAATGTGCTGCTCTGCAAGGTTTGGAGACAGCGGGTGCGTTCACGGAGATCATGAGCAGCCGGAGATCAAGTGCAGCCGCCGCAGGGGAGGGATACCATGGTAAATAGGTTACCTATTTACCATGGTATCTCTCCCCTGGGTGCGTTGTGTTTTCGTGAGCAATAATGCAGGAAAGCAGCGGGCGGGATGGCGAGCTTGTCCTGCTGCTCCAACACAAGCTACCTTAAGAGCCGGTACGATGCGGGCAATGGGTGAAGTTCGTCAGGAGTACTGCATAAAAAAAAACGAGTGTGTTGTCGTGGCAGTTGGTGATCAAAGAAATAAAACAAAATAAAATCAATAAATAATAATGTCATAGACTTAAAGTCATACCTTTGAAGTCATAATGCAGTGCAAGTGTTATTAGGGAATGTTGTGCTGTGTTTTCAAGCGCTTCAATGTGCTGCTCTGCAAGGTTTGGAGACAGCGGGTGCGTTCACGGAGATCAAGAGCAGCCGGCACAAAACAAAAGGCACCCAGGGGAGATGCGTTGTGTTTTGGTGAGCAATAATGCAGGAAAGCAGCGGGCGGGATGGCGAGCTTGTCCTGCTGCTCCAACACAAGCTACCTTAAGAGCCGGTACTATGCGGGCAATGGGTGAAGTTCGTCAGGAGTAGTGCATAAAAAAACGAGTGTGTTGTCGTGGCAGTTGGTGATCAAAGAAATTAAACAAAATAAAATCAATAAATAATAATGTCATAGACTTAAAGTCATACCTTTGAAGTCATAATGCATTGCAAGTGTTATTAGGGAATGTTGTGCTGTGTTTTCAAGCGCTTCAATGTGCTGCTCTGCAAGGTTTGGAGACAGCGGGTGCGTTCACGGAGATCAAGAGCACCCGGAGATCAAGAGCAGCCGCCGCAGGGGAGGGATACCATGGTAAATAGGTTACCTATTTACCATGGTAACTCTCCCCTGGGTGCATTGTATTTTGGTGAGCAATAATGCACGAAAGCAGCGGGCGGGATGGCGAGCTTGTCCTGCTGCTCCATCACAAGTAACCTTAAGAGCCGGTACGATGCGGGCAATGGGTGAAGTTCGTCAGGAGTACTGCATAAAAAATACGAATGTGTTGTCGTGGCAGTTGGTGATCAAAGAAATAAAACAAAATAAAATCAATAAATAATAATGTCATAGACTTAAAGTCATACCTTTGAAGTCATAATGCATTGCAAGTGTTATTAGGGAATGTTGTGCTGTGTTTTCAAGCGCTTCAATGTGCTGCTCTGCAAGGTTTGGAGACAGCGGGTGCGTTCACGGAGATCAAGAGCAGCCGGAGATCAAGAGCAGCCGCCGCAGGGGAGGGATACCATGGTAAATTGGTTACCTATTACCATGGTATCTCTCCCCTGGGTGCGTTGTGTTTTGGTGAGCAATAATGCAGGAAAGCAGCGGGCGGGATGGCGAGCTTGTCCTGCTGCTCCAACACAAGCTACCTTAAGAGCCGGTACGATGCGGGCAATGGGTGAAGTTCGTCAGGAGTACTGCATAAAAAATACGAGTGTGTTGTCGTGGCAGTTGGTGATCAAAGAAATAAAACAAAATAAAATCAATAAATAATAATGTCATAGACCTAAAGCCATACCTTTGAAGTCATAATGCATTGCAAGTGTTATTAGGGAATGTTGTGCTGTGTTTTCAAGCGCTTCAATGTGCTGCTCTGCAAGGTTTGGAGACAGCGGGTGCGTTCACGGAGATCAAGAGCAGCCGGAGATCAAGAGCAGCCGCCGCAGGGGAGGGATACCATGGTAAATAGGTTACCTATTTACCTATTTCTGTTTCGGCGAACGGTTTTGGTGAGCAGTAATGCAGGAAAGCAGCGGGCAGGATGGCGAGCTTGTCCTGCTCCTCCAACACAAGCTACCTTAAGAGCCGGTACTATGCGGGCAATGGGTGAAGTTCGTCAGGAGTACTGCATAAAAAAACGAGTGTGTTGTCGTGGCAGTTGGTGATCAAAGAAATAAAACAAAATAAAATCAATAAATAATAATGTCATAGACTTAAAGTCATACCTTTGAAGTCATAATGCATTACAAGTGTTATTAGGGAATGTTGTGCTGTGTTTTCAAGCGCTTCAATGTGCTGCTCTAGAAGGTTTGGAGACAGCGGGTGCGTTCACTGAGATCAAGAGCAGCCGGAGATCAAGAGCAGCCGCAGCAGGGGAGGGATACCATGGTAAATAGGTTACCTATTTACCATGGTAACTCTCCCCTGGGTGCGTTGTATTTTGGTGAGCAATAATGCAGGAAAGCAGCGGGCGGGATGGCGAGCTTGTCCTGCTGCTCCAACACAAGCTACCTTAAGAGCCGGTACGATGCGGGCAATGGGTGAAGTTCATCAGGAGTACTGCATAAAAAATACGAGTGTGTTGTCGTGGCAGTTGGTGATCAAAGAAAAAAAAACAAAATAAAATTAATAAATAATAATGTCATAGACTTAAAGTCATACCTTTGAAGTCATAATGCATTGCAAGTGTTATTAGGGAATGTTGTGCTGTGTTTTCAAGCGCTTCAATGTGCTGCTCTGCAAGGTTTGGAGACAGCGGGTGCGTTCACGGAGATCAAGAGCAGCCGGCGCAAAACAAAAGGCACCCAGGGGAGAGATACCATGGTAAATAGGTTACCTATTTACCTATTTTTGTTTCGGCGAACGGTTTTGGTGAGCAATAATGCAGGAAAGCAGCGGGCGGGATGGCGAGCTTGTCCTGCTGCTCCAACACAAGCTACCTTAAGAGCCGGTACGATGCGGGCAATGGGTGAAGTTCGTCAGGAGTACTGCATAAAAAAACGAGTGTGTTGTCGTGGCAGTTGGTGATCAAAGAAATAAAACAAAATAAAATCAATAAATAATAATGTCATAGACTTAAAGTCATACCTTTGAAGTCATAATGCATTGCAAGTGTTATTAGGGAATGTTGTGCTGTGTTTTCAAGCGCTTCAATGTGCTGCTCTGCAAGGTTTGGAGACAGCGGGTGCGTTCACGGAGATCATGAGCAGCCGGAGATCAAGAGCAGCCGCCGCAGGGGAGGGATACCATGGTAAATAGGTTACCTATTTACCATGGTATCTCTCCCCTGGGTGCGTTGTGTTTTCGTGAGCAATAATGCAGGAAAGCAGCGGGCGGGATGGCGAGCTTGTCCTGCTGCTCCAACACAAGCTACCTTAAGAGCCGGTACGATGCGGGCAATGGGTGAAGTTCGTCAGGAGTACTGCATAAAAAAACAAGTGTGTTGTCGTGGCAGTTGGTGATCAAAGAAATAAAACAAAATAAAATCAATAAATAATAATGTCATAGACTTAAAGTCATACCTTTGAAGTCATAATGCATTGCAAGTGTTATTAGGGAATGTTGTGCTGTGTTTTCAAGCGCTTCAATGTGCTGCTCTGCAAGGTTTGGAGACAGGGGTGCGTTCACGGAGATCATGAGCAGCCGGAGATCAAGAGCAGCCGCCGCAGGGGAGGTATACCATGGTAAATAGGTTACCTATCTCCGTGAACGCAGATTACCTAATAGGTTACCTATTTACCATGGTATCTCTCCCCTGGGTGCGTTGTGTTTTCGTGAGCAATAATGCAGGAAAGCAGCGGGCGGGATGGCGAGCTTGTCCTGCTGCTCCAACACAAGCTACCTTAAGAGCCGGTACGATGCGGGCAATGGGTGAAGTTCGTCAGGAGTACTGTATAAAAAAACGAGTGTGTTGTCGTGGCAGTTGGTGATCAAAGAAATAAAACAAAATAAAATCAATAAATAATAATGTCATAGACTTAAAGTCATACCTTTGAAGTCATAATGCATTGCAAGTGTTATTAGGGAATGTTATGCTGTGTTTTCAAGCGCTTCAATGTGCTGCTCTGCAAGGTTTGGAAACAGCGGGTGCGTTCACGGAGATCATGAGCAGCCGGAGATCAAGAGCAGCCGCCGCAGGGGAGGGATACCATGGTAAATAGGTTACCTATCTCAGTGAACGCAGATTACCTAATAGGTTACCTATTTACCATGGTATCTCTCCCCTGGGTGCGTTGTGTTTTCGTGAGCAATAATGCAGGAAAGCAGCGGGCGGGATGGCGAGCTTGTCCTGCTGCTCCAACACAAGCTACCTTAAGAGCCGGTACGATGCGGGCAATGGGTGAAGTTCGTCAGGAGTACTGCATAAAAAAACGAGTGTGTTGTCGTGGCAGTTGGTGATCAAAGAAATAAAACAAAATAAAATCAATAAATAATAATGTCATAGACTTAAAGTCATACCTTTGAAGTCATAATGCATTGCAAGTGTTATTAGGGAATGTTGTGCTGTGTTTTCAAGCGCTTCAATGTGCTGCTCTGCAAGGTTTGGAAACAGCGGGTGCGTTCACGGAGATCATGAGCAGCCGGAGATCAAGAGCAGCCGCCGCAGGGGAGGGATACCATGGTAAATAGGTTACCTATTTACCATGGTATCTCTCCCCTGGGTGCGTTGTGTTTTCGTGAGCAATAATGCAGGAAAGCAGCGGGCGGGATGGCGAGCTTGTCCTGCTGCTCCAACACAAGCTACCTTAAGAGCCGGTACGATGCGGGCAATGGGTGAAGTTCGTCAGGAGTACTGCATAAAAAACGAGTGTGTTGTCGTGGCAGTTGGTGATCAAAGAAATAAAACAAAATAAAATCAATAAATAATAATGTCATAGACTTAAAGTCATACCTTTGAAGTCATAATGCATTGCAAGTGTTATTAGGGAATGTTGTGCTGTGTTTTCAAGCGCTTCAATGTGCTGCTCTGCAAGGTTTGGAGACAGCGGGTGCGTTCACGGAGATCATGAGCAGCCGGAGATCAAGAGCAGCCGCCGCAGGGGAGGGATACCATGGTAAATAGGTTACCTATTTACCATGGTATCTCTCCCCTGGGTGCGTTGTGTTTTCGTGAGCAATAATGCAGGAAAGCAGCGGGCGGGATGGCGAGCTTGTCCTGCTGCTCCAACACAAGCTACCTTAAGAGCCGGTACCATGCGGGCAATGGGTGAAGTTCGTCAGGAGTACTGCATAAAATAAAACGAGTGTGTTGTCGTGGCAGTTGGTGATCAAAGAAATAAAACAAAATAAAATTAATAAATAATAATGTCATAGACTTAAAGTCATACCTTTGAAGTCATAATGCATTGCAAGTGTTATTAGGGAATGTTGTGCTGTGTTTTCAAGCGCTTCAATGTGCTGCTCTGCAAGGTTTGGAGACAGCGGGTGCGTTCTAGGAGATCATGAGCAGCCGGAGATCAAGAGCAGCCGCCGCAGGGGAGGGATACCATGGTAAATAGGTTACCTATCTCCGTGAACGCAGATTACCTAATAGGTTACCTATTTACCATGGTATCTCTCCCCTGTGTGCGTTGTGTTTTCGTGAGCAATAATGCAGGAAAGCAGCGGGCGGGATGGCGAGCTTGTCCTGCTGCTCCAACACAAGCTACCTTAAGAGCCGGTACGATGCGGGCAATGGGTGAAGTTCGTCAGGAGTACTGCATAAAAAAACGAGTGTGTTGTCGTGGCAGTTGGTGATCAAAGAAATAAAACAAAATAAAATTAATAAATAATAATGTCATAGACTTAAAGTCATACCTTTGAAGTCATAATGCATTGCAAGTGTTATTAGGGAATGTTGTGCTGTGTTTTCAAGCGCTTCAATGTGCTGCTCTGCAAGGTTTGGAGACAGCGGGTGCGTTCACGGAGATCATGAGCAGCCGGAGATCAAGAGCAGCCGCCGCAGGGGAGGTATACCATGGTAAATAGGTTACCTATTTACCATCGTATCTCTCCCCTGTGTGCGTTGTGTTTTCGTGAGCAATAATGCAGGAAAGCAGCGGGCGGGATGGCGAGCTTGTCCTGCTGCTCCAACACAAGCTACCTTAAGAGCCGGTACGATGCGGGCAATGGGTGAAGTTCGTCAGGAGTACTGCATAAAAAAAGACGAGTGTGTTGTCGTGGCAGTTGGTGATCAAAGAAATAAAACAAAATAAAATCAATAAATAATAATGTCATAGACTTAAAGTCATACCTTTGAAGTCATAATGCATTGCAAGTGTTATTAGGGAATGTTGTGCTGTGTTTTCAAGCGCTTCAATGTGCTGCTCTGCAAGGTTTGGAGACAGCGGGTGCGTTCACGGAGATCATGAGCAGCCGGAGATCAAGAGCAGCCGCCGCAGGGGAGGGATACCATGGTAAATAGGTTACCTATTTACCATGGTATCTCTCCCCTGGGTGCGTTGTGTTTTCGTGAGCAATAATGCAGGAAAGCAACGGGCGGGATGGCGAGCTTGTCCTGCTGCTCCAACACAAGCTACCTTAAGAGCCGGTACGATGCGGGCAATGGGTGAAGTTCGTCAGGAGTACTGCATAAAAAAAACGAGTGTGTTGTCGTGGCAGTTGGTGATCAAAGAAATAAAACAAAATAAAATCAATAAATAATAATGTCATAGACTTAAAGTCATACCTTTGAAGTCATAATGCATTGCAAGTGTTATTAGGGAATGTTGTGCTGTGTTTTCAAGCGCTTCAATGTGCTGCTCTGCAAGGTTTGGAGACAGCGGGTGCGTTCACGGAGATCATGAGCAGCCGGAGATCAAGTGCAGCCGCCGCAGGGGAGGGATACCATGGTAAATAGGTTACTAGGTTAATAGGTTACCTATTTACCATGGTATCTCTCCCCTGGGTGCGTTGTGTTTTCGTGAGCAATAATGCAGGAAAGCAGCGGGCGGGATGGCGAGCTTGTCCTGCTGCTCCAACACAAGCTACCTTAAGAGCCGGTACGATGCGGGCAATGGGTGAAGTTCGTCAGGAGTACTGCATAAAAAACGAGTGTGTTGTCGTGGCAGTTGGTGATCAAAGAAATAAAACAAAATAAAATCAATAAATAATAATGTCATAGACTTAAAGTCATACCTTTGAAGTCATAATGCATTGCAAGTGTTATTAGGGAATGTTATGCTGTGTTTTCAAGCGCTTCAATGTGCTGCTCTGCAAGGTTTGGAGACAGGGGTGCGTTCACGGAGATCATGAGCAGCCGGAGATCAAGAGCAGCCGCCGCAGGGGAGGGATACCATGGTAAATAGGTTACCTATTTACCATGGTATCTCTCCCCTGGGTGCGTTGTGTTTTCGTGAGCAATAATGCAGGAAAGCAGCGGGCGGGATGGCGAGCTTGTCCTGCTGCTCCAACACAAGCTACCTTAAGAGCCGGTACCATGCGGGCAATGGGTGAAGTTCGTCAGGAGTACTGCATAAAATAAAACGAGTGTGTTGTCGTGGCAGTTGGTGATCAAAGAAATAAAACAAAATAAAATTAATAAATAATAATGTCATAGACTTAAAGTCATACCTTTGAAGTCATAATGCATTGCAAGTGTTATTAGGGAATGTTGTGCTGTGTTTTCAAGCGCTTCAATGTGCTGCTCTGCAAGGTTTGGAGACAGCGGGTGCGTTCTAGGAGATCATGAGCAGCCGGAGATCAAGAGCAGCCGCCGCAGGGGAGGGATACCATGGTAAATAGGTTACCTATCTCCGTGAACGCAGATTACCTAATAGGTTACCTATTTACCATGGTATCTCTCCCCTGTGTGCGTTGTGTTTTCGTGAGCAATAATGCAGGAAAGCAGCGGGCGGGATGGCGAGCTTGTCCTGCTGCTCCAACACAAGCTACCTTAAGAGCCGGTACGATGCGGGCAATGGGTGAAGTTCGTCAGGAGTACTGCATAAAAAAACGAGTGTGTTGTCGTGGCAGTTGGTGATCAAAGAAATAAAACAAAATAAAATTAATAAATAATAATGTCATAGACTTAAAGTCATACCTTTGAAGTCATAATGCATTGCAAGTGTTATTAGGGAATGTTGTGCTGTGTTTTCAAGCGCTTCAATGTGCTGCTCTGCAAGGTTTGGAGACAGCGGGTGCGTTCACGGAGATCATGAGCAGCCGGAGATCAAGAGCAGCCGCCGCAGGGGAGGTATACCATGGTAAATAGGTTACCTATTTACCATCGTATCTCTCCCCTGTGTGCGTTGTGTTTTCGTGAGCAATAATGCAGGAAAGCAGCGGGCGGGATGGCGAGCTTGTCCTGCTGCTCCAACACAAGCTACCTTAAGAGCCGGTACGATGCGGGCAATGGGTGAAGTTCGTCAGGAGTACTGCATAAAAAAAGACGAGTGTGTTGTCGTGGCAGTTGGTGATCAAAGAAATAAAACAAAATAAAATCAATAAATAATAATGTCATAGACTTAAAGTCATACCTTTGAAGTCATAATGCATTGCAAGTGTTATTAGGGAATGTTGTGCTGTGTTTTCAAGCGCTTCAATGTGCTGCTCTGCAAGGTTTGGAGACAGCGGGTGCGTTCACGGAGATCATGAGCAGCCGGAGATCAAGAGCAGCCGCCGCAGGGGAGGGATACCAAGGTAAATAGGTTACCTATTTACCATGGTATCTCTCCCCTGGGTGCGTTGTGTTTTCGTGAGCAATAATGGAGGAAAGCAACGGGCGGGATGGCGAGCTTGTCCTGCTGCTCCAACACAAGCTACCTTAAGAGCCGGTACGATGCGGGCAATGGGTGAAGTTCGTCAGGAGTACTGCATAAAAAAAACGAGTGTGTTGTCGTGGCAGTTGGTGATCAAAGAAATAAAACAAAATAAAATCAATAAATAATAATGTCATAGACTTAAAGTCATACCTTTGAAGTCATAATGCATTGCAAGTGTTATTAGGGAATGTTGTGCTGTGTTTTCAAGCGCTTCAATGTGCTGCTCTGCAAGGTTTGGAGACAGCGGGTGCGTTCACGGAGATCATGAGCAGCCGGAGATCAAGTGCAGCCGCCGCAGGGGAGGGATACCATGGTAAATAGGTTACCTATTTACCATGGTATCTCTCCCCTGGGTGCGTTGTGTTTTCGTGAGCAATAATGCAGGAAAGCAGCGGGCGGGATGGCGAGCTTGTCCTGCTGCTCCAACACAAGCTACCTTAAGAGCCGGTACGATGCGGGCAATGGGTGAAGTTCGTCAGGAGTACTGCATAAAAAAAAAAACGAGTGTGTTGTCGTGGCAGTTGGTGATCAAAGAAATAAAACAAAATAAAATCAATAAATAATAATGTCATAGACTTAAAGTCATACCTTTGAAGTCATAATGCAGTGCAAGTGTTATTAGGGAATGTTGTGCTGTGTTTTCAAGCGCTTCAATGTGCTGCTCTGCAAGGTTTGGAGACAGCGGGTGCGTTCACGGAGATCATGAGCAGCCGGAGATCAAGAGCAGCCGCCGCAGGGGAGGGATACCATGGTAAATATGTTACCTATTTACCATGGTATCTCTCCCCTGGGTGCGTTGTGTTTTCGTGAGCAATAATGCAGGAAAGCAACGGGCGGGATGGCGAGCTTGTCCTGCTGCTCCAACACAAGCTACCTTGGTATCTCTCCCCTGGGTGCGTTGTGTTTTCGTGAGCAATAATGCAGGAAAGCAGCGGGCGGGATGGCGAGCTTGTCCTGCTGCTCCAACACAAGCTACCTTAAGAGCCGGTACGATGCGGGCAATGGGTGAAGTTCGTCAGGAGTACTGCGTAAAAAAAACGAGTGTGTTGTCGTGGCAGTTGGTGATCAAAGAAATAAAACAAAATAAAATCAATAAATAATAATGTCATAGTCTTAAAGTCATACCTTTGAAGTCATAATGCAGTGCAAGTGTTATTAGGGAATGTTGTGCTGTGTTTTCAAGCGCTTCAATGTGCTGCTCTGCAAGGTTTGGAGACAGCGGGTGCGTTCACGGAGATCATGAGCAGCCGGAGATCAAGAGCAGCCGCCGCAGGGGAGGTATACCATGGTAAATAGGTTACCTATTTACCATGGTATCTCTCCCCTGGGTGCGTTGTGTTTTCGTGAGCAATAATGCAGGAAAGCAGCGGGCGGGATGGCGAGCTTGTCCTGCTGCTCCAACACAAGCTACCTTAAGAGCCGGTACTATGCGGGCAATGGGTGAAGTTCGTCAGGAGTACTGCATAAAAAAACGAGTGTGTTGTCGTGGCAGTTGGTGATCAAAGAAATAAAACAAAATAAAATCAATAAATAATAATGTCATAGACTTAAAGTCATACCTTTGAAGTCATAATGCATTGCAAGTGTTATTAGGGAATGTTGTGCTGTGTTTTCAAGCGCTTCAATGTGCTGCTCTGCAAGGTTTGGAGACAGCGGGTGCGTTCATGGAGATCATGAGCAGCCGGAGATCAAGAGCAGCCGCCGCAGGGGAGGGATACCATGGTAAATAGGTTACCTATTTACCATGGTATCTCTCCCCTGGGTGCGTTGTGTTTTCGTGAGCAATAATGCAGGAAAGCAGCGGGCGGGATGGCGAGCTTGTCCTGCTGCTCCAACACAAGCTACCTTAAGAGCCGGTACGATGCGGGCAATGGGTGAAGTTCGTCAGGAGTACTGCGTAAAAAAAACGAGTGTGTTGTCGTGGCAGTTGGTGATCAAAGAAATAAAACAAAATAAAATCAATAAATAATAATGTCATAGACTTAAAGTCATACCTTTGAAGTCATAATGCAGTGCAAGTGTTATTAGGGAATGTTGTGCTGTGTTTTCAAGCGCTTCAATGTGCTGCTCTGCAAGGTTTGGAGACAGCGGGTGCGTTCACGGAGATCATGAGCAGCCGGAGATCAAGAGCAGCCGCCGCAGGGGAGGTATACCATGGTAAATAGGTTACCTATTTACCATGGTATCTCTCCCCTGGGTGCGTTGTGTTTTCGTGAGCAATAATGCAGGAAAGCAGCGGGCGGGATGGCGAGCTTGTCCTGCTGCTCCAACACAAGCTACCTTAAGAGCCGGTACTATGCGGGCAATGGGTGAAGTTCGTCAGGAGTACTGCATAAAAAAACGAGTGTGTTGTCGTGGCAGTTGGTGATCAAAGAAATAAAACAAAATAAAATCAATAAATAATAATGTCATAGACTTAAAGTCATACCTTTGAAGTCATAATGCATTGCAAGTGTTATTAGGGAATGTTGTGCTGTGTTTTCAAGCGCTTCAATGTGCTGCTCTGCAAGGTTTGGAGACAGCGGGTGCGTTCATGGAGATCATGAGCAGCCGGAGATCAAGAGCAGCCGCCGCAGGGGAGGGATACCATGGTAAATAGGTTACCTATTTACCATGGTATCTCTCCCCTGGGTGCGTTGTGTTTTCGTGAGCAATAATGCAGGAAAGCAGCGGGCGGGATGGCGAGCTTGTCCTGCTGCTCCAACACAAGCTACCTTAAGAGCCGGTACGATGCGGGCAATGGGTGAAGTTCGTCAGAAGTACTGCATAAAAAAACGAGTGTGTTGTCGTGGCAGTTGGTGATCAAAGAAATAAAACAAAATAAAATCAATAAATAATAATGTCATAGACTTAAAGTCATACCTTTGAAGTCATAATGCATTGCAAGTGTTATTAGGGAATGTTATGCCGTGTTTTCAAGCGCTTCAATGTGCTGCTCTGCAAGGTTTGGAGACAGGGGTGCGTTCACGGAGATCATGAGCAGCCGGAGATCAAGAGCAGCCGCCGCAGGGGAGGGATGCCATGGTAAATAGGTTACCTATCTCCGTGAACGCAGATTACCTAATAGGTTACCTATTTACCATGGTATCTCTCCCCTGTGTGCGTTGTGTTTTCGTGAGCAATAATGCAGGAAAGCAGCGGGCGGGATGGCGAGCTTGTCCTGCTGCTCCAACACAAGCTACCTTAAGAGCCGGTACGATGCGGGCAATGGGTGAAGTTCGTCAGGAGTACTGCATAAAAAAACGAGTGTGTTGTCGTGGCAGTTGGTGATCAAAGAAATAAAACAAAATAAAATCAATAAATAATAATGTCATAGACTTAAAGTCATACCTTTGAAGTCATAATGCATTGCAAGTGTTATTAGGGAATGTTGTGCTGTGTTTTCAAGCGCTTCAATGTGCTGCTCTGCAAGGTTTGGAGACAGCGGGTGCGTTCACGGAGATCATGAGCAGCCGGAGATCAAGAGCAGCCGCCGCAGGGGAGGGATACCATGGTAAATAGGTTACCTATTTACCATGGTATCTCTCCCCTGGGTGCGTTGTGTTTTCGTGAGCAATAATGCAGGAAAGCAGCGGGCGGGATGGCGAGCTTGTCCTGCTGCTCCAACACAAGCTACCTTAGAGCCGGTACGATGCGGGCAATGGGTGAAGTTCGTCAGGAGTACTGCATAAAAAAACGAGTGTGTTGTCGTGGCAGTTGGTGATCAAAGAAATAAAACAAAATAAAATCAATAAATAATAATGTCATAGACGTAAAGTCATACCTTTGAAGTCATAATGCATTGCAAGTGTTATTAGGGAATGTTGTGCTGTGTTTTCAAGCGCTTCAATGTGCTGCTCTGCAAGGTTTGGAGACAGCGGGTGCGTTCACGGAGATCATGAGCAGCCGGAGATCAAGAGCAGCCGCCGCAGGGGAGGGATACCATGGTAAATAGGTTACCTATTTACCATGGTATCTCTCCCCTGGGTGCGTTGTGTTTTCGTGAGCAATAATGCAGGAAAGCAGCGGGCGGGATGGCGAGCTTGTCCTGCTGCTCCAACACAAGCTACCTTAAGAGCCGATACGATGCGGGCAATGGGTGAAGTTCGTCAGGAGTACTGCATAAAAAAACGAGTGTGTTGTCGTGGCAGTTGGTGATCAAAGAAATAAAACAAAATAAAATCAATAAATAATAATGTCATAGACTTAAAGTCATACCTTTGAAGTCATAATGCATTGCAAGTGTTATTAGGGAATGTTGTGCTGTGTTTTCAAGCGCTTCAATGTGCTGCTCTGCAAGGTTTGGAGACAGCGGGTGCGTTCACGGAGATCATGAGCAGCCGGAGATCAAGAGCAGCCGCCGCAGGGGAGGTATACCATGGTAAATAGGTTACCTATTTACCATGGTATCTCTCCCCTGGGTGCGTTGTGTTTTCGTGAGCAATAATGCAGGAAAGCAGCGGGCGGGATGGCGAGCTTGTCCTGCTGCTCCAACACAAGCTGCCTTAAGAGCCGGTACGATGCGGGCAATGGGTGAAGTTCGTCAGGAGTACTGCATAAAAAAACGAGTGTGTTGTCGTGGCAGTTGGTGATCAAAGAAATAAAACAAAATAAAATCAATAAATAATAATGTCATAGACTTAAAGTCATACCTTTGAAGTCATAATGCATTGCAAGTGTTATTAGGGAATGTTGTGCTGTGTTTTCAAGCGCTTCAATGTGCTGCTCTGCAAGGTTTGGAGACAGCGGGTGCGTTCACGGAGATCATGAGCAGCCGGAGATCAAGAGCAGCCGCCGCAGGGGAGGTATACCATGGTAAATAGGTTACCTATTTACCATGGTATCTCTCCCCTGGGTGCGTTGTGTTTTCGTGAGCAATAATGCAGGAAAGCAGCGGGCGGGATGGCGAGCTTGTCCTGCTGCTCCAACACAAGCTACCTTAAGAGCCGGTACGATGCGGGCAATGGGTGAAGTTCGTCAGGAGTACTGCATAAAAAAACGAGTGTGTTGTCGTGGCAGTTGGTGATCAAAGAAATAAAACAAAATAAAATCAATAAATAATAATGTCATAGACTTAAAGTCATACCTTTGAAGTCATAATGCATTGCAAGTGTTATTAGGGAATGTTGTGCTGTGTTTTCAAGCGCTTCAATGTGCTGCTCTGCAAGGTTTGGAGACAGCGGGTGCGTTCACGGAGATCATGAGCAGCCGGAGATCAAGAGCAGCCGCAGCAGGGGAGGGATACCATGGTAAATAGGTTACCTATTTACCATGGTATCTCTCCCCTGGGTGCGTTGTGTTTTCGTGAGCAATAATGCAGGAAAGCAGCGGGCGGGATGGCGAGCTTGTCCTGCTGCTCCAACACAAGCTACCTTAAGAGCCGGTACGATGCGGGCAATGGGTGAAGTTCGTCAGGAGTACTGCATAAAAAAAAAACGAGTGTGTTGTCGTGGCAGTTGGTGATCAAAGAAATAAAACAAAATAAAATTAATAAATAATAATGTCATAGACTTAAAGTCATACCTTTGAAGTCATAATGCATTGCAAGTGTTATTAGGGAATGTTGTGCTGTGTTTTCAAGCGCTTCAATGTGCTGCTCTGCAAGGTTTGGAGACAGCGGGTGCGTTCTAGGAGATCATGAGCAGCCGGAGATCAAGAGCAGCCGCCGCAGGGGAGGGATACCATGGTAAATAGGTTACCTATCTCCGTGAACGCAGATTACCTAATAGGTTACCTATTTACCATGGTATCTCTCCCCTGTGTGCGTTGTGTTTTCGTGAGCAATAATGCAGGAAAGCAGCGGGCGGGATGGCGAGCTTGTCCTGCTGCTCCAACACAAGCTACCTTAAGAGCCGGTACGATGCGGGCAATGGGTGAAGTTCGTCAGGAGTACTGCATAAAAAAACGAGTGTGTTGTCGTGGCAGTTGGTGATCAAAGAAATAAAACAAAATAAAATCAATAAATAATAATGTCATAGACCTAAAGCCATACCTTTGAAGTCATAATGCATTGCAAGTGTTATTAGGGAATGTTGTGCTGTGTTTTCAAGCGCTTCAATGTGCTGCTCTGCAAGGTTTGGAGACAGCGGGTGCCTTCACGGAGATCAAGAGCAGCCGGCACAAAACAAAAGGCACCCAGGGGAGATGCGTTGTGTTTTGGTGAGCAATAATGCAGGAAAGCAGCGGGCGGGATGGCGAGCTTGTCCTGCTGCTCCAACACAAGCTACCTTAAGAGCCGGTACGATGCGGGCAATGGGTGAAGTTCGTCAGGAGTACTGCATAAAAAATACGAGTGTGTTGTCGTGGCAGTTGGTGATCAAAGAAAAAAAAACAAAATAAAATCAATAAATAATAATGTCATAGACTTAAAGTCATACCTTTGAAGTCATAATGCATTGCAAGTGTTATTAGGGAATGTTGTGCTGTGTTTTCAAGCGCTTCAATGTGCTGCTCTGCAAGGTTTGGAGACAGCGGGTGCGTTCACGGAGATCAAGAGCAGCCGGAGATCAAGAGCAGCCGCCGCAGGGGAGGGATACCATGGTAAATAGGTTACCTATTTACCATGGTATCTCTCCCCTGGGTGCGTTGTGTTTTGGTGAGCAATAATGCAGGAAAGCAGCGGGCGGGATGGCGAGCTTGTCCTGCTGCTCCATCACAAGCTACCTTAAGAGCCGGTACGATTCGGGCAATGGGTGAAGTTCGTCAGGAGTACTGCATAAAAAAAAACGAGTGTGTTGTCGTGGCAGTTGGTGATCAAAGAAATAAAACAAAATAAAATCAATAAATAATAATGTCATAGACTTAAAGTCATACCTTTGAAGTCATAATGCATTACAAGTGTTATTAGGGAATGTTGTGCTGTGTTTTCAAGCGCTTCAATGTGCTGCTCTGCAAGGTTTGGAGACAGCGGGTGCGTTCACGGAGATCAAGAGCAGCCGGAGATCAAGAGCAGCCGCCGCAGGGGAGGGATACCATGGTAAATAGGTTACCTATTTACCATGGTATCTCTCCCCTGGGTGCGTTGTGTTTTGGTGAGCAATAATGCAGGAAAGCAGCGGGCGGGATTTCGAGCTTGTCCTGCTGCTCCAACACAAGCTACCTTAAGAGCCGGTACGATGCGGGCAATGGGTGAAGTTCGTCAGGAGTACTGCATAAAAAATACGAGTGTGTTGTCGTGGCAGTTGGTGATCAAAGAAAAAAAAACAAAATAAAATCAATAAATAATAATGTCATAGACTTAAAGTCATACCTTTGAAGTCATAATGCATTGCAAGTGTTATTAGGGAATGTTGTGCTGTGTTTTCAAGCGCTTCAATGTGCTGCTCTGCAAGGTTTGGAGACAGCGGGTGCGTTCACGGAGATCAAGAGCAGCCGGAGATCAAGAGCAGCCGCCGCAGGGGAGGGATACCATGGTAAATAGGTTACCTATTTACCTATTTCTGTTTCGGCGAACGGTTTTGGTGAGCAGTAATGCAGGAAAGCAGCGGGCAGGATGGCGAGCTTGTCCTGCTGCTCCAACACAAGCTACCTTAAGAGCCGGTACTATGCGGGCAATGGGTGAAGTTCGTCACGAGTACTGCATAAAAAAACGAGTGAGTTGTCGTGGCAGTTGGTGATCAAAGAAATAAAACAAAATAAAATCAATAAATAATAATGTCATAGACTTAAAGTCATACCTTTGAAGTCATAATGCATTGCAAGTGTTATTAGGGAATGTTGTGCTGTGTTTTCAAGCGCTTCAATGTGCTGCTCTGCAAGGTTTGGAGACAGCGGGTGCGTTCACGGAGATCATGAGCAGCCGGAGATCAAGAGCAGCCGCCGCAGGGGAGGGATACCATGGTAAATAGGTTACCTATTTACCTATTTCTGTTTCGGCGAACGGTTTTGGTGAGCAGTAATGCAGGAAAGCAGCGGGCAGGATGGCGAGCTTGTCCTGCTGCTCCAACACAAGCTACCTTAAGAGCCGGTACTATGCGGGCAATGGGTGAAGTTCGTCACGAGTACTGCATAAAAAAACGAGTGAGTTGTCGTGGCAGTTGGTGATCAAAGAAATAAAACAAAATAAAATCAATAAATAATAATGTCATAGACTTAAAGTCATACCTTTGAAGTCATAATGCATTGCAAGTGTTATTAGGGAATGTTGTGCTGTGTTTTCAAGCGCTTCAATGTGCTGCTCTGCAAGGTTTGGAGACAGCGGGTGCGTTCACGGAGATCATGAGCAGCCGGAGATCAAGAGCAGCCGCCGCAGGGGAGGGATACCATGGTAAATAGGTTACCTATTTACCATGGTATCTCTCCCCTGGGTGCGTTGTGTTTTCGTGAGCAATAATGCAGGAAAGCAGCGGGCGGGATGGCGAGCTTGTCCTGCTGCTCGAACACAAGCTACCTTAAGAGCCGGTACGATGCGGGCAATGGGTGAAGTTCGTCAGGAGTACTGCATAAAAAAAACGAGTGTGTTGTCGTGGCAGTTGGTGATCAAAGAAATAAAACAAAATAAAATCAATAAATAATAATGTCATAGACTTAAAGTCATACCTTTGAAGTCATAATGCATTGCAAGTGTTATTAGGGAATGTTGTGCTGTGTTTTCAAGCGCTTCAATGTGCTGCTCTGCAAGGTTTGGAGACAGCGGGTGCGTTCACGGAGATCATGAGCAGCCGGAGATCAAGTGCAGCCGCCGCAGGGGAGGGATACCATGGTAAATAGGTTACCTATTTACCATGGTATCTCTCCCCTGGGTGCGTTGTGTTTTCGTGAGCAATAATGCAGGAAAGCAGCGGGCGGGATGGCGAGCTTGTTCTGCTGCTCCAACACAAGCTACCTTAAGAGCCGGTACGATGCGGGCAATGGGTGAAGTTCGTCAGGAGTACTGCATAAAAAAAAACGAGTGTGTTGTCGTGGCAGTTGGTGATCAAAGAAATAAAACAAAATAAAATCAATAAATAATAATGTCATAGACTTAAAGTCATACCTTTGAAGTCATAATGCAGTGCAAGTGTTATTAGGGAATGTTGTGCTGTGTTTTCAAGCGCTTCAATGTGCTGCTCTGCAAGGTTTGGAGACAGCGGGTGCGTTCACGGAGATCAAGAGCAGCCGGCACAAAACAAAAGGCACCCAGGGGAGATGCGTTGTGTTTTGGTGAGCAATAATGCAGGAAAGCAGCGGGCGGGATGGCGAGCTTGTCCTGCTGCTCCAACACAAGCTACCTTAAGAGCCGGTACTATGCGGGCAATGGGTGAAGTTCGTCAGGAGTAGTGCATAAAAAAACGAGTGTGTTGTCGTGGCAGTTGGTGATCAAAGAAATTAAACAAAATAAAATCAATAAATAATAATGTCATAGACTTAAAGTCATACCTTTGAAGTCATGATGCATTGCAAGTGTTATTAGGGAATGTTGTGCTGTGTTTTCAAGCGCTTCAATGTGCTGCTCTGCAAGGTTTGGAGACAGCGGGTGCGTTCACGGAGATCAAGAGCACCCGGAGATCAAGAGCAGCCGCCGCAGGGGAGGGATACCATGGTAAATAGGTTACCTATTTACCATGGTAACTCTCCCCTGGGTGCATTGTATTTTGGTGAGCAATAATGCACGAAAGCAGCGGGCGGGATGGCGAGCTTGTCCTGCTGCTCCATCACAAGTAACCTTAAGAGCCGGTACGATGCGGGCAATGGGTGAAGTTCGTCAGGAGTACTGCATAAAAAATACGAATGTGTTGTCGTGGCAGTTGGTGATCAAAGAAATAAAACAAAATAAAATCAATAAATAATAATGTCATAGACTTAAAGTCATACCTTTGAAGTCATAATGCATTGCAAGTGTTATTAGGGAATGTTGTGCTGTGTTTTCAAGCGCTTCAATGTGCTGCTCTGCAAGGTTTGGAGACAGCGGGTGCGTTCACGGAGATCAAGAGCAGCCGGAGATCAAGAGCAGCCGCCGCAGGGGAGGGATACCATGGTAAATTGGTTACCTATTACCATGGTATCTCTCCCCTGGGTGCGTTGTGTTTTGGTGAGCAATAATGCAGGAAAGCAGCGGGCGGGATGGCGAGCTTGTCCTGCTGCTCCAACACAAGCTACCTTAAGAGCCGGTACGATGCGGGCAATGGGTGAAGTTCGTCAGGAGTACTGCATAAAAAATACGAGTGTGTTGTCGTGGCAGTTGGTGATCAAAGAAATAAAACAAAATAAAATCAATAAATAATAATGTCATAGACCTAAAGCCATACCTTTGAAGTCATAATGCATTGCAAGTGTTATTAGGGAATGTTGTGCTGTGTTTTCAAGCGCTTCAATGTGCTGCTCTGCAAGGTTTGGAGACAGCGGGTGCGTTCACGGAGATCAAGAGCAGCCGGAGATCAAGAGCAGCCGCCGCAGGGGAGGGATACCATGGTAAATAGATTACCTATTTACCTATTTCTGTTTCGGCGAACGGTTTTGGTGAGCAGTAATGCAGGAAAGCAGCGGGCGGGATGGCGAGCTTGTCCTGCTGCTCCAACACAAGCTACCTTAAGAGCCGGTACGATGCGGGCAATGGGTGAAGTTCGTCAGGAGTACTGCATAAAAAAACGAGTGTGTTGTCGTGGCAGTTGGTGATCAAAGAAATAAAACAAAATAAAATCAATAAATAATAATGTCATAGACTTAAAGTCATACCTTTGAAGTCATAATGCATTGCAAGTGTTATTAGGGAATGTTGTGCTGTGTTTTCAAGCGCTTCAATGTGCTGCTCTGCAAGGTTTGGAAACAGCGGGTGCGTTCACGGAGATCATGAGCAGCCGGAGATCAAGAGCAGCCGCCGCAGGGGAGGGATACCATGGTAAATAGGTTACCTATTTACCATGGTATCTCTCCCCTGGGTGCGTTGTGTTTTCGTGAGCAATAATGCAATAAAGCAGCGGGCGGGATGGCGAGCTTGTCCTGCTGCTCCAACACAAGCTACCTTAAGAGCCGGTACGATGCGGGCAATGGGTGAAGTTCGTCAGGAGTACTGCATAAAAAACGAGTGTGTTGTCGTGGCAGTTGGTGATCAAAGAAATAAAACAAAATAAAATCAATAAATAATAATGTCATAGACTTAAAGTCATACCTTTGAAGTCATAATGCATTGCAAGTGTTATTAGGGAATGTTGTGCTGTGTTTTCAAGCGCTTCAATGTGCTGCTCTGCAAGGTTTGGAGACAGCGGGTGCGTTCACGGAGATCATGAGCAGCCGGAGATCAAGAGCAGCCGCCGCAGGGGAGGGATACCATGGTAAATAGGTTACCTATTTACCATGGTATCTCTCCCCTGGGTGCGTTGTGTTTTCGTGAGCAATAATGCAGGAAAGCAGCGGGCGGGATGGCGAGCTTGTCCTGCTGCTCCAACACAAGCTACCTTAAGAGCCGGAACCATGCGGGCAATGGGTGAAGTTCGTCAGGAGTACTGCATAAAATAAAACGAGTGTGTTGTCGTGGCAGTTGGTGATCAAAGAAATAAAACAAAATAAAATTAATAAATAATAATGTCATAGACTTAAAGTCATACCTTTGAAGTCATAATGCATTGCAAGTGTTATTAGGGAATGTTGTGCTGTGTTTTCAAGCGCTTCAATGTGCTGCTCTGCAAGGTTTGGAGACAGCGGGTGCGTTCTAGGAGATCATGAGCAGCCGGAGATCAAGAGCAGCCGCCGCAGGGGAGGGATACCATGGTAAATAGGTTACCTATCTCCGTGAACGCAGATTACCTAATAGGTTACCTATTTACCATGGTATCTCTCCCCTGTGTGCGTTGTGTTTTCGTGAGCAATAATGCAGGAAAGCAGCGGGCGGGATGGCGAGCTTGTCCTGCTGCTCCAACACAAGCTACCTTAAGAGCCGGTACGATGCGGGCAATGGGTGAAGTTCGTCAGGAGTACTGCATAAAAAAACGAGTGTGTTGTCGTGGCAGTTGGTGATCAAAGAAATAAAACAAAATAAAATTAATAAATAATAATGTCATAGACTTAAAGTCATACCTTTGAAGTCATAATGCATTGCAAGTGTTATTAGGGAATGTTGTGCTGTGTTTTCAAGCGCTTCAATGTGCTGCTCTGCAAGGTTTGGAGACAGCGGGTGCGTTCACGGAGATCATGAGCAGCCGGAGATCAAGAGCAGCCGCCGCAGGGGAGGTATACCATGGTAAATAGGTTACCTATTTACCATCGTATCTCTCCCCTGTGTGCGTTGTGTTTTCGTGAGCAATAATGCAGGAAAGCAGCGGGCGGGATGGCGAGCTTGTCCTGCTGCTCCAACACAAGCTACCTTAAGAGCCGGTACGATGCGGGCAATGGGTGAAGTTCGTCAGGAGTACTGCATAAAAAAAGACGAGTGTGTTGTCGTGGCAGTTGGTGATCAAAGAAATAAAACAAAATAAAATCAATAAATAATAATGTCATAGACTTAAAGTCATACCTTTGAAGTCATAATGCATTGCAAGTGTTATTAGGGAATGTTGTGCTGTGTTTTCAAGCGCTTCAATGTGCTGCTCTGCAAGGTTTGGAGACAGCGGGTGCGTTCACGGAGATCATGAGCAGCCGGAGATCAAGAGCAGCCGCCGCAGGGGAGGGATACCTTGGTAAATAGGTTACCTATTTACCATGGTATCTCTCCCCTGGGTGCGTTGTGTTTTCGTGAGCAATAATGGAGGAAAGCAACGGGCGGGATGGCGAGCTTGTCCTGCTGCTCCAACACAAGCTACCTTAAGAGCCGGTACGATGCGGGCAATGGGTGAAGTTCGTCAGGAGTACTGCATAAAAAAAAACGAGTGTGTTGTCGTGGCAGTTGGTGATCAAAGAAATAAAACAAAATAAAATCAATAAATAATAATGTCATAGACTTAAAGTCATACCTTTGAAGTCATAATGCATTGCAAGTGTTATTAGGGAATGTTGTGCTGTGTTTTCAAGCGCTTCAATGTGCTGCTCTGCAAGGTTTGGAGACAGCGGGTGCGTTCACGGAGATCATGAGCAGCCGGAGATCAAGAGCAGCCGCCGCAGGGGAGGGATACCATGGTAAATAGGTTACCTATTTACCATGGTATCTCTCCCCTGGGTGCGTTGTGTTTTCGTGAGCAATAATGCAGGAAAGCAACGGGCGGGATGGCGAGCTTGTCCTGCTGCTCCAACACAAGCTACCTTAAGAGCCGGTACGATGCGGGCAATGGGTGAAGTTCGTCAGGAGTACTGCATAAAAAAAACGAGTGTGTTGTCGTGGCAGTTGGTGATCAAAGAAATAAAACAAAATAAAATCAATAAATAATAATGTCATAGACTTAAAGTCATACCTTTGAAGTCATAATGCATTGCAAGTGTTATTAGGGAATGTTGTGCTGTGTTTTCAAGCGCTTCAATGTGCTGCTCTGCAAGGTTTGGAGACAGCGGGTGCGTTCACGGAGATCATGAGCAGCCGGAGATCAAGTGCAGCCGCCGCAGGGGAGGGATACCATGGTAAATAGGTTACCTATCTCCGTGAACGCAGATTACCTAATAGGTTACCTATTTACCATGGTATCTCTCCCCTGTGTGCGTTGTGTTTTCGTGAGCAATAATGCAGGAAAGCAGCGGGCGGGATGGCGAGCTTGTCCTGCTGCTCCAACACAAGCTACCTTAAGAGCCGGTACGATGCGGGCAATGGGTGAAGTTCGTCAGGAGTACTGCATAAAAAAACGAGTGTGTTGTCGTGGCAGTTGGTGATCAAAGAAATAAAACAAAATAAAATTAATAAATAATAATGTCATAGACTTAAAGTCATACCTTTGAAGTCATAATGCATTGCAAGTGTTATTAGGGAATGTTGTGCTGTGTTTTCAAGCGCTTCAATGTGCTGCTCTGCAAGGTTTGGAGACAGCGGGTGCGTTCACGGAGATCATGAGCAGCCGGAGATCAAGAGCAGCCGCCGCAGGGGAGGTATACCATGGTAAATAGGTTACCTATTTACCATCGTATCTCTCCCCTGTGTGCGTTGTGTTTTCGTGAGCAATAATGCAGGAAAGCAGCGGGCGGGATGGCGAGCTTGTCCTGCTGCTCCAACACAAGCTACCTTAAGAGCCGGTACGATGCGGGCAATGGGTGAAGTTCGTCAGGAGTACTGCATAAAAAAAGACGAGTGTGTTGTCGTGGCAGTTGGTGATCAAAGAAATAAAACAAAATAAAATCAATAAATAATAATGTCATAGACTTAAAGTCATACCTTTGAAGTCATAATGCATTGCAAGTGTTATTAGGGAATGTTGTGCTGTGTTTTCAAGCGCTTCAATGTGCTGCTCTGCAAGGTTTGGAGACAGCGGGTGCGTTCACGGAGATCATGAGCAGCCGGAGATCAAGAGCAGCCGCCGCAGGGGAGGGATACCTTGGTAAATAGGTTACCTATTTACCATGGTATCTCTCCCCTGGGTGCGTTGTGTTTTCGTGAGCAATAATGGAGGAAAGCAACGGGCGGGATGGCGAGCTTGTCCTGCTGCTCCAACACAAGCTACCTTAAGAGCCGGTACGATGCGGGCAATGGGTGAAGTTCGTCAGGAGTACTGCATAAAAAAAACGAGTGTGTTGTCGTGGCAGTTGGTGATCAAAGAAATAAAACAAAATAAAATCAATAAATAATAATGTCATAGACTTAAAGTCATACCTTTGAAGTCATAATGCATTGCAAGTGTTATTAGGGAATGTTGTGCTGTGTTTTCAAGCGCTTCAATGTGCTGCTCTGCAAGGTTTGGAGACAGCGGGTGCGTTCACGGAGATCATGAGCAGCCGGAGATCAAGTGCAGCCGCCGCAGGGGAGGGATACCATGGTAAATAGGTTACCTATTTACCATGGTATCTCTCCCCTGGGTGCGTTGTGTTTTCGTGAGCAATAATGCAGGAAAGCAGCGGGCGGGATGGCGAGCTTGTCCTGCTGCTCCAACACAAGCTACCTTAAGAGCCGGTACGATGCGGGCAATGGGTGAAGTTCGTCAGGAGTACTGCATAAAAAAAAAACGAGTGTGTTGTCGTGGCAGTTGGTGATCAAAGAAATAAAACAAAATAAAATCAATAAATAATAATGTCATAGACTTAAAGTCATACCTTTGAAGTCATAATGCAGTGCAAGTGTTATTAGGGAATGTTGTGCTGTGTTTTCAAGCGCTTCAATGTGCTGCTCTGCAAGGTTTGGAGACAGCGGGTGCGTTCACGGAGATCATGAGCAGCCGGAGATCAAGAGCAGCCGCCGCAGGGGAGGGATACCATGGTAAATATGTTACCTATTTACCATGGTATCTCTCCCCTGGGTGCGTTGTGTTTTCGTGATCAATAATGCAGGAAAGCAACGTGCGGGATGGCGAGCTTGTCCTGCTGCTCCAACACAAGCTACCTTGGTATCTCTCCCCTGGGTGCGTTGTGTTTTCGTGAGCAATAATGCAGGAAAGCAGCGGGCGGGATGGCGAGCTTGTCCTGCTGCTCCAACACAAGCTACCTTAAGAGCCGGTACGATGCGGGCAATGGGTGAAGTTCGTCAGGAGTACTGCGTAAAAAAAACGAGTGTGTTGTCGTGGCAGTTGGTGATCAAAGAAATAAAACAAAATAAAATCAATAAATAATAATGTCATAGACTTAAAGTCATACCTTTGAAGTCATAATGCAGTGCAAGTGTTATTAGGGAATGTTGTGCTGTGTTTTCAAGCGCTTCAATGTGCTGCTCTGCAAGGTTTGGAGACAGCGGGTGCGTTCACGGAGATCATGAGCAGCCGGAGATCAAGAGCAGCCGCCGCAGGGGAGGGATACCATGGTAAATAGGTTACCTATCTCCGTGAACGCAGATTACCTAATAGGTTACCTATTTACCATGGTATCTCTCCCCTGTGTGCGTTGTGTTTTCGTGAGCAATAATGCAGGAAAGCAGCGGGCGGGATTGCGAGCTTGTCCTGCTGCTCCAACACAAGCTACCTTAAGAGCCGGTACGATGCGGGCAATGGGTGAAGTTCGTCAGGAGTACTGCATAAAAAAAGACGAGTGTGTTGTCGTGGCAGTTGGTGATCAAAGAAATAAAACAAAATAAAATCAATAAATAATAATGTCATAGACTTAAAGTCATACCTTTGAAGTCATAATGCATTGCAAGTGTTATTAGGGAATGTTGTGCTGTGTTTTCAAGCGCTTCAATGTGCTGCTCTGCAAGGTTTGGAGACAGCGGGTGCGTTCACGGAGATCATGAGCAGCCGGAGATCAAGAGCAGCCGCCGCAGGGGAGGGATACCTTGGTAAATAGGTTACCTATTTACCATGGTATCTCTCCCCTGGGTGCGTTGTGTTTTCGTGAGCAATAATGGAGGAAAGCAACGGGCGGGATGGCGAGCTTGTCCTGCTGCTCCAACACAAGCTACCTTAAGAGCCGGTACGATGCGGGCAATGGGTGAAGTTCGTCAGGAGTACTGCATAAAAAAAACGAGTGTGTTGTCGTGGCAGTTGGTGATCAAAGAAATAAAACAAAATAAAATCAATAAATAATAATGTCATAGACTTAAAGTCATACCTTTGAAGTCATAATGCATTGCAAGTGTTATTAGGGAATGTTGTGCTGTGTTTTCAAGCGCTTCAATGTGCTGCTCTGCAAGGTTTGGAGACAGCGGGTGCGTTCACGGAGATCATGAGCAGCCGGAGATCAAGTGCAGCCGCCGCAGGGGAGGGATACCATGGTAAATAGGTTACCTATTTACCATGGTATCTCTCCCCTGGGTGCGTTGTGTTTTCGTGAGCAATAATGCAGGAAAGCAGCGGGCGGGATGGCGAGCTTGTCCTGCTGCTCCAACACAAGCTACCTTAAGAGCCGGTACGATGCGGGCAATGGGTGAAGTTCGTCAGGAGTACTGCATAAAAAAAAAACGAGTGTGTTGTCGTGGCAGTTGGTGATCAAAGAAATAAAACAAAATAAAATCAATAAATAATAATGTCATAGACTTAAAGTCATACCTTTGAAGTCATAATGCAGTGCAAGTGTTATTAGGGAATGTTGTGCTGTGTTTTCAAGCGCTTCAATGTGCTGCTCTGCAAGGTTTGGAGACAGCGGGTGCGTTCACGGAGATCATGAGCAGCCGGAGATCAAGAGCAGCCGCCGCAGGGGAGGGATACCATGGTAAATATGTTACCTATTTACCATGGTATCTCTCCCCTGGGTGCGTTGTGTTTTCGTGATCAATAATGCAGGAAAGCAACGTGCGGGATGGCGAGCTTGTCCTGCTGCTCCAACACAAGCTACCTTGGTATCTCTCCCCTGGGTGCGTTGTGTTTTCGTGAGCAATAATGCAGGAAAGCAGCGGGCGGGATGGCGAGCTTGTCCTGCTGCTCCAACACAAGCTACCTTAAGAGCCGGTACGATGCGGGCAATGGGTGAAGTTCGTCAGGAGTACTGCGTAAAAAAAACGAGTGTGTTGTCGTGGCAGTTGGTGATCAAAGAAATAAAACAAAATAAAATCAATAAATAATAATGTCATAGACTTAAAGTCATACCTTTGAAGTCATAATGCAGTGCAAGTGTTATTAGGGAATGTTGTGCTGTGTTTTCAAGCGCTTCAATGTGCTGCTCTGCAAGGTTTGGAGACAGCGGGTGCGTTCACGGAGATCATGAGCAGCCGGAGATCAAGAGCAGCCGCCGCAGGGGAGGGATACCATGGTAAATAGGTTACCTATCTCCGTGAACGCAGATTACCTAATAGGTTACCTATTTACCATGGTATCTCTCCCCTGTGTGCGTTGTGTTTTCGTGAGCAATAATGCAGGAAAGCAGCGGGCGGGATTGCGAGCTTGTCCTGCTGCTCCAACACAAGCTACCTTAAGAGCCGGTACGATGCGGGCAATGGGTGAAGTTCGTCAGGAGTACTGCATAAAAAAACGAGTGTGTTGTCGTGGCAGTTGGTGATCAAAGAAATAAAACAAAATAAAATCAATAAATAATAATGTCATAGACGTAAAGTCATACCTTTGAAGTCATAATGCATTGCAAGTGTTATTAGGGAATGTTGTGCTGTGTTTTCAAGCGCTTCAATGTGCTGCTCTGCAAGGTTTGGAGACAGCGGGTGCGTTCACGGAGATCATGAGCAGCCGGAGATCAAGAGCAGCCGCCGCAGGGGAGGGATACCATGGTAAATAGGTTACCTATTTACCATGGTATCTCTCCCCTGGGTGCGTTGTGTTTTCGTGAGCAATAATGCAGGAAAGCAGCGGGCGGGATGGCGAGCTTGTCCTGCTGCTCCAACACAAGCTACCTTAAGAGCCGGTACGATGCGGGCAATGGGTGAAGTTCGTCAGGAGTACTGCATAAAAAAACGAGTGTGTTGTCGTGGCAGTTGGTGATCAAAGAAATAAAACAAAATAAAATCAATAAATAATAATGTCATAGACTTAAAGTCATACCTTTGAAGTCATAATGCATTGCAAGTGTTATTAGGGAATGTTGTGCTGTGTTTTCAAGCGCTTCAATGTGCTGCTCTGCAAGGTTTGGAGACAGCGGGTGCGTTCACGGAGATCATGAGCAGCCGGAGATCAAGAGCAGCCGCCGCAGGGGAGGTATACCATGGTAAATAGGTTACCTATCTCCGTGAACGCAGATTACCTAATAGGTTACCTATTTACCATGGTATCTCTCCCCTGTGTGCGTTGTGTTTTCGTGAGCAATAATGCAGGAAAGCAGCGGGCGGGATGGCGAGCTTGTCCTGCTGCTCCAACACAAGCTACCTTAAGAGCCGGTACGATGCGGGCAATGGGTGAAGTTCGTCAGGAGTACTGCATAAAAAAACGAGTGTGTTGTCGTGGCAGTTGGTGATCAAAGAAATAAAACAAAATAAAATCAATAAATAATAATGTCATAGACTTAAAGTCATACCTTTGAAGTCATAATGCATTGCAAGTGTTATTAGGGAATGTTGTGCTGTGTTTTCAAGCGCTTCAATGTGCTGCTCTGCAATGTTTGGAGACAGCGGGTGCGTTCACGGAGATCATGAGCAGCCGGAGATCAAGAGCAGCCGCCGCAGGGGAGGGATACCATGGTAAATAGGTTACCTATTTACCATGGTATCTCTCCCCTGGGTGCGTTGTGTTTTCGTGAGCAATAATGCAGGAAAGCAGCGGGCGGGATGGCGAGCTTGTCCTGCTGCTCCAACACAAGCTACCTTAAGAGCCGGTACGATGCGGGCAATGGGTGAAGTTCGTCAGGAGTACTGCATAAAAAAACGAGTGTGTTGTCGTGGCAGTTGGTGATCAAAGAAATAAAACAAAATAAAATCAATAAATAATAATGTCATAGAGTTAAAGTCATACCTTTGAAGTCATAATGCATTGCAAGTGTTATTAGGGAATGTTGTGCTGTGTTTTCAAGCGCTTCAATGTGCTGCTCTGCAATGTTTGGAGACAGCGGGTGCGTTCACGGAGATCATGAGCAGCCGGAGATCAAGAGCAGCCGCCGCAGGGGAGGGATACCATGGTAAATAGGTTACCTATTTACCATGGTATCTCTCCCCTGGGTGCGTTGTGTTTTCGTGAGCAATAATGCAGGAAAGCAGCGGGCGGGATGGCGAGCTTGTCCTGCTGCTCCAACACAAGCTGCCTTAAGAGCCGGTACGATGCGGGCAATGGGTGAAGTTCGTCAGGAGTACTGCATAAAAAAACGAGTGTGTTGTCGTGGCAGTTGGTGATCAAAGAAATAAAACAAAATAAAATCAATAAATAATAATGTCATAGACTTAAAGTCATACCTTTGAAGTCATAATGCATTGCAAGTGTTATTAGGGAATGTTGTGCTGTGTTTTCAAGCGCTTCAATGTGCTGCTCTGCAAGGTTTGGAGACAGCGGGTGCGTTCACGGAGATCATGAGCAGCCGGAGATCAAGAGCAGCCGCCGCAGGGGAGGTATACCATGGTAAATAGGTTACCTATTTACCATGGTATCTCTCCCCTGGGTGCGTTGTGTTTTCGTGAGCAATAATGCAGGAAAGCAGCGGGCGGGATGGCGAGCTTATCCTGCTGCTCCAACACAAGCTACCTTAAGAGCCGGTACGATGCGGGCAATGGGTGAAGTTCGTCAGGAGTACTGCATAAAAAAACGAGTGTGTTGTCGTGGCAGTTGGTGATCAAAGAAATAAAACAAAATAAAATCAATAAATAATAATGTCATAGACTTAAAGTCATACCTTTGAAGTCATAATGCATTGCAAGTGTTATTAGGGAATGTTGTGCTGTGTTTTCAAGCGCTTCAATGTGCTGCTCTGCAAGGTTTGGAGACAGCGGGTGCGTTCACGGAGATCATGAGCAGCCGGAGATCAAGAGCAGCCGCAGCAGGGGAGGGATACCATGGTAAATAGGTTACCTATTTACCATGGTATCTCTCCCCTGGGTGCGTTGTGTTTTCGTGAGCAATAATGCAGGAAAGCAGCGGGCGGGATGGCGAGCTTGTCCTGCTGCTCCAACACAAGCTACCTTAAGAGCCGGTACGATGCGGGCAATGGGTGAAGTTCGTCAGGAGTACTGCATAAAAAAAAAACGAGTGTGTTGTCGTGGCAGTTGGTGATCAAAGAAATAAAACAAAATAAAATTAATAAATAATAATGTCATAGACTTAAAGTCATACCTTTGAAGTCATAATGCATTGCAAGTGTTATTAGGGAATGTTGTGCTGTGTTTTCAAGCGCTTCAATGTGCTGCTCTGCAAGGTTTGGAGACAGCGGGTGCGTTCTAGGAGATCATGAGCAGCCGGAGATCAAGAGCAGCCGCCGCAGGGGAGGGATACCATGGTAAATAGGTTACCTATCTCCGTGAACGCAGATTACCTAATAGGTTACCTATTTACCATGGTATCTCTCCCCTGTGTGCGTTGTGTTTTCGTGAGCAATAATGCAGGAAAGCAGCGGGCGGGATGGCGAGCTTGTCCTGCTGCTCCAACACAAGCTACCTTAAGAGCCGGTACGATGCGGGCAATGGGTGAAGTTCGTCAGGAGTACTGCATAAAAAAACGAGTGTGTTGTCGTGGCAGTTGGTGATCAAAGAAATAAAACAAAATAAAATCAATAAATAATAATGTCATAGAGTTAAAGTCATACCTTTGAAGTCATAATGCATTGCAAGTGTTATTAGGGAATGTTGTGCTGTGTTTTCAAGCGCTTCAATGTGCTGCTCTGCAATGTTTGGAGACAGCGGGTGCGTTCACGGAGATCATGAGCAGCCGGAGATCAAGAGCAGCCGCCGCAGGGGAGGGATACCATGGTAAATAGGTTACCTATTTACCATGGTATCTCTCCCCTGGGTGCGTTGTGTTTTCGTGAGCAATAATGCAGGAAAGCAGCGGGCGGGATGGCGAGCTTGTCCTGCTGCTCCAACACAAGCTACCTTAAGAGCCGGTACGATGCGGGCAATGGGTGAAGTTCGTCAGGAGTACTGCATAAAAAAACGAGTGTGTTGTCGTGGCAGTTGGTGATCAAAGAAATAAAACAAAATAAAATCAATAAATAATAATGTCATAGACTTAAAGTCATACCTTTGAAGTCATAATGCATTGCAAGTGTTATTAGGGAATGTTGTGCTGTGTTTTCAAGCGCTTCAATGTGCTGCTCTGCAAGGTTTGGAGACAGCGGGTGCGTTCACGGAGATCATGAGCAGCCGGAGATCAAGAGCAGCCGCCGCAGGGGAGGTATACCATGGTAAATAGGTTACCTATCTCCGTGAACGCAGATTACCTAATAGGTTACCTATTTACCATGGTATCTCTCCCCTGTGTGCGTTGTGTTTTCGTGAGCAATAATGCAGGAAAGCAGCGGGCGGGATGGCGAGCTTGTCCTGCTGCTCCAACACAAGCTACCTTAAGAGCCGGTACGATGCGGGCAATGGGTGAAGTTCGTCAGGAGTACTGCATAAAAAAACGAGTGTGTTGTCGTGGCAGTTGGTGATCAAAGAAATAAAACAAAATAAAATCAATAAATAATAATGTCATAGACTTAAAGTCATACCTTTGAAGTCATAATGCATTGCAAGTGTTATTAGGGAATGTTGTGCTGTGTTTTCAAGCGCTTCAATGTGCTGCTCTGCAATGTTTGGAGACAGCGGGTGCGTTCACGGAGATCATGAGCAGCCGGAGATCAAGAGCAGCCGCCGCAGGGGAGGGATACCATGGTAAATAGGTTACCTATTTACCATGGTATCTCTCCCCTGGGTGCGTTGTGTTTTCGTGAGCAATAATGCAGGAAAGCAGCGGGCGGGATGGCGAGCTTGTCCTGCTGCTCCAACACAAGCTACCTTAAGAGCCGGTACGATGCGGGCAATGGGTGAAGTTCGTCAGGAGTACTGCATAAAAAAACGAGTGTGTTGTCGTGGCAGTTGGTGATCAAAGAAATAAAACAAAATAAAATCAATAAATAATAATGTCATAGACTTAAAGTCATACCTTTGAAGTCATAATGCATTGCAAGTGTTATTAGGGAATGTTGTGCTGTGTTTTCAAGCGCTTCAATGTGCTGCTCTGCAAGGTTTGGAGACAGCGGGTGCGTTCACGGAGATCATGAGCAGCCGGAGATCAAGAGCAGCCGCCGCAGGGGAGGTATACCATGGTAAATAGGTTACCTATTTACCATGGTATCTCTCCCCTGGGTGCGTTGTGTTTTCGTGAGCAATAATGCAGGAAAGCAGCGGGCGGGATGGCGAGCTTGTCCTGCTGCTCCAACACAAGCTACCTTAAGAGCCGGTACGATGCGGGCAATGGGTGAAGTTCGTCAGGAGTACTGCATAAAAAAACGAGTGTGTTGTCGTGGCAGTTGGTGATCAAAGAAATAAAACAAAATAAAATCAATAAATAATAATGTCATAGACCTAAAGCCATACCTTTGAAGTCATAATGCATTGCAAGTGTTATTAGGGAATGTTGTGCTGTGTTTTCAAGCGCTTCAATGTGCTGCTCTGCAAGGTTTGGAGACAGCGGGTGCCTTCACGGAGATCAAGAGCAGCCGGCACAAAACAAAAGGCACCCAGGGGAGATGCGTTGTGTTTTGGTGAGCAATAATGCAGGAAAGCAGCGGGCGGGATGGCGAGCTTGTCCTGCTGCTCCAACACAAGCTACCTTAAGAGCCGGTACGATGCGGGCAATGGGTGAAGTTCGTCAGGAGTACTGCATAAAAAATACGAGTGTGTTGTCGTGGCAGTTGGTGATCAAAGAAAAAAAAACAAAATAAAATTAATAAATAATAATGTCATAGACTTAAAGTCATACCTTTGAAGTCATAATGCATTGCAAGTGTTATTAGGGAATGTTGTGCTGTGTTTTCAAGCGCTTCAATGTGCTGCTCTGCAAGGTTTGGAGACAGCGGGTGCGTTCACGGAGATCAAGAGCAGCCGGCGCAAAACAAAAGGCACCCAGGGGAGAGATACCATGGTAAATAGGTTACCTATTTACCTATTTTTGTTTCGGCGAACGGTTTTGGTGAGCAATAATGCAGTAAAGCAGCGGGCGGGATGGCGAGCTTGTCCTGCTGCTCCAACACAAGCTACCTTAAGAGCCAGTACGATGCGGGCAATGGGTGAAGTTCGTCAGGAGTACTGCATAAAAAATACGAGTGTGTTGTCGTGGCAGTTGGTGATCAAAGAAATAAAACAAAATAAAATCAATAAATAATAATGTCATAGACCTAAAGCCATACCTTTGAAGTCATAATGCATTGCAAGTGTTATTAGGGAATGTTGTGCTGTGTTTTCAAGCGCTTCAATGTGCTGCTCTGCAAGGTTTGGAGACAGCGGGTGCGTTCACGGAGATCAAGAGCAGCCGGCGCAAAACAAAAGGCACCCAGGGGAGAGATACCATGGTAAATAGGTTACCTATTTACCTATTTTTGTTTCGGCGAACGGTTTTGGTGAGCAATAATGCAGGAAAGCAGCGGGCGGGATGGCGATCTTGTCCTGCTGCTCCAACACAAGCTACCTTAAGAGCCGGTACGATGCGGGCAATGGGTGAAGTTCGTCAGGAGTACTGCATAAAAAATACGAGTGTGTTGTCGTGGCAGTTGGTGATCAAAGAAATAAAACAAAATAAAATCAATAAATAATAATGTCATAGACTTAAAGTCATACCTTTGAAGTCATAATGCATTGCAAGTGTTATTAGGGAATGTTGTGCTGTGTTTTCAAGCGCTTCAATGTGCTGCTCTGCAAGATTTGGAGACAGCGGGTGCGTTCACGGAGATCAAGAGCAGCCGGAGATCAAGAGCAGCCGCCGCAGGGGAGGGATACCATGGTAAATAGGTTACCTATTACCATGGTATCTCTCCCCTGGGTGCGTTGTGTTTTGGTGAGCAATAATGCAGGAAAGCAGCGGGCGGGATGGCGAGCTTGTCCTGCTGCTCCAACACAAGCTACCTTAAGAGCCGGTACGATGCGGGCAATGGGTGAAGTTCGTCAGGAGTACTGCATAAAAAATACGAGTGTGTTGTCGTGGCAGTTGGTGATCAAAGAAATAAAACAAAATAAAATCAATAAATAATAATGTCATAGACCTAAAGCCATACCTTTGAAGTCATAATGCATTGCAAGTGTTATTAGGGAATGTTGTGCTGTGTTTTCAAGCGCTTCAATGTGATGCTCTGCAAGGTTTGGAGACAGCGGGTGCGTTCACGGAGATCAAGAGCAGCCGGAGATCAAGAGCAGCCGCCGCAGGGGAGGGATACCATGGTAAATAGGTTACCTATTTACCTATTTCTGTTTCGGCGAACGGTTTTGGTGAGCAGTAATGCAGGAAAGCAGCGGGCAGGATGGCGAGCTTGTCCTGCTGCTCCAACACAAGCTACCTTAAGAGCCGGTACTATGCGGGCAATGGGTGAAGTTCGTCAGGAGTACTGCATAAAAAAACGAGTGTGTTGTCGTGGCAGTTGGAGATCAAAGAAATAAAACAAAATAAAATCAATAAATAATAATGTCATAGACTTACAGTCATACCTTTGAAGTCATAATGCATTGCAAGTGTTATTAGGGAATGTTGTGCTGTGTTTTCAAGCGCTTCAATGTGCTGCTCTGCAAGGTTTGGAGACAGCGGGTGCGTTCACGGAGATCAAGAGCAGCCGGAGATCAAGAGCAGCCGCCGCAGGGGAGGGATACTATGGTAAATAGGTTACCTATTACCATGGTATCTCTCCCCTGGGTGCGTTGTGTTTTGGTGAGCAATAATGCAGGAAAGCAGCGGGCGGGATGGCGAGCTTGTCCTGCTGCTCCAACACAAGCTACCTTAAGAGCCGGTACGATGAGGGCAATGGGTGAAGTTCGTCAGGAGTACTGCATAAAAAAACGAGTGTGTTGTCGTGGCAGTTGGTGATCAAAGAAATAAAACAAAATAAAATCAATAAATAATAATGTCATAGACCTAAAGCCATACCTTTGAAGTCATAATGCATTGCAAGTGTTATTATGGAATGTTGTGCTGTGTTTTCAAGCGCTTCAATGTGCTGCTCTGCAAGGTTTGGATACAGCGGGTGCGTTCACGGAGATCAAGAGCAGCCGGAGATCAAGAGCAGCCGCCGCAGGGGAGGGATACCATGGTAAATAGGTTACCTATTTACCATGGTAACTCTCCCCTGGGTGCGTTGTATTTTGGTGAGCAATAATGCAGGAAAGCAGCGGGCGGGATGGCGAGCTTGTCCTGCTGCTCCAACACAAGCTACCTTAAGAGCCGGTACGATGAGGGCAATGGGTAAAGTTCTTCAGGAGTACTGCATATAAAAAAACGAGTGTGTTGTCGTGGCAGTTGGTGATCAAAGAAATAAAACAAAATAAAATCAATAAATAACAATGTCATAGACTTAAAGTCATACCTTTGAAGTCATAATGCATTACAAGTGTTATTAGGGAATGTTGGAATGTTGTGCTGTGTTTTCAAGCGCTTCAATGTGCTGCTCTGCAAGGTTTGGAGACAGCGGGTGCGTTCACGGAGATCAAGAGCAGCCGGCGCAAAACAAAAGGCACCCAGGGGAGAGATACCATGGTAAATAGGTTACCTATTTACCTATTTTTGTTTCGGCGAACGGTTTTGGTGAGCAATAATGCAGTAAAGCAGCGGGCGGGATGGCGAGCTTGTCCTGCTGCTCCAACACAAGCTACCTTAAGAGCCAGTACGATGCGGGCAATGGGTGAAGTTCGTCAGGAGTACTGCATAAAAAATACGAGTGTGTTGTCGTGGCAGTTGGTGATCAAAGAAATAAAACAAAATAAAATCAATAAATAATAATGTCATAGACCTAAAGCCATACCTTTGAAGTCATATTGCATTGCAAGTGTTATTAGGGAATGTTGTGCTGTGTTTTCAAGCGCTTCAATGTGCTGCTCTGCAAGGTTTGGAGACAGCGGGTGCATTCACGGAGATCAAGTGCAGCCGGAGATCAAGAGCAGCCGCCGCAGGGGAGGGATACCATGGTAAATAGGTTACCTATTTACCATGGTATCTCTCCCCTGGGTGCGTTGTGTTTTGGTGAGCAATAATGCAGGAAAGCAGCGGGCGGGATGGCGAGCTTGTCCTGCTGCTCCAACACAAGCTACCTTAAGAGCCGGTACGATGCGGGCAATGGGTGAAGTTCGTCAGGAGTACTGCATAAAAAAACGAGTGTTTTGTCGTGGCAGTTGGTGATCAAAGAAATAAAACAAAATAAAATCAATAAATAATAATGTCATAGACCTAAAGCCATACCTTTGAAGTCATAATGCATTGCAAGTGTTATTAGGGAATGTTGTGCTGTGTTTTCAAGCGCTTCAATGTGCTGCTCTGCAAGGTTTGGAGACAGCGGGTGCGTTCACGGAGATCAAGAGCAGCCGGCGCAAAACAAAAGGCACCCAGGGGAGAGATACCATGGTAAATAGGTTACCTATTTACCTATTTTTGTTTCGGCGAACGGTTTTGGTGAGCAATAATGCAGGAAAGCAGCGGGCGGGATGGCGAGCTTGTCCTGCTGCTCCAACACAAGCTACCTTAAGAGCCGGTACTATGCGGGCAAAGGGTGAAGTTCGTCACGAGTACTGCATAAAAAAACGAGTGTGTTGTCGTGGCAGTTGGTGATCAAAGAAATAAAACACAATAAAATCAATAAATAATAATGTCATAGACTTAAAGTCATACCTTTGATGTCATAATGCATTGCAAGTGTTATTAGGGAATGTTGTGCTGTGTTTTCAAGCGCTTCAATGTTCTGCTCTGCAAGGTTTGGAGACAGCGGGTGCGTTCACGGAGATCATGAGCAGCCGTAGATCAAGAGCAGCCGCCGCAGGGGAGGGATACCATGGTAAATAGGTTACCTATTTACCATGGTATCTCTCCCCTGGGTGCGTTGTGTTTTCGTGAGCAATAATGCAGGAAAGCAGCGGGCGGGATGGCGAGCTTGTCCTGCTGCTCCAACACAAGCTACCTTAGAGCCGGTACGATGCGGGCAATGGGTGAAGTTCGTCAGGAGTACTGCATAAAAAAACGAGTGTGTTGTCGTGGCAGTTGGTGATCAAAGAAATAAAACAAAATAAAATCAATAAATAATAATGTCATAGACTTAAAGTCATACCTTTGAAGTCATAATGCATTGCAAGTGTTATTAGGGAATGTTGTGCTGTGTTTTCAAGCGCTTCAATGTGCTGCTCTGCAAGGTTTGGAGACAGCGGGTGCGTTCACGGAGATCATGAGCAGCCGGAGATCAAGAGCAGCCGCCGCAGGGGAGGTATACCATGGTAAATAGGTTACCTATTTACCATGGTATCTCTCCCCTGGGTGCGTTGTGTTTTCGTGAGCAATAATGCAGGAAAGCAGCGGGCGGGATGGCGAGCTTGTCCTGCTGCTCCAACACAAGCTACCTTAAGAGCCGGTACGATGCGGGCAATGGGTGAAGTTCGTCAGGAGTACTGCATAAAAAAAAACGAGTGTGTTGTCGTGGCAGTTGGTGATCAAAGAAATAAAACAAAATAAAATTAATAAATAATAATGTCATAGACTTAAAGTCATACCTTTGAAGTCATAATGCATTGCAAGTGTTATTAGGGAATGTTGTGCTGTGTTTTCAAGCGCTTCAATGTGCTGCTCTGCAAGGTTTGGAGACAGCGGGTGCGTTCTAGGAGATCATGAGCAGCCGGAGATCAAGAGCAGCCGCCGCAGGGGAGGGATACCATGGTAAATAGGTTACCTATCTCCGTGAACGCAGATTACCTAATAGGTTACCTATTTACCATGGTATCTCTCCCCTGTGTGCGTTGTGTTTTCGTGAGCAATAATGCAGGAAAGCAGCGGGCGGGATGGCGAGCTTGTCCTGCTGCTCCAACACAAGCTACCTTAAGAGCCGGTACGATGCGGGCAATGGGTGAAGTTCGTCAGGAGTACTGCATAAAAAAACGAGTGTGTTGTCGTGGCAGTTGGTGATCAAAGAAATAAAACAAAATAAAATCAATAAATAATAATGTCATAGACTTAAAGTCATACCTTTGAAGTCATAATGCATTGCAAGTGTTATTAGGGAATGTTGTGCTGTGTTTTCAAGCGCTTCAATGTGCTGCTCTGCAAGGTTTGGAGACAGCGGGTGCGTTCACGGAGATCATGAGCAGCCGGAGATCAAGAGCAGCCGCCGCAGAGGAGGGATACCATGGTAAATAGGTTACCTATTTACCATGGTATCTCTCCCCTGGGTGCGTTGTGTTTTCGTGAGCAATAATGCAGGAAAGCAGCGGGCGGGATGGCGAGCTTGTCCTGCTGCTCCAACACAAGCTACCTTAGAGCCGGTACGATGCGGGCAATGGGTGAAGTTCGTCAGGAGTACTGCATAAAAAAACGAGTGTGTTGTCGTGGTAGTTGGTGATCAAAGAAATAAAACAAAATAAAATCAATAAATAATAATGTCATAGACTTAAAGTCATACCTTTGAAGTCATAATGCATTGCAAGTGTTATTAGGGAATGTTGTGCTGTGTTTTCAAGCGCTTCAATGTGCTGCTCTGCAAGGTTTGGAGACAGAGGGTGCGTTCACGGAGATCATGAGCAGCCGGAGATCAAGAGCAGCCGCCGCAGGGGAGGGATACCATGGTAAATAGGTTACCTATTTACCATGGTATCTCTCCCCTGGGTGCGTTGTGTTTTCGTGAGCAATAATGCAGGAAAGCAGCGGGCGGGATGGCGAGCTTGTCCTGCTGCTCCAACACAAGCTACCTTAGAGCCGGTACGATGCGGGCAATGGGTGAAGTTCGTCAGGAGTACTGCATAAAAAAACGAGTGTGTTGTCGTGGCAGTTGGTGATCAAAGAAATAAAACAAAATAAAATCAATAAATAATAATGTCATAGACTTAAAGTCATACCTTTGAAGTCATAATGCATTGCAAGTGTTATTAGGGAATGTTGTGCTGTGTTTTCAAGCGCTTCAATGTGCTGCTCTGCAAGGTTTGGAGACAGCGGGTGCGTTCACGGAGATCATGAGCAGCCGGAGATCAAGAGCAGCCGCCGCATGGAGGGATACCATGTATCTCTCCCCTGGGTGCGTTGTGTTTTCGTGAGCAATAATGCAGGAAAGCAGCGGGCGGGATGGCTAGCTTGTCCTGCTGCTCCAACACAAGCTACCTTAAGAGCCGGTACGATGCGGGCAATGGGTGAAGTTCGTCAGGAGTACTGCATAAAAAAAACGAGTGTGTTGTCGTGGCAGTTGGTGATCAAAGAAATAAAACAAAATAAAATCAATAAATAATAATGTCATAGACTTAAAGTCATACCTTTGAAGTCATAATGCATTGCAAGTGTTATTAGGGAATGTTGTGCTGTGTTTTCAAGCGCTTCAATGTGATGCTCTGCAAGGTTTGGAGACAGCGGGTGCGTTCACGGAGATCATGAGCAGCCGGAGATCAAGAGCAGCCGCCGCAGGGGAGGGATACCATGGTAAATAGGTTACCTATTTACCATGGTATCTCTCCCCTGGGTGCGTTGTGTTTTCGTGAGCAATAATGCAGGAAAGCAGCGGGCGGGATGGCGAGCTTGTCCTGCTGCTCCAACACAAGCTACCTTAAGAGCCGGTACGATGCGGGCAATGGGTGAAGTTCGTCAGGAGTACTGCATAAAAAAACGAGTGTGTTGTCGTGGCAGTTGGTGATCAAAGAAATAAAACAAAATAAAATCAATAAATAATAATGTCATAGACTTAAAGTCATACCTTTGAAGTCATAATGCATTGCAAGTGTTATTAGGGAATGTTGTGCTGTGTTTTCAAGCGCTTCAATGTGCTGCTCTGCAAGGTTTGGAGACAGCGGGTGCGTTCACGGAGATCATGAGCAGCCGGAGATAAAGAGCAGCCGCCGCAGTTTTCGTGAGCAATAATGCAGGAAAGCAGCGGGCGGGATGGCGAGCTTGTCCTGCTGCTCCAACACAAGCTACCTTAGAGCCGGTACGATGCGGGCAATGGGTGAAGTTCGTCAGGAGTACTGCATAAAAAAACGAGTGTGTTGTCGTGGCAGTTGGTGATCAAAGAAATAAAACAAAATAAAATCAATAAATAATAATGTCATAGACTTAAAGTCATACCTTTGAAGTCATAATGCATTGCAAGTGTTATTAGGGAATGTTGTGCTGTGTTTTCAAGCGCTTCAATGTGCTGCTCTGCAAGGTTTGGAGACAGCGGGTGCGTTCACGGAGATCATGAGCAGCCGGAGATCAAGAGCAGCCGCCGCAGGGGAGGGATACCATGGTAAATAGGTTACCTATTTACCATGGTATCTCTCCCCTGGGTGCGTTGTGTTTTCGTGAGCAATAATGCAGGAAAGCAGCGGGCGGGATGGCGAGCTTGTCCTGCTGCTCCAACACAAGCTACCTTAAGAGCCGGTACGATGCGGGCAATGGGTGAAGTTCGTCAGGAGTACTGCATAAAAAACGAGTGTGTTGTCGTGGCAGTTGGTGATCAAAGAAATAAAACTAAATAAAATTAATAAATAATAATGTCATAGACTTAAAGTCATACCTTTGAAGTCATAATGCATTGCAAGTGTTATTAGGGAATGTTGTGCTGTGTTTTCAAGCGCTTCAATGTGCTGCTCTGCAAGGTTTGGAGACAGCGGGTGCGTTCTAGGAGATCATGAGCAGCCGGAGATCAAGAGCAGCCGCCGCAGGGGAGGGATACCATGGTAAATAGGTTACCTATTTACCATGGTATCTCTCCCCTGGGTGCGTTGTGTTTTCGTGAGCAATAATGCAGGAAAGCAGCGGGCAGGATGGCGAGCTTGTCCTGCTGCTTCAACACAAGCTACCTTAAGAGCCGGTACGATGCGGGCAATGGGTGAAGTTCGTCAGGAGTACTGCATAAAAAAACGAGTGTGTTGTCGTGGCAGTTGGTGATCAAAGAAATAAAACAAAATAAAATCAATAAATAATAATGTCATAGACTTAAAGTCATACCTTTGAAGTCATAATGCATTGCAAGTGTTATTAGGGAATGTTGTGCTGTGTTTTCAAGCGCTTCAATGTGATGCTCTGCAAGGTTTGGAGACAGCGGGTGCGTTCACGGAGATCATGAGCAGCCGGAGATCAAGAGCAGCCGCCGCAGGGGAGGGATACCATAGTAAATAGGTTACCTATCTCCGTGAACGCAGATTACCTAATAGGTTACCTATTTACCATGGTATCTCTCCCCTGTGTGCGTTGTGTTTTCGTGAGCAATAATACAGGAAAGCAGCGGGCGGGATGGCGAGCTTGTCCTGCTGCTCCAACACAAGCTACCTTAAGAGCCGGTACGATGCGGGCAATGGGTGAAGTTCGTCAGGAGTACTGCATAAAAAAACGAGTGTGTTGTCGTGGCAGTTGGTGATCAAAGAAATAAAACAAAATAAAATCAATAAATAATAATGTCATAGACTTAAAGTCATACCTTTGAAGTCATAATGCATTGCAAGTGTTATTAGGGAATGTTGTGCTGTGTTTTCAAGCGCTTCAATGTGCTGCTCTGCAAGGTTTGGAGACAGCGGGTGCGTTCACGGAGATCATGAGCAGCCGGAGATCAAGAGCAGCCGCCGCAGGGGAGGGATACCATGGTAAATAGGTTACCTATTTACCATGGTATCTCTCCCCTGGGTGCGTTGTGTTTTCGTGAGCAATAATGCAGGAAAGCAGCGGGCGGGATGGCGAGCTTGTCCTGCTGCTCCAACACAAGCTACCTTAGAGCCGGTACGATGCGGGCAATGGGTGAAGTTCGTCAGGAGTACTGCATAAAAAAACGAGTGTGTTGTCGTGGCAGTTGGTGATCAAAGAAATAAAACAAAATAAAATCAATAAATAATAATGTCATAGACTTAAAGTCATACCTTTGAAGTCATAATGCATTGCAAGTGTTATTAGGGAATGTTGTGCTGTGTTTTCAAGCGCTTCAATGTGCTGCTCTGCAAGGTTTGGAGACAGCGGGTGCGTTCACGGAGATCATGAGCAGCCGGAGATCAAGAGCAGCCGCCGCAGGGGAGGGATACCATGGTAAATAGGTTACCTATTTACCATGGTATCTCTCCCCTGGGTGCGTTGTGTTTTCGTGAGCAATAATGCAGGAAAGCAGCGGGCGGGATGGCGAGCTTGTCCTGCTGCTCCAACACAAGCTACCTTAAGAGCCGGTACGATGCGGGCAATGGGTGAAGTTCGTCAGGAGTACTGCATAAAAAAAACGAGTGTGTTGTCGTGGCAGTTGGTGATCAAAGAAATAAAACAAAATAAAATCAATAAATAATAATGTCATAGACTTAAAGTCATACCTTTGAAGTCATAATGCATTTCAAGTGTTATTAGGGAATGTTGTGCTGTGTTTTCAAGCGCTTCAATGTGCTGCTCTGCAAGGTTTGGAGACAGCGGGTGCGTTCACGGAGATCATGAGCAGCCGGAGATCAAGAGCAGCCGCCGCAGGGGAGGGATACCATGGTAAATAGGTTACCTATTTACCATGGTATCTCTCCCCTGGGTGCGTTGTGTTTTCGTGAGCAATAATGCAGGAAAGCAGCGGGCGGGATGGCGAGCTTGTCCTGCTGCTCCAACACAAGCTACCTTAAGAGCCGGTACGATGCGGGCAATGGGTGAAGTTCGTCAGGAGTACTGCATAAAAAAACGAGTGTGTTGTCGTGGCAGTTGGTGATCAAAGAAATAAAACAAAATAAAATCAATAAATAATAATGTCATAGACTTAAAGTCATACCTTTGAAGTCATAATGCATTGCAAGTTTTATTAGGGAATGTTGTGCTGTGTTTTCAAGCGCTTCAATGTGCTGCTCTGCAAGGTTTGGAGACAGCGGGTGCGTTCACGGAGATCATGAGCAGCCGGAGATCAAGAGCAGCCGCCGCAGGGGAGGGATACCATGGTAAATAGGTTACCTATCTCCGTGAACGCAGATTACCTAATAGGTTACCTATTTACCATGGTATCTCTCCCCTGTGTGCGTTGTGTTTTCGTGAGCAATAATGCAGGAAAGCAGCGGGCGGGATGGCGAGCTTGTCCTGCTGCTCCAACACAAGCTACCATGCAGGCAATGGGTGAAGTTCGTCAGGAGTACTGCATAAAAAAACGAGTGTGTTGTCGTGGCAGTTGGTGATCAAAGAAATAAAACAAAATAAAATCAATAAATAATAATGTCATAGACTTAAAGTCATACCTTTGAAGTCATAATGCATTGCAAGTGTTATTAGGGAATGTTGTGCTGTGTTTTCAAGCGCTTCAATGTGATGCTCTGCAAGGTTTGGAGACAGCGGGTGCGTTCACGGAGATCATGAGCAGCCGGAGATCAAGAGCAGCCGCCGCAGGGGAGGGATACCATAGTAAATAGGTTACCTATCTCCGTGAACGCAGATTACCTAATAGGTTACCTATTTACCATGGTATCTCTCCCCTGTGTGCGTTGTGTTTTCGTGAGCAATAATACAGGAAAGCAGCGGGCGGGATGGCGAGCTTGTCCTGCTGCTCCAACACAAGCTACCTTAAGAGCCGGTACGATGCGGGCAATGGGTGAAGTTCGTCAGGAGTACTGCATAAAAAAACGAGTGTGTTGTCGTGGCAGTTGGTGATCAAAGAAATAAAACAAAATAAAATCAATAAATAATAATGTCATAGACTTAAAGTCATACCTTTGAAGTCATAATGCATTGCAAGTGTTATTAGGGAATGTTGTGCTGTGTTTTCAAGCGCTTCAATGTGCTGCTCTGCAAGGTTTGGAGACAGCGGGTGCGTTCACGGAGATCATGAGCAGCCGGAGATCAAGAGCAGCCGCCGCAGGGGAGGGATACCATGGTAAATAGGTTACCTATTTACCATGGTATCTCTCCCCTGGGTGCGTTGTGTTTTCGTGAGCAATAATGCAGGAAAGCAGCGGGCGGGATGGCGAGCTTGTCCTGCTGCTCCAACACAAGCTACCTTAGAGCCGGTACGATGCGGGCAATGGGTGAAGTTCGTCAGGAGTACTGCATAAAAAAACGAGTGTGTTGTCGTGGCAGTTGGTGATCAAAGAAATAAAACAAAATAAAATCAATAAATAATAATGTCATAGACTTAAAGTCATACCTTTGAAGTCATAATGCATTGCAAGTGTTATTAGGGAATGTTGTGCTGTGTTTTCAAGCGCTTCAATGTGCTGCTCTGCAAGGTTTGGAGACAGCGGGTGCGTTCACGGAGATCATGAGCAGCCGGAGATCAAGAGCAGCCGCCGCAGGGGAGGGATACCATGGTAAATAGGTTACCTATCTCCGTGAACGCAGATTACCTAATAGGTTACCTATTTACCATGGTATCTCTCCCCTGTGTGCGTTGTGTTTTCGTGAGCAATAATGCAGGAAAGCAGCGGGCGGGATGGCGAGCTTGTCCTGCTGCTCCAACACAAGCTACCTTAAGAGCCGGTACGATGCGGGCAATGGGTGAAGTTCGTCAGGAGTACTGCATAAAAAAAACGAGTGTGTTGTCGTGGCAGTTGGTGATCAAAGAAATAAAACAAAATAAAATCAATAAATAATAATGTCATAGACTTAAAGTCATACCTTTGAAGTCATAATGCATTGCAAGTGTTATTAGGGAATGTTGTGCTGTGTTTTCAAGCGCTTCAATGTGCTGCTCTGCAAGGTTTGGAGACAGCGGGTGCGTTCACGGAGATCATGAGCAGCCGGAGATCAAGAGCAGCCGCCGCAGGGGAGGGATACCATGGTAAATAGGTTACCTATTTACCATGGTATCTCTCCCCTGGGTGCGTTGTGTTTTCGTGAGCAATAATGCAGGAAAGCAGCGGGCGGGATGGCGAGCTTGTCCTGCTGCTCCAACACAAGCTACCTTAGAGCCGGTACGATGCGGGCAATGGGTGAAGTTCGTCAGGAGTACTGCATAAAAAAACGAGTGTGTTGTCGTGGCAGTTGGTGATCAAAGAAATAAAACTAAATAAAATTAATAAATAATAATGTCATAGACTTAAAGTCATACCTTTGAAGTCATAATGCATTGCAAGTGTTATTAGGGAATGTTGTGCTGTGTTTTCAAGCGCTTCAATGTGCTGCTCTGCAAGGTTTGGAGACAGCGGGTGCGTTCTAGGAGATCATGAGCAGCCGGAGATCAAGAGCAGCCGCCGCAGGGGAGGGATACCATGGTAAATAGGTTACCTATTTACCATGGTATCTCTCCCCTGGGTGCGTTGTGTTTTCGTGAGCAATAATGCAGGAAAGCAGCGGGCAGGATGGCGAGCTTGTCCTGCTGCTTCAACACAAGCTACCTTAAGAGCCGGTACGATGCGGGCAATGGGTGAAGTTCGTCAGGAGTACTGCATAAAAAAACGAGTGTGTTGTCGTGGCAGTTGGTGATCAAAGAAATAAAACAAAATAAAATCAATAAATAATAATGTCATAGACTTAAAGTCATACCTTTGAAGTCATAATGCATTGCAAGTGTTATTAGGGAATGTTGTGCTGTGTTTTCAAGCGCTTCAATGTGATGCTCTGCAAGGTTTGGAGACAGCGGGTGCGTTCACGGAGATCATGAGCAGCCGGAGATCAAGAGCAGCCGCCGCAGGGGAGGGATACCATAGTAAATAGGTTACCTATCTCCGTGAACGCAGATTACCTAATAGGTTACCTATTTACCATGGTATCTCTCCCCTGTGTGCGTTGTGTTTTCGTGAGCAATAATACAGGAAAGCAGCGGGCGGGATGGCGAGCTTGTCCTGCTGCTCCAACACAAGCTACCTTAAGAGCCGGTACGATGCGGGCAATGGGTGAAGTTCGTCAGGAGTACTGCATAAAAAAACGAGTGTGTTGTCGTGGCAGTTGGTGATCAAAGAAATAAAACAAAATAAAATCAATAAATAATAATGTCATAGACTTAAAGTCATACCTTTGAAGTCATAATGCATTGCAAGTGTTATTAGGGAATGTTGTGCTGTGTTTTCAAGCGCTTCAATGTGCTGCTCTGCAAGGTTTGGAGACAGCGGGTGCGTTCACGGAGATCATGAGCAGCCGGAGATCAAGAGCAGCCGCCGCAGGGGAGGGATACCATGGTAAATAGGTTACCTATTTACCATGGTATCTCTCCCCTGGGTGCGTTGTGTTTTCGTGAGCAATAATGCAGGAAAGCAGCGGGCGGGATGGCGAGCTTGTCCTGCTGCTCCAACACAAGCTACCTTAGAGCCGGTACGATGCGGGCAATGGGTGAAGTTCGTCAGGAGTACTGCATAAAAAAACGAGTGTGTTGTCGTGGCAGTTGGTGATCAAAGAAATAAAACAAAATAAAATCAATAAATAATAATGTCATAGACTTAAAGTCATACCTTTGAAGTCATAATGCATTGCAAGTGTTATTAGGGAATGTTGTGCTGTGTTTTCAAGCGCTTCAATGTGCTGCTCTGCAAGGTTTGGAGACAGCGGGTGCGTTCACGGAGATCATGAGCAGCCGGAGATCAAGAGCAGCCGCCGCAGGGGAGGGATACCATGGTAAATAGGTTACCTATTTACCATGGTATCTCTCCCCTGGGTGCGTTGTGTTTTCGTGAGCAATAATGCAGGAAAGCAGCGGGCGGGATGGCGAGCTTGTCCTGCTGCTCCAACACAAGCTACCTTAAGAGCCGGTACGATGCGGGCAATGGGTGAAGTTCGTCAGGAGTACTGCATAAAAAAAACGAGTGTGTTGTCGTGGCAGTTGGTGATCAAAGAAATAAAACAAAATAAAATCAATAAATAATAATGTCATAGACTTAAAGTCATACCTTTGAAGTCATAATGCATTTCAAGTGTTATTAGGGAATGTTGTGCTGTGTTTTCAAGCGCTTCAATGTGCTGCTCTGCAAGGTTTGGAGACAGCGGGTGCGTTCACGGAGATCATGAGCAGCCGGAGATCAAGAGCAGCCGCCGCAGGGGAGGGATACCATGGTAAATAGGTTACCTATTTACCATGGTATCTCTCCCCTGGGTGCGTTGTGTTTTCGTGAGCAATAATGCAGGAAAGCAGCGGGCGGGATGGCGAGCTTGTCCTGCTGCTCCAACACAAGCTACCTTAAGAGCCGGTACGATGCGGGCAATGGGTGAAGTTCGTCAGGAGTACTGCATAAAAAAACGAGTGTGTTGTCGTGGCAGTTGGTGATCAAAGAAATAAAACAAAATAAAATCAATAAATAATAATGTCATAGACTTAAAGTCATACCTTTGAAGTCATAATGCATTGCAAGTTTTATTAGGGAATGTTGTGCTGTGTTTTCAAGCGCTTCAATGTGCTGCTCTGCAAGGTTTGGAGACAGCGGGTGCGTTCACGGAGATCATGAGCAGCCGGAGATCAAGAGCAGCCGCCGCAGGGGAGGGATACCATGGTAAATAGGTTACCTATCTCCGTGAACGCAGATTACCTAATAGGTTACCTATTTACCATGGTATCTCTCCCCTGTGTGCGTTGTGTTTTCGTGAGCAATAATGCAGGAAAGCAGCGGGCGGGATGGCGAGCTTGTCCTGCTGCTCCAACACAAGCTACCATGCAGGCAATGGGTGAAGTTCGTCAGGAGTACTGCATAAAAAAACGAGTGTGTTGTCGTGGCAGTTGGTGATCAAAGAAATAAAACAAAATAAAATCAATAAATAATAATGTCATAGACTTAAAGTCATACCTTTGAAGTCATAATGCATTGCAAGTGTTATTAGGGAATGTTGTGCTGTGTTTTCAAGCGCTTCAATGTGATGCTCTGCAAGGTTTGGAGACAGCGGGTGCGTTCACGGAGATCATGAGCAGCCGGAGATCAAGAGCAGCCGCCGCAGGGGAGGGATACCATAGTAAATAGGTTACCTATCTCCGTGAACGCAGATTACCTAATAGGTTACCTATTTACCATGGTATCTCTCCCCTGTGTGCGTTGTGTTTTCGTGAGCAATAATACAGGAAAGCAGCGGGCGGGATGGCGAGCTTGTCCTGCTGCTCCAACACAAGCTACCTTAAGAGCCGGTACGATGCGGGCAATGGGTGAAGTTCGTCAGGAGTACTGCATAAAAAAACGAGTGTGTTGTCGTGGCAGTTGGTGATCAAAGAAATAAAACAAAATAAAATCAATAAATAATAATGTCATAGACTTAAAGTCATACCTTTGAAGTCATAATGCATTGCAAGTGTTATTAGGGAATGTTGTGCTGTGTTTTCAAGCGCTTCAATGTGCTGCTCTGCAAGGTTTGGAGACAGCGGGTGCGTTCACGGAGATCATGAGCAGCCGGAGATCAAGAGCAGCCGCCGCAGGGGAGGGATACCATGGTAAATAGGTTACCTATTTACCATGGTATCTCTCCCCTGGGTGCGTTGTGTTTTCGTGAGCAATAATGCAGGAAAGCAGCGGGCGGGATGGCGAGCTTGTCCTGCTGCTCCAACACAAGCTACCTTAGAGCCGGTACGATGCGGGCAATGGGTGAAGTTCGTCAGGAGTACTGCATAAAAAAACGAGTGTGTTGTCGTGGCAGTTGGTGATCAAAGAAATAAAACAAAATAAAATCAATAAATAATAATGTCATAGACTTAAAGTCATACCTTTGAAGTCATAATGCATTGCAAGTGTTATTAGGGAATGTTGTGCTGTGTTTTCAAGCGCTTCAATGTGCTGCTCTGCAAGGTTTGGAGACAGCGGGTGCGTTCACGGAGATCATGAGCAGCCGGAGATCAAGAGCAGCCGCCGCAGGGGAGGGATACCATGGTAAATAGGTTACCTATCTCCGTGAACGCAGATTACCTAATAGGTTACCTATTTACCATGGTATCTCTCCCCTGTGTGCGTTGTGTTTTCGTGAGCAATAATGCAGGAAAGCAGCGGGCGGGATGGCGAGCTTGTCCTGCTGCTCCAACACAAGCTACCTTAAGAGCCGGTACGATGCGGGCAATGGGTGAAGTTCGTCAGGAGTACTGCATAAAAAAAACGAGTGTGTTGTCGTGGCAGTTGGTGATCAAAGAAATAAAACAAAATAAAATCAATAAATAATAATGTCATAGACTTAAAGTCATACCTTTGAAGTCATAATGCATTGCAAGTGTTATTAGGGAATGTTGTGCTGTGTTTTCAAGCGCTTCAATGTGCTGCTCTGCAAGGTTTGGAGACAGCGGGTGCGTTCACGGAGATCATGAGCAGCCGGAGATCAAGAGCAGCCGCCGCAGGGGAGGGATACCATGGTAAATAGGTTACCTATTTACCATGGTATCTCTCCCCTGGGTGCGTTGTGTTTTCGTGAGCAATAATGCAGGAAAGCAGCGGGCGGGATGGCGAGCTTGTCCTGCTGCTCCAACACAAGCTACCTTAGAGCCGGTACGATGCGGGCAATGGGTGAAGTTCGTCAGGAGTACTGCATAAAAAAACGAGTGTGTTGTCGTGGCAGTTGGTGATCAAAGAAATAAAACAAAATAAAATCAATAAATAATAATGTCATAGACTTAAAGTCATACCTTTGAAGTCATAATGCATTGCAAGTGTTATTAGGGAATGTTGTGCTGTGTTTTCAAGCGCTTCAATGTGCTGCTCTGCAAGGTTTGGAGACAGCGGGTGCGTTCACGGAGATCATGAGCAGCCGGAGATCAAGAGCAGCCGCCGCAGGGGAGGGATACCATGGTAAATAGGTTACCTATCTCCGTGAACGCAGATTACCTAATAGGTTACCTATTTACCATGGTATCTCTCCCCTGTGTGCGTTGTGTTTTCGTGAGCAATAATGCAGGAAAGCAGCGGGCGGGATGGCGAGCTTGTCCTGCTGCTCCAACACAAGCTACCTTAAGAGCCGGTACGATGCGGGCAATGGGTGAAGTTCGTCAGGAGTACTGCATAAAAAAACGAGTGTGTTGTCGTGGCAGTTGGTGATCAAAGAAATAAAACAAAATAAAATCAATAAATAATAATGTCATAGACTTAAAGTCATACCTTTGAAGTCATAATGCATTGCAAGTGTTATTAGGGAATGTTGTGCTGTGTTTTCAAGCGCTTCAATGTGCTGCTCTGCAAGGTTTGGAGACAGCGGGTGCGTTCTAGGAGATCATGAGCAGCCGGAGATCAAGAGCAGCCGCCGCAGGGGAGGGATACCATGGTAAATAGGTTACATTTTTACCATGGTATCTCTCCCCTGGGTGCGTTGTGTTTTCGTGAGCAATAATGCAGGAAAGCAGCGGGCGGGATGGCGAGCTTGTCCTGCTGCTCCAACACAAGCTACCTTAAGAGCCGGTACGATGCGGGCAATGGGTGAAGTTCGTCAGGAGTACTGCATAAAAAAACGAGTGTGTTGTCGTGGCAGTTGGTGATCAAAGAAATAAAACAAAATAAAATCAATAAATAATAATGTCATAGACTTAAAGTCATACCTTTGAAGTCATAATGCATTGCAAGTGTTATTAGGGAATGTTGTGCTGTGTTTTCAAGCGCTTCAATGTGCTGCTCTGCAAGGTTTGGAGACAGCGGGTGCGTTCACGGAGATCATGAGCAGCCGGAGATCAAGAGCAGCCGCCGCAGGGGAGGGATACCATGGTAAATAGGTTACCTATTTACCATGGTATCTCTCCCCTGGGTGCGTTGTGTTTTCGTGAGCAATAATGCAGGAAAGCAGCGGGCGGGATGGCGAGCTTGTCCTGCTGCTCCAACACAAGCTACCTTAGAGCCGGTACGATGCGGGCAATGGGTGAAGTTCGTCAGGAGTACTGCATAAAAAAACGAGTGTGTTGTCGTGGCAGTTGGTGATCAAAGAAATAAAACAAAATAAAATCAATAAATAATAATGTCATAGACTTAAAGTCATACCTTTGAAGTCATAATGCATTGCAAGTGTTATTAGGGAATGTTGTGCTGTGTTTTCAAGCGCTTCAATGTGCTGCTCTGCAAGGTTTGGAGACAGCGGGTGCGTTCACGGAGATCATGAGCAGCCGGAGATCAAGAGCAGCCGCCGCAGGGGAGGGATACCATGGTAAATAGGTTACCTATTTACCATGGTATCTCTCCCCTGGGTGCGTTGTGTTTTCGTGAGCAATAATGCAGGAAAGCAGCGGGCGGGATGGCGAGCTTGTCCTGCTGCTCCAACACAAGCTACCTTAGAGCCGGTACGATGCGGGCAAAGGGTGAAGTTCGTCAGGAGTACTGCATAAAAAAAACGAGTGTGTTGTCGTGGCAGTTGGTGATCAAAGAAATAAAACAAAATAAAATTAATAAATAATAATGTCATAGACTTAAAGTCATACCTTTGAAGTCATAATGCATTGCAAGTGTTATTAGGGAATGTTGTGCTGTGTTTTCAAGCGCTTCAATGTGCTGCTCTGCAAGGTTTGGAGACAGCGGGTGCGTTCACGGAGATCATGAGCAGCCGGAGATCAAGAGCAGCCGCCGCAGGGGAGGGATACCATGGTAAATAGGTTACCTATCTCCGTGAACGCAGATTACCTAATAGGTTACCTATTTACCATGGTATCTCTCCCCTGTGTGCGTTGTGTTTTCGTGAGCAATAATGCAGGAAAGCAGCGGGCGGGATGGCGAGCTTGTCCTGCTGCTCCAACACAAGCTACCTTAAGAGCCGGTACGATGCGGGCAATGGGTGAAGTTCGTCAGGAGTACTGCATAAAAAAACGAGTGTGTTGTCGTGGCAGTTGGTGATCAAAGAAATAAAACAAAATAAAATCAATAAATAATAATGTCATAGACTTAAAGTCATACCTTTGAAGTCATAATGCATTGCAAGTGTTATTAGGGAATGTTGTGCTGTGTTTTCAAGCGCTTCAATGTGCTGCTCTGCAAGGTTTGGAGACAGCGGGTGCGTTCACGGAGATCAAGAGCAGCCGGAGATCAAGAGCAGCCGCCGCAGGGGAGGGATACCATGGTAAATAGGTTACCTATTTACCATGGTATCTCTCCCCTGGGTGCGTTATGTTTTCGTGAGCAATAATGCAGGAAAGCAGCGGGCGGGATGGCGAGCTTGTCCTGCTGCTCCAACACAAGCTACCTTAGAGCCGGTACGATGCGGGCAATGGGTGAAGTTCGTCAGGAGTACTGCATAAAAAAACGAGTGTGTTGTCGTGGCAGTTGGTGATCAAAGAAATAAAACAAAATAAAATCAATAAATAATAATGTCATAGACTTAAAGTCATACCTTTGAAGTCATAGGTTACCTATTTACCATGGTATCTCTCCCCTGGGTGCGTTGTGTTTTCGTGAGCAATAATGCAGGAAAGCAGCGGGCGGGATGGCGAGCTTGTCCTGCTGCTCCAACACAAGCTACCTTAAGAGCCGGTACGATGCGGTCAATGGGTGAAGTTCGTCAGGAGTACTGCATAAAAAAAACGAGTGTGTTGTTTTGGCAGTTGGTGATCAAAGAAATAAAACAAAATAAAATCAATAAATAATAATGTCATAGACTTAAAGTCATACATTTGAAGTCATAATGCATTGCAAGTGTTATTAGGGAATGTTATGCTGTGTTTTCAAGCGCTTCAATGTGCTGCTCTGCAAGGTTTGGAGACAGCGGGTGCGTTCACGGAGATCATGAGCAGCCGGAGATCAAGAGCAGCCGCCGCAGGGGAGGGATACCATGGTAAATAGGTTACCTATCTCCGTGAACGCAGATTACCTAATAGGTTACCTATTTACCATGGTATCTCTCCCCTGTGTGCGTTGTGTTTTCGTGAGCAATAATGCAGGAAAGCAGCGGGCGGGATGGCGAGCTTGTCCTGCTGCTACAACACAAGCTACCTTAAGAGCCGGTACGATGCGGGCAATGGGTGAAGTTCGTCAGGAGTACTGCATAAAAAAACGAGTGTGTTCTCGTGGCAGTTGGTGATCAAAGAAATAAAACAAAATAAAATCAATAAATAATAATGTCATAGACTTAAAGTCATACCTTTGAAGTCATAATGCATTGCAAGTGTTATTAGGGAATGTTGTGCTGTGTTTTCAAGCGCTTCAATGTGCTGCTCTGCAAGGTTTGGAGACAGCGGGTGCGTTCACGGAGATCATGAGCAGCCGGAGATCAAGAGCAGCCGCCGCAGGGGAGGGATACCATGGTAAATAGGTTACATTTTTACCATGGTATCTCTCCCCTGGGTGCGTTGTGTTTTCGTGAGCAATAATGCAGGAAAGCAGCGGGCGGGATGGCGAGCTTGTCTTGCTGCTCCAACACAAGCTACCTTAAGAGCCGGTACGATGCGGGCAATGGGTGAAGTTCGTCAGGAGTACTGCATAAAAAAACGAGTGTGTTGTCGTGGCAGTTGGTGATCAAAGAAATAAAACAAAATAAAATCAATAAATAATAATGTCATAGACTTAAAGTCATACCTTTGAAGTCATAATGCATTGCAAGTGTTATTAGGGAATGTTGTGCTGTGTTTTCAAGCGCTTCAATGTGCTGCTCTGCAAGGTTTGGAGACAGCGGGTGCGTTCACGGAGATCATGAGCAGCCGGAGATCAAGAGCAGCCGCCGCAGGGGAGGGATACCATGGTAAATAGGTTACCTATTTACCATGGTATCTCTCCCCTGTGTGCGTTGTGTTTTCGTGAGCAATAATGCAGGAAAGCAGCGGGCGGGATGGCGAGCTTGTCCTGCTGCTCCAACACAAGCTACCTTAAGAGCCGGTACGATGCGGGCAATGGGTGAAGTTCGTCAGGAGTACTGCATAAAAAAACGAGTGTGTTGTCGTGGCAGTTGGTGATCAAAGAAATAAAACAAAATAAAATCAATAAATAATAATGTCATAGACTTAAAGTCATACCTCTTAAGTCATAATGCATTGCAAGTGTTATTAGGGAATGTTGTGCTGTGTTTTGAAGCGCTTCAATGTGATGCTCTGCAAGGTTTGGAGACAGCGGGTGCGTTCACGGAGATCATGAGCAGCCGGAGATCAAGAGCAGCCGCCGCAGGGGAGGGATACCATGGTAAATAGGTTACCTATTTACCATGGTATCTCTCCCCTGGGTGCGTTGTGTTTTGGTGAGCAATAATGCAGGAAAGCAGCGGGCGGGATGGCGAGCTTGTCCTGCTGCTCCAACACAAGCTACCTTAAGAGTCGGTACGATGCGGGCAATGGGTGAAGTTCGTCAGGAGTACTGCATAAAAAAACGAGTGTGTTGTCGTGGCAGTTGGTGATCAAAGAAATAAAACAAAATAAAATCAATAAATAATAATGTCATAGACTTAAAGTCATACCTTTGAAGTCATAATGCATTGCAAGTGTTATTAGGGAATGTTGTGCTGTGTTTTCAAGCGCTTCAATGTGCTGCTCTGCAAGGTTTGGAGACAGCGGGTGCGTTCACGGAGATCATGAGCAGCCGGAGATCAAGAGCAGCCGCCGCAGGGGAGGGATACCATGGTAAATAGGTTACCTATTTACCATGGTATCTCTCCCCTGGGTGCGTTGTGTTTTCGTGAGCAATAATGCAGGAAAGCAGCGGGCGGGATGGCGAGCTTGTCCTGCTGCTCCAACACAAGCTACCTTAGAGCCGGTACGATGCGGGCAATGGGTGAAGTTCGTCAGGAGTACTGCATAAAAAAACGAGTGTGTTGTCGTGGCAGTTGGTGATCAAAGAAATAAAACAAAATAAAATCAATAAATAATAATGTCATAGACTTAAAGTCATACCTTTGAAGTCATAATGCATTGCAAGTGTTATTAGGGAATGTTGTGCTGTGTTTTCAAGCGCTTCAATGTGCTGCTCTGCAAGGTTTGGAGACAGCGGGTGCGTTCACGGAGATCATGATCAGCCGGAGATCAAGAGCAGCCGCCGCAGGGGAGGGATACCATGGTAAATAGGTTACCTATTTACCATGGTATCTCTCCCCTGGGTGCGTTGTGTTTTCGTGAGCAATAATGCAGGAAAGCAGCGGGCGGGATGGCGAGCTTGTCCTGCTGCTCCAACACAAGCTACCTTAAGAGCCGGTACGATGCGGGCAATGGGTGAAGTTCGTCAGGAGTACTGCATAAAAAACGAGTGTGTTGTCGTGGCAGTTGGTGATCAAAGAAATAAAACAAAATAAAATCAATAAATAATAATGTCATAGACTTAAAGTCATACCTTTGAAGTCATAATGCATTGCAAGTGTTATTAGGGAATGTTATGCTGTGTTTTCAAGCGCTTCAATGTGCTGCTCTGCAAGGTTTGGAGACAGCGGGTGCGTTCACGGAGATCATGAGCAGCCGGAGATCAAGAGCAGCCGCCGCAGGGGAGGGATACCATGGTAAATAGGTTACCTATTTACCATGGTATCTCTCCCCTGGGTGCGTTGTGTTTTGGTGAGCAATAATGCAGGAAAGCAGCGGGCGGGATGGCGAGCTTGTCCTGCTGCTCCAACACAAGCTACCTTAAGAGCCGGTACGATGCGGGCAATGGGTGAAGTTCGTCAGGAGTACTGCATAAAAAAAAACGAGTGTGTTGTCGTGGCAGTTGGTGATCAAAGAAATAAAACAAAATAAAATTAATAAATTATAATGTCATAGACTTAAAGTCATACCTTTGAAGTCATAATGCATTGCAAGTGTTATTAGGGAATGTTGTGCTGTGTTTTCAAGCGCTTCAATGTGCTGCTCTGCAAGGTTTGGAGACAGCGGGTGCGTTCTAGGAGATCATGAGCAGCCGGAGATCAAGAGCAGCCGCCGCAGGGGAGGGATACCATGGTAAATAGGTTACCTATCTCCGTGAACGCAGATTACCTAATAGGTTACCTATTTACCATGGAATCTCTCCCCTGGGTGCGTTGTGTTTTCGTGAGCAATAATGCAGGAAAGCAGCGGGCGGGATGGCGAGCTTGTCCTGCTGCTCCAACACAAGCTACCTTAAGAGCCGGTACGATGCGGGCAATGGGTGAAGTTCGTCAGGAGTACTGCATAAAAAAACGAGTGTGTTGTCGTGGCAGTTGGTGATCAAAGAAATAAAACAAAATAAAATCAATAAATAATAATGTCATAGACTTAAAGTCATACCTTTGAAGTCATAATGCATTGCAAGTGTTATTAGGGAATGTTGTGCTGTGTTTTCAAGCGCTTCAATGTGCTGCTCTGCAAGGTTTGGAGACAGCGGGTGCGTTCACGGAGATCATGAGCAGCCGGAGATCAAGAGCAGCCGCCGCAGGGGAGGGATACCATGGTAAATAGGTTACCTATTTACCATGGTATCTCTCCCCTGGGTGCGTTGTGTTTTCGTGAGCAATAATGCAGGAAAGCAGCGGGCGGGATGGCGAGCTTGTCCTGCTGCTCCAACACAAGCTACCTTAAGAGCCGGTACTATGCGGGCAATGGGTGAAGTTCGTCAGGAGTACTGCATAAAAAAACGAGTGTGTTGTCGTGGCAGTTGGTGATCAAAGAAATAAAACACAATAAAATCAATAAATAATAATGTCATAGACCTAAAGCCATACCTTTGAAGTCATAATGCATTGCAAGTGTTATTAGGGAATGTTGTGCTGTGTTTTCAAGCGCTTCAATGTGCTGCTCTGCAAGGTTTGGAGACAGCGGGTGCGTTCACGGAGATCAAGAGCAGCCGGAGATCAAGAGCAGCCGCCGCAGGGGAGGGATACCATGGTAAATAGGTTACCTATTTACCATGGTATCTCTCCCCTGGGTGCGTTGTGTTTTCGTGAGCAATAATGCAGGAAAGCAGCGGGCGGGATGGCGAGCTTGTCCTGCTGCTCCAACACAAGCTACCTTAAGAGCCGGTACGATGCGGGCAATGGGTGAAGTTCGTCAGGAGTACTGCATAAAAAAACGAGTGTGTTCTCGTGGCAGTTGGTGATCAAAGAAATAAAACAAAATAAAATCAATAAATAATAATGTCATAGACTCAAAGTCATACCTTTGAAGTCATAATGCATTGCAAGTGTTATTAGGGAATGTTGTGCTGTGTTTTCAAGCGCTTCAATGTGCTGCTCTGCAAGGTTTGGAGACAGCGGGTGCGTTCACGGAGATCAAGAGCAGCCGGAGATCAAGAGCAGCCGCCGCAGGGGAGGGATACCATGGTAAATAGGTTACCTATTTACCTATTTTTGTTTCGGCGAACGGTTTTGGTGAGCAATAATGCAGGAAAGCAGCGGGCGGGATGGCGAGCTTGTCCTGCTGCTCCAACACAAGCTACCTTAAGAGCCGGTACGATGCGGGCAATGGGTGAAGTTCGTCAGGAGTACTGCATAAAAAAAAACGAGTGTGTTGTCGTGGCAGTTGGTGATCAAAGAAATAAAACAAAATAAAATAAATGAATAATAATGTCATAGACCTAAATCCATACCTTTGAAGTCATAATGCATTGCAAGTGTTATTAGGGAATGTTGTGCTGTGTTTTCAAGCGCTTCAATGTGCTGCTCTGCAAGGTTTGGAGACAGCGGGTGCGTTCACGGAGATCAAGAGCAGCCGGCGCAAAACAAAAGGCACCCAGGGGAGAGATACCATGGTAAATAGGTTACCTATTTACCTATTTTTGTTTCGGCAAACGGTTTTGGTGAGCAATAATGCAGGAAAGCAGCGGGCGGGATGGCGAGCTTGTCCTGCTGCTCCAACACAAGCTACCTTAAGAGCCGGAACGATGCGGGCAATGGGTGAAGTTCGTCAGGAGTACTGCATAAAAAAACGAGTGTGTTGTCGTGGCAGTTGGTGATCAAAGAAATAAAACAAAATAAAATCAATAAATAATAATGTCATAGACTTAAAGCCATACCTTTGAAGTCATAATGCATTGCAAGTGTTATTAGGGAATGTTGTGCTGTGTTTTCAAGCGCTTCAATGTGCTGCTCTGCAAGGTTTGGAGACAGCGGGTGCGTTCACGGAGATCATGAGCAGCCGGAGATCAAGAGCAGCCACCGCAGGGGAGGGATACCATGGTAAATAGGTTACCTATTTATCTCTCCCCTGGGTGCGTTGTGTTTTCGTGAGCAATAATGCAGGAAAGCAGCGGGCGGGATGGCGAGCTTGTCCTGCTGCTCCAACACAAGCTACCTTAAGAGCCGGTACGATGCGGGCAATGGGTGAAGTTCGTCAGGAGTACTGCATAAAAAAACGAGTGTGTTGTCGTGGCAGTTGGTGATCAAAGAAATAAAACAAAATAAAATCAATAAATAATAATGTCATAGACTTAAAGTCATACCTTTGAAGTCATAATGCATTGCAAGTGTTATTAGGGAATGTTGTGCTGTGTTTTCAAGCGCTTCAATGTGCTGCTCTGCAAGGTTTGGAGACAGCGGGTGCGTTCACGGAGATCATGAGCAGCCGGAGATCAAGAGCAGCCGCCGCAGGGGAGGGATACCATGGTAAATAAATAGGTTACCTATTTACCATGGTATCTCTCCCCTGTGTGCGTTGTGTTTTCGTGAGCAATAATGCAGGAAAGCAGCGGGCGGGATGGCGAGCTTGTCCTGCTGCTCCAACACAAGCTACCTTAAGAGCCGGTACGATGCGGGCAATGGGTGAAGTTCGTCAGGAGTACTGCATAAAAAAACGAGTGTGTTGTCGTGGCAGTTGGTGATCAAAGAAATAAAACAAAATAAAATCAATAAATAATAATGTCATAGACTTAAAGTCATACCTTTGAAGTCATAATGCATTGCAAGTGTTATTAGGGAATGTTGTGCTGTGTTTTCAAGCGCTTCAATGTGCTGCTCTGCAAGGTTTGGAGACAGCGGGTGCGTTCACGGAGATCAAGAGCAGCCGGAGATCAAGAGCAGCCGCCGCAGGGGAGGTATACCATGGTAAATAGGTTACCTATTTACCATGGTAACTCTCCCCTGGGTGCGTTGTATTTTGGTGAGCAATAATGCAGGAAAGCAGCGGGCGGGATGGCGAGCTTGTCCTGCTGCTCCTACACAAGCTACCTTAAGAGCCAGTACGATGCGGGCAATGGGTGACGTTCGTCAGGAGTACTGCATAAAAAATACGAGTGTGTTGTCGTGGCAGTTGGTGATCAAAGAAATAAAACAAAATAAAATCAATAAATAATAATGTCATAGACCTAAAGCCATACCTTTGAAGTCATAATGCATTGCAAGTGTTATTAGGGAATGTTGTGCTGTGTTTTCAAGCGCTTCAATGTGCTGCTATGCAAGGTTTGGAGACAGCGGGTGCGTTCACGGAGATCATGAGCAGCCGGAGATCAAGAGCAGCCGCCGCAGGGGAGGGATACCATGGTAAATAGGTTACATTTTTACCATGGTATCTCTCCCCTGGGTGCGTTGTGTTTTCGTGAGCAATAATGCAGGAAAGCAGCGGGCGGGATGGCGAGCTTGTCCTGCTGCTCCAACACAAGCTACCTTAAGAGCCGGTACGATGCGGGCAATGGGTGAAGTTCGTCAGGAGTACTGCATAAAAAAAAACGAGTGTGTTGTCGTGGCAGTTGGTGATCAAAGAAATAAAACAAAATAAAATTAATAAATAATAATGTCATAGACTTAAAGTCATACCTTTGAAGTCATAATGCATTGCAAGTGTTATTAGGGAATGTTGTGCTGTGTTTTCAAGCGCTTCAATGTGCTGCTCTGCAAGGTTTGGAGACAGCGGGTGCGTTCACGGAGATCATGAGCAGCCGGAGATCAAGAGCAGCCGCCGCAGGGGAGGGATACCATGGTAAATAGGTTACCTATCTCCGTGAACGCAGATTACCTAATAGGTTACCTATTTACCATGGTATCTCTCCCCTGTGTGCGTTGTGTTTTCGTGAGCAATAATGCAGGAAAGCAGCGGGCGGGATGGCGAGCTTGTCCTGCTGCTCCAACACAAGCTACCTTAAGAGCCGGTACGATGCGGGCAATGGGTGAAGTTCGTCAGGAGTACTGCATAAAAAAAAACGAGTGTGTTGTCGTGGCAGTTGGTGATCAAAGAAATAAAACAAAATAAAATTAATAAATAATAATGTCATAGACTTAAAGTCATACCTTTGAAGTCATAATGCATTGCAAGTGTTATTAGGGAATGTTGTGCTGTGTTTTCAAGCGCTTCAATGTGCTGCTCTGCAAGGTTTGGAGACAGCGGGTGCGTTCTAGGAGATCATGAGCAGCCGGAGATCAAGAGCAGCCGCCGCAGGGGAGGGATACCATGGTAAATAGGTTACCTATCTCCGTGAACGCAGATTACCTAATAGGTTACCTATTTACCATGGTATCTCTCCCCTGTGTGCGTTGTGTTTTCGTGAGCAATAATGCAGGAAAGCAGCGGGCGGGATGGCGAGCTTGTCCTGCTGCTCCAACACAAGCTACCTTAAGAGCCGGTACGATGCGGGCAATGGGTGAAGTTCGTCAGGAGTACTGCATAAAAAAACGAGTGTGTTGTCGTGGCAGTTGGTGATCAAAGAAATAAAACAAAATAAAATCAATAAATAATAATGTCATAGACTTAAAGTCATACCTTTGAAGTCATAATGCATTGCAAGTGTTATTAGGGAATGTTGTGCTGTGTTTTCAAGCGCTTCAATGTGCTGCTCTGCAAGGTTTGGAGACAGCGGGTGCGTTCACGGAGATCAAGAGCAGCCGGAGATCAAGAGCAGCCGCCGCAGGGGAGGTATACCATGGTAAATAGGTTACCTATTTACCATGGTAACTCTCCCCTGGGTGCGTTGTATTTTGGTGAGCAATAATGCAGGAAAGCAGCGGGCGGGATGGCGAGCTTGTCCTGCTGCTCCTACACAAGCTACCTTAAGAGCCAGTACGATGCGGGCAATGGGTGACGTTCATCAGGAGTACTGCATAAAAAATACGAGTGTGTTGTCGTGGCAGTTGGTGATCAAAGAAATAAAACAAAATAAAATCAATAAATAATAATGTCATAGACCTAAAGCCATACCTTTGAAGTCATAATGCATTGCAAGTGTTATTAGGGAATGTTGTGCTGTGTTTTCAAGCGCTTCAATGTGCTGCTCTGCAAGGTTTGGAGACAGCGGGTGCGTTCACGGAGATCATGAGCAGCCGGAGATCAAGAGCAGCCGCCGCAGGGGAGGGATACCATGGTAAATAGGTTACCTATCTCCGTGAACGCAGATTACCTAATAGGTTACCTATTTACCATGGTATCTCTCCCCTGTGTGCGTTGTGTTTTCGTGAGCAATAATGCAGGAAAGCAGCGGGCGGGATGGCGAGCTTGTCCTGCTGCTCCAACACAAGCTACCTTAAGAGCCGGTACGATGCGGGCAATGGGTGAAGTTCGTCAGGAGTACTGCATAAAAAAACGAGTGTGTTGTCGTGGCAGTTGGTGATCAAAGAAATAAAACAAAATAAAATCAATAAATAATAATGTCATAGACTTAAAGTCATACCTTTGAAGTCATAATGCATTGCAAGTGTTATTAGGGAATGTTGTGCTGTGTTTTCAAGCGCTTCAATGTGCTGCTCTGCAAGGTTTGGAGACAGCGGGTGCGTTCACGGAGATCAAGAGCAGCCGGAGATCAAGAGCAGCCGCCGCAGGGGAGGTATACCATGGTAAATAGGTTACCTATTTACCATGGTAACTCTCCCCTGGGTGCGTTGTATTTTGGTGAGCAATAATGCAGGAAAGCAGCGGGCGGGATGGCGAGCTTGTCCTGCTGCTCCTACACAAGCTACCTTAAGAGCCAGTACGATGCGGGCAATGGGTGACGTTCATCAGGAGTACTGCATAAAAAATACGAGTGTGTTGTCGTGGCAGTTGGTGATCAAAGAAATAAAACAAAATAAAATCAATAAATAATAATGTCATAGACCTAAAGCCATACCTTTGAAGTCATAATGCATTGCAAGTGTTATTAGGGAATGTTGTGCTGTGTTTTCAAGCGCTTCAATGTGCTGCTCTGCAAGGTTTGGAGACAGCGGGTGCGTTCACGGAGATCATGAGCAGCCGGAGATCAAGAGCAGCCGCCGCAGGGGAGGGATACCATGGTAAATAGGTTACCTATCTCCGTGAACGCAGATTACCTAATAGGTTACCTATTTACCATGGTATCTCTCCCCTGTGTGCGTTGTGTTTTCGTGAGCAATAATGCAGGAAAGCAGCGGGCGGGATGGCGAGCTTGTCCTGCTGCTCCAACACAAGCTACCTTAAGAGCCGGTACGATGCGGGCAATGGGTGAAGTTCGTCAGGAGTACTGCATAAAAAAACGAGTGTGTTGTCGTGGCAGTTGGTGATCAAAGAAATAAAACAAAATAAAATCAATAAATAATAATGTCATAGACTTAAAGTCATACCTTTGAAGTCATAATGCATTGCAAGTGTGTGACAGTCTGGCTCGCAGTGGTGATGTGGATGACGTCACGGACCAGGAAGTAACTCAAACCAAACAGTGGATGGGCGGTTGAAGCTGAGTGTTAGTGCACTCAGCGTATTTAATAAACAAAATATTAAACAAATTAACACAACACAAAACAAAAGGGCACAAGGGCCAAACGAATGAACAAACAAACAAGTAAGTGATGTGCTGGGAAATCCAGCACGTCTTAGCAATTGTTTTGTTAATGTTGCTTTTTCTCTCTCCGCTCTCCCGTACTCTCCTCTACACTCTCAACCCCGAGTGCAGAGTGCTGCTGGTTTATATACTCTGGCCGAGGGATTTAACTAGTTGGTAATTATCTTATTATCCCCCGGCCAGAGTCTGCACGCGTTTGGTAAGGATGCATGACTGTCAGCTAGTTAAATAATCAGTAGCTGATCAGCCATGCATCCTCACGGGGTTTTTAAATATAATAACAAAAGACGCGGCGCTTTTACCCGCGCCGCAAACAAAAATACAAATAATAATAAATAGGGGCGGGACACTCCGCCACACATGCCCCCCCTTGTGCGCAGCACACATGGCCCCAACGGCCACCTCCCCCCTCAGTCTCCAAAGTCCCGGTCAGCAGTCCCGGCGCAGGAACAGGGGCAGCAACGGGCCAAAGGTGGCGGCCACGGTGGGATGTCCTCCTCCCACCCAAACAGCCGTAGTGTTCCAATGGCCCGCGCACCGGCCAGCTCCTCTGGCCAAAAAATTTTTGGGGGTGGTCTCCAGACCTGCCCCCCCTTCTTCATGGCCGACAGCTCCCCTCCGTGGGGCTCTGGCCACCCTTTCTCCTGCAGCGAAATTGCTGCGGGGGAAGCTGGTCTCCTGACCTCCCCCCCCTTCTTCATGGCTGACAGCTGCCCTTCACGGGGCTCCAGCCACAGTATTTCCTGCCGCGAAAGTGCGGCTGGGGGAGCTGGTCTCCTGACCTCCCCCCCCTTTTCCATGGCTGGCAGCTCCCCTTCGTGGGGCTCTGACCACATGATCTCCGGCCGCGAAAGTGCGGCTGGGGGAGCTGGTCTCCTGACCTCCCCCCCTTTCTTCATGGCCGGCAGCTCCCCTCCGTGGGGCTCCGACCACAGTGTAGTGACCCCAGGCGAAGCAGGATCCCTGGCGACCCCAGGCAAAGCAGGATCCCTGGCGACCCCAGGCGAAGCAGGATCCCTGGCGACCCCAGGCGAAGCAGGATCCCTGGCGACCCCAGGCGATGTGGAACAGGCAGCCCCAGGCGATGCGAGGCAGGCATCCCTGGGTGGTGCGAGGCAGGGCAGGAGCAGTCCTTCCCATGACGGTGGATGTGGAACCAGCAGGTATTCACCCTCTGCTGGTGGAGGTGGGAGGGGAAAGCAGTCCTCCCACAGCGGCTGAGACGGAACCAGCAGGTATTCACCCTCTGCTGGTGGAGCTGGGAGTGGCAAGCAGTCCTCCCACGGCGGCTGAGGCGGAACCAGCAGGTATTCATCCTCTGCTGGTGGAGGTGGGAGGGGCAAGCAGTCCTCCCACGACGGTTGAGGCAGAACCAGCAGGCATTCATCCTCTGCTGGTGGAGGTGGGAGGGGCAAGCAGTCCTCCCACGACGGTGGAGGCGGAACCAGCAGGCATTCACCCTCTGCTGGTGGAGGTGGGAGGGGCAAGCAGTCCTCCCACGACGGTGGATGTGGAACCAGCAGGCATTCACCCTCTGCTGGTGGAGGTGGCGGAGGCAGAGGCAGCTCTTGCTGCTCTGCTCCTGGTGATGGTGGAGACAGAAGCAGCTCCTGCTGCCCTGCTCCTGGTGGTGGTGGAGACAGAGGCAGCTCCTGCTGCTCTGCTCCTGGTGGTGGTGGAGGCAGAGGCGATGGGGCGGATGCTGGCCACTCAGAGGGAGGCTGTGGCGGCTGGGCTGGTGTGTGCCGTGCTCCCTTCAGCAGCATAAATAGAGGCTGCTGGGGAACACCAGCATCCTGCCCTTCTCCCCCCCAGAAAAATTCAGGGGGTTGAGCCTGTAACTCCTCCCCTTCTGGCTCTTGGGACTGCAGCTTGGGTCCTAAGGCTGTGGAAGCGCAGACTTCCACCTCTTGGGCTATGGACGCACCGACTCCCCCCTCTTTGGGCTGTGGACGCACCGACTCCTCCCTCTTGGGCTGTGGACGCACCGACTCCTCCCTCTTGGGCTGTGGACGCACCGACTCCCCCCTCTTGGGCGTAGGACGTTCGGGCTCCTCCCACTCGGGCGTAGGACGTTCGGGCTCCTCCCACTCGGGCGTAGGACGTTCGGGCTCCTCCCACTCGGGCGTAGGACGTTCGGGCTCCTCCCACTCGGGCGTAGGACGTTCGGGCTCCTCCCACTCGGGCGTAGGACGTTCGGGCTCCTCCCCAGGCTGTGGAGGCGAAACCAGCAGGCATTCTCCCTCTGCTGGTGGAGACGGTAGCGATGGCTCCTCTCCCTCTGATGCTGGAGATGGCAGCGATGGCTCCTCTCCCTCTGATGCTGGAGACGGTAGCGATGGCTCCTCTCCCTCTGATGCTGGAGACGGTAGCGATGGCTCCTCTCCCTCTGATGCTGGAGACGGTAGCGATGGCTCCTCTCCCTCTGATGCTGGAGACGGCAGCGATGGCTCCTCTCCCTCTGGCGCTGGAGACGGCAGCGATGGCTCCTCTCCCTCTGGCGCTGGAGACGGCAGCGATGGCTCCTCTCCCTCTGGCGCTGGAGACGGCAGCGATGGCTCCTCTCCCTCTGGCGCTGGAGACGGCAGCGATGGCTCCTCTCCCTCTGGCGCTGGAGACGGCAGCGATGGCTCCTCTCCCTCTGGCGCTGGAGACGGCAGCGATGGCTCCTCTCCCTCTGGCGCTGGAGACGGCAGCGATGGCTCCTCTCCCTCTGCTGGTGGAGACGGTAGCGATGGCTCCTCTCCCTTTTGTGCTGGAGATGGCAGCAGCAGGGTCTCTCCCATATCCGCAGCCAGGTAGTTGAACACCATGGCTGCGATGTCTGGGAGGGAAGCTGGGTGGTGTTGCTGTTCCCAGGCCTCCCAGCGCTCCCCATCTCTTGCCCACAGGAGGTTGATCACTGCAGGGAGGGCTTCCTCATAATCCCTCCCCGGCTCCACCAGCCAGTCCCAGACTCCCTCAGAGGAGAGTGCATTCGTCCTCTTTGGAGGATGCAGGTCCTCCCTCACTGGACGCTCTGGCTCCTCTTTCTCCTGCCATGGAGGGGGTTGGTCTGGTGCCACGTGCCCAACCTCACCAACCGCGAAGCACCACTCCTCACCCTTCAGGCAGGTGAGGCAGATATCCAGTGTGGCAAGGTAAGGCTGATGTTGCTGCGCCTCCTGCTGCTGTTGTTGCTGCTGCTGCTGCTTTCTCCTCCGGCTACTTTTCCCCATTTTTAATTTGAAAAAAAAAACGAACAAACAAAAAAAACGCACTTTTCAATCCTGGTCCGGCTGTTGGAGGCGTTGTTTGTCCCCCGCAGGACACCATATGTGACAGTCTGGCTCGCAGTGGTGATGTGGATGACGTCACGGACCAGGAAGTAACTCAAACCAAACAGTGGATGGGCGGTTGAAGCTGAGTGTTAGTGCACTCAGCGTATTTAATAAACAAAATATTAAACAAATTAACACAACACAAAACAAAAGGGCACAAGGGCCAAACGAATGAACAAACAAACAAGTAAGTGATGTGCTGGGAAATCCAGCACGTCTTAGCAATTGTTTTGTTAATGTTGCTTTTTCTCTCTCCGCTCTCCCGTACTCTCCTCTACACTCTCAACCCCGAGTGCAGAGTGCTGCTGGTTTATATACTCTGGCCGAGGGATTTAACTAGTTGGTAATTATCTTATTATCCCCTGGCCAGAGTCTGCACGCGTTTGGTAAGGATGCATGACTGTCAGCTAGTTAAATAATCAGTAGCTGATCAGCCATGCATCCTCACGGGGTTTTTAAATATAATAACAAAAGACGCGGCGCTTTTACCCGCGCCGCAAACAAAAATACAAATAATAATAAATAGGGGCGGGACACTCCGCCACAAAGTGTTATTAGGGAATGTTGTGCTGTGTTTTCAAGCGCTTCAATGTGCTGCTCTGCAAGGTTTGGAGACAGCGGGTGCGTTCACGGAGATCATGAGCAGCCGGAGATCAAGAGCAGCCGCCGCAGGGGAGGGATACCATGGTAAATAGGTTACCTATTTACCATGGTATCTCTCCCCTGGGTGCGTTGTGTTTTCGTGAGCAATAATGCAGGAAAGCAGTGGGCGGGATGGCGAGCTTGTCCTGCTGCTCCAACACAAGCTACCTTAAGAGCCGGTACGATGCGGGCAATGGGTGAAGTTCGTCAGGAGTACTGCATAAAAAAACGAGTGTGTTGTCGTGGCAGTTGGTGATCAAAGAAATAAAACAAAATAAAATCAATAAATAATAATGTCATAGACTTAAAGTCATACCTTTGAAGTCATAATGCATTGCAAGTGTTATTAGGGAATGTTGTGCTGTGTTTTCAAGCGCTTCAATGTGCTGCTCTGCAAGGCTTGGAGACAGCGGGTGCGTTCTAGGAGATCATGAGCAGCCGGAGATCAAGAGCAGCCGCCGCAGGGGAGGGATACCATGGTAAATAGGTTACCTATTTACCATGGTATCTCTCCCCTGTGTGCGTTGTGTTTTCGTGAGCAATAATGCAGGAAAGCAGCGGGCGGGATGGCGAGCTTGTCCTGCTGCTCTAACACAAGCTACCTTAAGAGCCGGTACGATGCGGGCAATGGGTGAAGTTCGTCAGGAGTACTGCATAAAAAAACGAGTGTGTTGTCGTGGCAGTTGGTGATCAAAGAAATAAAACAAAATAAAATCAATAAATAATAATGTCATAGACTTAAAGTCATACCTTTGAAGTCATAATGCATTGCAAGTGTTATTAGGGAATGTTGTGCTGTGTTTTCAAGCGCTTCAATGTGCTGCTCTGCAAGGTTTGGAGACAGCGGGTGCGTTCACGGAGATCAAGAGCAGCCGGAGATCAAGAGCAGCCGCCGCAGGGGAGGGATACCATGGTAAATAGGTTACCTATTTACCATGGTAACTCTCCCCTGAGTGCGTTGTATTTTGGTGAGCAATAATGCAGGAAAGCAGCGGGCGGGATGGCGAGCTTGTCCTGCTGCTCCTACACAAGCTACCTTAAGAGCCAGTACGATGCGGGCAATGGGTGACGTTCGTCAGGAGTACTGCATAAAAAATACGAGTGTGTTGTCGTGGCAGTTGGTGATCAAAGAAATAAAACAAAATAAAATCAATAAATAATAATGTCATAGACCTAAAGCCATACCTTTGAAGTCATAATGCATTGCAAGTGTTATTAGGGAATGTTGTGCTGTGTTTTCAAGCGCTTCAATGTGCTGCTCTGCAAGGTTTGGAGACAGCGGGTGCGTTCACGGAGATCATGAGCAGCCGGAGATCAAGAGCAGCCGCCGCAGGGGAGGGATACCATGGTAAATAGGTTACATTTTTACCATGGTATCTCTCCCCTGGGTGCGTTGTGTTTTCGTGAGCAATAATGCAGGAAAGCAGCGGGCGGGATGGCGAGCTTGTCCTGCTGCTCCAACACAAGCTACCTTAAGAGCCGGTACGATGCGGGCAATGGGTGAAGTTCGTCAGGAGTACTGCATAAAAAAAACGAGTGTGTTGTCGTGGCAGTTGGTGATCAAAGAAATAAAACAAAATAAAATTAATAAATAATAATGTCATAGACTTAAAGTCATACCTTTGAAGTCATAATGCATTGCAAGTGTTATTAGGGAATGTTGTGCTGTGTTTTCAAGCGCTTCAATGTGCTGCTCTGCAAGGCTTGGAGACAGCGGGTGCGTTCTAGGAGATCATGAGCAGCCGGAGATCAAGAGCAGCCGCCGCAGGGGAGGGATACCATGGTAAATAGGTTACCTATCTCCGTGAACGCAGATTACCTAATAGGTTACCTATTTACCATGGTATCTCTCCCCTGTGTGCGTTGTGTTTTCGTGAGCAATAATGCAGGAAAGCAGCGGGCGGGATGGCGAGCTTGTCCTGCTGCTCCAACACAAGCTACCTTAAGAGCCGGTACGATGCGGGCAATGGGTGAAGTTCGTCAGGAGTACTGCATAAAAAAACGAGTGTGTTGTCGTGGCAGTTGGTGATCAAAGAAATAAAACAAAATAAAATCAATAAATAATAATGTCATAGACTTAAAGTCATACCTTTGAAGTCATAATGCATTGCAAGTGTTATTAGGGAATGTTGTGCTGTGTTTTCAAGCGCTTCAATGTGCTGCTCTGCAAGGTTTGGAGACAGCGGGTGCGTTCACAGAGATCATGAGCAGCCGGAGATCAAGAGCAGCCGCCGCAGGGGAGGGATACCATGGTAAATAGGTTACCTATTTACCATGGTATCTCTCCCCTGGGTGCGTTGTGTTTTCGTGAGCAATAATGCAGGAAAGCAGCGGGCGGGATGGCGAGCTTGTCCTGCTGCTCCAACACAAGCTACCTTAAGAGCCAGTACGATGCGGGCAATGGGTGAAGTTCGTCAGGAGTACTGCATAAAAAATACGAGTGTGTTGTCGTGGCAGTTGGTGATCAAAGAAATAAAACAAAATAAAATCAATAAATAATAATGTCATAGACCTAAAGCCATACCTTTGAAGTCATAATGCATTGCAAGTGTTATTAGGGAATGTTGTGCTGTGTTTTCAAGCGCTTCAATGTGCTGCTCTGCAAGGTTTGGAGACAGCGGGTGCGTTCACGGAGATCATGAGCAGCCGGAGATCAAGAGCAGCCGCCGCAGGGGAGGGATACCATGGTAAATAGGTTACCTATTTACCATGGTATCTCTCCCCTGGGTGCGTTGTGTTTTCGTGAGCAATAATGCAGGAAAGCAGCGGGCGGGATGGCGAGCTTGTCCTGCTGCTCCAACACAAGCTACCTTAAGAGCCGGTACGATGCGGGCAATGGGTGAAGTTCGTCAGGAGTACTGCATAAAAAAACGAGTGTGTTGTCGTGGCAGTTGGTGATCAAAGAAATAAAACAAAATAAAATCAATAAATAATAATGTCATAGACTTAAAGTCATACCTTTGAAGTCATAATGCATTGCAAGTGTTATTAGGGAATGTTGTGCTGTGTTTTCAAGCGCTTCAATGTGCTGCTCTGCAAGGTTTGGAGACAGCGGGTGCGTTCACGGAGATCAAGAGCAGCCGGAGATTAAGAGCAGCCGCCGCAGGGGAGGGATACCATGGTAAATAGGTTACCTATTTACCATGGTATCTCTCCCCTGGGTGCGTTGTGTTTTCGTGAGCAATAATGCAGGAAAGCAGCGGGCGGGATGGCGAGCTTGTCCTGCTGCTCCTACACAAGCTACCTTAAGAGCCAGTACGATGCGGGCAATGGGTGAAGTTCGTCAGGAGTACTGCATAAAAAAACGAGTGTGTTGTCGTGGCAGTTGGTGATCAAAGAAATAAAACAAAATAAAATCAATAAATAATAATGTCATAGACTTAAAGTCATACCTTTGAAGTCATAATGCATTGCAAGTGTTATTAGGGAATGTTGTGCTGTGTTTTCAAGCGCTTCAATGTGCTGCTCTGCAAGGTTTGGAGACAGCGGGTGCGTTCACGGAGATCATGAGCAGCCGGAGATCAAGAGCAGCCGCCGCAGGGGAGGGATACCATGGTAAATAGGTTACCTATTTACCATGGTATCTCTCCCCTGGGTGCGTTGTGTTTTCGTGAGCAATAATGCAGGAAAGCAGCGGGCGGGATGGCGAGCTTGTCCTGCTGCTCCAACACAAGCTACCTTAAGAGCCGGTACGATGCGGGCAATGGGTGAAGTTCGTCAGGAGTACTGCATAAAAAAACGAGTGTGTTGTCGTGGCAGTTGGTGATCAAAGAAATAAAACAAAATAAAATCAATAAATAATAATGTCATAGACTTAAAGTCATACCTTTGAAGTCATAATGCATTGCAAGTGTTATTAGGGAATGTTGTGCTGTGTTTTCAAGCGCTTCAATGTGCTGCTCTGCAAGGTTTGGAGACAGCGGGTGCGTTCACGGAGATCAAGAGCAGCCGGAGATCAAGAGCAGCCGCCGCAGGGGAGGGATACCATGGTAAATAGGTTATCTATTTACCATGGTATCTCTCCCCTGGGTGCGTTGTGTTTTCGTGAGCAATAATGCAGGAAAGCAGCGGGCGGGATGGCGAGCTTGTCCTGCTGCTCCTACACAAGCTACCTTAAGAGCCAGTACGATGCGGGCAATGGGTGAAGTTCGTCAAGAGTACTGCATAAAAAATACGAGTGTGTTGTCGTGGCAGTTGGTGATCAAAGAAATAAAACAAAATAAAATCAATAAATAATAATGTCATAGACCTAAAGCCATACCTTTGAAGTCATAATGCATTGCAAGTGTTATTAGGGAATGTTGTGCTGTGTTTTCAAGCGCTTCAATGTGCTGCTCTGCAAGGTTTGGAGACAGCGGGTGCGTTCACGGAGATCATGAGCAGCCGGAGATCAAGAGCAGCCGCCGCAGGGGAGGGATACCATGGTAAATAGGTTACCTATCTCCGTGAACGCAGATTACCTAATAGGTTACCTATTTACCATGGTATCTCTCCCCTGTGTGCGTTGTGTTTTCGTGAGCAATAATGCAGGAAAGCAGCGGGCGGGATGGCGAGCTTGTCCTGCTGCTCCAACAAAAGCTACCTTAAGAGCCGGTACGATGCGGGCAATGGGTGAAGTTCGTCAGGAGTACTGCATAAAAAAACGAGTGTGTTGTCGTGGCAGTTGGTGATCAAAGAAATAAAACAAAATAAAATCAATAAATAATAATGTCATAGACTTAAAGTCATACCTTTGAAGTCATAATGCATTGCAAGTGTTATTAGGGAATGTTGTGCTGTGTTTTCAAGCGCTTCAATGTGCTGCTCTGCAAGGTTTGGAGACAGCGGGTGCGTTCACGGAGATCATGAGCAGCCGGAGATCAAGAGCAGCCGCCGCAGGGGAGGGATACCATGGTAAATAGGTTACCTATTTACCATGGTATCTCTCCCCTGGGTGTGTTGTGTTTTCGTGAGCAATAATGCAGGAAAGCAGCGGGCGGGATGGCGAGCTTGTCCTGCTGCTCCAACACAAGCTACCTTAAGAGCCGGTACGATGCGGGCAATGGGTGAAGTTCGTCAGGAGTACTGCATAAAAAAACGAGTGTGTTGTCGTGGCAGTTGGTGATCAAAGAAATAAAACAAAATAAAATCAATAAATAATAATGTCATAGACTTAAAGTAATACCTTTGAAGTCATAATGCATTGCAAGTGTTATTAGGGAATGTTGTGCTGTGTTTTCAAGCGCTTCAATGTGCTGCTCTGCAAGGTTTGGAGACAGCGGGTGCGTTCACGGAGATCATGAGCAGCCGGAGATCAAGAGCAGCCGCCGCAGGGGAGGGATACCATGGTAAATAGGTTACCTATTTACCATGGTATCTCTCCCCTGGGTGCGTTGTGTTTTCGTGAGCAATAATGCAGGAAAGCAGCGGGCGGGATGGCGAGCTTGTCCTGCTGCTCCAACACAAGCTACCTTAAGAGCCGGTACGATGCGGGCAATGGGTGAAGTTCGTCAGGAGTACTGCATAAAAAAACGAGTGTGTTGTCGTGGCAGTTGGTGATCAAAGAAATAAAACAAAATAAAATCAATAAATAATAATGTCATAGACTTAAAGTCATACCTTTGAAGTCATAATGCATTGCAAGTGTTATTAGGGAATGTTGTGCTGTGTTTTAAAGCGCTTCAATGTGCTGCTCTGCAAGGTTTGGAGACAGCGGGTGTGTTCACGGAGATCATGAGCAGCCGGAGATCAAGAGCAGCCGCCGCAGGGGAGGGATACCATGGTAAATAGGTTACCTATTTACCATGGTATCTCTCCCCTGGGTGCGTTGTGTTTTGGTGAGCAATAATGCAGGAAAGCAGCGGGCGGGATGGCGAGCTTGTCCTGCTGCTCCAACACAAGCTACCTTAAGAGCCGGTACGATGAGGGCAATGGGTGAAGTTCGTCAGGAGTACTGCATAAAAAAAAACGAGTGTGTTGTCGTGGCAGTTGGTGATCAAAGAAATAAAACAAAATAAAATCAATAAATAATAATGTCATAGACTTAAAGTCATACCTTTGAAGTCATAATGCATTGCAAGTGTTATTAGGGAATGTTGTGCTGTGTTTTCAAGCGCTTCAATGTGCTGCTCTGCAAGGTTTGGAGACAGCGGGTGCGTTCACGGAGATCATGAGCAGCCGGAGATCAAGAGCAGCCGCCGCAGGGGAGGGATACCATGGTAAATAGGTTACCTATTTACCATGGTATCTCTCCCCTGGGTGTGTTGTGTTTTCGTGAGCAATAATGCAGGAAAGCAGCGGGCGGGATGGCGAGCTTGTCCTGCTGCTCCAACACAAGCTACCTTAAGAGCCGGTACGATGCGGGCAATGGGTGAAGTTCGTCAGGAGTACTGCATAAAAAAACGAGTGTGTTGTCGTGGCAGTTGGTGATCAAAGAAATAAAACAAAATAAAATCAATAAATAATAATGTCATAGACTTAAAGTCATACCTTTGAAGTCATAATGCATTGCAAGTGTTATTAGGGAATGTTGTGCTGTGTTTTCAAGCGCTTCAATGTGCTGCTCTGCAAGGTTTGGAGACAGCGGGTGCGTTCACGGAGATCATGAGCAGCCGGAGATCAAGAGCAGCCGCCGCAGGGGAGGGATACCATGGTAAATAGGTTACCTATTTACCATGGTATCTCTCCCCTGGGTGCGTTGTGTTTTCGTGAGCAATAATGCAGGAAAGCAGCGGGCGGGATGGCGAGCTTGTCCTGCTGCTCCAACACAAGCTACCTTAAGAGTCGGTACGATGCGGGCAATGGGTGAAGTTCGTCAGGAGTACTGCATAAAAAAACGAGTGTGTTGTCGTGGCAGTTGGTGATCAAAGAAATAAAACAAAATAAAATCAATAAATAATAATGTCATAGACTTAAAGTCATACCTTTGAAGTCATAATGCATTGCAAGTGTTATTAGGGAATGTTGTGCTGTGTTTTAAAGCGCTTCAATGTGCTGCTCTGCAAGGTTTGGAGACAGCGGGTGTGTTCACGGAGATCATGAGCAGCCGGAGATCAAGAGCAGCCGCCGCAGGGGAGGGATACCATGGTAAATAGGTTACCTATTTACCATGGTATCTCTCCCCTGGGTGCGTTGTGTTTTGGTGAGCAATAATGCAGGAAAGCAGCGGGCGGGATGGCGAGCTTGTCCTGCTGCTCCAACACAAGCTACCTTAAGAGCCGGTACGATGAGGGCAATGGGTGAAGTTCGTCAGGAGTACTGCATAAAAAAAAACAAGTGTGTTGTCGTGGCAGTTGGTGATCAAAGAAATAAAACAAAATAAAATCAATAAATAATAATGTCATAGACTTAAAGTCATACCTTTGAAGTCATAATGCATTGCAAGTGTTATTAGGGAATGTTGTGCTGTGTTTTCAAGTGCTTCAATGTGCTGCTCTGCAAGGTTTGGAGACAGCGGGTGCGTTCACGGAGATCATGAGCAGCCGGAGATCAAGAGCAGCCGCCTCAGGGGAGGGATACCATGGTAAATAGGTTACCTATTTACCATGGTATCTCTCCCCTGGGTGCGTTGTGTTTTCGTGAGCAATAATGCAGGAAAGCAGCGGGCGGGATGGCGAGCTTGTCCTGCTGCTCCAACACAAGCTACCTTAAGAGCCGGTACGATGCGGGCAATGGGTGAAGTTCGTCAGGAGTACTGCATAAAAAAAACGAGTGTGTTGTCGTGGCAGTTGGTGATCAAAGAAATAAAACAAAATAAAATCAATAAATAATAATGTCATAGACTTAAAGTCATACCTTTGAAGTCATAATGCATTTCAAGTGTTATTAGGCAATGTTGTGCTGTGTTTTCAAGCGCTTCAATGTGCTGCTCTGCAAGGTTTGGAGACAGCGGGTGCGTTCACGGAGATCAAGAGCAGCCGGAGATCAAGAGCAGCCGCCGCAGGGGAGGGATACCATGGTAAATAGGTTACCTAGGTTACCTATTTACCTAGGTATCTCTCCCCTGGGTGCGTTGTGTTTTCGTGAGCAATAATGCAGGAAAGCAGCGGGCGGGATGGCGAGCTTGTCCTGCTGCTCCAACACAAGCTACCTTAGAGCCGGTACGATGCGGGCAATGGGTGAAGTTCGTCAGGAGTACTGCATAAAAAAACGAGTGTGTTGTCGTGGCAGTTGGTGATCAAAGAAATAAAACAAAATAAAATCAATAAATAATAATGTCATAGACTTAAAGTCATACCTTTGAAGTCATAATGCATTGCAAGTGTTATTAGGGAATGTTGTGCTGTGTTTTCAAGCGCTTCAATGTGCTGCTCTGCAAGGTTTGGAGACAGCGGGTGCGTTCACGGAGATCATGAGCAGCCGGAGATCAAGAGCAGAGATCAAGAGCAGAGCCATCCCTTTTCTGGGTGCGTTGTGTTTTCGTGAGCAATAATGCAGGAAAGCAGCGGGCGGGATGGCGAGCTTGTCCTGCTGCTCCAACACAAGCTACCTTAGAGCCGGTACGATGCGGGCAATGGGTGAAGTTCGTCAGGAGTACTGCATAAAAAAACGAGTGTGTTGTCGTGGCAGTTGGTGATCAAAGAAATAAAACAAAATAAAATCAATAAATAATAATGTCATAGACTTAAAGTCATACCTTTGAAGTCATAATGCATTGCAAGTGTTATTAGGGAATGTTGTGCTGTGTTTTCAAGCGCTTCAATGTGCTGCTCTGCAAGGTTTGGAGACAGAGGGTGCGTTCACGGAGATCATGAGCAGCCGGAGATCAAGAGCAGCCGCCGCAGGGGAGGGATACCATGGTAAATAGGTTACCTATTTACCATGGTATCTCTCCCCTGGGTGCGTTGTGTTTTCGTGAGCAATAATGCAGGAAAGCAGCGGGCGGGATGGCGAGCTTGTCCTGCTGCTCCAACACAAGCTACCTTAAGAGCCGGTACGATGCGGGCAATGGGTGAAGTTCGTCAGGAGTACTGCATAAAAAAAAACGAGTGTGTTGTCGTGGCAGTTGGTGATCAAAGAAATAAAACAAAATAAAATCAATAAATAATAATGTCATAGACTTAAAGTCATACCTTTGAAGTCATAATGCATTGCAAGTGTTATTAGGGAATGTTGTGCTGTGTTTTCAAGCGCTTCAATGTGCTGCTCTGCAAGGTTTGGAGACAGCGGGTGCGTTCACGGAGATCATGAGCAGCCGGAGATCAAGAGCAGCCGCCGCAGGGGAGGGATACCATGGTAAATAGGTTACCTATTTACCATGGTATCTCTCCCCTGGGTGCGTTGTGTTTTCGTGAGCAATAATGCAGGAAAGCAGCGGGCGGGATGGCGAGCTTGTCCTGCTGCTCCAACACAAGCTACCTTAGAGCCGGTACGATGCGGGCAATGGGTGAAGTTCGTCAGGAGTACTGCATAAAAAAACGAGTGTGTTGTCGTGGCAGTTGGTGATCAAAGAAATAAAACAAAATAAAATCAATAAATAATAATGTCATAGAATTAAAGTCATACCTTTGAAGTCATAATGCATTGCAAGTGTTATTAGGGAATGTTGTGCTGTGTTTTCAAGCGCTTCAATGTGCTGCTCTGCAAGGTTTGGAGACAGCGGGTGCGTTCACGGAGATCATGAGCAGCCGGAGATCAAGAGCAGCCGCTGCAGGGGAGGGATACCATGGTAAATAGGTTACCTATCTCCGTGAACGCAGATTACCTAATAGGTTACCTATTTACCATGGTATCTCTCCCCTGTGTGCGTTGTGTTTTCGTGAGCAATAATGCAGGAAAGCAGCGGGCGGGATGGCGAGCTTGTCCTGCTGCTCCAACACAAGCTACCTTAAGAGCCGGTACGATGCGGGCAATGGGTGAAGTTCGTCAGGAGTACTGCATAAAAAAACGAGTGTGTTGTCGTGGCAGTTGGTGATCAAAGAAATAAAACAAAATAAAATCAATAAATAATAATGTCATAGACTTAAAGTCATACCTTTGAAGTCATAATGCATTGCAAGTGTTATTAGGGAATGTTGTGCTGTGTTTTCAAGCGCTTCAATGTGCTGCTCTGCAAGGTTTGGAGACAGCGGGTGCGTTCACGGAGATCATGAGCAGCCGGAGATCAAGAGCAGCCGCCGCAGGGGAGGGATACCCCTGGGTGCGTTGTGTTTTCGTGAGCAATAATGCAGGAAAGCAGCGGGCGGGATGGCGAGCTTGTCCTGCTGCTCCAACACAAGCTACCTTAAGAGCCGGTACGATGCGGGCAATGGGTGAAGTTCGTCAGGAGTACTGCATAAAAAAACGAGTGTGTTGTCGTGGCAGTTGGTGATCAAAGAAATAAAACAAAATAAAATCAATAAATAATAATGTCATAGACTTAAAGTAATACCTTTGAAGTCATAATGCATTGCAAGTGTTATTAGGGAATGTTGTGCTGTGTTTTCATGCGCTTCAATGTGCTGCTCTGCAAGGTTTGGAGACAGCGGGTGCATTCACGGAGATCATGAGCAGCCGGAGATCAAGAGCAGCCGCCGCAGGGGAGGGATACCATGGTAAATAGGTTACCTATTTACCATGGTATCTCTCCCCTGGGTGCGTTGTGTTTTCGTGAGCAATAATGCAGGAAAGCAGCGGGCGGGATGGCGAGCTTGTCCTGCTGCTCCAACACAAGCTACCTTAGAGCCGGTACGATGCGGGCAATGGGTGAAGTTCGTCAGGAGTACTGCATAAAAAAACGAGTGTGTTGTCGTGGCAGTTGGTGATCAAAGAAATAAAACAAAATAAAATCAATAAATAATAATGTCATAGAATTAAAGTCATACCTTTGAAGTCATAATGCATTGCAAGTGTTATTAGGGAATGTTGTGCTGTGTTTTCAAGCGCTTCAATGTGCTGCTCTGCAAGGTTTGGAGACAGCGGGTGCGTTCACGGAGATCATGAGCAGCCGGAGATCAAGAGCAGCCGCTGCAGGGGAGGGATACCATGGTAAATAGGTTACCTATCTCCGTGAACGCAGATTACCTAATAGGTTACCTATTACCATGGTATCTCTCCCCTGTGTGCGTTGTGTTTTCGTGAGCAATAATGCAGGAAAGCAGCGGGCGGGATGGCGAGCTTGTCCTGCTGCTCCAACACAAGCTACCTTAAGAGCCGGTACGATGCGGGCAATGGGTGAAGTTCGTCAGGAGTACTGCATAAAAAAACGAGTGTGTTGTCGTGGCAGTTGGTGATCAAAGAAATAAAACAAAATAAAATCAATAAATAATAATGTCATAGACTTAAAGTCATACCTTTGAAGTCATAATGCATTGCAAGTGTTATTAGGGAAAGTTGTGCTGTGTTTTCAAGCGCTTCAATGTGCTGCTCTGCAAGGTTTGGAGACAGCGGGTGCGTTCACGGAGATCATGAGCAGCCGGAGATCAAGAGCAGCCGCCGCAGGGGAGGGATACCCCTGGGTGCGTTGTGTTTTCGTGAGCAATAATGCAGGAAAGCAGCGGGCGGGATGGCGAGCTTGTCCTGCTGCTCCAACACAAGCTACCTTAAGAGCCGGTACGATGCGGGCAATGGGTGAAGTTCGTCAGGAGTACTGCATAAAAAAACGAGTGTGTTGTCGTGGCAGTTGGTGATCAAAGAAATAAAACAAAATAAAATCAATAAATAATAATGTCATAGACTTAAAGTAATACCTTTGAAGTCATAATGCATTGCAAGTGTTATTAGGGAATGTTGTGCTGTGTTTTCAAGCGCTTCAATGTGCTGCTCTGCAAGGTTTGGAGACAGCGGGTGCGTTCACGGAGATCATGAGCAGCCGGAGATCAAGAGCAGCCGCCGCAGGGGAGGGATACCATGGTAAATAGGTTACCTATTTACCATGGTATCTCTCCCCTGGGTGCGTTGTGTTTTCGTGAGCAATAATGCAGGAAAGCAGCGGGCGGGATGGCGAGCTTGTCCTGCTGCTCCAACACAAGCTACCTTAGAGCCGGTACGATGCGGGCAATGGGTGAAGTTCGTCAGGAGTACTGCATAAAAAAACGAGTGTGTTGTCGTGGCAGTTGGTGATCAAAGAAATAAAACAAAATAAAATCAATAAATAATAATGTCATAGACCTAAAGCCATACCTTTGAAGTCATAATGCATTGCAAGTGTTATTAGGGAATGTTGTGCTGTGTTTTCAAGCGCTTCAATGTGCTGCTCTGCAAGGTTTGGAGACAGCGGGTGCGTTCACAGAGATCATGAGCAGCCGGAGATCAAGAGCAGCCGCCGCAGGGGAGGGATACCATGGTAAATAGGTTACCTATTTACCATGGTATCTCTCCCCTGGGTGCGTTGTGTTTTCGTGAGCAATAATGCAGGAAAGCAGCGGGCGGGATGGCGAGCTTGTCCTGCTGCTCCAACACAAGCTACCTTAGAGCCGGTACGATGCGGGCAATGGGTGAAGTTCGTCAGGAGTACTGCATAAAAAAACGAGTGTGTTGTCGTGGCAGTTGGTGATCAAAGAAATAAAACAAAATAAAATCAATAAATAATAATGTCATAGACTTAAAGTCATACCTTTGAAGTCATAATGCATTGCAAGTGTTATTAGGGAATGTTGTGCTGTGTTTTCAAGCGCTTCAATGTGCTGCTCTGCAAGGTTTGGAGACAGCGGGTGCGTTCACGGAGATCATGAGCAGCCGGAGATCAAGAGCAGCCGCCGCAGGGGAGGGATACCATGGTAAATAGGTTACCTATTTACCATGGTGTAATACCCAGGGCCAGGCTCTTTTCAATTGGACAGCCGATCTCAGATAGGACAAATGTACAAACAAGGATAATTCAATCAATTATGTCTTTAATAAAAAATACAATTTAAAAGAACAGAAGGAATGGAGAGAGAGAGAGAGAGGATACAATGTCGATAACAAATTCTAAAACGACACTTCACTTAACACATCAATACAATATAGGACCAAAATAAAGAGTGAACAACCCAAACAACTCAATTACACACTTTTCAAATAAAATCAACACAGTGCAAACAAAATAAAAATAACCATTTAACAGATCAAACAATCAAAATAAAGGAAAATCCCATATAACATAACACCATGAACACAATATAAATCAACAATTTGCAAAAAGAAAAAACAAAAACAACATTAACACAGCAAAGCAAAATGGTTGAGAAATGAAAAGGTCCACAATTTACAAATGAACTGTATACAAAGTGACAGTGCCATAAAGAATAACTATAAGATAAATCCTATAGACAAAGCTCACACTCCATTAACCCCCCAGACAAAACATATCCACCAGCACAATTAATACAATAATTAAAATAGAATTACCGGTTTCAATTCTATTAATAGATACATCATAAAATCAATTAACCCATAAACAATAAATAGTAGCCCTACGCGAGGAAAAAACAGAGAGCCAATATATTACAAGCGTCGATTTAACCATAAACTCTCAGCTACACAAACCTGCTTTATTCTCACCACATACAGCAAGCATTAACGGATCACGACTCTTCCGCGGATCGACTCATTCGTGGATAGAACATTTCACTTTCCAATCAAACTGGAATAAACGCTAAAAACAAAACTTAACTAAATTTAGCAAACAAAGGCGCTCTGTCTTTTCCTGGCGTTCACAAACACAACCTCTCTCTGTCAAGGGCACACCCCGTCACCATCCAGCAGCCGGCTTTTAAAGCAGCACGTCAATTAAGACAGCTCATTTATCCAATAGACTCCGGACAGAACATATTGCGCTCATTGGTTTCAATAAAGTCGTCATAATACCAGGACCAACAGGTAGAATCCCAAACTAATATAATAAGTAAACACCGTTTACATCCTTCCCTGCTGATTAGTCAGTGTCCCCACGACATAACCAATTAAATTATAACCACATCTACAGACATACCCCAAACAAAACAAAAAACCAATCAAAGTCTAATCCCGGAAACGCGAGGGTAATAACCCCTTTGTTGTACGTTCAGACCTTCGCGCAGCCAATACAGGTCCTCCAACACTAGGCCCAGGGTCAACTGGGGGAGGTGTAGCTCCAATTCTTTGGCCAGTATCCCCCACTTCTCCATCCAGAGGAGGCTCTGCAACTGGGAGTCCTAAGAAAGGGAAGAAACCCCCAAACATTTCCCCCACATTCCCCTCCCGTAACACATTACCCTCAACACCCTGGACAACGGGGCCCAGTGCTCTCTCCACAGATGGTTCTATTTGAGGCAGACAGGGGCGAATCAAGTTCCTATGCAAAACCCGCTCTCTACCCTCACCATGTTCAGGTTTAAGAACATAAACTGGGATATCGGGATTTGATTGTTTAACAATTAAGTATGGATTACTCTCCCAATAATCACTTAACTTACCCCGACCTGTAACTCCCTGCCTACGAACCAACACCCGTTCTCCGGGTAACAATGGGACCCCTCTTATCTTCTTATCATACTGTTCTTTCTGCCGATCTCTCGCCTTCTCCGCCTGCTTCCCTGCTGTGACATAAGCATACTCCAGTCGCTTATAGTGTTGGCTTACCCACTCATCTGATGAACCACGCCCTGTAGCAACATCTTGATTTATCACCAGGTCCATAGGCATCCTTCCATGTCTTCCAAACATCAAAAAGAAAGGAGTATAGCCTGTAGTACTGTGCACACTATTATTGTAGGCGTGGGCCATCTCTTGAATGTACTCTGTCCAATGCTCTTTCTTTTCCACTTCCAAAGTCCCTAAAAGGTTCAGCAGGGTCCGATTAAATCGTTCACAACTTCCATTACCTGCTGGATGGTAAGGGGTAGTGTGGCTTTTCACAGTTCCATATAAAAGACACAATTCTTTAATCAGGTGAGATTCAAAGTTCGCCCCTTGATCGGAATGTAGACGGACCGGACATCCAAATGGCTGAATGACATACTTCCACAAAGCCTGCGCTGTTGTTACTGCAGTCTGATTTCGGGTGGGTACTGTCCAAGCAAACTTAGTAAAATGGTCAGTAATAACCAACACATTCTGACACCCGTCGGATGAACATTCCAAACTCAAATAATCTAGTGCAACCAGTTCTAATGGAGCGGAAGTTTGAATGGACACAAGAGGGGCCCTATCTGGCCTTACAGGCATCTTCCTCTGTTGACATCTAGGACATGCCGCACATCGATCATTAATATCTTGAAGGGAATTGAGCCAATAAAAACGAGCACTCACCACTGCAAAAGTCTTGTCCACGCCAAAGTGTCCAGCCTTTTCATGATAGTCCTCCCACACTTGAGGACGAAAAACGGCAGGCAACACAAGCTGGTGCTTTAACTCCTGCTCCCGAGGGTCCCTCCTAGTTCTATACAAAATGCCATCTCTAAAAATAAATCGATCCCATTGGCGCAAGGTCTTCAACACATCTTCCGTCTCTTGAGATCTCTCTCTTGCATTCGGACGATGACCCCGCTGAAAAAAATAAAGCACTCTACTCAACACTGGATCGTTACTTCGAGCCTCTCGCAACTCCGCTTCAGTCCATGTGGGAAAAAGTTGTCTTCCTACTTCCCCACAAAAAATCTTATCTGACCGTCCATAGTTTGACACCCCATGGCAACAAGCTTTAACCACTTCAGGCACAACTAGACAAAATGCCGGAACCTCCAATCCATCTCGATCTTCCATCTCAGCCAATATTGAAGCAGGTGGGTATCGGGACAAAGCATCGGCATTAGCATTGCTTCTACCTAGTCGGTATTTAACATCAAAGTTATAATTAGCCAGCTGTGCTGCCCACCGTTGTTCTACTCCGCCCAAATTAGCAGTCTGTAGATGGGCCAGAGGATTATTATCAGTGAAGACGGTAAAGTGAGAGCCCGCCAAATATTCATGGAACTTTTCAGTAATAGCCCATTTAAGGGCCAAGAACTCGAGCTTAAAAGAACTATAATTGGCGTCATTCTTCTCAGAGGGATGCAAACTCCGACTCGCATAAGCGATTACTCTCTCACAACCATCTTGTTTCTGGGAAAGCACGGCCCCCAAACCCTGGCTACTCGCATCCGTATAAAGAATGAATGGAGCTGTAAAATCTGCAAAGTTCAGGATAGGGGCATCAGTAAGTAGCTGTTTAAGTTGTTGAAAGGCAGTTTCACACTCTTTGGTCCACTGCCACGGAACAAACCCTGACCCTGGTTTTCTTCCTTTCTTCGACACATTACACAATAAAGCATGGAGGGGACTTGCGACCCGGGAGAAATTTTTAATATAACGCCGGTAATATCCCACAAAGCCTAGAAATGAACGAAGCTCCTTTACAGTTGTCGGAGAGCTCCAACGCTGGACAACCTCAATCTTCTTTGGGTCAGCCTGAACACCACTCTCCGACACAATGTGCCCTAGATACTGCACATGTTTCTTCAGTAAGCAACATTTAGATGGTTTAAGCTTCAATCCATTATGTTGCAACCTAGAAAATACAAACTCGAGATGTTTAAGGTGGGAAACAAAATCTGGAGAATAAACTATAACATCATCAAGATATATAAGCAAAGATTCAAAATTCTGTTCTCCAAGGCAGCACTCCATTAGCCGCTGGAACGTGGCCGGGGCGTTACATAAGCCGAAAGGCATTCGTTCAAACTCAAACAATCCCATGGGAGTAGTGAAAGCAGTCTTTTCCCTATCTCGTGGATCCATCTCTACTTGCCAGAATCCACTAGCGAGATCCAATGTAGAAAACCAAGAAGCTTTCCTCAGGGATGTCAAAGACTCTTCAATCCTGGGCAGAGGATACGCATCTTTGTGAGTTACTAGGTTTAACTTGCGATAGTCGACACAAAATCGCAGAGTCCCGTCTTTTTTTTTGACCAGAACTATTGGAGCAGCCCAAGGGCTGCTACTTTCCCTTACTATCCCAGATCCTAGCATACTCTGCAACAGGGTTCTCACCTCTCCGAAAAGATTGGGCGGTATCCGTCTATACCTTTCTCGCACTGGAGCAGCATCTCCAGTCCGTATTTGATGTCGCACAGCGCCTGTCCGTCCATAATCTTCTTCATGGGTGGAAAAAATGCCTCGATATTTATCCAGGAGCTGCTTCAATTGGATCCGCTGCTCCTCACTTAATTCTACATCTGAAAGATCAAAAGCATCATGATTACAATCACTTTCTCCTGACGCAACCTTTTCAGTCTGTAGCAGGCGTACGTCTACTATTCCTGGTTCTATTTGCGCCATAAAAACATCATGTTCTTCAGTCACCTCCTCAGATTGAATTAAAAACAATTCCCCTAATTTCTGATGGCTGTGTAACAGAACTGGTTCGCTGCCCGTATTCCTAACCCGCACAAATAGTCGTCCATTCTCCACAGTATTCAAACTGCGGCCTACCAGTAAAGACTGCTGCTCCACCAAGGGTTCCACTAGACAGCTGTAATCCTGCCCTCCCGGACCAGCTCTAGCTCGGCCTCGGATGAGCATGTCGCTAAATCCTGGAATCTTGAGAGGAAAACGGTTAGTCGTACGAACAAAACCAACTCGTCCAATTTTATCTGCAAACCCAGCCCTCTTAGCACATACCTTCAAGACCTGTCCCCAAGCTTTTCTTCCAGAATCATTCAGACATGTCAGTCCTTGAAGCTTACTGGTCTGTTTCCTTTGGAACAATTCCTCCCAACACTCCTGAATAATATTCATACCTAACAAGGCAGGTGTAGATGGCAAACAATGATCTTGTACCACCAAAATGCCTCGTTGAGGAATTCTTGCACTTCCAATCTCAATATCCATCACAGCCCAACCTTCATAGGGAATTGCTAACCCATTAGCAGCACGTAAAGAGAGCCAAGCGGTAGGGTCTTGCAGATATTTTCCATGCTTCCCAAAGTGTTGTTCAAAAAAACTCTGTCGTAACATGGTAACTTGAGAACCTGTGTCCAGCAGACATGGTACTGTAATTCCTTCCATTAAAACTTCCACCATAGGGCTATCCCCAATCACTCCCTCCATCAATGGTATTTCTGGACCTTGACTAGTATGGCCCACCGTTCGGTCCAACAAGGTGGGACGGGCTAGTTTAAAGGCTCAGTCGATGAACTTACTGGCCTCCCGCAATAGCGTTCTATATGTCCTGGCAGATGACAACGTCTACAGATTGGCCTTCCTTGGGGATCATAACTATTAAACTGTCGACGGTTAGTGGAATACTGACTTTCTATCCTATTATGAGAGGGCCTCACTCCATCTGCTCTTGATTCTGTAGGGATAGATGTCGATCTCCAGCTCTGCAATTCCGCACGCAATTCTCCTAACAGACTCTGGGTCAGTTCATTCATTTTACCTTGTATGTCACTCTGCAGTTCAGCACGCAATTCTCTTCTCAACAATTGCATTTCTTCTGCCACAGTCTGAGACTTTTGCTGAACTGAGCTTTGACACTGCAATACGGTAGATTCTTCTCCCTCAAATGCCTCAACACGCAACACTGCTTCTCTTCGGATATCTGTAAAAGACAACCCATCATTTAACAAGATCTTTGCTCGTAGTTCTCGCCGCAACATCACGTCCTGCAAACCACTCAAGAACTGGTCCCGGATTAAAATGTCTTCCTCACCAAACCCTCTGGAGTCCCGTTTCTTCATTCTGGAGAATAATTCTTGCAAACGTAATGAGAATTCCCTAATATTTTCTGTTGATTTCTGCCTGCAGCTGAAAAACAGGGAGCGTAAGGTCGAGGCAGTTGTCTTATCTCCATACAGTTCTTCTAATTTCTCAAATACTTGTTTTACTGTACGTTTGCTTTCATCTGGCAAAATCTGCATTTCCCTTTTTGCTTCCCCATCTAAACTAGAGAGCACAATATCCAACTGCTTAGTCTCCGGTAATGCATAGATTCTGAACATAGCTTCGAGACTAGACTTCCATTCTACTAAACTCACATCCCCCACACTACAATTACCCCCTTTGAATCTTTGGGCCCATGAAGCCCCCATCATAAACGGGAACATCATCATTGACCCAGAAGCTATACTAGGCCCCGCTTCCTCATTAGACATATTACACCTATCCTAAATGAGATCAGCACAGAAAAAGAGTCCAATCCTGCGCGGGGAAAAAACAGAGAGCCAATATATTACAAGCGTCGATTTAACCATAAACTCTCAGCTACACAAACCTGCTTTATTCTCACCACATACAGCAAGCATTAACGGATCACGACTCTTCCGCGGATCGACTCATTCGTGGATAGAACATTTCACTTTCCAATCAAACTGGAATAAACGCTAAAAACAAAACTTAACTAAATTTAGCAAACAAAGGCGCTCTGTCTTTTCCTGGCGTTCACAAACACAACCTCTCTCTGTCAAGGGCACACCCCGTCACCATCCAGCAGCCGGCTTTTAAAGCAGCACGTCAATTAAGACAGCTCATTTATCCAATAGACTCCGGACAGAACATATTGCGCTCATTGGTTTCAATAAAGTCGTCATAATACCAGGACCAACAGGTAGAATCCCAAACTAATATAATAAGTAAACACCGTTTACAATGGTATCTCTCCCCTGGGTGCGTTGTGTTTTCGTGAGCAATAATGCAGGAAAGCAGCGGGCGGGATGGCGAGCTTGTCCTGCTGCTCCAACACAAGCTACCTTAGAGCCAGTACGATGCGGGCAATGGGTGAAGTTCGTCAGGAGTACTGCATAAAAAAACGAGTGTGTTGTCGTGGCAGTTGGTGATCAAAGAAATAAAACAAAATAAAATCAATAAATAATAATGTCATAGACTTAAAGTCATACCTTTGAAGTCATAATGCATTGCAAGTGTTATTAGGGAATGTTGTGCTGTGTTTTCAAGCGCTTCAATGTGCTGCTCTGCAAGGTTTGGAGACAGCGGGTGCGTTCACGGAGATCATGAGCAGCCGGAGATCAAGAGCAGCCGCCGCAGGGGAGGGATACCATGGTAAATAGGTTACCTATTTACCATGGTATCTCTCCCCTGGGTGCGTTGTGTTTTCGTGAGCAATAATGCAGGAAAGCAGCGGGCGGGATGGCGAGCTTGTCCTGCTGCTCCAACACAAGCTACCTTAAGAGCCGGTACGATGCGGGCAATGGGTGAAGTTCGTCAGGAGTACTGCATAAAAAAATGAGTGTGTTGTCGTGGCAGTTGGTGATCAAAGAAATAAAACAAAATAAAATCAATAAATAATAATGTCATAGACTTAAAGTCATACCTTTGAAGTCATAATGCATTGCAAGTGTTATTAGGGAATGTTGTGCTGTGTTTTCAAGCGCTTCAATGTGATGCTCTGCAAGGTTTGGAGACAGCGGGTGCGTTCACGGAGATCATGAGCAGCCGGAGATCAAGAGCAGCCGCCGCAGGGGAGGGATACCATGGTAAATAGGTTACCTATTTACCATGGTATCTCTCCCCTGGGTGCGTTGTGTTTTCGTGAGCAATAATGCAGGAAAGCAGCGGGCGGGATGGCGAGCTTGTCCTGCTGCTCCAACACAAGCTACCTTAAGAGCCGGTACGATGCGGGCAATGGGTGAAGTTCGTCAGGAGTACTGCATAAAAAACGAGTGTGTTGTCGTGGCAGTTGGTGATCAAAGAAATAAAACAAAATAAAATCAATAAATAATAATGTCATAGACTTAAAGTCATACCTTTGAAGTCATAATGCATTGCAAGTGTTATTAGGGAATGTTGTGCTGTGTTTTCAAGCGCTTCAATGTGCTGCTCTGCAAGGTTTGGAGACAGCGGGTGCGTTCACGGAGATCATGAGCAGCCGGAGATCAAGAGCAGCCGCCGCAGGGGAGGGATACCATGGTAAATAGGTTACCTATTTACCATGGTATCTCTCCCCTGGGTGCGTTGTGTTTTCGTGAGCAATAATGCAGGAAAGCAGCGGGCGGGATGGCGAGCTTGTCCTGCTGCTCCAACACAAGCTACCTTAAGAGCCGGTACGATGCGGGCAATGGGTGAAGTTCGTCAGGAGTACTGCATAAAAAACGAGTGTGTTGTCGTGGCAGTTGGTGATCAAAGAAATAAAACAAAATAAAATCAATAAATAATAATGTCATAGACTTAAAGTCATACCTTTGAAGTCATAATGCATTGCAAGTGTTATTAGGGAATGTTATGCTGTGTTTTCAAGCGCTTCAATGTGCTGCTCTGCAAGGTTTGGAGACAGCGGGTGCGTTCACGGAGATCATGAGCAGCCGGAGATCAAGAGCAGCCGCCGCAGGGGAGGGATACCATGGTAAATAGGTTACCTATTTACCATGGTATCTCTCCCCTGGGTGCGTTGTGTTTTCGTGAGCAATAATGCAGGAAAGCAGCGGGCGGGATGGCGAGCTTGTCCTGCTGCTCCAACACAAGCTACCTTAAGAGCCGGTACGATGCGGGCAATGGGTGAAGTTCGTCAGGAGTACTGCATAAAAAAAAACGAGTGTGTTGTCGTGGCAGTTGGTGATCAAAGAAATAAAACAAAATAAAATTAATAAATAATAATGTCATAGACTTAAAGTCATACCTTTGAAGTCATAATGCATTGCAAGTGTTATTAGGGAATGTTGTGCTGTGTTTTCAAGCGCTTCAATGTGCTGCTCTGCAAGGTTTGGAGACAGCGGGTGCGTTCACGGAGATCATGAGCAGCCGGAGATCAAGAGCAGCCGCCGCAGGGGAGGGATACCATGGTAAATAGGTTACCTATCTCCGTGAACGCAGATTACCTAATAGGTTACCTATTTACCATGGTATCTCTCCCCTGTGTGCGTTGTGTTTTCGTGAGCAATAATGCAGGAAAGCAGCGGGCGGGATGGCGAGCTTGTCCTGCTGCTCCAACACAAGCTACCTTAAGAGCCGGTACGATGCGGGCAATGGGTGAAGTTCGTCAGGAGTACTGCATAAAAAAACGAGTGTGTTGTCGTGGCAGTTGGTGATCAAAGAAATAAAACAAAATAAAATCAATAAATAATAATGTCATAGACTTAAAGTCATACCTTTGAAGTCATAATGCATTGCAAGTGTTATTAGGGAATGTTGTGCTGTGTTTTCAAGCGCTTCAATGTGCTGCTCTGCAAGGTTTGGAGACAGCGGGTGCGTTCACGGAGATCATGAGCAGCCGGAGATCAAGAGCAGCCGCCGCAGGGGAGGTATACCATGGTAAATAGGTTACCTATTTACCATGGTATCTCTCCCCTGTGTGCGTTGTGTTTTCGTGAGCAATAATGCAGGAAAGCAGCGGGCGGGATGGCGAGCTTGTCCTGCTGCTCCAACACAAGCTACCTTAAGAGCCGGTACGATGCGGGCAATGGGTGAAGTTCGTCAGGAGTACTGCATAAAAAAACGAGTGTGTTGTCGTGGCAGTTGGTGATCAAAGAAATAAAACAAAATAAAATCAATAAATAATAATGTCATAGACTTAAAGTCATACCTTTGAAGTCATAATGCATTGCAAGTGTTATTAGGGAATGTTGTGCTGTGTTTTCAAGCGCTTCAATGTGCTGCTCTGCAAGGTTTGGAGACAGCGGGTGCGTTCACGGAGATCATGAGCAGCCGGAGATCAAGAGCAGCCGCCGCAGGGGAGGGATACCATGGTAAATAGGTATTGTGTGCGTTGTGTTTTCGTGAGCAATAATGCAGGAAAGCAGCGGGCGGGATGGCGAGCTTGTCCTGCTGCTCCAACACAAGCTACCTTAAGAGCCGGTACGATGCGGGCAATGGGTGAAGTTCGTCAGGAGTACTGCATAAAAAAACGAGTGTGTTGTCGTGGCAGTTGGTGATCAAAGAAATAAAACAAAATAAAATCAATAAATAATAATGTCATAGACTTAAAGTCATACCTTTGAAGTCATAATGCATTGCAAGTGTTATTAGGGAATGTTGTGCTGTGTTTTCAAGCGCTTCAATGTGCTGCTCTGCAAGGTTTGGAGACAGCGGGTGCGTTCACGGAGATCATGAGCAGCCGGAGATCAAGTGCAGCCGCCGCAGGGGAGGGATACCATGGTAAATAGGTTACCTATTTACCATGGTATCTCTCCCCTGGGTGCGTTGTGTTTTCGTGAGCAATAATGCAGGAAAGCAGCGGGCGGGATGGCGAGCTTGTCCTGCTGCTCCAACACAAGCTACCTTAAGAGCCGGTACGATGCGGGCAATGGGTGAAGTTCGTCAGGAGTACTGCATAAAAAAAAACGAGTGTGTTGTCGTGGCAGTTGGTGATCAAAGAAATAAAACAAAATAAAATCAATAAATAATAATGTCATAGACTTAAAGTCATACCTTTGAAGTCATAATGCAGTGCAAGTTTTATTAGGGAATGTTGTGCTGTGTTTTCAAGCGCTTCAATGTGCTGCTCTGCAAGGTTTGGAGACAGCGGGTGCGTTCACGGAGATCATGAGCAGCCGGAGATCAAGAGCAGCCGCCGCAGGGGAGGGATACCATGGTAAATATGTTACCTATTTACCATGGTATCTCTCCCCTGGGTGCGTTGTGTTTTCGTTAGCAATAATGCAGGAAAGCAACGGGCGGGATGGCGAGCTTGTCCTGCCGCTCCAACACAAGCTACCTTGGTATCTCTCCCCTGGGTGCGTTGTGTTTTCGTGAGCAATAATGCAGGAAAGCAGCGGGCAGGATGGCGAGCTTGTCCTGCTGCTCCAACACAAGCTACCTTAAGAGCCGGTACGATGCGGGCAATGGGTGAAGTTCGTCAGGAGTACTGCGTAAAAAAAACGAGTGTGTTGTCGTGGCAGTTGGTGATCAAAGAAATAAAACAAAATAAAATCAATAAATAATAATGTCATAGACTTAAAGTCATACCTTTGAAGTCATAATGCAGTGCAAGTGTTATTAGGGAATGTTGTGCTGTGTTTTCAAGCGCTTCAATGTGCTGCTCTGCAAGGTTTGGAGACAGCGGGTGCGTTCACGGAGATCATGAGCAGCCGGAGATCAAGAGCAGCCGCCGCAGGGGAGGTATACCATGGTAAATAGGTTACCTATTTACCATGGTATCTCTCCCCTGGGTGCGTTGTGTTTTCGTGAGCAATAATGCAGGAAAGCAGCGGGCGGGATGGCGAGCTTGTCCTGCTGCTCCAACACAAGCTACCTTAAGAGCCGGTACTATGCGGGCAATGGGTGAAGTTCGTCAGGAGTACTGCATAAAAAAACGAGTGTGTTGTCGTGGCAGTTGGTGATCAAAGAAATAAAACACAATAAAATCAATAAATAATAATGTCATAGACTTAAAGTCATACCTTTGAAGTCATAATGCATTGCAAGTGTTATTAGGGAATGTTGTGCTGTGTTTTCAAGCGCTTCAATGTGCTGCTCTGCAAGGTTTGGAGACAGCGGGTGCGTTCACGGAGATCATGAGCAGCCGGAGATCAAGTGCAGCCGCCGCAGGGGAGGGATACCATGGTAAATAGGTTACCTATTTACCATGGTATCTCTCCCCTGGGTGCGTTGTGTTTTCGTGAGCAATAATGCAGGAAAGCAACGGGCGGGATGGCGAGCTTGTCCTGCTGCTCCAACACAAGCTACCTTGGTATCTCTCCCCTGGGTGCGTTGTGTTTTCGTGAGCAATAATGCAGGAAAGCAGCGGGCGGGATGGCGAGCTTGTCCTGCTGCTCCAACACAAGCTACCTTAAGAGCCGGTACGATGCGGGCAATGGGTGAAGTTCGTCAGGAGTACTGCGTAAAAAAAACGAGTGTGTTGTCGTGGCAGTTGGTGATCAAAGAAATAAAACAAAATAAAATCAATAAATAATAATGTCATAGACTTAAAGTCATACCTTTGAAGTCATAATGCAGTGCAAGTGTTATTAGGGAATGTTGTGCTGTGTTTTCAAGCGCTTCAATGTGCTGCTCTGCAAGGTTTGGAGACAGCGGGTGCGTTCACGGAGATTATGAGCAGCCGGAGATCAAGAGCAGCCGCCGCAGGGGAGGTATACCATGGTAAATAGGTTACCTATTTACCATGGTATCTCTCCCCTGGGTGCGTTGTGTTTTCGTGAGCAATAATGCAGGAAAGCAGCGGGCGGGATGGCGAGCTTGTCCTGCTGCTCCAACACAAGCTACCTTAAGAGCCGGTACTATGCGGGCAATGGGTGAAGTTCGTCAGGAGTACTGCATAAAAAAACGAGTGTGTTGTCGTGGCAGTTGGTGATCAAAGAAATAAAACACAATAAAATCAATAAATAATAATGTCATAGACTTAAAGTCATACCTTTGAAGTCATAATGCATTGCAAGTGTTATTAGGGAATGTTGTGCTGTGTTTTCAAGCGCTTCAATGTGCTGCTCTGCAAGGCTTGGAGAGAGCGCGTGCGATCACGGAGATCAAGAGCAGCCGCCGCAGGGGAGGGATACCATGGTAAATAGGTTACCTATTTACCATGGTATCTCTCCCCTGGGTGCGTTGTGTTTTGGTGAGCAATAATGCAGGAAAGCAGCGGGCGGGATGGCGAGCTTGTCCTGCTGCTCCAACACAAGCTACCTTAAGAGCCGGTACGATGCGGGCAATGGGTGAAGTTCATCAGGAGTACTGCATAAAAAAACGAGTGTGTTGTCGTGGCAGTTGGTGATCAAAGAAATAAAACAAAATAAAATCAATAAATAATAATGTCATAGACTTAAAGTCATACCTTTGAAGTCATAATGCATTGCAAGTGTTATTAGGGAATGTTGTGCTGTGTTTTCAAGCGCTTCAATGTGCTGCTCTGCAAGGTTTGGAGACAGCGGGTGCGTTCACGGAGATCATGAGCAGCCGGAGATCAAGAGCAGCCGCCGCAGGGGAGGGATACCATGGTAAATAGGTTACCTATTTACCATGGTATCTCTCCCCTGGGTGCGTTGTGTTTTCGTGAGCAATAATGCAGGAAAGCAGCGGGCGGGATGGCGAGCTTGTCCTGCTGCTCCAACACAAGCTACCTTAAGAGCCGGTACGATGCGGGCAATGGGTGAAGTTCGTCAAGAGTACTGCATAAAAAAACGAGTGTGTTGTCGTGGCAGTTGGTGATCAAAGAAATAAAACAAAATAAAATCAATAAATAATAATGTCATAGACTTAAAGTCATACCTTTGAAGTCATAATGCATTGCAAGTGTTATTAGGGAATGTTATGCTGTGTTTTCAAGCGCTTCAATGTGCTGCTCTGCAAGGTTTGGAGACAGGGGTGCGTTCACGGAGATCATGAGCAGCCGGAGATCAAGAGCAGCCGCCGCAGGGGAGGGATACCATGGTAAATAGGTTACCTATCTCCGTGAACGCAGATTACCTAATAGGTTACCTATTTACCATGGTATCTCTCCCCTGGGTGCGTTGTGTTTTCGTGAGCAATAATGCAGGAAAGCAGCGGGCGGGATGGCGAGCTTGTCCTGCTGCTCCAACACAAGCTACCTTAAGAGCCGGTACGATGCGGGCAATGGGTGAAGTTCGTCAGGAGTACTGCATAAAAAAACGAGTGTGTTGTCGTGGCAGTTGGTGATCAAAGAAATAAAACAAAATAAAATCAATAAATAATAATGTCATAGACTTAAAGTCATACCTTTGAAGTCATAATGCATTGCAAGTGTTATTAGGGAATGTTGTGCTGTGTTTTCAAGCGCTTCAATGTGCTGCTCTGCAAGGTTTGGAAACAGCGGGTGCGTTCACGGAGATCATGAGCAGCCGGAGATCAAGAGCAGCCGCCGCAGGGGAGGGATACCATGGTAAATAGGTTACCTATTTACCATGGTATCTCTCCCCTGGGTGCGTTGTGTTTTCGTGAGCAATAATGCAGGAAAGCAGCGGGCGGGATGGCGAGCTTGTCCTGCTGCTCGAACACAAGCTACCTTAAGAGCCGGTACGATGCGGGCAATGGGTGAAGTTCGTCAGGAGTACTGCATAAAAAAACGAGTGTGTTGTCGTGGCAGTTGGTGATCAAAGAAATAAAACAAAATAAAATCAATAAATAATAATGTCATAGACTTAAAGTCATACCTTTGAAGTCATAATGCATTGCAAGTGTTATTAGGGAATGTTGTGCTGTGTTTTCAAGCGCTTCAATGTGCTGCTCTGCAAGGTTTGGAGACAGCGGGTGCGTTCACGGAGATCATGAGCAGCCGGAGATCAAGTGCAGCCGCCGCAGGGGAGGGATACCATGGTAAATAGGTTACCTATTTACCATGGTATCTCTCCCCTGGGTGCGTTGTGTTTTCGTGAGCAATAATGCAGGAAAGCAGCGGGCGGGATGGCGAGCTTGTCCTGCTGCTCCAACACAAGCTACCTTAAGAGCCGGTACGATGCGGGCAATGGGTGAAGTTCGTCAGGAGTACTGCATAAAAAAAAACGAGTGTGTTGTCGTGGCAGTTGGTGATCAAAGAAATAAAACAAAATAAAATCAATAAATAATAATGTCATAGACTTAAAGTCATACCTTTGAAGTCATAATGCAGTGCAAGTTTTATTAGGGAATGTTGTGCTGTGTTTTCAAGCGCTTCAATGTGCTGCTCTGCAAGGTTTGGAGACAGCGGGTGCGTTCACGGAGATCATGAGCAGCCGGAGATCAAGAGCAGCCGCCGCAGGGGAGGGATACCATGGTAAATATGTTACCTATTTACCATGGTATCTCTCCCCTGGGTGCGTTGTGTTTTCGTTAGCAATAATGCAGGAAAGCAACGGGCGGGATGGCGAGCTTGTCCTGCTGCTCCAACACAAGCTACCTTGGTATCTCTCCCCTGGGTGCGTTGTGTTTTCGTGAGCAATAATGCAGGAAAGCAGCGGGCAGGATGGCGAGCTTGTCCTGCTGCTCCAACACAAGCTACCTTAAGAGCCGGTACTATGCGGGCAATGGGTGAAGTTCGTCAGGAGTACTGCATAAAAAAACGAGTGTGTTGTCGTGGCAGTTGGTGATCAAAGAAATAAAACACAATAAAATCAATAAATAATAATGTCATAGACTTAAAGTCATACCTTTGAAGTCATAATGCATTGCAAGTGTTATTAGGGAATGTTGTGCTGTGTTTTCAAGCGCTTCAATGTGCTGCTCTGCAAGGTTTGGAGACAGCGGGTGCGTTCACGGAGATCATGAGCAGCCGGAGATCAAGTGCAGCCGCCGCAGGGGAGGGATACCATGGTAAATAGGTTACCTATTTACCATGGTATCTCTCCCCTGGGTGCGTTGTGTTTTCGTGAGCAATAATGCAGGAAAGCAGCGGGCGGGATGGCGAGCTTGTCCTGCTGCTCCAACACAAGCTACCTTAAGAGCCGGTACGATGCGGGCAATGGGTGAAGTTCGTCAGGAGTACTGCATAAAAAAAAACGAGTGTGTTGTCGTGGCAGTTGGTGATCAAAGAAATAAAACAAAATAAAATCAATAAATAATAATGTCATAGACTTAAAGTCATACCTTTGAAGTCATAATGCAGTGCAAGTGTTATTAGGGAATGTTGTGCTGTGTTTTCAAGCGCTTCAATGTGCTGCTCTGCAAGGTTTGGAGACAGCGGGTGCGTTCACGGAGATCATGAGCAGCCGGAGATCAAGAGCAGCCGCCGCAGGGGAGGGTTACCATGGTAAATATGTTACCTATTTACCATGGTATCTCTCCCCTGGGTGCGTTGTGTTTTCGTGAGCAATAATGCAGGAAAGCAACGGGCGGGATGGCGAGCTTGTCCTGCTGCTCCAACACAAGCTACCTTGGTATCTCTCCCCTGGGTGCGTTGTGTTTTCGTGAGCAATAATGCAGGAAAGCAGCGGGCGGGATGGCGAGCTTGTCCTGCTGCTCCAACACAAGCTACCTTAAGAGCCGGTACGATGCGGGCAATGGGTGAAGTTCGTCAGGAGTACTGCGTAAAAAAAACGAGTGTGTTGTCGTGGCAGTTGGTGATCAAAGAAATAAAACAAAATAAAATCAATAAATAATAATGTCATAGACTTAAAGTCATACCTTTGAAGTCATAATGCAGTGCAAGTGTTATTAGGGAATGTTGTGCTGTGTTTTCAAGCGCTTCAATGTGCTGCTCTGCAAGGTTTGGAGACAGCGGGTGCGTTCACGGAGATTATGAGCAGCCGGAGATCAAGAGCAGCCGCCGCAGGGGAGGTATACCATGGTAAATAGGTTACCTATTTACCATGGTATCTCTCCCCTGGGTGCGTTGTGTTTTCGTGAGCAATAATGCAGGAAAGCAGCGGGCGGGATGGCGAGCTTGTCCTGCTGCTCCAACACAAGCTACCTTAAGAGCCGGTACTATGCGGGCAATGGGTGAAGTTCGTCAGGAGTACTGCATAAAAAAACGAGTGTGTTGTCGTGGCAGTTGGTGATCAAAGAAATAAAACACAATAAAATCAATAAATAATAATGTCATAGACTTAAAGTCATACCTTTGAAGTCATAATGCATTGCAAGTGTTATTAGGGAATGTTGTGCTGTGTTTTCAAGCGCTTCAATGTGCTGCTCTGCAAGGCTTGGAGAGAGCGCGTGCGTTCACGGAGATCAAGAGCAGCCGCCGCAGGGGAGGGATACCATGGTAAATAGGTTACCTATTTACCATGGTATCTCTCCCCTGGGTGCGTTGTGTTTTGGTGAGCAATAATGCAGGAAAGCAGCGGGCGGGATGGCGAGCTTGTCCTGCTGCTCCAACACAAGCTACCTTAAGAGCCGGTACGATGCGGGCAATGGGTGAAGTTCATCAGGAGTACTGCATAAAAAATACGAGTGTGTTGTCGTGGCAGTTGGTGATCAAAGAAAAAAAAACAAAATAAAATCAATAAATAATAATGTCATAGACCTAAATCCATACCTTTGAAGTCATAATGCATTGCAAGTGTTATTAGGGAATGTTGTGCTGTGTTTTCAAGCGCTTCAATGTGCTGCTCTGCAAGGTTTGGAGACAGCGGGTGCGTTCACGGAGATCAAGAGCAGCCGGCGCAAAACAAAAGGCACCCAGGGGAGAGATACCATGGTAAATAGGTTACCTATTTACCTATTTTTGTTTCGGCGAACGGTTTTGGTGAGCAATAATGCAGAAAAGCAGCGGGCGGGATGGCGAGCTTGTCCTGCTGCTCCAACACAAGCTACCTTAAGAGCCGGTACGATGCGGGCAATGGGTGAAGTTCGTCAGGAGTACTGCATAAAAAAACGAGTGTGTTTTCGTGGCAGTTGGTGATCAAAGAAATAAAACAAAATAAAATCAATAAATAATAATGTCATAGACCTAAAGCCATACCTTTGAAGTCATAATGCATTGCAAGTGTTATTAGGGAATGTTGTGCTGTGTTTTCAAGCGCTTCAATGTGCTGCTCTGCAAGGTTTGGAGACAGCGGGTGCGTTCACGGAGATCAAGAGCAGCCGGCGCAAAACAAAAGGCACCCAGGGGAGAGATACCATGGTAAATAGGTTACCTATTTACCTATTTTTGTTTTGGCGAACGGTTTTGGTGAGCAATAATGCAGGAAAGCAGCGGGCGGGATGGCGAGCTTGTCCTGCTGCTCCAACACAAGCTACCTTAAGAGCCGGTACGATGCGGGCAATGGGTGAAGTTCGTCAGGAGTACTGCATAAAAAAACGAGTGTGTTGTCGTGGCAGTTGGTGATCAAAGAAATAAAACAAAATAAAATCAATAAATAATAATGTCATAGACCTAAAGCCATACCTTTGAAGTCATAATGCATTGCAAGTGTTATTAGGGAATGTTGTGCTGTGTTTTCAAGCGCTTCAATGTGCTGCTCTGCAAGGTTTGGAGACAGCGGGTGCGTTCACGGAGATCAAGAGCAGCCGGAGATCAAGAGCAGCCGCCGCAGGGGAGGGATACCATGGTAAATAGGTTACCTATTTACCATGGTATCTCTCCCCTGGGTGCGTTGTGTTTTGGTGAGCAATAATGCAGGAAAGCAGCGGGCGGGATGGCGAGCTTGTCCTGCTGCTCCAACACAAGCTACCTTAAGAGCCGGTACGATGCGGGCAATGGGTGAAGTTCGTCAGGAGTACTGCATAAAAAAACGAGTGTGTTGTCGTGGCAATTGGTGATCAAAGAAATAAAACAAAATAAAATCAATAAATATTAATGTCATAGACCTAAAGCCATACCTTTGAAGTCATAATGCATTGCAAGTGTTATTAGGGAATGTTGTGCTGTGTTTTCAAGGGCTTCAATGTGCTGCTCTGCAAGGTTTGGAGACAGCGGGTGCGTTCACGGAGATCAAGAGCAGCCGGCGCAAAACAAAAGGCACCCAGGGGAGAGATACCATGGTAAATAGTTTACCTATTTACCTATTTTTGTTTCGGCGAACGGTTTTGGTGAGCAATAATGCAGGAAAGCAGCGGGCGGGATGGCGAGCTTGTCCTGCTGCTCCAGCACAAGCTACCTTAAGAGCCAGTACGATGCGGGCAATGGGTGAAGTTCGTCAGGAGTACTGCATAAAAAATACGAGTGTGTTGTCGTGGCAGTTGGTGATCAAAGAAATAAAAAAAATAAAATCAATAAATAATAATGTCATAGACCTAAAGCCATACCTTTGAAGTCATAATGCATTGCAAGTGTTATTAGGGAATGTTGTGCTGTGTTTTCAAGCGCTTCAATGTGCTGCTCTGCAAGGTTTGGAGACAGCGGGTGCGTTCACGGAGATCAAGAGCAGCCGGCGCAAAACAAAAGGCACCCAGGGGAGATGCGTTGTGTTTTCGTGAGCAATAATGCAGGAAAGCAGCGTGCGGGATGGCGAGCTTTTCCTGCTGCTCCAACACAAGCTACCTTAAGAGCCGGTACGATGCGGGCAATGAGTGAAGTTCGTCAGGAGTACTGCATAAAAAATACGAGTGTGTTGTCGTGGCAGTTGGTGATCAAAGAAAAAAAAACAAAATAAAATCAATAAATAATAATGTCATAGACTTAAAGTCATACCTTTGAAGTCATAATGCATTGCAAGTGTTATTAGGGAATGTTGTGCTGTGTTTTCAAGCGCTTCAATGTGCTGCTCTGCAAGGTTTGGAGACAGCGGGTGCGTTCACGGAGATCAAGAGCAGCCTGCGCAAAACAAAAGGCACCCAGGGGAGAGATACCATGGTAAATAGGTTACCTATTTACCTATTTTTGATTCGGCGAACGGTTTTGGTGAGCAATAATGCAGGAAAGCAGCGGGCGGGATGGCGACCTTGTCCTGCTGCTCCAACACAAGCTACCTTAAGAGCCGGTACGATGCGGGCAATGGGTGAAGTTCGTCAGGAGTACTGCATAAAAAATACGAGTGTGTTGTCGTGGCAGTTGGTGATCAAAGAAATAAAACAAAATAAAATCAAATAATAATAATGTCATAGACCTAAAGCCATACCTTTGAAGTCATAGTGCTGTGTTTTCAAGCGCTTCAATGTGCTGCTCTGCAAGGTTTGGAGACAGCGGGTGCGTTCACGGAGATCAAGAGCAGCCGGAGATCAAGAGCAGCCGCCGCAGGGGAGGGTTGTACCATGGTAAATAGGTTACCTATTTACCATGGTATCTCTCCCCTGGGTGCGTTGTGTTTTGGTGAGCAATAATGCAGGAAAGCAGCGGGCGGGATGGCGAGCTTGTCCTGCTGCTCCAACACAAGCGACCTTAAGAGCCGATACGATGCGGGCAATGGGTGAAGTTCGTCAGGAGTACTGCATAAAAAAACGAGCGTGTTGTCGTGGCAGTTGGTGATCAAAGAAAAAAAAAACAAAATAAAATCAATAAATAATAATGTCATAGACTTAAAGTCATACCTTTGAAGTCATAATGCATTGCAAGTGTTATTAGGGAATGTTGTGCTGTGTTTTCAAGCGCTTCAATGTGCTGCTCTGCAAGGTTTGGAGACAGCGGGTGCGTTCACGGAGATCAAGAGCAGCCGGAGATCAAGAGCAGCCGCCGCAGGGGAGGGATACCATGGTAAATAGGTTACCTATTTACCATGGTATCTCTCCCCTGGGTGCGTTGTGTTTTGGTGAGCAATAATGCAGGAAAGCAGCGGGCGGGATGGCGAGCTTGTCCTGCTGCTCCAACACAAGCTACCTTAAGAGCCGGTACGATGCGGGCAATGGGTGAAGTTCGTCAGGAGTACTGCATAAAAAATACGAGTGTGTTGTCGTGGCAGTTGGTGATCAAAGAAAAAAAAACAAAATAAAATCAATAAATAATAATGTCATAGACTTAAAGTCATACCTTTGAAGTCATAATGCATTGCAAGTGTTATTAGGGAATGTTGTGCTGTGTTTTCAAGCGCTTCAATGTGCTGCTCTGCAAGGTTTGGAGACAGCGGGTGCGTTCACGGAGATCAAGAGCAGCCGGAGCAAAACAAAAGGCACCCAGGGGAGTGATACCATGGTAAATAGGTTACCTATTTACCTATTTTTGTTTCGGCGAACGGTTTTGGTGAGCAATAATGCAGGAAAGCAGCGGGCGGGATGGCGAGCTTGTCCTGCTGCTCCAACACAAGCTACCTTAAGAGCCGGTACGATGCGGGCAATGGGTGAAGTTCGTCAGGAGTACTGCATAAAAAAACGAGTGTGTTGTCGTGGCAGTTGGTGATCAAAGAAATAAAACAAAATAAAATCAATAAATAATAATGTCATAGACCTAAAGCCATACCTTTGAAGTCATAATGCATTGCAAGTGTTATTAGGGAATGTTGTGCTGTGTTTTCAAGCGCTTCAATGTGCTGCTCTGCAAGGTTTGGAGACAGCGGGTGCGTTCACGGAGATCAAGAGCAGCCGGCGCAAAACAAAAGGCACCCAGGGGAGATGCGTTGTGTTTTGGTGAGCAATAATGCAGGAAAGCAGCGGGCGGGATGGCGAGCTTGTCCTGCTGCTCCAACACAAGCTACCTTAATAGCCGGTACGATGCGGGCAATGGGTGAAGTTCGTCAGGAGTACTGCATAAAAAATACGAGTGTGTTGTCGTGGCAGTTGGTGATCAAAGAAAAAAAAACAAAATAAAATCAATAAATAATAATGTCATAGACTTAGAGTCATACCTTTGAAGTCATAATGCATTGCAAGTGTTATTAGGGAATGTTGAGCTGTGTTTTCAAGCGCTTCAATGTGCTGCTCTGCAAGGTTTGGAGACAGCGGGTGCGTTCACGGAGATCAAGATCAGCCTGCGCAAAACAAAAGGCACCCAGGGGAGAGATACCATGGTAAATAGGTTACCTATTTACCTATTTTTGTTTCGGCGAACGGTTTTGGTGAGCAATAATGCAGGAAAGCAGCGGGCGGGATGGCGAGCTTGTCCTGCTGCTCCAACACAAGCTACCTTAAGAGCCGGTACGATGCGGGCAATGGGTGAAGTTCGTCAGGAGTACTGCATAAAAAATACGAGTGTGTTGTCGTGGCAGTTGGTGATCAAAGAAATAAAACAAAATAAAATCAATAAATAATAATGTCATAGACCTAAAGCCATACCTTTGAAGTCATAATGCATTGCAAGTGTTATTAGGGAATGTTGTGCTGTGTTTTCAAGCGCTTCAATGTGCTGCTCTGCAAGGTTTGGAGACAGCGGGTGCGTTCACGGAGATCAAGAGCAGCCGGAGATCAAGAGCAGCCGCCGCAGGGGAGGGATACCATGGTAAATAGGTTACCTATTTACCATGGTATCTCTCCCCTGGGTGCGTTGTGTTTTGGTGAGCAATAATGCAGGAAAGCAGCGGGCGGGATGGCGAGCTTGTCCTGCTGCTCCAACACAAGCTACCTTAAGAGCCGGTACGATGCGGGCAATGGGTGAAGTTCGTCAGGAGTACTGCATAAAAAAACGAGTGTGTTGTCGTGGCAGTTGGTGATCAAAGAAATAAAACACAATAAAATCAATAAATAATAATGTCATAGACTTAAAGTCATACCTTTGAAGTCATAATGCATTGCAAGTGTTATTAGGGAATGTTGTGCTGTGTTTTCAAGCGCTTCAATGTGCTGCTCTGCAAGGCTTGGAGACAGCGCGTGCGTTCACGGAGATCAAGAGCAGCCGGAGATCAATTGCAGCCGCCGCAGGGGAGGGATACCATGGTAAATAGGTTACCTATTTACCATGGTATCTCTCCCCTGGGTGCGTTGTGTTTTGGTGAGCAATAATGCAGGAAAGCAGCGGGCGGGATGGCGAGCTTGTCCTGCTGCTCCAACACAAGCTACCTTAAGAGCCGGTACGATGCGGGCAATGGGTGAAGTTCGTCAGGAGTACTGCATAAAAAACGAGTGTGTTGTCGTGGCAGTTGGTGATCAAAGAAATAAAACAAAATAAAATCAATAAATAATAATGTCATAGACTTAAAGTCATACCTTTGAAGTCATAATGCATTGCAAGTGTTATTAGGGAATGTTATGCTGTGTTTTCAAGCGCTTCAATGTGCTGCTCTGCAAGGTTTGGAGACAGCGGGTGCGTTCACGGAGATCATGAGCAGCCGGAGATCAAGAGCAGCCGCCGCAGGGGAGGGATACCATGGTAAATAGGTTACCTATTTACCATGGTATCTCTCCCCTGGGTGCGTTGTGTTTTCGTGAGCAATAATGCAGGAAAGCAGCGGGCGGGATGGCGAGCTTGTCCTGCTGCTCCAACACAAGCTACCTTAAGAGCCGGTACGATGCGGGCAATGGGTGAAGTTCGTCAGGAGTACTGCATAAAAAAAAACGAGTGTGTTGTCGTGGCAGTTGGTGATCAAAGAAATAAAACAAAATAAAATTAATAAATAATAATGTGATAGACTTAAAGTCATACCTTTGAAGTCATAATGCATTGCAAGTGTTATTAGGGAATGTTGTGCTGTGTTTTCAAGCGCTTCAGTGTGCTGCTCTGCAAGGTTTGGAGACAGCGGGTGCGTTCTAGGAGATCATGAGCAGCCGGAGATCAAGAGCAGCCGCCGCAGGGGAGGGATACCATGGTAAATAGGTTACCTATCTCCGTGAACGCAGATTACCTAATAGGTTACCTATTTACCATGGTATCTCTCCCCTGTGTGCGTTGTGTTTTCGTGAGCAATAATGCAGGAAAGCAGCGGGCGGGATGGCGAGCTTGTCCTGCTGCTCCAACACAAGCTACCTTAAGAGCCGGTACGATGCGGGCAATGGGTGAAGTTCGTCAGGAGTACTGCATAAAAAAACGAGTGTGTTGTCGTGGCAGTTGGTGATCAAAGAAATAAAACAAAATAAAATCAATAAATAATAATGTCATAGACTTAAAGTCATACCTTTGAAGTCATAATGCATTGCAAGTGTTATTAGGGAATGTTGTGCTGTGTTTTCAAGCGCTTCAATGTGCTGCTCTGCAAGGTTTGGAGACAGCGGGTGCGTTCACGGAGATCATGAGCAGCCGGAGATCAAGAGCAGCCGCCGCAGGGGAGGGATCTCTCCCCTGGGTGCGTTGTGTTTTGGTGAGCAATAATGCAGATAAGCAGCGGGCGGGATGGCGAGCTTGTCCTGCTGCTCCAACACAAGCTACCTTAAGAGCCGGTACGATGCGGGCAATGGGTGAAGTTCGTCAGGAGTACTGCATAAAAAAACGAGTGTGTTGTCGTGGCAGTTGGTGATCAAAGAAATAAAACAAAATAAAATCAATAAATAATAATGCCATAGACTTAAAGTCATACCTTTGAAGTCATAATGCATTGCAAGTGTTATTAGGGAATGTTGTGCTGTGTTTTCAAGCGCTTCAATGTGCTGCTCTGCAAGGTTTGGAGACAGCGGGTGCGTTCACGGAGATCATGAGCAGCCGGAGATCAAGAACAGCCGCCGCAGGGGAGGGATACCATGGTAAATAGGTTACCTAAATAGGTTACCTATTTACCATGGTATCTCTCCCCTGGGTGCGTTGTGTTTTCGTGAGCAATAATGCAGGAAAGCAGCGGGCGGGATGGCGAGCTTGTCCTGCTGCTCCAACACAAGCTACCTTAAGAGCCGGTACGATGCGGGCAATGGGTGAAGTTCGTCAGGAGTACTGCATAAAAAAACGAGTGTGTTGTCGTGGCAGTTGGTGATCAAAGAAATAAAACAAAATAAATAATAATGTCATAGACTTAAAGTCATACCTTTGAAGTCATAATGCATTGCAAGTGTTATTAGGGAATGTTATATCTCCCCTGGGTGCGTTGTGTTTTCGTGAGCAATAATGCAGGAAAGCAGCGGGATGGCGAGCTTGTCCTGCTGCTCCAACACAAGCTACCTTAAGAGCCGGTACGATGCGGGCAATGGGTGAAGTTCGTCAGGAGTACTGCATAAAAAACGAGTGTGTTGTCGTGGCAGTTGGTGATCAAAGAAATAAAACAAAATAAAATCAATAAATAATAATGTCATAGACTTAAAGTCATACCTTTGAAGTCATAATGCATTGCAAGTGTTATTAGGGAATGTTATGCTGTGTTTTCAAGCGCTTCAATGTGCTGCTCTGCAAGGTTTGGAGACAGCGGGTGCGTTCACGGAGATCATGAGCAGCCGGAGATCAAGAGCAGCCGCCGCAGGGGAGGGATACCATGGTAAATAGGTTACCTATTTACCATGGTATCTCTCCCCTGGGTGCGTTGTGTTTTGGTGAGCAATAATGCAGGAAAGCAGCGGGCGGGATGGCGAGCTTGTCCTGCTGCTCCAACACAAGCTACCTTAAGAGCAGGTACGATGCGGGCAATGGGTGAAGTTCGTCAGGAGTACTGCATAAAAAAACGAGTGTGTTGTCGTGGCAGTTGGTGATCAAAGAAATAAAACAAAATAAAATTAATAAATAATAATGTCATAGACTTAAAGTCATACCTTTGAAGTCATAATGCATTGCAAGTGTTATTAGGGAATGTTGTGCTGTGTTTTCAAGCGCTTCAATGTGCTGCTCTGCAAGGTTTGGAGACTGCGGGTGCGTTCACGGAGATCATGAGCAGCCGGAGATCAAGAGCAGCCGCCGCAGGGGAGGGATACCATGGTAAATAGGTTACCTATTTACCATGGTATCTCTCCCCTGGGTGCGTTGTGTTTTCGTGAGCAATAATGCAGGAAAGCAGCGGGCGGGATGGCGAGCTTGTCCTGCTGCTCCAACACAAGCTACCTTAAGAGCCGGTACGATGCGGGCAATGGGTGAAGTTCGTCAGGAGTACTGCATAAAAAAACGAGTGTGTTGTCGTGGCAGTTGGTGATCAAAGAAATAAAACAAAATAAAATCAATAAATAATAATGTCATAGACTTAAAGTCATACCTTTGAAGTCATAATGCATTGCAAGTGTTATTAGGGAATGTTGTGCTGTGTTTTCAAGCGCTTCAATGTGCTGCTCTGCAAGGTTTGGAGACAGCGGGTGCGTTCACGGAGATCATGAGCAGACGGAGATCAAGAGCAGCCGCCGCAGGGGAGGGATACCATGGTAAATAGGTTACCTATTTACCATGGTATCTCTCCCCTGGGTGCGTTGTGTTTTCGTGAGCAATAATGCAGGAAAGCAGCGGGCGGGATGGCGAGCTTGTCCTGCTGCTCCAACACAAGCTACCTTAAGAGCCGGTACGATGCGGGCAATGGGTGAAGTTCGTCAGGAGTACTGCGTAAAAAAAACGAGTGTGTTGTCGTGGCAGTTGGTGATCAAAGAAATAAAACAAAATACAATCAATAAATAATAATGTCATAGACTTAAAGTCATACCTTTGAAGTCATAATGCATTGCAAGTGTTATTAGGGAATGTTGTGCTGTGTTTTCAAGCGCTTCAATGTGCTGCTCTGCAAGGTTTGGAGACAGCGGGTGCGTTCACGGAGATCATGAGCAGCCGGAGATCAAGAGCAGCCGCCGCAGGGGAGGGATACCATGGTAAATAGGTTACCTATTTACCATGGTATCTCTCCCCTGGGTGCGTTGTGTTTTCGTGAGCAATAATGCAGGAAAGCAGCGGGCGGGATGGCGAGCTTGTCCTGCTGCTCCAACACAAGCTACCTTAAGAGCCGGTACGATGCGGGCAATGGGTGAAGTTCGTCAGGAGTACTGCATAAAAAAACGAGTGTGTTGTCGTGGCAGTTGGTGATAAAAGAAATAAAACAAAATAAATAATAATGTCATAGACTTAAAGTCATACCTTTGAAGTCATAATGCATTGCAAGTGTTATTAGGGAATGTTGTGATGTGTTTTCAAGCGCTTCAATGTGCTGCTCTGCAAGGTTTGGAGACAGCGGGTGCGTTCACGGAGATCATGAGCAGCCGGAGATCAAGAGCAGCCGCCGCAGGGGAGGGATCTCTCCCCTGGGTGCGTTGTGTTTTGGTGAGCAATAATGCAGGAAAGCAGCGGGCGGGATGGCGAGCTTGTCCTGCTGCTCCAACACAAGCTACCTTAAGAGCCGGTACGATGCGGGCAATGGGTGAAGTTCGTCAGGAGTACTGCATAAAAAAACGAGTGTGTTGTCGTGGCAGTTGGTGATCAAAGAAATAAAACAAAATAAAATCAATAAATAATAATGCCATAGACTTAAAGTCATACCTTTGAAGTCATAATGCATTGCAAGTGTTATTAGGGAATGTTGTGCTGTGTTTTCAAGCGCTTCAATGTGCTGCTCTGCAAGGCTTGGAGACAGCGCGTGCGTTCACGGAGATTAAGAGCAGCCGGAGATCAAGAGCAGCCGCCGCAGGGGAGGGATACCATGGTAAATGGCAGTTGGTGATCAAAGAAATAAAACAAAATAAAATCAATAAATAATAATGTCATAGACTTAAAGTCATACCTTTGAAGTCATAATGCATTGCAAGTGTTATTAGGGAATGTTGTGCTGTGTTTTCAAGCGCTTCAATGTGCTGCTCTGCAAGGTTTGGAGACAGCGGGTGCGTTCACGGAGATCATGAGCAGCCGGAGATCAAGAGCAGCCGCCGCAGGGGAGGGATACCATGGTAAATAGGTTACCTATTTACCATGGTATCTCTCCCCTGGGTGCGTTGTGTTTTGGTGAGCAATAATGCAGGAAAGCAGCGGGCGGGATGGCGAGCTTGTCCTGCTGCTCCAACACAAGCTACCTTAAGAGCCGGTACGATGCGGGCAATGGGTGAAGTTCGTCAGGAGTACTGCATAAAAAAAAACGAGTGTGTTGTCGTGGCAGTTGGTGATCAAAGAAATAAAACAAAATAAAATCAATAAATAATAATGTCATAGACTTAAAGTCATACCTTTGAAGTCATAATGCATTGCAAGTGTTATTAGGGAATGTTGTGCTGTGTTTTCAAGCGCTTCAATGTGCTGCTCTGCAAGGTTTGGAGACAGCGGGTGCGTTCACGGAGATCATGAGCAGCCGGAGATCAAGAGCAGCCGCCGCAGGGGAGGGATACCATGGTAAATAGGTTACCTATTTACCATGGTATCTCTCCCCTGGGTGCGTTGTGTTTTCGTGAGCAATAATGCAGGAAAGCAGCGGGCGGGATGGCGAGCTTGTCCTGCTGCTCCAACACAAGCTACCTTAAGAGCCGGTACGATGCGGGCAATGGGTGAAGTTCGTCAGGAGTACTGCATAAAAAACGAGTGTGTTGTCGTGGCAGTTGGTGATCAAAGAAATAAAACAAAATAAAATCAATAAATAATAATGTCATAGACTTAAAGTCATACCTTTGAAGTCATAATGCATTGCAAGTGTTATTAGGGAATGTTATGCTGTGTTTTCAAGCGCTTCAATGTGCTGCTCTGCAAGGTTTGGAGACAGCGGGTGCGTTCACGGAGATCATGAGCAGCCGGAGATCAAGAGCAGCCGCCGCAGGGGAGGGATCTCTCCCCTGGGTGCGTTGTGTTTTGGTGAGCAATAATGCAGATAAGCAGCGGGCGGGATGGCGAGCTTGTCCTGCTGCTCCAACACAAGCTACCTTAAGAGCCGGTACGATGCGGGCAATGGGTGAAGTTCGTCAGGAGTACTGCATAAAAAAACGAGTGTGTTGTCGTGGCAGTTGGTGATCAAAGAAATAAAACAAAATAAAATCAATAAATAATAATGCCATAGACTTAAAGTCATACCTTTGAAGTCATAATGCATTGCAAGTGTTATTAGGGAATGTTGTGCTGTGTTTTCAAGCGCTTCAATGTGCTGCTCTGCAAGGTTTGGAGACAGCGGGTGCGTTCACGGAGATCATGAGCAGCCGGAGATCAAGAACAGCCGCCGCAGGGGAGGGATACCATGGTAAATAGGTTACCTAAATAGGTTACCTATTTACCATGGTATCTCTCCCCTGGGTGCGTTGTGTTTTCGTGAGCAATAATGCAGGAAAGCAGCGGGCGGGATGGCGAGCTTGTCCTGCTGCTCCAACACAAGCTACCTTAAGAGCCGGTACGATGCGGGCAATGGGTGAAGTTCGTCAGGAGTACTGCATAAAAAAACGAGTGTGTTGTCGTGGCAGTTGGTGATCAAAGAAATAAAACAAAATAAATAATAATGTCATAGACTTAAAGTCATACCTTTGAAGTCATAATGCATTGCAAGTGTTATTAGGGAATGTTATATCTCCCCTGGGTGCGTTGTGTTTTCGTGAGCAATAATGCAGGAAAGCAGCGGGATGGCGAGCTTGTCCTGCTGCTCCAACACAAGCTACCTTAAGAGCCGGTACGATGCGGGCAATGGGTGAAGTTCGTCAGGAGTACTGCATAAAAAACGAGTGTGTTGTCGTGGCAGTTGGTGATCAAAGAAATAAAACAAAATAAAATCAATAAATAATAATGTCATAGACTTAAAGTCATACCTTTGAAGTCATAATGCATTGCAAGTGTTATTAGGGAATGTTATGCTGTGTTTTCAAGCGCTTCAATGTGCTGCTCTGCAAGGTTTGGAGACAGCGGGTGCGTTCACGGAGATCATGAGCAGCCGGAGATCAAGAGCAGCCGCCGCAGGGGAGGGATACCATGGTAAATAGGTTACCTATTTACCATGGTATCTCTCCCCTGGGTGCGTTGTGTTTTGGTGAGCAATAATGCAGGAAAGCAGCGGGCGGGATGGCGAGCTTGTCCTGCTGCTCCAACACAAGCTACCTTAAGAGCCGGTACGATGCGGGCAATGGGTGAAGTTCGTCAGGAGTACTGCATAAAAAAAAACGAGTGTGTTGTCGTGGCAGTTGGTGATCAAAGAAATAAAACAAAATAAAATTAATAAATAATAATGTGATAGACTTAAAGTCATACCTTTGAAGTCATAATGCATTGCAAGTGTTATTAGGGAATGTTGTGCTGTGTTTTCAAGCGCTTCAATGTGCTGCTCTGCAAGGTTTGGAGACAGCGGGTGCGTTCTAGGAGATCATGAGCAGCCGGAGATCAAGAGCAGCCGCCACAGGGGAGGGATACCATGGTAAATAGGTTACCTATCTCCGTGAACGCAGATTACCTAATAGGTTACCTATTTACCATGGTATCTCTCCCCTGTGTGCGTTGTGTTTTCGTGAGCAATAATGCAGGAAAGCAGCGGGCGGGATGGGGAGCTTGTCCTGCTGCTCCAACACAAGCTACCTTAAGAGCCGGTACGATGCGGGCAATGGGTGAAGTTCGTCAGGAGTACTGCATAAAAAAACGAGTGTGTTGTCGTGGCAGTTGGTGATCAAAGAAATAAAACAAAATAAAATTAATAAATAATAATGTCATAGACTTAAAGTCATACCTTTGAAGTCATAATGCATTGCAAGTGTTATTAGGGAATGTTGTGCTGTGTTTTCAAGCGCTTCAATGTGCTGCTCTGCAAGGTTTGGAGACTGCGGGTGCGTTCACGGAGATCATGAGCAGCCGGAGATCAAGAGCAGCCGCCGCAGGGGAGGGATACCATGGTAAATAGGTTACCTATTTACCATGGTATCTCTCCCCTGGGTGCGTTGTGTTTTCGTGAGCAATAATGCAGGAAAGCAGCGGGCGGGATGGCGAGCTTGTCCTGCTGCTCCAACACAAGCTACCTTAAGAGCCGGTACGATGCGGGCAATGGGTGAAGTTCGTCAGGAGTACTGCATAAAAAAACGAGTGTGTTGTCGTGGCAGTTGGTGATCAAAGAAATAAAACAAAATAAATAATAATGTCATAGACTTAAAGTCATACCTTTGAAGTCATAATGCATTGCAAGTGTTATTAGGGAATGTTATATCTCCCCTGGGTGCGTTGTGTTTTCGTGAGCAATAATGCAGGAAAGCAGCGGGATGGCGAGCTTGTCCTGCTGCTCCAACACAAGCTACCTTAAGAGCCGGTACGATGCGGGCAATGGGTGAAGTTCGTCAGGAGTACTGCATAAAAAACGAGTGTGTTGTCGTGGCAGTTGGTGATCAAAGAAATAAAACAAAATAAAATCAATAAATAATAATGTCATAGACTTAAAGTCATACCTTTGAAGTCATAATGCATTGCAAGTGTTATTAGGGAATGTTATGCTGTGTTTTCAAGCGCTTCAATGTGCTGCTCTGCAAGGTTTGGAGACAGCGGGTGCGTTCACGGAGATCATGAGCAGCCGGAGATCAAGAGCAGCCGCCGCAGGGGAGGGATACCATGGTAAATAGGTTACCTATTTACCATGGTATCTCTCCCCTGGGTGCGTTGTGTTTTGGTGAGCAATAATGCAGGAAAGCAGCGGGCGGGATGGCGAGCTTGTCCTGCTGCTCCAACACAAGCTACCTTAAGAGCCGGTACGATGCGGGCAATGGGTGAAGTTCGTCAGGAGTACTGCATAAAAAAAAACGAGTGTGTTGTCGTGGCAGTTGGTGATCAAAGAAATAAAACAAAATAAAATTAATAAATAATAATGTGATAGACTTAAAGTCATACCTTTGAAGTCATAATGCATTGCAAGTGTTATTAGGGAATGTTGTGCTGTGTTTTCAAGCGCTTCAATGTGCTGCTCTGCAAGGTTTGGAGACAGCGGGTGCGTTCTAGGAGATCATGAGCAGCCGGAGATCAAGAGCAGCCGCCACAGGGGAGGGATACCATGGTAAATAGGTTACCTATCTCCGTGAACGCAGATTACCTAATAGGTTACCTATTTACCATGGTATCTCTCCCCTGTGTGCGTTGTGTTTTCGTGAGCAATAATGCAGGAAAGCAGCGGGCGGGATGGGGAGCTTGTCCTGCTGCTCCAACACAAGCTACCTTAAGAGCCGGTACGATGCGGGCAATGGGTGAAGTTCGTCAGGAGTACTGCATAAAAAAACGAGTGTGTTGTCGTGGCAGTTGGTGATCAAAGAAATAAAACAAAATAAAATTAATAAATAATAATGTCATAGACTTAAAGTCATACCTTTGAAGTCATAATGCATTGCAAGTGTTATTAGGGAATGTTGTGCTGTGTTTTCAAGCGCTTCAATGTGCTGCTCTGCAAGGTTTGGAGACAGCGGGTGCGTTCACGGAGATCATGAGCAGACGGAGATCAAGAGCAGCCGCCGCAGGGGAGGGATACCATGGTAAATAGGTTACCTATTTACCATGGTATCTCTCCCCTGGGTGCGTTGTGTTTTCGTGAGCAATAATGCAGGAAAGCAGCGGGCGGGATGGCGAGCTTGTCCTGCTGCTCCAACACAAGCTACCTTAAGAGCCGGTACGATGAGGGCAATGGGTGAAGTTCGTCAGGAGTACTGCATAAAAAACGAGTGTGTTGTCGTGGCAGTTGGTGATCAAAGAAATAAAACAAAATAAAATCAATAAATAATAATGTCATAGACTTAAAGTCATACCTTTGAAGTCATAATGCATTGCAAGTGTTATTAGGGAATGTTATGCTGTGTTTTCAAGCGCTTCAATGTGCTGCTCTGCAAGGTTTGGAGACAGCGGGTGCGTTCACGGAGATCAAGAGCAGCCGGCGCAAAACAAAAGGCACCCAGGGGAGATGCGTTGTGTTTTGGTGAGCAATAATGCAGGAAAGCAGCGGGCGGGATGGTGAGCTTGTCCTGCTGCTCCAACACAAGCTACCTTAAGAGCCGGTACGATGCGGGCAATGGGTGAAGTTCGTCAGGAGTACTGCATAAAAAATACGAGTGTGTTGTCGTGGCAAGTAGTAATAGTACTATAGCTTATGTCAAAAGTCTAATTTATGACCCCTTTGACCTTTTTTTGACCTTATAGGTATGAATTTATGAATATATAATGAGGGGGCGTGGATTTATGAATATATGAATATATGATGAGGGGCGTGGAGTTATGAATTTATAATGAGGGGGCCGTGGATTTTATTATGGTTACAAGACAGATATGCTTATTGAATATAGGTAAATATATATATATATATATATATACACACACATATATATATATATATATATATATATATATATATACATATATATATACACATATATACACATATATACACATACATACACCTATAATCTTATGGCACGTCTTTTATAAGATATGTTCAAAAATCAGGGTTTAATATGTTATTTATGTAATCAGGGGATAGCGGGTACCCAAGTTTTATACATGCTTATGTTAACTTATGCTTGGTGCAGACAACATTGAAGTCATAATATTTTTTACATAAGCCACTTAATGAAAAAGGAGAAAGTTTAAAATAGTGTATTAAAAGCAAAAAGAAAAACCAAAAAAGAAAACAACTTATTTAACATTTAAAAGCATTTAAACAAACATTACACACAGAAATCACAGTAAAACTTTGAGTTTTGTTGTTTTAAAAAGGGTTATAGACATTATATATATATATATATATATATATATATATATTGCATTTTACAGACAATTTTCAAAAATCATTGTTTAATAAGACGCATGAGGTTGTTCAAAGGTTTGAGGCGCTGTGATTTTTACATTTTATATGCTTATGTTAACTTATGCTTGGTGCAGACAACATTAAAGTCTTAGTATTTTTACATAAGACACTATGAAAATAGGAGAAAGTTTAAAAGAGGGTATTAAAAGCAAAAAGAAAAAAAAACACGACTTAGCCATTTTAAAAGCATTTAAACATTACACACACACACACAGAAATCAGAGTAGAGGTGCTGTGATTTTACATTTTGATATGTTTGGCGTATACATATTTTTTACTAGGCACCGTTAAAAGCAAAATATATTTACACATACAGAATCCAATAGATGAAACAGGAGAAAGTTTAAAACAGCGTATCACAAAAGCAATAGAAAAATGCAGAAAACAATTTATTACATACATAAATAACTGTACAACTTGAGCGTTAGTCGTTTTGAAAGTGTATCGCTAAACAAAATAAAACAGATATTAAATTAAATATTTATAAAAGAACAAAAACAAAACAAAATCTACCAGAGTACATAGTGGTTTACCCCAAGTTTGATATAAATGCTTATGTTAACTCATGCTTGGTGCAGACAACATTAAAGTCTTAATATTTTTTACATAAGACACTTAATGAAAAGAGAAAGTTTAAAAAGAGGGTATTAAAAGCATAAAGAAAAAAAAACAATTTATATTTAAAATGCGTTTAAACATTACACACATAAATCACGGAACAACTGAGCATTAGTCGTTTTGAAAGTGTATCGCAAAACAAAATAAATTAGATATTAAATTAAATATTTATAAAAGAACAAAAACAAAACCAAATCTACCAGAGTACAAGTTCTGAAAAAAGCTCTCTCTTACCGTCTTCAAAAAAAAAAAAACTCCCACCCCGGACAAAACGCACAAACCCTGCCTGAATTCTCTCCCTCTCACGCTTCTTCTCTCTTCAAACTTTAGCTGACGAATGACTGCAAAACATCGTTCTGTGACTTAAATAGGGGGCGTTCCTTTGGCCCCAAACATGCGCGCGAAACACACATCCACATCCCCCTGAAGTTGTGTTTATTGGGGGAAATAAACAAATAAACCTCTAAAATGAAACAAGTTATAAAACAGATTGCATAAACGTTAACAAATGAGTGAGAATATTTTTTACCCTGAAACATGAAATTTATTATCAACTCTGAAAATGTGATCAACCGTGACTCTAATAATCTCTGCAGGGTCCTAATGCCCCAAAAGTATTGTATATGTACAATAATTATTATTTTAAACCAAACTTTTTATTTTTTACTTTACCTTAATTAACACCCCATGATCATTTACAAATGTATTCATTAACCCCTGGTTAGTTTAAGTCCCAGACACTTTCCATTATATGAGTACTTTGTTCACCATCCAGTTGGATTATATGGTCCTTTCACATTTTTGTTTTCTTAAACCAACCCTTTACACTCTATATATATATATATATATATATATATATATATATATATATATATATATATATATATATATAAAGGGTGTGTGCAAGTGTTTGTAAGTTTTAATGCATATTAACCTATGTGCATAAACTGTATTTTGGTTGAAAAAAAAATGCAACATTGCCTTGAAGTCATGTATACTTCCAATAAATATTTGAAAGGTTCCTTATAGGGTATGCATTAACTACATCCTTACATTTTAATGGTAATGTTTATTTGAAGTACTGCACAAAAACTTGGTCTTATTTTGTCCTCATGTATTCCCATCATAGGGATGTCCCAGGGCCCTAGCTCACAGGCCCAGCATGGAGGCAAGGTAGAACAACACATGGGTGAGGGGAAATCAAAGGAGGTTTTTAGAATGCATGGCTTTATCAGATAAGGCTATCCTGTCTGGGTCCAAAGGAGTGAAGGGAGACATGGAGGATTCACTCTAATGAGTTAACACAGCATTTGACCAGAAGGGTCTCCAGCCCTTTTTACAGGCAACTGGAGAATACATCTGGTCTAAATTAGCCAGAAAGGCAGAAGGCGCAAAGGTCATTGAGCCAAAAAGACCAGTATGTGTGCGGGGCTGTTTCAGAGCCTAAGAGATGCAGAGCCTTCCAAAATAGGTATATTAGAGTTATGGGTTAAATTAAATAAATACAACTGAAGGGGTTATTTGGGGAAATAAACATTATCATTAAGGAGATTGCTTACTTTCGTTAAGATTGAAACCTGGAAACAATTCTATAAACAAAAACTGTTTAATCATGTTTTTTTTTTTTGTTTGTTTTTTTTTGTTTGTTTTTTTAAAAAGCTAGCAAAACTTGTTTATTCATGTCATGCCAATAAAGCTTATTGAATTGAATATAATTGAATAAAAACAAAATGTTATGATTCTGTAACAAACAAATGAAGGAAAATTAAATACATATGTACATGAATAAAACAGAACAGAGTTTAACATTTTTTAAACATGTTAAATATAGAGTAAAGAAAATATAAGTAAAGTATAGCATCCTGCTAAAGAATAAGGCCTACGGTTTTTGTAATGTATTTAGATTCCCTGAGAAAGGCACAGAACAGCTTTTTAGAGAGAGAGACCCCAGCTCTGACCAAAGATCTTTTCTGAAATGAGGGACATCCCTTTCTTTGGGGGAGTGGTCTGGTGAACCTGCCTATATCTTTCCAAAGAAATGGGGTCAGTCTCCAATACGTTATTATGGATTTATTTTCTTGAGGTACATGTTTTACAATATTTGGTACGCTCTATATACACCCCAAAAACACAAGTGCATTATTTTTACTTTGTGTATTTAAGATTCATGAACAAACCCTGGTATTTGTGAGATGACAGGTGCAGTCATCATGTACCTTAAATTAGAAACTCCTCCTTTATAGATACATTTTCAATGTGTTATTTTACTGAACATAATTACAATATTCTTTTACAAGGTGCTCCAGGTGTTAATGCATGTGGATATGCAGGTTTGAACCTTAGGTGTCAATAATAACATAAATAAATACATCCTTATTTACATGAAAAACGCAGATATCTATACGCCCAGAATGCCTTATTTCTTTAAATTATTGTATACACTCTTTATTGTTCAGCTCTCATTAAATTGAATTTATTTATATACAAAATAATTAAATTCTCCCCGGTACTGTGAATGTCAGAAAATGACAGGTCGCCCCCCAAAGTTTGTGTTAAAAATATCCATACTTTAAGTTATACATACTTTAATTTTTTAATAATGGATTGATGCGTGGATTTGTTTAACTTCATATTCCCCCCAAATTGTTATGTTGGTAGGTTTGTAACACCGGGTCGGTGTTATTTTGGGGGTAGGTGTTTAAAAATGGTCCACCTTGTACTGCGCTTGACCGGGGTATGTGTAAATGATTTTAGTTCAGAAAACAAGCAAATGTCCACCTGAAAGGGGTACAATGTACTGAGTTGGTCCCTTAAAGTAATTTTTATATAATATTTCACCATTCATCAAATGTATGTGACTTTAACTGATGAGCAACAAATAGGGTTACATTGTAAATATCTAGGATTAGGGAGTTGAACTATAATTTGGCTTCTTCTTAGTGACTTATGCAGTAGTCAATCAAAGCAAGGACAGCGTCCCATTTTCTGACGTTACACAGGTCAAGTTGCGGTACACATACCGTATTCTGATTATATACCACTTACTGGTCCTATGCCAGAGCCACAAAAATAGAGGGAAACAAGGAGAAGAGTTATGTGTATATTTGAATAATAATAGTAGATTGTAGTCTACTGTCTGTTTAAACTTCCCAAAGTGTTACAAATGGTACTTTGTGGTGTATTATTATGAAAGAAAAGGTTTCTTTGACACCAGTCGCTACCAAAGAATCTTATGTAACGTGGGGCCGTGGTTATTTTTATTTGATGCATATCAAACATGTACAGTATAGAACTACAGGAGGTTTCTCTTTTACTACTTGCTTATGTTTTACTGTTAAAAATAAGGTATAGATTTATCTTGTTCAGAAGCAGGTTCAGATATCTGCTGTCTTTATACATTATGCATATTGTTTCATATTGTTTCTTTCTGTTCATATTCTGGATATATACAGGTTTGAACCTTAGGTGTCAATAATTACATAAATAAATACATCCTTATTTACATGATAAACGCAGATATCTATACGCACAGAATGCTTTATTTCTTTAAATTATTTTATACACTCTTTGTTGTTGAGCTCTCATTAAATTGAATTTACTTATATACAAAATAATTAAATGCTCCTCGGTATTGTGAATGTCAGAATATGACAGGTCGCCCCCAAAGTTTGTGTTAAAAATATCCATACTTTAAGTTATACATACTTTAATTTTTTAATAATGGATTGATGCGTGGATTTGTTTAACTTCATATTCCCCCCAAATTGTTATGTTGGTAGGTTTGTAACACCGGGTCGGTGTTATTTTGGGGGTAGGTGTTTAAAAATGGTCCACCTTGTACTGCGCTTGACCTGGGTATGTGCAAATGAATTTAGCTCAGAAAACAAGCAAATGTCCACCTGAAAGGGGTACAATGTACTGAGTTGGTCCCTTAAAGTAATTTTTATATAATATTTCACCATTCATCAAATGTATGTGACTTTAACTGATGAGCAACAAATAGGGTTACATTGTAAATATCTAGGATTAGGGAGTTGAACTATAATTTGGCTTCTTCTTAGTGACTTATGCAGTAGTCAATCAAATATGCAACTAAATTAAGGAATACTAACTTATTGTTGAATAGCTTCAGTATAAAAAGATAATAAATTAATTACAAAGGATAATTTCTGAAAGACAATATTTAAACTGTTGATTATATGGAGTTGTTAACTAAAAGTAGCCTACTAGGCTAGTACATGTCTAGCACCTGAACATGTCTCGTCTTAAAAAATGTTATCGTGGTAAGGTCATCAGGCAAGTTAGTACCACAACGTCTTCATTAACACATCCCTTTTTTAAACTGCTTAATAATACATAGAGAGGTATATAACGTCTAAATTGCAATAGATTGTCTATTTGTCTAACCTGCCTTTTATACATTTAACATGTTTTTGGTCACATGACAATAGAAAGACATACAACAATAAAGTGTTATGATCGGTAGTAAATACATCTCACATGCTGTCCCTAAATGAAAATGTTTAATTGCTTTATTCACCATATGCTTTTACTAATAATTATTGTAAGACAAACCATATTAGAACTATTACTTGTAGGGAAAAATACATCATAATTCTACTTAGAAGACAGCGGGGCCAGCTGATATTTTCCCTTGACCTATTTAGAGGTCTGGGTGAATGTGTTAAATTGTTTATATTTCAGGTTAATAGAATGATTGTATTGGGAAGTGAAACTGTTGATGGAATATTTTTTCGGTGCAAAATCTAAATGCAGAGATTACAGTTTTCTCAATTGCTAAAGTTAAATAAGCAGGCATGTGGCAGAAGCAGTAAAACTAAACCCACAGGTAGCTGTGTGGTTAGGGTTCAGGCTCCCACCATCTTCCTGAAACATCTCATTGGGTTTTACATTTCACCACAACCCACTGGTCCATAGCAACACTCTTTCTATTCAATTTATTATTATTATTATTATTATTATTATTATTATTATTATTATTATTATTATTATTATTATTATTTTTATTATTATTTTTTTTTTAACACAAGGGTACGTTTTGATCAAAACCTAAAGTTAATGAGACAATATGGTGTGTGGCAAGGCTGCAAATCTAAACACCATCATGCAGATAATTCTTTCTATTTTATTTATTTATTTATTTGGGTTGTATTATTTGTCATCCTTAAAAATCCTTTGGTATATTGATAATTTACCCCTAATCCATGCACTGTGTCTAAAAATAGTTTTTTGCTGCTGTGCTTAAGACCAAGCATTCAACTTTCAAGTGGTTCTAAGAATTCCAACTGCTTGCTAAATTCTGTATAAATGGATCTCAATAAAGAGGGTGAATAAAGGAAACTCAATGACAGCATGCTCCGAACACGGTCACACCTCCCTCCCTGGAAGTAAAAAGAATCATTCTGTAAGCATTCATTCTTTGAATTGTTTACCTCCATGTTAAGAAAGCTATGCATCTTAACAGATGATATATGGTAAGACAACCACTTTTAAACCCCAAAGTTATCCCGCAGATTTATAAGCTTACATTTTGAAGAAAATATTTTTACACTTTTAGACGTTAAGGTAAAAAAATAAAAATAAAAAATAAAATAAAAAATCACAATGCTAGATTTAGATTGGATTTTTAAAGAACAGTAACATTCTTTGGAATAATTAGTTTGTAAATATACTTGATTCATTGTTTGCCAAATTGACAAATACAGATTTATACTACTCTATATATATTTATTTGAATTTAAACCTTATGAGCAGAGTGGAACAATTGGGGGTCTAAAAAACGCAGATAGCATTTGTTAGAGGAAGGCCCCCGACAAGACGTCTGCTAATGTGGTAGAATCATAACGGAGCTATCCGAAAGGTTTTTTACACCTAACCATGCTTCTCTGCGGGGTGTCTTCCTCTGTCCATCTTTCTAATCTTTTTGATTGAAACTAAAGTCAGTTTGAAATATCACTAGGAGTGCCTACCCTGCTGAGACCAGACCTTAAGGCATCAAGATTCACACATTTCACAAGCCTTCTCTGGGGGGGGACCTTCCTCTAACAAATGCTATCTGCGTTTTTTAGACCCCCAATTGTTCCACTCTGCTCATAAGGTTTAAATTCAAATAAATATATATAGAGTAGTAGAAATCTGTATTTGTCAATTTGGCAAACAATGAATCAAGTATATTTACAAACTAATTATTCCAAAGAATGTTACTGTTCTTTAAAAATCCAATCTAAATCTAGCATTGTGATTTTTTATTTTATTTTTTATTTTTATTTTTTTACCTTAACGTCTAAAAGTGTAAAAATATTTTCTTCAAAATGTAAGCTTATAAATCTGCGGGATAACTTTGGGGTTTAAAAGTGGTTGTCTTACCATATATCATCTGTTAAGATGCATAGCTTTCTTAACATGGAGGTAAACAATTCAAAGAATGAATGCTTACAGAATGATTCTTTTTACTTCCAGGGAGGGAGGTGTGACCGTGTTCGGAGCATGCTGTCATTGAGTTTCCTTTATTCACCCTCTTTATTGAGATCCATTTATACAGAATTTAGCAAGCAGTTGGAATTCTTAGAACCACTTGAAAGTTGAATGCTTGGTCTTAAGCACAGCAGCAAAAAACTATTTTTAGACACAGTGCATGGATTAGGGGTAAATTATCAATATACCAAAGGATTTTTAAGGATGACAAATAATACAACCCAAATAAATAAATAAATAAAATAGAAAGAATTATCTGCATGATGGTGTTTAGATTTGCAGCCTTGCCACACACCATATTGTCTCATTAACTTTAGGTTTTGATCAAAACGTACCCTTGTGTTAAAAAAAAAATAATAATAAAAATAATAATAATAATAATAATAATAATAATAATAATAATAATAATAATAATAATAATAAATTGAATAGAAAGAGTGTTGCTATGGACCAGTGGGTTGTGGTGAAATGTAAAACCCAATGAGATGTTTCAGGAAGATGGTGGGAGCCTGAACCCTAACCACACAGCTACCTGTGGGTTTAGTTTTACTGCTTCTGCCACATGCCTGCTTATTTAACTTTAGCAATTGAGAAAACTGTAATCTCTGCATTTAGATTTTGCACCGAAAAAATATTCCATCAACAGTTTCACTTCCCAATACAATCATTCTATTAACCTGAAATATAAACAATTTAACACATTCACCCAGACCTCTAAATAGGTCAAGGGAAAATATCAGCTGGCCCCGCTGTCTTCTAAGTAGAATTATGATGTATTTTTCCCTACAAGTAATAGTTCTAATATGGTTTGTCTTACAATAATTATTAGTAAAAGCATATGGTGAATAAAGCAATTAAACATTTTCATTTAGGGACAGCATGTGAGATGTATTTACTACCGATCATAACACTTTATTGTTGTATGTCTTTCTATTGTCATGTGACCAAAAACATGTTAAATGTATAAAAGGCAGGTTAGACAAATAGACAATCTATTGCAATTTAGACGTTATATACCTCTCTATGTATTATTAAGCAGTTTAAAAAAGGGATGTGTTAATGAAGACGTTGTGGTACTAACTTGCCTGATGACCTTACCACGATAACATTTTTTAAGACGAGACATGTTCAGGTGCTAGACATGTACTAGCCTAGTAGGCTACTTTTAGTTAACAACTCCATATAATCAACAGTTTAAATATTGTCTTTCAGAAATTATCCTTTGTAATTAATTTATTATCTTTTTATACTGAAGCTATTCAACAATAAGTTAGTATTCCTTAATTTAGTTGCATATTTGATTGACTACTGCATAAGTCACTAAGAAGAAGCCAAATTATAGTTCAACTCCCTAATCCTAGATATTTACAATGTAACCCTATTTGTTGCTCATCAGTTAAAGTCACATACATTTGATGAATGGTGAAATATTATATAAAAATTACTTTAAGGGACCAACTCAGTACATTGTACCCCTTTCAGGTGGACATTTGCTTGTTTTCTGAGCTAAATTCATTTGCACATACCCAGGTCAAGCGCAGTACAAGGTGGACCATTTTTAAACACCTACCCCCAAAATAACACCGACCCGGTGTTACAAACCTACCAACATAACAATTTGGGGGGAATATGAAGTTAAACAAATCCACGCATCAATCCATTATTAAAAAATTAAAGTATGTATAACTTAAAGTATGGATATTTTTAACACAAACTTTGGGGGCGACCTGTCATATTCTGACATTCACAATACCGAGGAGCATTTAATTATTTTGTATATAAGTAAATTCAATTTAATGAGAGCTCAACAACAAAGAGTGTATAAAATAATTTAAAGAAATAAAGCATTCTGTGCGTATAGATATCTGCGTTTATCATGTAAATAAGGATGTATTTATTTATGTAATTATTGACACCTAAGGTTCAAACCTGTATATATCCAGAATATGAACAGAAAGAAACAATATGAAACAATATGCATAATGTATAAAGACAGCAGATATCTGAACCTGCTTCTGAACAAGATAAATCTATACCTTATTTTTAACAGTAAAACATAAGCAAGTAGTAAAAGAGAAACCTCCTGTAGTTCTATACTGTACATGTTTGATATGCATCAAATAAAAATAACCACGGCCCCACGTTACATAAGATTCTTTGGTAGCGACTGGTGTCAAAGAAACCTTTTCTTTCATAATAATACACCACAAAGTACCATTTGTAACACTTTGGGAAGTTTAAACAGACAGTAGACTACAATCTACTATTATTATTCAAATATACACATAACTCTTCTCCTTGTTTCCCTCTATTTTTGTGGCTCTGGCATAGGACCAGTAAGTGGTATATAATCAGAATACGGTATGTGTACCGCAACTTGACCTGTGTAACGTCAGAAAATGGGACGCTGTCCTTGCTTTGATTGACTACTGCATAAGTCACTAAGAAGAAGCCAAATTATAGTTCAACTCCCTAATCCTAGATATTTACAATGTAACCCTATTTGTTGCTCATCAGTTAAAGTCACATACATTTGATGAATGGTGAAATATTATATAAAAATTACTTTAAGGGACCAACTCAGTACATTGTACCCCTTTCAGGTGGACATTTGCTTGTTTTCTGAACTAAAATCATTTACACATACCCCGGTCAAGCGCAGTACAAGGTGGACCATTTTTAAACACCTACCCCCAAAATAACACCGACCCGGTGTTACAAACCTACCAACATAACAATTTGGGGGGAATATGAAGTTAAACAAATCCACGCATCAATCCATTATTAAAAAATTAAAGTATGTATAACTTAAAGTATGGATATTTTTAACACAAACTTTGGGGGGCGACCTGTCATTTTCTGACATTCACAGTACCGGGGAGAATTTAATTATTTTGTATATAAATAAATTCAATTTAATGAGAGCTGAACAATAAAGAGTGTATACAATAATTTAAAGAAATAAGGCATTCTGGGCGTATAGATATCTGCGTTTTTCATGTAAATAAGGATGTATTTATTTATGTTATTATTGACACCTAAGGTTCAAACCTGCATATCCACATGCATTAACACCTGGAGCACCTTGTAAAAGAATATTGTAATTATGTTCAGTAAAATAACACATTGAAAATGTATCTATAAAGGAGGAGTTTCTAATTTAAGGTACATGATGACTGCACCTGTCATCTCACAAATACCAGGGTTTGTTCATGAATCTTAAATACACAAAGTAAAAATAATGCACTTGTGTTTTTGGGGTGTATATAGAGCGTACCAAATATTGTAAAACATGTACCTCAAGAAAATAAATCCATAATAACGTATTGGAGACTGACCCCATTTCTTTGGAAAGATATAGGCAGGTTCACCAGACCACTCCCCCAAAGAAAGGGATGTCCCTCATTTCAGAAAAGATCTTTGGTCAGAGCTGGGGTCTCTCTCTCTAAAAAGCTGTTCTGTGCCTTTCTCAGGGAATCTAAATACATTACAAAAACCGTAGGCCTTATTCTTTAGCAGGATGCTATACTTTACTTATATTTTCTTTACTCTATATTTAACATGTTTAAAAAATGTTAAACTCTGTTCTGTTTTATTCATGTACATATGTATTTAATTTTCCTTCATTTGTTTGTTACAGAATCATAACATTTTGTTTTTATTCAATTATATTCAATTCAATAAGCTTTATTGGCATGACATGAATAAACAAGTTTTGCTAGCTTTTTAAAAAAACAAACAAAAAAAAACAAACAAAAAAAAAAAACATGATTAAACAGTTTTTGTTTATAGAATTGTTTCCAGGTTTCAATCTTAACGAAAGTAAGCAATCTCCTTAATGATAATGTTTATTTCCCCAAATAACCCCTTCAGTTGTATTTATTTAATTTAACCCATAACTCTAATATACCTATTTTGGAAGGCTCTGCATCTCTTAGGCTCTGAAACAGCCCCGCACACATACTGGTCTTTTTGGCTCAATGACCTTTGCGCCTTCTGCCTTTCTGGCTAATTTAGACCAGATGTATTCTCCAGTTGCCTGTAAAAAGGGCTGGAGACCCTTCTGGTCAAATGCTGTGTTAACTCATTAGAGTGAATCCTCCATGTCTCCCTTCACTCCTTTGGACCCAGACAGGATAGCCTTATCTGATAAAGCCATGCATTCTAAAAACCTCCTTTGATTTCCCCTCACCCATGTGTTGTTCTACCTTGCCTCCATGCTGGGCCTGTGAGCTAGGGCCCTGGGACATCCCTATGATGGGAATACATGAGGACAAAATAAGACCAAGTTTTTGTGCAGTACTTCAAATAAACATTACCATTAAAATGTAAGGATGTAGTTAATGCATACCCTATAAGGAACCTTTCAAATATTTATTGGAAGTATACATGACTTCAAGGCAATGTTGCATTTTTTTTTCAACCAAAATACAGTTTATGCACATAGGTTAATATGCATTAAAACTTACAAACACTTGCACACACCCTTTATATATATATATATATATATATATATATATATATATATATATATATATATAGAGTGTAAAGGGTTGGTTTAAGAAAACAAAAATGTGAAAGGACCATATAATCCAACTGGATGGTGAACAAAGTACTCATATAATGGAAAGTGTCTGGGACTTAAACTAACCAGGGGTTAATGAATACATTTGTAAATGATCATGGGGTGTTAATTAAGGTAAAGTAAAAAATAAAAAGTTTGGTTTAAAATAATAATTATTGTACATATACAATACTTTTGGGGCATTAGGACCCTGCAGAGATTATTAGAGTCACGGTTGATCACATTTTCAGAGTTGATAATAAATTTCATGTTTCAGGGTAAAAAATATTCTCACTCATTTGTTAACGTTTATGCAATCTGTTTTATAACTTGTTTCATTTTAGAGGTTTATTTGTTTATTTCCCCCAATAAACACAACTTCAGGGGGATGTGGATGTGTGTTTCGCGCGCATGTTTGGGGCCAAAGGAACGCCCCCTATTTAAGTCACAGAACGATGTTTTGCAGTCATTCGTCAGCTAAAGTTTGAAGAGAGAAGAAGCGTGAGAGGGAGAGAATTCAGGCAGGGTTTGTGCGTTTTGTCCGGGGTGGGAGTTTTTTTTTTTTTGAAGAC